>NC_140988.1:5976272-6576272 GCF_052327205.1 Somniosus microcephalus | reverse complement strand
GGCATCGACAAGTGCTTGAACATGGAGAGGGCCAGGGAGAGAGCGCCGCGCTTCAGCGAGGGGGCATTGGATGCTCTGGTTGGTGCAGTGGAGCGCAGGCGATCTGTGCTCTACCCAGAGAATGGCAGGAGGCCTCAACACAGTGACTATCGCAGAGCTTAGAGGGAGGTTTCCAACAGAGTCACCTCCAGCAGCATGGTTCCCAGGACTCCTGTGCAATGCAGGAAGAAGTTCAACGACCTCACTCGTGTCGTCAGGGTGAGTGCCTTTTTCAGAATCATCTTCATCCCTCCATCTGGACCTCACTTTATGGCCAGAGGGTGTGCCAAGCCCCAATGGCCAGCAGTCATCCAGCACCCATGGCCCTTTCTGGAAACACACATGCACATTCAGCTCTGTGCATAATGTAAGGGCTAATCGACCATGGGAGGCATGTCATCCCAGATCAGGGCAGCATAATGTAAGGGGTAATCGACCATGGGAGGCATGTCATCCCAGATCAGGGCTGTAGGTTTCCTCACACCCCATCCTTTTTCTTGCAGGCCAAGCTGGCCAATAATAAAAGGCAACAGCATCGGACCGGAGGAGGCCGGCCTCACCTGCAGACCCTTACAGACCTGGAGGAGCGAGTCCACCAGATTGTGGCAAGCCGGGTGATTGGCCCCGTCGCCTCTGGAGATGCCGACCGCATTGTGGACAGCAATGGTAAGGTCATCACCTTTTTGACCTCTCTACTTCCACTTGTTCCCCACACCAGCATGCTTTTTCACTCTCGAGCCAACTCAGAGCATTGCAGCACTCATGCATCCCTTGCTGCCACCCTGTCCTTTCGCTAAAGCCACTCTTGAACCTCCCTGCTTTCAGATGCTGCATCACCAGCTCGGGAGGCGAGCCCTCAAGCTGCCAGTGCGAGTGACTCTGGAGGCGACGAGGAGGAGGAAGCCGGACCATCCGTACCACCCTCAGGCGATCCAGCCCATGTCCATACTGGGGAGACACCTTCCCTGGAGGGGAGCGGGGGGGAATGGTCTGAGGAGGATGCAGCTCCAGGACCCAGCGGCCTGCAGCAACGCGAGGGGGGTAGAGAAGCTCGGGGGCCGTCTCCCCGGAGGGCAAGTCGGGCCGCGAGTGCTGCTGCACAGAGCGCAGGAGAGGTGCGTGCCCTCGCAGAAATGAGCGCCCAGGCTGGGCTGAGGCACACTGAGCTCATGGCTGCAGTGGCAAGGATGCCCGACTCCATTGAGACACTGGCAAGGAGTGTCCAGGACTTCGGCGCAGCACAGGCAAGGAGTGTGCAGGACTTCGGCGCAGCACAGGCAAGGAGTGTGCAGGACTTCGGCGCAGCACTGGCAAGGATTCTCCAGGACTTCGGCGAAGCACTGGCACCTGCCACGCAAGTGCTGAGTGCTGCCACGCAGTCAGTGGCTGGTCTCATGCAGATGCAGATTGAGGCCACACGAGCACTGACTGCTGCCACCCTCGCTGGATCGGGCAGGATTCCCCGGGGCCCTCACCACGCCACAGCAGGCCAGCAATCTGTGCACCAGCCGATTGCTGCGCATGCTGCAGTGCTGCCTCATCAGAGTGCCAGTGTGTCGGCCAACCAGGGAGCTGCTGTCTGTTCTCAGGATGACAGCATTTCTGATGCCACCACTGGCACTTCTCCACTGCAGCTGCCACCACCTGTAGGACAGACTGCTTTCGCCCATGCGGAGTTGGAGCAGTCAGCAGCCGGGCCCTCCAGGCCGAGCTGGTCCAGGCCGTACCTTAAGGGCATCTGCGGTCTCAGTTTCAGACAGTCAGCTGCAGCCACTGGGGTCCCACTACGGAGGAGCTGCAGGGCGGGAAGGGGGCAATTCCGCAAGGGAAGCAGATCACCATCGAGGGGCAAAAAGTAGGAGGTGCTGCTAAATTATGTTATTTCTTTCATTCAAGGCCGAGGATGCTGGTCTGAATGTTGGTTATGTTTTGGACATTGTCTCCAGGGTGTGAGAGACAGTTATGTTTTGGACATTGTCTCCAGGGTGTGAGAGACAGTTATGTTTTGGACATTGTCTCCAGGGTGTGAGAGACACTTATGTAGCAGTCTGTTTGTTTTGCTGTTTGTTTCCATTGCTTTGTCATGCGGGAAGGATACACATTTTGTTAAATAAAGAAGTTTATTTATTCACAATGTCCATGTCTGTTCTTTGCACTAATTGTTGCCTTGACCGGCTTAGGGTTAGCAGAACGGTTCCATTCATGTTCTTGGAATGGCAGAAAGCATTCCCTCAGAGGGGCCTAGAAGCGACTTGCTATAAGCCTCTGACGGACGACCCTTGCAGTTTGTGCCTCCCTCCCGTCTTGGTGCTGCTCCTCCTCCTCCTCCTCCTCTGCTGGTGCTTCAATGTCTGGTGGCATTGGCTGGGTCCTGAGGATTGCCAGGTTATGCAGCATGCAACACACAACCACGAAGTGTGAGACTCGCTCAGGTGAGTACTGAAGGGCTCCTCCGGAATGGTCCAGACAGCGGAACCGTTGCTTGAGCACACCGATTGTGTGCTCAATGATGTTCCTGGTTGCTTGATGGCTCTCGTTGTATCGTTCTTCAGCAGGGGTGCTGGGCGAACAGAGCGGGGTCATCAGCCAGGGGCACAGAGGATAGCCCTTGTCCCCGAGAAGCCAGCCTCCTGGGTGAGCCAGGGCTTCGAAAAGGTCTGCCACAGAAGTCGGGCGCAGGATGAAGGCGTCGTGGCTGCTGCCTGGAAAGTGGGCATTGACAGCGAGTATCAGCTGTCGGTGGTCACAGACCAGCTGCACATTCAAAGAATGGAACCCCTTTCGGTTGCGGAAATCCTCCGCATTCTCTAGAGGCGCCCGCAAAGCCACATGCGTGCAGTCAATGGCGCCCTGCACCATGGGGAAGCCCACTATCCTTGCGCAGCCCTCTGCGCGCTCTCGTTGCTTGTCCGGGGTCATTAGGAAGGAGATGTACTGCCATCTCCTTTTAAAGAGGGCATTAGTCACTTGACGGATGCAGCAATGCACCGCGAACTGTGAGATGTTGCCAATGTCCCCAGCAGCGACCTGAAAGGAGCCGCTGGCATAGAAGTTTAGAGCCACAGTGATCTTCACAGCCACCGACAGAGATGTCCTGCACCTTAGTTGAGGCTGCAGATCTGGCTGAAGCAGGTGGCAGAGTTCAGTGACCACCTCCTTACTGAAGCGCAGCCTTCGGAAACACTGCTCCTCCGACATGTTGATATACGAAAACTGTAGGCGGAAAACCCTGGCAGCGTAAGGTCTTGTGTGCCGACGTCTGTAGGCCCTCCTCTGCCTGGCCATGCCTGCCACTCTATCCCTGCGTCTCTGTGCCCTGTCAATATGATTGAGATGGACGACGTTCCCATCCAATGCAGCCCCCATAGTAAGTGCGCACTGAAAGTTATGGCGGTTGAGAAGCTTACCAACTGCAAAGTAATGTTCAGAAGGCTAATGTTCCTCAGCCAGCGCTGGCTCACTGCAGAAATGGCTCTCCGTTTCTCTCTGAGCAACTCTCTCTCTCACAGAAGGTGTGGTCCAAAAATGGCTACCACTAACAATCCAGGAAGAGTCCCCTTTAAATAGCGCCTCCCCAGCCCGACAGCGACTGGGAAACGTTCATGGTAACCTGTCCTTGTTAGCGCCAGGCGGAACGGAGGGGGGCGCCACTGAATTTCCAGTCCAGGGCGCCCCAAGGGCGTTGCACACTGAAATGACGTCATGACCTGTGTGCGCCGGTGAGCGGGCGCAACGGTTTAGCGCCGGCGCTAAATGTCCGCTCAATTTGGGAAGAGGCGCAGGGTTCGCTGCGCCCGGGCGCTATTTGGTTAGCGCCCCACTTCTCGACCTCTTTAGGCGCTAATGGGTGGCGCAACCGAATTTCTCCCCCTATGACTCTATCTAACTCACATCTGATGTAGCCCATTACACATTTAACAATTGTACGATCCCACATTCTATTTATTCCAGGCGGATCTCATTTTTTTTTACATTTCACATGTAACTTTCCATATTGTTCAGAATTCACAGATCTGTCACTCAACTTCCTTTTGAAAAAGAGTTTGATAATGAGCCCAAGTTATAATCCAGTCTCTGTTGGCGGGTTACCGATAATTTCGGGGTAAATATTCACTCAGATATTTTTGGGATTACTCTTCTGAGTTAATCGTCACGTTGCCAGGCAACCAAATGATGATTGACAGCCACAGAATAAATATTGGTTATTGTTAGTGAGAGGGCTAATGCATAAATCATAGTGTGCTTAGAGAGAGAGAGCGAGAGAGAGAGAGAGTGAGGACATCGGAAATAGAAAGGAGGAAGCAAATAATTTGTTTTAATAAAAGTGTATACTTACTGCTCCTGATATATTTTCCTAATTTTAAAAGAAATAAACCATAATTAAAACAGGTTAAAAAAAGGTAAATTAAAAAAAATCAGTAAAAAATACTACATTCAAGACTTTAACAACAGATATATTACTAAGTATCACAGTGCATTTTTTAAGACCCTTGTATTGGTGCTCTCCTCAAGGTTTAGATAGGGTGGATAGGAAGGACCTATTTCCCTTAGCGGAGAGGTCAATAACCAGGGGACAGAGATTTAAAGTAATTGGTAGAAGGATTAGAGGGGAGTTGAGGAGAACTTTTTTCACCCAGAGGGTGGTGGGGGTCTGGAACTCACTGCCTGAAAGGGTGGGAGAGGCAGAAACCCTCATCACATTTAAAAAGTACTTGGATATGCACTTGAAGTGCCGTAACCTGCAGTGCTACGGACCAAGAGCTGGGAAGTGGGATTAGGCTGGATAGATCTTTGTCGGCCGGCACAGACACGATGGGCTGAATGGCCTCCTTCTGTGCCGTAAATTTCTACGATTCTCAGGTGAGTGTGACTCTTTGAACTCAGTAAGCACTTCCACATCAGAAAGAGCATAGGTTAGATGCAATGGAGGACACGGGCAGTACCCCGGTCATTCAGTAAACAGGCACTTCCAATTTAGGATTACCAGCTCTAGTTGGGGGCATTCCTGGACGCTTGGTTGCGTGCTGCCTGACTCGGAGACCTCTGATGTTGGTTGAGGGATAAATATTGGCCAGGACACCAGGGAGAAAGCCCCTGAAATAGTGCCATGGGATCTTTTACGTCTACCTGAGAGGGCAGACAGGCCTTCGGTTTAATGTCTCATCCAAAAGATGGCACCTTTGACAGTGCAGCACTCCCTCAGTACTGCCCCTCTGACAGTGCAGCACTCCCTCAGTACTGCCCCTCTGACAGTGCAGCACTCCCTCAGTACTGCCCCTCTGACAGTGCAGCACTCCCTCAGTACTGCCCCTCTGACAGTGCAGCACTTCCTCAGTACTGCCCCTCTGACAGTGCAGCACTCCCTCAGTACTGCCCCTCTGACAGTGCAGCACTCCCTCAGTACTGCCCCTCTGACAGTGCAGCACTCCCTCAGTACTGCCTCTCTAACAGTGCAGCACTCCCTCAGTACTGCCCCTCTGACAGTGCAGCACTCCCTCAGTACTGCCCCTCTGACAGTGCAGCACTCCCTCAGTACTGCCCCTCTGACAGTGCAGCACTCCCTCAGTACTGCACTGTGAGTGTCAGCCTGAATTATGTCCTGAAATCTCTGAAATGGGACTTTGAACCCACAACCTTCTGACTCGGAGGCAAGAGTGCTACCCACTGAGCCCTGACTGACACATTTACTGCAGACAATACCAGTCACTTACTTCAGAGCCTCAATCTGGTTTCTTAAATGCCGCCGAATTTCTTCGTCTTTGTCGTATGTTTCAAGCAAACTGTTGGCGTCATCGTGATGATAACAATAGATTTTGTAAACTTCTTCTAAAGGAGTTTTAATCTGCAAAAATATTTCACCTGTTTAAAGAAGTGAAGATAATGTAAGTCAAAAGAACTCCTGGAAACTGGCTCAAGCCTTCACACTTAAAACATACTAGAAAATAAACTAAGCCTGCAAGAACATGCTAACTGATCCGAGCCAAAGCAAGAGTGAGTAATTCTGGTCTCTTGCGTAGCCCCCACTCCCTTCGCCCCACCATTGGCGGCCGTGCCTTCAGCTGCCTGGGCCCTGAGCTCTGGAATTCCCTCCCTAAACCTCTCCGCCTCTCTCTCCTCCTTTAAAGGCCTTCCTTAAAACTCTCTGATCAAGCTTTTAAGTCACCCCTCCTAATAAAGATTTAAACGATTTCTCACTTTCCCTGTCAATTGTCAATCAAATACAGAAAGGACACAAGACCCAAAGGGGCCCTTATCTCTACCCGATGGCAACGTTGATGAATTCTGGCACAAGTACCAATATAATATTGATGCGCTGGCCTCGAGGTGCATTTGTAGAACAAGGACATCATTCCCTGAGCGTGCAAGTGCAGGTCTATAAATCTATACAAAAAGCCAACAGCACCTTGCGCTTCATACATGGAGCACAAGAGTAAAGAATGAATGATAAGTTTGTGTAAAGCATTGGATTGGTCACAGTGGGAGTACCGTGTGCTGTTTTGGACTCCACACTATAGCAAGGACTTGAGAGCCGTACAGAACAGCATAGATTCAAGGGTAATGCCAGAGGTGGAAACTATAGTTTTGAGTTGAGACGTGAAATACTGGGATGGCTTCTACTGGAGCGGAAACGTCTAAGAACATGAAATGTTTATTCGTTTATGGGATGTGGGCGTCGCTGGCAATGTTAGCATTTATTGCCCATCCCTAATTGCCCTTGAGAAGGTGGTGGTGAGCTGCCTTCTTGAACCGCTGCAGTCCGTGTGGTGAAGGTGCTCCCACAGTGCTGTTAGGGAGGGAGTTCCAGGATTTTGACCCAGTGACGATGAAGGATCGGCCGATATATTTCTAAGTCAGGATGGTGCATGACTTGGAGGGGAACTTGGAGGTGATGGTGTTCCCATGCGCCTGCTGCCCTTGTCCTTCTAGGTGGTAGAGGTCGCAGGTTTGGGAAGTGCTGCCGAAGAAGCCTTGGCTTGTAAATAGGAGCAGGAGTTGGACATTCGGCCCCTCGAGCCTGCTCCGCCATTCAATAAGACCATGGCTGATCTTCCACCTCAACTCCACCTTCCCGCCCAATCCCCATATCCCTTGATTCCCTTAAGAGGAGTTTAACAGAGGTTTTTAAAATTACGACGGCTTTGAGTGAATTGAGAAAAAGTTATTTCCTTTGGCTGGGGAGTTAGTAATGAGGAGTCAACAATTTAAAATTGCAAGTGAGAGAGTCAAGAGGGAGGCGACGAGAAATCTCTTTGCACAGAGCGTTATTGGGGAATGGAATGCTTTGCCACAGAGAATGGGTTGAAACCGAGACCGTCGCATCTTGTGAAGAAAAATTGGATAAATATTATAAGCAGAAGCGGCTGCAGGGTTGTGGGGAGAGAAGGGGGCAGTGGGATTACTGTTGGATTGCTCTAGCATAACGTCAGTGGGGGCAGATTCCCACAATACAACAGTGACCGCACTTCAAAAAAAGTACCTCAGTGGCTCTAAAGCGCTTTGGGACGTCCCGAGTTGGTGAAAGGCGCTATGGAAATGCAGTCTTTTCAGCTTAGGCCAAGTGACCTCCTTTTGCTGTATAAACCTCTATGGTTCGTACAGGGATGTCCGATTGTTGAACACAAATATATCCCAGGTCACCGCTTACATACCAATCATTTGCATTTCTGGTTCATCCTCGGTGGCGGCATATTCCAGCATCGACAGGAGCTTGGCAGATATCTGGTGGACCGATTCAATGTTGCTGAACAACCCATCCACATCGAGACACTCCATCTGCAGAGTCAAGTCCAGATCAATTTACAAAGACACACCACAACAAAGACAATCTAGTCTTAGTCCAATTGACGATGACGGTCTATTGATTTTCAAAGTCCAGCGGGGCCCTGCTTGTATAATATCGCCAAAAGCTTTGGCTTTGGCTGAAATGCTCAATTAGACAGACCCGTCTGCGTTTGGAAATAATTACTTTCACCATATTTTAGTCCTTTCTGTGTGGCCATGCTACTGCAATACAAGGTTGGAATAAATGGCAAAGTGTCTCCTCATCTCCTTGAGCCACAGAAGTGCGGTTACATCGAGTCTACAGCATAGAAACAGGCCATTCGGCCCAACTGGTCAGTGGTGCTGTTTATGCTCCACACCAGCCTCCTCTCACCCCTCTTCATCTCACCCTATCACCATATCCTTCTATTCCTTTCTCCTTCACGTGTTTATCTAGCTTCTCCTTAAATGTATCTACACTATTCACCTCAATCAATCCAGGAGGTAGTGAGTTCCTCATTCTCACCACTCTCTGGGTAAAGAAACATAGAAACATAGAAGATAGGAGCAGGAGTAGGCCATTTGGCCCCTCGAGCCTGCTCCGCCATTCAATGCGATCATGGCTGATCATCCAAATTCAGTACCCTGTCCCTGCTTTCTCTCCATACCCCTTGATCCCTTTAGCCTTAAGAAATATATCCAACTCCTTCTTGAATATATTTAATGAATTGGCCTCTACTGCCTTCTGTGGTAGAGAATTCCACAGATTCACCACTCTCTAGGTTAAGAAATTCCTCCTCATTTCTGTCCTAAATGGCTTACCCCTTATCCTTAGACTGTGACCCCTGGTTCTGGACTCCCCGACCATCGGGAACATCCTTCCTGCATCTAGTCTGTCCAGTCCTGTCAGAATTTTATAAGTTTCAATGAGATCCCCTCTCATTCTTCTAAACTCCAGCGAGTGTAAGCCCAATCGACCCAATCTCTCCTCATACGTCATTCCTGCCATCCCAGGTATCAGCCTAGTGAATCTTTGCTGAACTCCTTCCATGGCAAGAACATCCTTCCTCAGATAAGGCGACCAAAACTGCACACAGTACTCAAGATGTGGTCTCACCAAGGCCCTGTACAACTGCAGCAAGACATCCTTGTTCCTGTACTCAAACCCTCTCGCTACAAAGGCCAACATACCATTTGCCTTCTTAACCGCCTGCTGCACCTGCATGCTTACCTTCAGCGACTGGTGCACAAGGTCACCCAGGTCTCGTTGCACTTCCCCTTCTCCCAATCCAATCTATTGCCATTCAGATAATAATCTGCCTTCCTGTTTTTTACACCAAAGTGGATAACCTCGCATTTATCCACGTTATATTGCATCTGCCATGCTTCTGCCCAATCACCCAACCTGTCCAAATCATCCTGGAGTTTCTCGGCATCCTCCTCACAGCACACACGCCCACCTAGTTTTGTGTCGTCTGCAAACTTGAAGTTTCTCCTGAATTCCCTATTGGATTTATTAGTGACTATCTTATATTGATGGCCCCTAGTTCTGGTCTCCCCCACAAGTGGAAACATCTTCTCTATGTCTACCCTATCGAACCCCTTCATAATTTTAAAGACCTCAATCAGGTCACCCCTCAGCCTTCTCTTTTCTAGCGAAAAGAGCCCCAGCCAGTTCAGCCTTTCTTGATAGTTATAACCTCTCAGTTCTGGTATCATCCTAGTAATGCCGACACAGATCAGGTGGGCCGAATGGCCTGTTTCTGTGCCGTAGACTCGATGTAACCGCACTTCCGCGGCTCAAGGAGATGGGGAGACACTTCACCGTTGATTCCAATCATTCCATCCCGATCACCGATTGGCCTTCGGCAGTGCTGTAAAATGCAGTAATTCCAAGAAACTGTCACCACTTCAGTCAAGAAGGAATCATCTGACTGTATCAGAACTTCACCTCTAAACTGCCTGGTAACTGGATTTAAAATTAAGCACTAATTAAAACTGATATACGTACACACATGACAGACATAGAACAAACCTGATATTCTTAATTGCCTTTCTTGTCCCATTACCGCCTCCTTTTGCCTCGCACCATCATCCCTTTTGTCTCTTAATCTCTCCTGCCTTCCACCCTATCACAGACCTTCCCGTTGTTCTTTCTTTCCCCCCGGCCCCCCTCCCTTTCCCTGCCCCGGCACTTGCTGATCAACGATTAAATCTCCAACTTCTTCCAGTTCTGACGAAGGGTCATCGACCTGAAACGTTAACTCTGTTTCTCTCTCTACAGATGCTGCCTGACCTGCTGAGTGTTTCCAGCATTTTCTGCTCTCATTTCAGACTTCCAGCATCCGCAGTATTTTGCGTGAGATTTTCTTCTGATTTCTTTTCAACAAACTCTCTCAGAACAGCTGATTATTGTCCATTATTGTACCTGTGCGGCATTGTACACCTGTCGATCATTAAGCACTGTAATGAGGTTGGGTATGTGCACATAAGAACATAAGGAATAGGAGCAGGAATAGTCCACTTGGCCCCTCGAGCCTGCTCCGCCATTCAATAAGATCATGGCTGATCTTGGGCTCAAAGCCACTTCCCTGCCCATTCCCCAGAACCCTTCACTCCCTTATCTTGCAAAAATCTGTCTATCTCCACCTTAAATGTATTTAATGACCCAGCCTCCACAGCTCTCTGGGCCAGAGAATTCCACAGATTTACGACCCTCTGAGAGAAGAAATTCCTCCTCATCTCAGTTCTAAAAGGGCGACCCTTTATTCTGAAACTATGCCCCCGAGTTCTAGATTTCCCCACGAGGGGAAACATCCTCTCTGCATCTACCCTGTCGAGCCCCCTCAGTATCTTATATGTTTTGATAAGATCGCCTCTCATTCTTCTAAACTCCAATGAGTATAGGCCCAGCCTGCTCAACCTTTCTTCATAAGTCAACCCCCCTCATCTCAGGAATCAACCAAGTGAATCGTTTTTGATCTGCCTCCAATGCAAGTATATCCTTCCTTAAATAAGGAGACCAAAACTGTACGCAGTACTCCAGGTGTGGTCTCACCAATACCCTGTACAGTTGTAGCAGGACTTCCCTGCTTTTATACTCCAACCCCCTTACAATAAAGGCCAACATTCTATTTGCCTTTTTGATTACTTGCTGTACCTGCATGCTAACTTTGTGTGTTTCATGCACAAGGACCCCCAGGTCCCTCTGAACTGTAGCATTTTGTAATCTCTCTCCATTTAAATAATAATTTGCTTTTTTATTTTTCCTGCTAAAGTGGATAACCTCGCACTTTCCCACATTAAACTCCATCTGCCAAATGTTTGCCCACTCACTTAGCCTGCCTATATCCCTTTGCAGATTCTTTGAGTCCTCTGCACAACTTGCTTTCCCACCCATCTCTGTATGATCTGCAAACTTGGCGACATTACACTCGGTCCCTTCATCCAAGTCATTAATAGTTGTAAATAATTGAGGCCCCAGCACCGGTCCCTGTGGCACCCCACTAGTTACCATTTGCCAACTGGAAAATGACCCATTTATCCTGACTCTCTACTTTCTGTTAGTTAGACAATTCTCCATCCATGCTAATATATTACCCCTAACTCCGTCAGCTCTTATCTTATGCAGTAATCTTTTATGTGGCACCTTATCGAATGCCTTCTGGAAATCGAAATATACCACATGCACTGGCTCACCCTTATCCACCTTGCTCGTTACATCCTCAAAGAACTCCAGCAAATTTGTTAAACATGATTTCCCTTTCATAAAACCATGCTGACTGCTTTTCCAAATGCCCTGCTACTGCTTCCTTAATGAAGGACTCCAGCATTTTCCCAACGACAGATGTTAGGCTAACTGGTCTATAGTTTCCTGCTTTCTGTCTCCCTCCTTCCTTAAGTAGGGGTGTTACATTAGCGGTTTTCCAATCCGCTGGGATATATACAGAACTGGTCCAAAGTCAGTTCAACACTGCATACACATCAGTGATTCACCAATGACTGTTTGTTCTTCAACGGTTGATATCATTGCCCTTAGCCCACATTACAACAACAGCTTGTATTTAAATAGCGTCTTTAACATAATAAAATGTTCCAAGGCGCTTCGCAGGAATGTTATCAAACAAAATTTGACACAGAGCCACATAAGGAGATGTTAGGGCAGATGACTGCAAGCTTGGTCAAAGAGGTGGTTTTAAGGAGCGTCTTAAAGGAGGCAAGAGAGGTAGAGAAGTGGAGAGGTTCTTAGCGAGGGAATTCCAGACCTTAGGGCCTTAGCAGCTGAAGACACGGCCGCAAATGGTGGGGCGATGAAAATTGGGGAGGGACACGAGGCCACAATCGGAGGAGCGCAGATATCTCGGAGGGTTATAGGACTGGAGAAGATTAGAGAGATAGGGAGGGGGTGAGTCCATGGAGGAATTTGAAACCAAAGATGGCAATTTTAAAATCGAGGCGTTGCTTAACTGGGAGTCAATGTAGGTCAGCGAGCACAGGGGGTGATGGGCAAACGGGGCTTGGTGCAAGTTAGGACACGGGGCAGTGAGCACAGGGGGTGATGGGCGAACAGGACTTGGTGTGAGTTAGGACACGGGGCAGTGAGCACAGGGGGTGATGGGTGAACGGGACTGGGTGTGAGTTAGGACACGGGGCAGTGAGCACAGGGGGGTGATGGGCGAACGGGACTTGGTGTGAGTTAGGACACGGGGCAGTGAGCACAGGGGGTGATGGGTGAACGGGACTGGGTGTGAGTTAGGACACGGGGCAGTGAGCACAGGGGGTGATGGGCGAACGGGACTTGGTGTGAGTTAGGACATGGGTCAGCGAGCACAGGGGGTGATGGGCGAACGGGACTGGGTGTGAGTTAGGACACGGGGCAGTAAGCACAGGGGTGATGGGCGAACGGGACTTGGTGTGAGTTAGGACACGGGTCAGCGAGCACAGGGGGTGATGGGTGAACGGGACTTGGTGCAAGTTAGGACACGGGACAGTGAGCACAGGGGGTGATGGGCGAACGGGACTTGGTGCAAGTTAGGACACGGGTCAGCGAGCACAGGGGTGATGGGTGAACGGGACTTGGTGTGAGTTAGGACATGGGTCAGCGAGCACAGGGGTGATGGGTGAACGGGACTGGGTGTGAGTTAGGACACGGGGCAGCGAGCACAGGGGGTGATGGGTGAACGGGACTGGGTGTGAGTTAGGACACGGGGCAGTGAGCATAGGGGGTGATGGGTGAACGGGACTTGGTGCAAGTTAGGACACGGGACAGTGAGCACAGGGGGTGATGGGCGAACGGGACTGGGTGTGAGTTAGGACACGGGTCAGCGAGCACAGGGGGCGATGGGCGAACGGGACTGGGTGTGAGTTAGGACACGGGGCAGTGAGCACAGAGGGTGATGGGTGAACGGGACTGGGTGTGAGTTAGGACACGGGGCAGTGAGCACAGGGGGTGATGGGTGAACGGGACTGGGTGTGAGTTAGGACACGGGGCAGTGAGCACAGGGGGCGATGGGCGAACGGGACTGGGTGTGAGTTAGGACACGGGGCAGTGAGCACAGGGGGTGATGGGTGAACGGGACTGGGTGTGAGTTAGGACACGGGGCAGTGAGCACAGAGGGTGATGGGTGAACGGGACTGGGTGTGAGTTAGGACACAGGGCCAGCAGAGTTTTGGATGAGCTCGAGTTTATGAGGGTGGAATGTGGGAGGCCAGCCAGGAGTGTGTTGGAATAGTCGAGTCTGGAGGTAACAAAGGCATGGATGAGGGTTTCAGCAGCGGATGAGCTGAGGCAGGGGCGGAGACGGACGATGTTCCGGAGGTGGAAACAGGCGGTCTTGGAGATGGAGTGGATACGGGGTATTGCCACAACCTTTAGAGCTTTGCTGCCCTCAGGAAAAAGAATTTAACAAAGGTGAAAATGCAGGATTTGCTTTTACTCTTAAAAGGCCAAGTGACGAGCAAAACCTTAGGGCATTAAATGTGTGACAATAAATCTAACTTAGAAAGATGAAAAAAATCAAACTTTTAACCAAAAGGTTAAGAACTGTTTTGTGAATATCACCTGTTTCTCTCTCAGAGGTTGAACAACTTGCGTGATGCACAAATCCAGATCATTGAGGTGATCTTTTTCAGTCTGTACTAGTTCTTCAATGACCTTTAACCTCCTGCGCATCATGTGTTGCCTCTGCTCCTTTGGGTCCAGTGTTGGGGTCACTACTGCTTCAGGAATTGCATGCGGAGTCATCTTAGCTGTGGTGGGGGGGGGGGGGATGTTATGGAGCAGGGGAAGGAAGGAAGAGACATGATTAGAGACTGCTGGAGAAATTATTCAGAAACGGCAGTGACTGTAAGAAACCACAGAACAGGAGGAGGACATTCAGCCCCTCGAGCCTGTTCCGCCATGTAATTAAATCACCGCTGATCTCTACCTCAACTCCATCCGTAACCCTTAAATAACCTTGCCTATTAAAAATCTATCAATCTCAGTTTTGACATTTTCAATTGACCCCCAGCCTCAACAGCAATTTTTTTAAAATTTGTTTATGAGATGTGGGTGTCGCTGGCAAGGCCGGCATTTATTGCCCATCCCTAGTTGCCCCTTGAGAAGGTGGTGGTGAGCCGCCTTCTTGAACCGCTGCAGTCCATGTGGTGAAGGTGCTCCCACAGTGCTGTTAGGGAGGGAGTTCCAGGATTTTGATCCAGCGACGATGAAGGAACGGCCAATATACTTCTAAGTTAGGATGGTGTGTGACTTGGAGGGGAACTTGGAGGTGGTGGTGTTCCCATGCGCCTGCTGCCCTTGTCCTTCTAGGTGGAAGGGGTCGCGGGTTTGGGAGGTGCTGCCGAAGAAGCCTTGGCGAGTTGCTGCAGTGAATCTTGTAGATGGTCCACACTGCAGCCACGGTACGCCGGTGGTGGAGGGAGTGAATGTTTAAGGTGGTGGTTGGGGTGCCAATCAAGCTGCTTTGTCTTGGCTGGTATCAAGCTTCTTGAGTGTTGTTGGAGCTGCACTCATCCAGGCAAGTGGAGAGTATTCCATCACACTCCTGACTTGTGCCTTGTAGATGGTGGAAAGGTTAGGGGAGAGAGTTGCAGATTTCCACTACCCTTTGTGTGAAGAAGTGCTTCCTGACATCACCCCTGAACGGCTGTGAGGGAATAAGCCATATTTCAGAAAGATACACCATAATATGAACAGAATTCTGATATATATTAATACATGATATACTGGGTTTAAAAGTCTGGAAAGCCTCGGAGACACAGGCTGCAAACAGAAAACAGGCTTCTGAGATGGGATGGTTTGATAACAAAGTTGTAAAAACCAAACAAACTTTGAAATGGGAATTAGTTAAATATACTAAAACAATGACCCTACTGAAATGGCAGTTTGGTGATTCCAGAGGGTCTGGAGTTTGGAAATAACACAATGGAAGACCCAGTTTAAGGTGTTGTAAGCTAACACGTTGAACAGAAACACAAACATTAAAAAACCATGTGCCTTTGAAAAGATGACATCAAGTAAAAGAAACACCTGCTGGTCAAATAGTTTTATGTTAAACTTGGAAGACAGGAAACATAAGATTAAATATGCAACCAATTGAGATAGCTAGAAATGCATGAACCACCCTAGTTGAAGTGTCTTTAATTTATACATAGTAAATATGATACCAACAAGAACACTTTGAAGATATGACTTCAATAGATACACCAAGCAATTACATTGTTTTTGTATTGAACTTGGAACATCACGGAGTCACAACGTCTGCTAAAAACCAGTAAAGCCAATATTAAGAATTGAATGAAAGGATTTTGTAAGAATGGCATTAAACAGAAACCATTGCTGTCATATTGTTTTTATGATAGTTTTTGGAACACCTAAAGGTAGAGACATAATTATGCATGCAATAGTTGAATTGACAGTAAGATAGAAAGCATTCAACAGAGGAATGAATAAGACAATTAGCTGACTTCAGCAGAGAACTTCAAAGAATAAACCACTGCAAAAAGGGTATAAAAATAAGAGCTTTTCAAACAGAAAGTCAGAACTCGCTAAACGGGCCAAGCGTTTCTCAACTTCACAGGCACGTGCTGTAAGTTTTTAACTTTGAGTCTCGGGTAATCAAAGTAATTGATTTTGGTGGATGCTCTGGATTTAGGAATAAGTAAGAAATGTAGAAATGTAACGAAGTAAAGATTTAAGAATAAGGATCTCTGAGAAATAAGAAATGTAAGCTATTTGTATTTTGAATTGTTAATGTTATGACTGACTAAACAGCTGTTAAATGAATGTCGGCTCTTAAATAAAACTATATATTTTTAGAATTGTCTCAAAGAGTATTTCTGTATAAACTCGTGAACCCAATTTCTGTACACACTTTTGTAAGGAGTTGCAGAATTCTGGGGGGTATTCCAGACCCTCATAATATCCGGAAGGTTACAGTCTAGTTAAACTTATTAAAAGTGCTATCTGGAGGACGGTAACATCTTTAGTCATTCCTTTCCTTTAGGGAGAGATAGCCTGAACCTTTAGACCCAGATAAGCGTCTTATAGAATTTGGCTATGTCTAACTTAAGTTGAAGGTGAACGTCTGGGGAATACGCCTGATCTGGGGTAGCCCGAGACAGGGCTAGGACTTGTAATTATCCCTTCACGGCCTAGCTCTAATTTTAAGGTTACGCCCCTGTGTCTGAACTCCCCCACCAGAGGAAATAGTTTCTCTCGATGTAATGATAAATTCTGACCAGCTGTGGCTCAGTGGGTAGCACTCTTGCCTCGGAGTCAGAAGGTCGTGGGTTCCTCTAGGGACTTGAGCACATAATCCAGGCTGACACTCCAATGTAGTGCTGGGGGAGTGATGCGCTTTTGAAGGTGCCGTCCTTCGGGTGAGACGTTAAACCGAGGCCCTGTTTCCTCTCTCAGGTAGATGTAAAAGATCCTGTGGCACTATTTCGAAGAAGAGCAGGGGAGTTCTTGCCAATATTTATCCCTCAACCAACATCACTAAAAACAGATGATCTGGTCATTATCACATTGCTGTTTGTGGGAGCTTGCTGTGCACAAATAGGCTACCACATTTCCTACATTACAACAGTGATTACACTTCAAAAGTGCTTCATTGACTCTAAAGCGCTTTGGGACATCCTGAGGTTGTGAAAGGTAAGTCTTTCTTTTTTTCCCACAATAAGCTCATTAACGACAGGGTCCGCAGTTCCCAGATGATCTGCAGATACTGGGCCCAATTTCAGCTCGGCCCTGTTTTATACCCGCATTCCTTTTCAATACATAAGAACATAAGAAACAGGAGCAGGATTGGGCCACTTGGCCCCTCGCGCCTGCTCTGCCATTCAATAAGATCAGGGCTGATCTTGGGCTCAAAGCCACTTCCCTGCCCGCTCCCCATAACCCTTCACTCCCTTATCTTGCAAAAATCTGTCTATCTCCACCTTAAATGTATTTAATGACCCAGCCTCCACGGCTCTCTGGGCCAGAGAATTCCACAGATTTACGACCCTCTGAGAGAAGAAATTCCTCCTCATCTCAGTTCTAAAAGGGCGACCCTTTATTCTGAAACTATGCCCCCGAGTTCTAGATTTCCCCACAAGGGAATTTTAATTTAATTCATTTAAATAATACATAGAATCTTACAGCACAGGAGGCCATTTGGCCCATCGTGCCTGTGCCGGCTCTTTGAAAGATCTCTCCAATTAGTCCCACTCCCCCCATCTCTTTTTTTACTGCCTTGCAAATGTTTTATTTTCAAGTACTGTATTTATCTAATTCCCTTTTGAAAGTTATTACTGAATCTGCTTCCACCACCCTTTCAGGCAGCGCATTCCAGATCACAACAACTCGCTGCAGAAAAATATTTCTCATCTCCCCCTGGATGTCTTGCCAATTACCTTCAATCTGTGCCCTCTGGTTACCGACCCTCCTGCCAGTGGAAACAGTTTCTCCTTATTTACTCTACCAAAACACTTCATGATTTTGAACACCTCTATCAAATCTCCCCTTATCCTTCTCTGCTCTAAGGAGAGCATCCCCAGCTTCTCTAGTCTGTCTACATAACTAAAATCCCTCATCCCTGGAACCATTCTAGTAAATCTCCTCTGCACCCTCTCCAAGGCCTAGACATTCTTCCTAAAGTGTGGTGCCCAGAACTGGACCCAATACTCCAGCTGAGGCCTAACCAATGATTTATAAAGTTTTACCATAGCTTCCTGGCTTTTGTACTCTCTGCCTCTGTTTAGTCAAGGATCACAGATGCGGTTTTGTAAACGGCCTTCTCAACCTGCCCTGCCACCTTCAGTGATTTGTGAATGTACACCCTCAGGTCTCTCTGTTCCTGCTCCCACTTTAGGATTATACAGGATATACAGCACAGAAACAGGCCATTCGGCCCAACCAGTCCATGCCGGTATTTATGCTCCACTCGAGCCTCCTCCTGTCTTTCCTCATCTAACCTTATCAGCGTAACCCTCTATTCCCGTCTCCCTCATGTGCTTGTCCAGCCTCCCCTTAAATACATCGATACTATTCGCTTCAACCACTCCCTGTGGCAGCGAGTTCCACATTCTCACCACTCTCTGGGTAAAGAGGTTTCTTCTGAATCCCCTATTGGATTTCTTGGTGACTATCTTATATTGATGGCCTCTAGTTATGCTCTTCCCCACAAGTGGAAACATTCTCTCTGTATCCACTCTGTCAAAATCTTTCATAATTTTAAAGACCTCTATTAGGTCACCCCTCAGCCTTCTTTTTTCAAGAGAAAAGAGACCCAGCCTGTTCATCCTTTCCTGATATGTATACCCTCGCATTTCTGGTATCATCCTTGTAAATCTTCTCTGCACCCTCTCCAGTGCCTCTATAGGCTTAATGAGCAACCTTGGTCTAAATAAGTTTTGGCCATGCATTAAGCATGGCACCTTCAATAAACCTATATAGACACTCCCACACCAGGGGCATGTTAGCCATTTGTCGATTACCAGACAAACCTCTAGAATCTCCTTAGTCAAAATAATTGACAAAAATCTGGAGATTTTTCACCCTTGAAAGAAGGCAACCGAGAGGGGCTTACAGAGTCTAAAGGGTATAAAAAAGGCAAGATAAACCACAAGTAAGGGCAGTGTCCTAGGCCCAACTATCTTCAGCTGCTTCATCAATGGCCTTCCCTCCAACATAAGGTCAGAAACGGGGATGTTCACTGATGACTGCACAGCGTTCAGCGCCATTTGCAACTCCACAGATAATGAAGCAGTCCATGCCCGCATGCAACAAGAGCTGGACGACGTTCAAGCTTGGGCTGATAAGTGGCAGGTAACATTCGCGCCACAGAAGTGCCAGGCAATGACTATCTCCAACAAGCGAGAGTCTAACCATCTCCCCTTAACATTCAATGGCATTACCATCGCCCAATCCCCCACTATCAACATCCTGGGGGGTCACCATTAACCAGAAACTTAACTGGACCAGCCACATAAATACAAGAGCAGGTCAGAGGCTGGGTATTCTGCGGCGAGTGTCTCGCCTCCTGACTCCCCAAAGCCTTTCCACCATCTACAAGGCACAAGGGGGGAAAAATTCAGTATCGCCCCGTTTGGGGCGCCATTATCGGCGGTGCGCAAAATTTAGCGCCTGGCGCTAATTATCGCCTCCGACAAACTTGGCTTTTATCGCCCCTGGAGGTGACTGGAGCGCTAAATCAGGCACTTCACACCTGTCTTAAGGTACAAATGCCGAGGAGCGAGGCACTAATTCAGAGCGCGGGCGAAGCAAGGAAGAGCAAATCAAAATGAACCTGCAAAGTGCTGCTCAGTACCCAAAACTCATTCACACAGCGTTGAATCTCTCCAGAAGTCAGTCTCTCTCTCTCTCTCTCTCAGAATGCGTGGTGCAAAAATGTCACCAACAAAAAAAGGCAGGAAGCGGTTGCCTATAAATAGCGCTCCCCCAGTCCCTTTCTGACTGCAAAACGCTCCCCTCAACCTGTCGTTGCTAGCGGCAGGCGGTAAGGCAGGGGGCGCCACTCAATATCCGGTCCGGGGCACTACCTGGGCGTTGCGCACTCGACTGACGTCACGATCTGCCGGCGCAGGAGATCGTGGCGGTAGTGTTTAGCACCGCCGCAAAATGTCTAGTTAATTTCGCGAGCGGCGCAGACTTCGCCGCGCGCGGGCGCTAGTTGCTTTGCGCCCCATTAGCGCCCCCTTAAGGCACTAACGGGAGGCGCAAGCAACTGAATTTTTCCCCCTAGGAGTGTGATGGAATACTCTCCACTTGCCTGGATGAGTGCAGCTCCAACAACACTCAAGAAGCTCGACACCATCCAGGACAAAGCAGCCACCACCTTAAACATTCACTCCCTCCACCACCGGCGTACCGTGGCTGCAGTGTGTACCATCCACAAGATGCACTGCAGCAACTCGCCAAGGCTTCTTCGGCAGCACCTCCCAAACCTGCGACCTCTTCCACCTAGAAGGACAAGGGCAGCAGGTGCATGGGAACACCACCACCTCCAAGTTCCCCTCCAAGTTACACATCATCCTGACTTAGAAATATATCGCCGATCCTTCATCATCGCTGGGTCAAAATCCTGGAACTCCCTCTCTAACAGCACTGTGGGAGCACCTTCACCACACGGACTGCAGCGGTTCAAGAAGGCAGCTCACCACCACCTTCTCAAGAGCAACTGGGGATGGGCAATAAATACTGGCATTGCCAGTGACGCCCTGATCCCATAAACAAATTTAAAAAAACATCAGTGGGACAAGGGTTATAACTTACATAGAACCTTGGTTAAACCACATTTGGAGCACTGTGAACAGTTCTGGTCTCCATATTATAAAAAGGATGTAGAGGCACTGGAGAAGGTACAAAAAAAAATTTACAAGGATGATACCAGAACTGAGAGGTTATAACTATCAGGAAAGACTGAACAGGCTGGGGCTCTTGTCTCTAGAAATGAGAAGACTGAGAGGTGACCTGATAGAGGTCTTTAAAATTATGAAGGGGTTCGATAGGGTAGCTGCAGAGATGTTTCCACTTTTGAGGGAGTATAAAACTAGGGGCCATACCTATAAGATAGTCACTAATAAATCCATTAAGGAATTCAGAAGAAACTTCTTTACCCAGAGAGTGGTGAGAATGTGGAACTCGCTACCACAGGGAGTGGTTGAGGTGAATAGTATCGATGCATTTAAGGGGAGGCTGGATAAGCACATGAGGGAGAAGGGAATAGAAGGATATGGTGATGGGGTGAGATGAAGAGGGGTGGGAGGAGACTCGTGTGTAGTATAAACACCGGCATGGACCAGTTGTGCTGTAAATACTATGCAATTCTATATAAGGGCTGGTGAATGGCTAATTTAAGACTATTTATGCAAAGAGCGATTGACATAGGAATGGACTTGTAGGTAAGGGGCCATTTAAGGGAAGGTGCAGGTATAGGGGACTGTAGGCTTTCTAGATGAATAAACTAAGATTGGCTGAATGGCCATTCTCATCTTTATTTACCCTGTTGTCTTGTGAATAAACCTTTCGTTGAATTAAAAATGGAAAAACAAATATTTAATCAAGAAAATGTATTTAGCCTTTGTAAATCAACAATAAATGCCATTTGAGGGAGTTTGCTATCAGTGGAGATACAATGACTAAACACTGTGCTCAGAGATAACCAGTGCATGTCATAGGCTTCCTGTAACCATGGCTATACACACAGGGCGACAACTTGTCTGCTGAGCTTTGAACTTGGACCTTTCATTTCCGGATCCCAAGTTTAAATTCAACCTGACTGATGGGATGGAATTTCGCATCTCTTCCAGTCATAATGAAATGAGATTGGGTCGTCCATCACAATACAATTCCCCAATAGTAAAGAAACCATAGAAGACACCAATAATTCAGCACTAAAACTGACCACCGCAATCAAAAAGAACTTCAGGTTAACTATCGCGGTAATTGGAAAATATCGCAATGTTGCAATAGTAAAGAAAGAAAGACTTGCATTTCTATAGCGCCTTTCACAACCTCAGGACGTCCCAAAGCGCTTTACAGCCAATAAAGTACTTTTGAATTGTAGTCACTGTTGTAATATAGGAAACGGGGCAGCCAATTTGTGCGCAACAAGCTCCCACAAACAGCAATGTGTTAATGACCAGATAATCTGTTTTAGTGATGTTGATTGAGGGAGAAATATTGGGCCAGGACACCGGGGGCAACTCTAAAACTCTATCCAGTGCCGCTGGATCTTTTACATCCACCTGAGCGAGCAGACGGGGCCTCGGTTTCACGTCTCATCCAAAAGTCGGCACCTCCGACAGTGCAGCACTCCCTCAGTACTGCACTGGAGTGACAGTCTGGATTACGTAGGAGTGGGACTTGAACACACAACCGCCTAATTTCGCAGAGGCGAGTGTGCTACCAACAGCCACAGCTGACACTAGATAAGTTATAATGACTTCTTTATGTCACATTTAGAAGGAGATGGATAGGGATGGTCAGTCTAAAGAGAATGGATAGGAAAGGTCAGTCTAAAGAGAATGGATAGGGATGGTCAGTCTAAAGAGAATACATTTAAATCTAGAGCACTAATACAAAAAGAAAATACTGCAGATGATGGAAATCTGAAATAAAAACAGAAAATGCTGGAGATACTCAGCAGGTCAGGCAGCATCTGTGAAGAGAGAAACAGAGTTAACGTTTCAGGCCGATGACCTTTCGTCAGAACTGGAAAAAAGCAGGAAATGGGACAGATTTTTAAGCAAGTGTAGGGGCTGGGAAAGAGGGGAGGGGATGAAAGAACAAAAGTGAAGGTCTGTGATAGGATAGAAGGCAGGAGAGGTTAAGAGACATTGAGAGATATTCAAGGCAAAAGGAGATGGTAATGGGACAGGTTAAGAAACAAAGGATGGCTCTAGATGAAGTGTAAATTGCGCTGGCAGAATGAAAGACAGCTGCCATGTGGGAGAGAAGAAAAGACACAAACAAAAAGTGTGGATAAAAAATATATATGTGATAGGGACCGAGGTTATGATCTGAAATTGTTGAACTCTATGTTGAGTCCAGAAGGCTGTATAGTGCCTAATCGATTTAATATACTGTATTCGCTGCTCACGATGCGGTCTCCTCTACGTTGGGGAGACCAAACGCAGATTGGGTGACCGCTTTGCGGAACACCTCCGTTCAGTCTGTAAGGGGGACCCCGAGCTTCTGGCTGCCTGTCACTTTAATTCTCAGCTCCACTCCCACTCAGACCTCACCATCCTCGGCCTCTTGCATTGTTCTACTGAAGCTCAGCATAAGCTCGAGGAACAGCACCTCATCTTTTGATTAGGCACTTTAGTGTGATGGAATACTCTCCACTTGCCTGGATGAGTGCAGCTCCAACAACACTCAAGAGCTCGACACCATCCAGGACAAAGCAGCCGGCTTGATTGACACCCCATCCACCACCTTAAACATTCACTCCCTCCACCACCGGCGTACTGTGGCTGCAGTGTGTACCATCTACAAGATGCACTGCAGCAACTCGCCAAGGCTTCTTCGGCAGCACCTCCCAAACCCTCGACCTCTACCACCTAGAAGGACAAGGGCAGCAGGCGCATGGGAACACCATCACCTGCAAGTTCCCCTCCAAGTCATGCACCATCCTGACTTGGAAGTATATCGGCTGTTAATTCATCGTCGCCGGGTCAAAATCCTGGAACTCCCTCCCTAACAGCACTGTGGGAGCACCTTCACAGCACGGACTGCAGCGGTTCAAGAAAACGGCTCACCACCACCTTCTCAAGGGCAATTAGGGATGGGCAATAAATGCTGGCCCTGCCAGCGACACCCACATCCCATGAATAAAAAAAAATAAACAGCTCTTCTCCAAAGCCTGACCCTGATACTCTGTTTAAAACTTGTGGCTCTCTAACATTTATCAAGTCAAAGATCGTTCTGTTCAAGGGAATTATCTGATGAAAGGAATCAAAACCAAAATGACTTCCTGAAGTGGGCTTCCCTGGGTGGGATTAAAGCTATCAATAAAACAGTTTCAATCTACAGGAAACTATTACCAATAAAACTAATCAAATAATAGGCTGAATCTTGACTATTTTAATCTTGTACGTCATAGTGAGGGACATAGACATCCCAGAAAGTGTTCATAAGAGGGCCAATAGATTAGTACCTAGTTTAAAAACTCTTCGCAATCATGAGAGGCTGAGGGATCTTTACTCTAGAAAAGCCCAGACTTCGAGGAGACTTGACTGAAGCATTTCAAATGATGTGCAGAAGTGGACAGATTATTTAAATGCGACCAATGAAGGAGAACAAGGGGACGAGTGTACAAGGTGCATCAGCGGAGAACCTGGCTAGATGTCAGAAGGTGTTTTCTGTTCCCCGCGGGTCAATGACCTTTGGAATAGGTTGCCGGCTGGTGCAGTGAGTCCGGATTCACAATACACAATCATAAGGGAGCCCCTGCGGTGCCCAGCAATTAATCGAATCAGTGAAACTTACAGCACTGAGGGAGGCCATTCGGCCCATCGTGCCTGTGCTGGCTCTTTGAAAGAGCTCTCCAATTAGTCCCGCTCCCTTGCTCTGTCTCCATAGCCCTGCAAATTTTTCCTTTTAATGTATTTATCCAGTTCCCTTTTGAAGATTACCGTTGAATCTGCTTCCACCGCCCTTTCAGGCAGCGCATTCCAGATCATCATAACTCGCTGCGTAAAATAAAATCTCTCCTCATCTCCGCCTCTGGTTCTTTTGCCAATTATCTTCAATCTGTGTCCTCTGGTTATCGACCCTCCTGCCACTGGAAACAGCTTCTCCATATCTACGCTATCAAAACCCCTTCATAATTTTGAACACCTCTATTAAATCCCCCCCCCCCTCCCTTAACCTCCTCATCTCCCCTCTGGCTCTTTTGCCAGCTGGTCCTTTTCTTGTAAAGTCATTTTCGTACGCTTCGTATTTCATCACCAGAGAGGATACGCTCGGAACACTAAGATCGATTTTAATATTTGGTCGGACAGGAGACCTCCCGCTCCAGGGGAAGAGGTCGAAGCCATTTTGAAGACTCCGACATCATGTCAATGGAACTGGCAAACTGCGGTTGCAAGACAGAACTCCCGATGCTGCTCGCTGGACTCAGGCCGGCCCACTATCAAGCGGCCAGCCCACATCCTCACCACTCTCTGGGTAAAGAAGTTTCTCCTGAATTCCCCATTGGATTTATCAGTGACTGTCTTATATTGATGGCCCCTAGTTTTGGTCTCCTCCACAAGTGGAAACATCTTCTCTAGTCTACCCAATTGAACCCTTTCATTGAAGACCTCTATCAGGTCACCCCTCAGCTTTCTCTTTTCTAGAGAAAATAGCCCCAGCCTGTTCCGCCTTTCCTGATAGTTATAACCTCAGTTCAGGTACCATCCTAGTAAATCTTTTTGCACTTTCTCCAGCGCCTCTATGTCCTTTTTATACTATGGAGACCAGAACTGTGCAAGTGTGGATGAAGGGGTTGTCTTATGAAGAAAGGTTGAGCAGGTTGGGCCTAGACTCATTGGAGTTTAGAAGAATGAGAGGGGATCTCATTGAAACATATAAGATTCTGAAGGGGCTCAACAGGGTAGATGCAGAGAGGATGTTTCCCCTTGTGGGGGAATCTAGAACTAGGGGGCATAGTTTCAGAATAAGGGGGCACCCATTTAAATCGGAAATGAGGAGGAATTTCTTCTCTCAGAGGGTCGTGAATCTTGGGAATTCTCTTCCCCAAAGAACTGTGGAGGCGGAGTCACTGAATATATTTAAGGTGCAGATAGACAGATTTTTGAATGGTAAGGGAGTCAAGGGTTATGGGGAGCGGGCAGGGAAGTGGAGTTGAGGCTCAGATCAGATCAGCCATGATCTTATTGAATGGCGGAGCAGGCTCGAGGGGCCAAATGACCTACTCCTGCTCCTACGTTTTATGTTATGTTCTTATGTAACCAAAGTCTATACAAGTTTAACATAACTTTTCTGGTTTTCAATTCTATTCCTTTAGAAATGAACCCCAGTGTTTAGTGATTTGTGTATTTGTACCACCAGATCCCTTTGCTCCTCTACCCCATTTAGACTCTTATTTTCCAAGGAGTATGAGGCCTCCTTATTCCTCCTACCAAAAGGCACCACCTCACACCTATCTATACTGAAATTCATTAGCCATTTCCACCTCCATTCTGCAAGCTTATAAACGCCGTCTTGTATTTTATCACAGTCTTCCTCAGTATTAACTATCCCCCCCAATTTGGTGCCATCCGCAAATTTTGAACTTGTACTTCCGGTTCCCGAGTCCAAATCGTTTATGTAAATTGTGAACGACAGTGGTCCCAGCACCGATCCCTATGGAACACCACTTCCCACCTTCCCCCGGTCTGAGGAGCCACCCTTAACCCCTGACATGAATCAGTCATTCATGAAAGAAAGACTTATGAAATGATACTGAGCGGCCTACGGGTGGCGCTGTCCAGGGAGAGTATAAATACTCGGGCACGGGCCCAGCTTGCGCAGGTGATTCTTAACAGGAACTAGTGAAGGACACAACTAGACCTCCATGTTGTAAAACAGTTGATTAAAGCTTTGTTTAACGCTTAGACCAAGTGCCTAGTAGTTTTCTTACGTCAACCCCTACTCTCTGTTTTTTGTTCTGTAGCCAGCCTGCTATCCAACGTTGCCTTTAAGCTGCACGGCCGTGTCGCGCTCTGGCGGTCCCGCGCAGGCTGCCTCACCGGCAATTGAATGGAAAAACTGCGCATGCGCGGAAATTTGAATGGGCCGCGCAGCCCGAGAAAGGGGCTGTGCACCCCGAAAAAAAATCAATGAAAGGGAACGTTGCTACTATCCATTCTGCTGCTTGTCCCGAGTGCTGGGCGCAGATTCTACCTTCTACAGAAACAGCATATCCTGGAGGGAGCTTCAAGTGTGCAGCACCTCTTGGGTTTTGAATAACCACAGATGGATTCTAGCCTTTTATCTTGAGGCTTATGTTTTCATCTTAACCCCTTGGCGTGTTTTGCCCTTGCAACGCACTTCAGTTAATGTGTTATCCTACATTTAACATTCTTCCATCAACCATGTGATGGTGTTATCGTATGCTCGCTTACAACAGCAAGGGTTGTATAACTGAAACCTGATAAAATGGACAGCTTGTTTGTCAAGAAAAGTGATTTTTTTTTGAAGTGAATGGAATATTTTTTCCATACTCACTACAGAGATTAGACGCTCCCAGATCAGGTATGGTACAGTGTCAAAGCTCCCTTTGCACCCATCCTTTTCCAATCCCCGCCTGCACACTTCCCAAGTGATCATCTATTCTTGATTTTTGCCACGTTGCCTAGCAATGGCTTAATGAATCACCTCAAGAAGAAAAGGAAAAAAAAATCACAACCGGGACCTTACCCTAGAGAACGTGCATGTTTACGCTACTCAGCACCAGCACAGAGCAACATCAGATCAAGCTTCAGGCTGTTCTAGATCTCCCTGGCCTGTCCTCCCAGCTAAGGAGGCTGGGACCAAAAAATCCAGGCCCTAGTAGTGCAACTCCTGGGTGTAATTCTGCCAGGATTCAGTGGAGGAGCCTCCACTTGCCTGGATGAGTGCAGCTCCAACAACACTCATGAAGCCCAACCCCATCCAGGACAAAGCAGCCCGCTTGATCGGCACCCCATCCACCACCTTAAACATTCACTCCCTCCACCACCGGCGTACCGTGGCTGCAGTGTAGACCATCTACAAGATGCACTGCAGCAACTCGCCAAGGCTTCTTCGGCAGCACCTCCCAAACCCGCGACCTCTACCGCCTAGAAGGACGAGAGCAGCAGGCGCCTGGGAACACCACCACCTCCAAATTCCCCTCCAAGTCACACACCATCCTGACTTGGGAATATATCGGCCGATCCTTCATCGTCGCCGGGTCAAAATCCTGGAACTCCCTCCCTAACAGCCCAGTGGGAGTACCTTCACCACATGGACTGCAGCAGTTCAAGAAGGCGGCTCACCACCACCTTCCCAAGGGGCCATTAGGGATGGGCAATAAATGCCGGCTTTGCCAGCGACGCCCACATCCCAGGAATGAATAAAAAAAACACTGGGCTGAGACCTGGATATGCTCGGCCCCAGCCTCTGCTGGTATTTTCTGCAGGGACACATTTGATCCAAAACCACTACCTACCCCAAACATTTCTCCCGATGTCAGAGGAGGTAATGGCCGAGGTGGAGGTGGGGTAGGGGTGTGGGTGTGAAGAGGAGAGGAATTCCCAGGCCGGGTTGGGATGAGCAGCCAAGGGCAACAGCTCTCAGCCCAGTGTAAGTGGAGCCCACCTAGGGATACGGACGTGTGTCCTTTCCTGGACCCCTCTCCCCACCCTCAAAGACAATCGGTAGCTGTAAGGAGAAATCAACACCCTTTGAAAGGAGACAGAGAGGGCCTTAAAACATTTCCAAAGCAGCTGGGACTTCCAGCAGAAGAACAAGCGACTGCCCAGTGCTACATCGCGTATCTCCCCACTCTGGTGGGCACCCAAGGTGAACCCACAGTAGCGCAGGCACCTGCTAGTTATAGGCAAACAACAGCAACTTGCATTTATATAGCAGCTTTAACATAGTAAAGCGTCACAAGGCACCACAGGAGCGTTATCAAACAAAATTTGTCACTAAGCCACATATTAGGACAGGTGACCAAAAGCTTGGTCAAAGAGTTCGGTTTTAAGGAGCATCTTAAAGGAGGAGAGAGAGGCGGAGAGGTTTAGGGAGGGGATTCCAGAGCTTAGGGTCCAGGCAACAGAAGGCACGGCCGCCAATGGTGGAGCGATTGAAATCGGGGAAACGCTCAGGGAGGAGAGCAGAGCTCTCGGAGGGTTGTGGGGCTGGAGGAGGTTACAGAGATAGGGAGGGGGCGAGGGCCATGGAGCGATTTGAAAACAAGGAAGTGAATTTTAAAATCGAGGCTTTGCCGGACCGAGAGTCAATGTAGGACAGCGAGCACAGGGGGTGATGGGTGAATAGGACTCGGTGCGAGTTAGGACACGGGCAGCAGAGTTTTGGATGACCTCAAGTTTACAGAGGGGTGGAAGCTGGGAAGCTGCCCAGGACAGTGTTGGAAATGAAGGAACCCTGCCCCAGCTCTGGATAGGTCAGTGGTGTCGGGGGCAAAGTTTCTTGGCAAGCGATCCCTGGTATTTATGCCTTCCTTGATGTCAAAGGGAGGTCTGTGCAGAACCTGCATTGCTGGCCTGTACAGGAGGGGCCAAGAACTCATCCCTCCCGCAACCAGAAGAAAACAGCATCCAGTGCTGCCAGTTACTTGGGGGATCTCCCATCGAGACATTAGTCCATTTCCTAGGACCATCACATCTGGCTAATTGAGAATCCAGACGTTGCTGATTTACAGCTCAGATCAGTATATTTACAAAATGAGTAATAGTCAGCGGCGTTGGGCATGTGATCGCAATGCTCATACCTCGCACAACATGTGCATGTGAACTTGAACCTTATTATGCACTTGTTGGTGAAACGTCTTTGCCCAGAGAGTGGTGAGAATGTGGAACATGCTGCCACAGGGAGTGGTTGGGCCGAATAGAATTTAAGGAGAAGCTAGATAAGTACAGGAGGGAGAAAGGAACAGAAGGATATGTTGATGGGGTTAGAGTGACATAAGAAAACTACTAGGCACTTGGTCTAAGCATTAAACAAAGCTTTAATCAACTGTTTTACAACATGGAGGTCTAATTGTGTCCTTCACTAGTGCCTGTTAAGAATGTCCTGTACAAGCTGGGCCCGTGCCCGAATATTTATACTTTCCCTGGACATCGCCACCCATAGGCTGCTCAGTATTATTTCATAAGTCTTTCTTTCATGAATGACTGATTCATGTCATAGAGTAAGGTGGGAGGAGGCTCATGTGCAGCATAAACACCGTCACGGACCAGTTGGATCGAATGGCCTGTTTCTGTGCTGCAGACTCGGTGTAAATGGTAAAACGATAAGCAGAGTGTGCGAGTGTATTTTGATTGTTGTGAGTGCACTAACTTGGTTACAGAATGGCAGGAGATGTTTGTTAAGTAAATAAACAGCTCTGTGAAGTACGTTTACGTGTCTGAGAGGCGTCATCCACTAAAATTAGTACATGTGACTAAACCATTGTCACCATAGCCACACCTGTATCCTAGTCGGCGATTGCTATTGGACTGCGCCGGATCAGGAGGAGTGTAAAGATGGCTGCTCCCGCTTGCTCTGCACCCCCGCACCTCCACCCCTGCTGGAAGTTCACATACCGTCCTCAAGGTTCTCACTCCCGTCTCCCAAGCTGCCATGAGGACGGTGTTCGGGACGCTTAAGTCCACTCCAACTGAGTGTCTCCCGGTGCTGTCCCACATTGCCCCGCCTGTCATTCGCCACGATGCCACCATGCTCCATGAGATGGGAAAGAAATCCTGAGCAACATCGACCTTCCCATTCACGAAGTCTTGAAAACCCCACCACGAAAGCGCTTAAAATCGCGCCGGCCATTCTGGGAAACAGCAGCTGGTATCGACCCACTCTCCAGATGGACTGAATCGTGGGATGCATGCAACATAAAGAACGAACACCTCATCACTGACCCAACAGCAGAGGTCCCTGGCTCCGACCCCCCTCGCAGACAGTGGACGGTGCTCAACCCAATCCACACAGGGCACGGACGGTGCAGCCACCTGCTCCACAAGTGGAAGATGAGGGACGACCCGAAGTGCGACTGTGGCCACGAGTCTCAGACCATGGAGCACATCACATCAACCTGCCCACTGAGATCTGTTGCGGGAGGCACCTCATTTCTCCACTCGGCATCTCAGGAGGCTGCCGCGTTTCCCACATTACAGCAGTGGCTACACTTCAAAAAGTACTTCATTGGCTGTAAAGCGCTTTGGGACGTCCTGAGGTTGTGTGAAAGGCGCTGGAGAAATACAAGTCTTTCTTTTTATTTCACACTTAGAATCATAGAGCCCAGAAGGAGGCCATTCGGCCCATCGTGCCTGTGCCGGCTCTTTGAAAGAGCTCTCCACTTAGTCCCACTCCCCCCTGCTCTTTCTCCAAAGCCCTGTAAATTTCTCTTTTTCAAGTATTTATCCCAATTTCCTTTTGAAATTTATTATTGAATCTGCTTCCACCGCCCTTTCAGGCAGCGCATTCCTCGCTGTGTAAAAAAGTGTCTCCTCATCTCACCTCTGGCTCATTTGCCAATGACCTTAAATCTGTGTCCTCTGGTTACCGACCCTCCTGCCATTGGAAACAGTTTCTCCTTACTTACTCCATCAAAACCCTTGATGCAAGAATCGCTGGGGGATGATCAGGAATGGGAGCCCTGGGTGATTTTCTTGTTCCCTAAACCAGTGCAGCTGCAGTTCCCCAACAACCAATCCGGACGAGGTCAGCTATCACCAGCAAGGGATTGAACCTGGGATATTCCTGGTCTTTCATGGATCAGGTGCGAACTGGACAAACCCAACACAAGGAGATCAGTAATTTTCTTGATGCTTGGGACACGTAGCATCACTGAGCAATGCGGACTGCCCTGTAACATTTAACACAAGCTTATCTCAATTCAACTAAATGAGATTAACATGGCAACAACAGTCAGTGAAGATCACGAGGTGACGGCCCAGAAAAGGGCCAAAATGAGGTCCAATTTTGCCCCCAATGTTCCTCTATATTCCATTCCTGAATCCCCAAGATATTCTTTTAAAATTTCTCATGATTGATGTTAACAAGGCCTTAACAAGCAACTTTTGTCCCTGGGATGGCAGGAATGACGTATGAGGAGAGATTGAGTCAATTGGGCTTATATTCGCTAGAGTTTAGAAGAATGAGAGGGGATCTCATTGAAACTTATAAAATTCTAACAGGACTAGACAGACTAGATGCAGGAAGGATGTTCCCGATGGCGGGGGAGTCCAGAACCAGGGGTCACAGTCTAAGGATAAGGGGTAAGCCATTTAGGACAGAAGTGAGGAGGAATTTCTTCACCCAGAGAGTGGTGAACCTGTGGAATTTTCTACTGCAGAAGGCAGTTGAGGCCAATTCATTAAATATATTCAAGAAGGAGTTGGATATATTTCTTGAGGCTAAAGGGATCAAGGGATATGGGGAGAAAGCAGGGACCGGGTACTGAATTTGGATGATCAGCCATGATCTCATTGAATGGCGGAGTGGGCTTGAGGGGCCGAATGGCCTACTCCTGCTCCTATCTTCTATGTCTCTAATATTTCATTAACACACTTAAACATGGGCGCAAGAATCAGAATAGTGGTAAATCAACAACGTGCATTTATATAGCGCCTTTAACGTAGTAAAACGTCCCAAGGCGCTTCACAGGAGCGATTAATCAGACAAAATTTGACACCGAGCCGCATAAGGAGATGTTGGGACAGGGAAAGAGGTCGGTTTTAAGGAGCGTCTTAAAGGAGGAGAGAGAGGTGGAGAGGTTTAGGGAGGGAATTCCAGAGCTCGGGGCCCAGGCAGCTGAAGGCACGGCCGCCAATGGTGGAGCGATGGACATTACCAGTATCCACAGCAACCGGTGCATTTCTGTGGCACCCTTCACATACAGGGATGCCAAGCAGGAGGGAGGAAAGGAATAAACGGGGAGGACAGCGGCGGGGGGGGGGGGGGGGCGGAAATCGAAGACACAGTCAGAGAGAAGGGTTTTGAGGACATTTTTAATAGCAAGATGGTAAGATGGAGGGAGCCACGCAGGGCGATCCAGAGGCCAGGAGATACTGGCCGAACAAGCCACCAGCAGAGGGAGCATAGAACAAGGAGAAACCTGGTGTTAGAGTCCTGACCAACCCTCCAGGATTGCCCTGGAGCCTCCAGGAATGAAAGAGTAATCTCCAGGACACTGCCGCGAGCAAAACCCAGCAGAGAAAAATAATTGGCGCATTAACAAAAAAAGAGCCCGTGAATTTTTAATTTTCTTTGAACACTTATTAGCTTCAAAAATATTAGAGATGGGATTAAAAGGCTGTTTGACTGAGTCAAGTCAAGCATCAACCAATTGAGTAATTAAGAGCCTGTTTGCTTTCCAATTGGCCGTGGGAAGGCAGGTTGTCACAAGGACGGACATGTTGGGCGACCAATGGCGGGGGTGTGGGGGCGGGGCGGTTGGAGGTGGAAGGTCAAGTGATGAAACCTCCAGGGATATGTCCAACCAGAGTTGGCAACCCGTATAGAATCATAGAAACTGACAGCACAAGAGGAGGCCATTCGGCCCGTCGTGCCTGTGCTGGCTCTTTGAAAGGGTAGTCGGGCTCAGTCCCACACCCCCGCCCTTTCTCCATAACCCTGTAAGTTCCCCATCCTCCAGAACCCGCCCGACTCCTGTTTAAAATTATTAATGGAATCAGCTTCCACCACCTTTTCGGGCCGAGCGTTCCAGATCCCGACAACTCTCTGAGTGAAAACATTCTCCTCATCTCCCCTCGAGATCTTTTTCCAATGATGTTGAATCAATGACCTCGAGTTATTGACCCACTCGCCCAAGGGAATAGCTTTTCTCTATCAACTCAATCAAGACCCCTCATCATCTTGAAAACCTCTATTAGGTTGCCTCTTAACCTTCTCGGTTCCAATGGGAACTTGTAGTGTCCGCGTATCAATAACACACGGACTGCAGGAGAACGGTAATAACAGGTGTTTACTGAACAGAGGGTATGCTGGAACTGAAAGTACAGAAGCCTGCTACGGCTTTATATACAGGGGTGGTCACTGCCGGTACTGCAGTATAGAATCAGTTCTTCTCTTAAAGGTACATACACAACAATTCCTCCCCTTTTAGATAAACAGTACATAACATTCATTTAACAATTAAATAATAACTAATTACAATTACAATTTTCTCTGTACTATATACATCAGCTGAAGTAATCATTTATAAATTCAGTCTTTGAGGAGGCTTCCTGATCCTGTCTGGATAGCGCCTTTCTCGAGTATCCTGTTCTTGCGGCGGAGTCGATTCTGGCTCATTGTCATTGGTTGGTTCGTCAGCTTCCAATACCACTGATTCTGAGGTAGACGCAATCTGTACTTCAGGTTCATCACCAGGTGCGCATGCTCATGGTATGGGTTTGACTTGTTCCTGTGACTCTAGAATCTGGTCAGCATGGTGTCTCACGATGCTCTCTCCAACGTCCACTGTGTACATTAGTGGTCCCTGCTGTGTGCATATCGTTCCTGGCTGCCATTTTTCTTTTTGGTAGTCGCGGGCCAAGACTGGTTGCCCTATCTTGAAGCTCCTGGTTGGCTTCTCATTTATGTGCTGGAATTGCTTATCCTCAACATCTCGTCTTATGTTTGGTTTGAGCAAATCCAGGCGACATCTTAACCTTCGGTTAAAGAACATTATGGCTGGAGCTTGGTTGGTGACTGCATGTGTCGCATTCCGGTAAGCAAACAAGAAATTATCCACCTTGTGTTGTAGTGGTATGTTGTCGTTATACATCGCCTTTATTGCTTTTTTAAAGGTCTGAACAAACCTCTCAGCCAATCCATTTGTGGCTGGATGATACAGGGCAGATGTGTAATGCTTTACCCCATTATTCCTCAAAAACCTCCGGAAATCCTCGGACACAAACTGTGGTCCATTGTCGGAGCAAATCTGTTCTGGCAAGCCATTCCTGGCGAAGACGGTCCATAGGACTGCAATAGTTTTCTCCGTGGTGGTGGTGGACATTTTGATGACCTCTGGCCATTTCGAATGTGCATCCATGGCGATTAAAAACAATGAGTCCATAAATGGACCAGCAAAATCAATGTGTACCCGTTGCCATGGAGATGAGGGCCACTCCCATGGGTGTAGCGGGGCCTGTGGTGGAGCGTTTTGGACTTTCTGGCATCCTGTGCATCTCTTGGTCATTTCCTCGATTTCTTTATCGATTCCCGGCCACCACACAAATGCCCTGGCTAGGCTCTTCATTTTTACCCCTCCCAGATGGCCCTCATGAAGCTCATTGAGCACTCTATCTCTCAACTTGGGTGGAATTACCACCCGGGATCCACACATCAAGGTCCCCCGGCACACTGACAGCTGTTCTCTCCTTGGCGAGAATGCTGGCAACAGTGAGTCGCCATGTGCTGGCCATCCCTTCACCGTCAAATCATAGACCCGAGAGAGTGTCGGGTCATTTCGGGTTTCCTTCTCTATACTTGAGTTTGTAACAGGTAGACATTCGACTATGGTCGAATGGAATATCTCAACAGGGTCCACTGCAGGTGCTTCCTCCACCATAGGCAACGGTAGGCGTGACAGCCCATCAGCGTTTCCATGCTGTTTTGTACCCTTGTACTCTATGTCGTATTGATGTGCCCCTAGAAAAAGTGACCATCTTTGCAGCCGTTGCGCCGTCATCACCGGAACGCCCTTCTTTTGGTTAAAAATGGAGACAAGAGGCTGGTGATCAGTCAGTAGGGTGAATTTCTGCCCGTGCAGATAGTGATTGAACTTCTTCACCCCCCACACCAGGCTGAGGGCCTCCCTGTCAATCTGGGCGTAGTTACACTCTGAACCGTCAAGGAATTTGTGTGACAGCACCGCTCCGATGCCGTAGGGAGACGCATCACATGCCAACCGAATTGGTAGTGTTGAATTGTAGTGGGCCAATACTTCTTTTGAAGTGATTAGGCATTTACATTTCTGAAAGGCACGCTTACACTCATCACTCCATTTCCATGCTACTCCAGTTTGCAGCAGGGCATTCAGTGGGTGCAGAATTGTAGATAAATTTGGCAAGAACTGATGGTAGTAGTTCACCAACCCGAGGAACAACCTCAGTTGCGACACATTTTCCGGTGCTGGAGGCTTGACTACTGCCTCAATCTTGTCTGGGGACTTATGTAACCCCTCTTCATCAATCACGTGGCCACAATACGAGATTTGTTTCCTGAAAAACTCGCATTTGGGGCGGTTGGCTCGTAGCCCATATTCTTGTAACCTAGTGAGCACCTGCTCCAGGTTGTCAAGGTGTTCACTGTCATTTTCGCCCGTAACCAGGATGTCGTCCAAATAACACTGGGTCCCCGGGATCCCTTGCAGGACTTGTTCCATCACCCTCTGCCAAATAGCTGGAGCTGATGCTACCCCGAATACCAGTCGGTTGTACTGGTAAAGACCTTTGTGAGTGTTTATCGTGAGGTATTTTCTAGATGCTTCTTCTACCTCCATTTGTAAATACGCTTGGGCCAGATCAATCTTCGTAAAGCGTTTCCCTCCAGATAGTGAGGCGAAAATATCTTCTATCCGCGGAAGTGGATATTGTACTGTGTGCAGGACTGGGTTCACAGTTACCTTAAAGTCCCCACAGATGCGAACCTTCTTCGGCTCCCCAGGCGTGCTGCTCACTGATTTCTTCATTACGGGAACGATGGGTGTGGCCCACTCGCTCCAGTCCACCTTGGACAACACACCCGAACGCTCCAGACTCTCCAGCTCTGCTTCGACGGCTGGGCGGATCGCATACGGTACCGGTCTGGCCTTAAAAAATTTGGGGTTTGCGTTATCTTCAACTTTTATCGTTGTCGTTACACCTTTCAGAGTCCCAAGTCCTTGCTGGAACACCTCTTTCGCGTCAGTTAGAATTTTTGACAGTCGTCCAGGTGTGACGTCGTCATCCTTTTTGTCAGCCACAGTTAGCGCCTGAATGGAATGCCAATCCAATTGTATTTTTCGGATCCATTCCCGTCCCAATAATGGTGGTCCTCCATCTTGTAGTATATATAGATACAGTTTCTGTGTTTCCTTGCCGTTGTATTTAACGGGTGATGTGCCTTCAATAACCACAAAACTAGAAGTTATAGACTTTAACAAGTTGGCTTTTAATCACTAAGATCAGAGCTTACATCTCAACACACCGACTGGCTCACAGGAATGAGTCATACAGATCCTGGGATCTTTAAGTAAGAGAAGTCAGGGGCAGAGCCAAGAGCCAAGACCTGGAACCTTCCAGGTTAGTCAGGAAAGAGGAAGTGAAACTATACACTGTGATAATAATAATAACTTCCGGGAAGTTGTGTCATCACTTCTTGTGAACTGTGAACTATGAACTATGAACTGTGTACATACCTCACTTCCTGTCATATGTCACTTCCTGTTGGACTGGTATAAATACTGGTCTGTTCAGTATTGTAAGAGGCTTCTACCAGAGGCATGGTAAAGACCTCTCTTGTATATAGTGTGTTTATAAGTTACTTAAAGCTTACTTTAAAGTTACTTGATGGTAAGACTCCTTTTTCTTACATCAATTTAAGTAACTTAATATTTACACTCACAAATACTAGACCTTCGGACAAACTCGGAGTTAAGGATCCAGGGAACCACCCATCATGGAGAGAATCCTTAGACCTATTCGTCTGGACTTGGACCCGAATACACCAGCAGTTGGCAGGGTATGGAAGCATTGGTACCGTACTTTTGAGAATTTTCTGGATGAATGTAAAGCGGATGCTCCTGCTAGATTGAGGATACTTATCAATTATGTGACCCCAAAAGTGTTCGAATATGCTGATGAATGGGATAATTACGATGAGGTAATTCGGGCACTTAAGAAACTGTATGCCAAGACTCCAAATGAGGTCTATGCTAGACATCTACTGGCCACAGCCCAACAAGGGCCAGGGGAATCAATTAACGAATTCCTGCAAGAACTTCGCAGGCTCAGCATAGATTGTAACTTTCAGGCAGCCTCAGCTGAGCTGTACCGCGAAGAAATGATTCGTGATGCTTTCATCTGCGGGATTGCCTCTCCATTTATACGCCAGCGTCTACTAGAAAGTAAAACACTTGAGCTACAAAAAGCTTTTGACCTAGCTTGTTCTCTGGATTTGGCAAAGAGAAATGCAGACCTCTATCAGCTGCCCAGATCTCGATCTGCTGCTGTAGCTGCAACCAGACAATTCAAGCGGTCTCAGGTGAACCCTATCATGGGGGAATCTAATTCTGATAATTCTGATGAAGAGGAGGATGACCCCACTTTAGCAGCCTCTTGGCAATCTAGGAAGGAATGCTTCTTTTGTGGAGATGCTTTTCACCCTAGGAAAACCTGCCCTGCTCGTAATGCAATCTGCAGTTATTGCAAAAAAAAGGACACTTTGCTAAAGTTTGCCTATTAAGGGCCTCTACAAGGGCCAATCCAGCTAAGGCCTACCGAACTGCCCCAATTAGGGCCTATCAAGATGCTCCAGCTAGGACCTATCAAGCTTCCTCTCGAGCTCTCTCCCGAAGAAGCACACCGAGAGTTTTAGCCACTCTCTGTGCAACGACACCAATTACAGCTGCTTGCCCACAGAACCTGTCTCATGCAGCCACAAAAATTTCAATTAAAGGGCATACCTTAGATGCCTTAATCGACTCAGGAAGTACTGATAGTTTCAATAAGGAACAGATTGTTGTGAAATTGAAACTACATGTCTTCCCATCGGACCAGGCAATTGCGATGGCTCAGTCATCACTTAATACCAGAATCTCCGGCTTTTGTGTTGTTGATATGACACTTCATGGTCGTATGTATCCCTCCACCCGACTTTCGGTGCTCAAGGACTTATGTAGTGATCTCCTCTTAGGGCTGGACTTCCAAAAACAGCATAAGAAACTCACCATTGTGTTTGGTGGATCCAAACCCGGACTTACTATTTCTAATATACCGTCTAAATTACCGTTTTGTGCATTGTCAGCAGCTTCACTTGATGAACCCTCATTATTTGCCAGTATTCCACCTCGATGCAAACCAATAATAACGAAATCGCGGCGCTTTAATCAGGAAGACCAATCTTTTATTGCGGCTGAAATCTCTCGACTTCTAGCAGAGGATATCATCGAACCATGTTCGTCGCCCTGGCGGGCTCAAGTCGTCATTGTCAAGAACCCTCTAAAACCTCACAAACAGCAACTATGCATCGATTATTCGCAAACCATCAATCAATATACCGACTTGGATGCCTACCCATTGCCACGCATTGATGATATGGTTAATAAACTGGCCGAATACAAAGTGTTCTCAACTTACGATTTAAAAAGTGCCTATCATCAGGTACCCTTGAAGGTCTCAGATAAGCAGTACACGGCCTTTGAGGCTAATGGACGGCTGTACCAATTTTGTCGCCTCCCATTCGGGGTTACTAATGGAGTGGCTGTCTTCCAACGGGCAATGGATGGCCTGGTTAAGCAGGAAAACCTAAGGGACACTTTTCCCTATCTTGATAACATTACCATTGCAGGTCACGATCAACAGGAACACGACGCCAACCTCCAAAAATTTCGGGATGCCCTCCATCGCCGTAATTTGACCCTGAATGAATCCAAATCTGTTGAGTCGCAACCGACCATCAACATCCTTGGCTACTGCGTAGGCAATGGTATCATTAAGCCAGACCCAGAAAGACTTCGCCCGCTCCAAGAGCTCCCGTCACCTAAGAATCCGGCTTCTTTACGTCGGGCTCTCGGTCTGTTTGCATACTATGCTAAATGGATTCCTCATTTTTCGGACAAAATCCAACCCTTGCTGCATGCTAGATCATTTCCACTGGGAACAGCGGCTGCTGCAGCCTTTAACCTTCTCAAAAAAGTTGGAGAAAGCGGCTCTTCACTCCATCGATGAGAATCTCCCTTTCGTGATTGAATGTGATGCCTCGGAGGTGGCGATCTCGGCTACTCTGAATCAGGAAGGTCGTCCTGTAGCATTTATGTCCAGGACCTTACAAGGTGCCGAGCTATATTATCCTCTGGTTGAGAAAGAAGCCACAGCCATCAGAGAGGCAGTACGGAAGTGGAACCATTTTCTAGCTCGCCAGCACTTTACATTGATCACGGACCAACGATCAGTCGCCTTCATGCTCGATAATCGAAAACGAACCAAAATTAAGAATAATAAAATACAACTTTGGAGGATGGAACTGGCCTCTTTTGGTTATACCATTCTCTATCGGCCTGGCAAGGAGAATGTGGCCCCGGACACCCTCACATGGGCATTCTGCTCCACTATGTCATCCTCTACTCTCATGGATGTCCACAATGGATTGTGTCATCCTGGCGTTACGCGCATGCTACATTTCGTACGATCACGGAATCTCCCTTTTTCCACTGGAGATGTAAAGAAAATATGCTCAGAATGCCGGCTTTGTGCGGAATTAAAACCTCAGTTCTTCCGCCCCTCAGATGGTATACTCATACATGCAACCCAACCGATGCAACGACTTAGCATCGATTTTAAGGGCCCAGTGCCCTCTTCAACTCGGAACACATATTTGCTCACCATGATCGACGAATATTCACGTTTTCCGTTTGCCTTCCTCTGCTCCAATATACTGGCGTCCACAGTAATCTGCTGCCTTGAGCAGGTATTTTCTCTCTGTGGCATGCCGGCTTATATTCACTCAGATCGGGGTCCATCCTTTATGTCAAGGGAACTCAAGGACTACCTCTCAGAACAGGGAATTGCTACAAGCAAAACAACACCATACCATCCCATCGGAAATGGGCAGGTAGAGAGGTATAACGGTATCATCTGGAATTCCGTACGTCTCGCTTTAAGATCTCGGGGCCTACCAGACCAGCAATGGGAAACAGTGCTTCCGGATGCATTGCACTCTATACGGTCCCTGCTTTCTACAGCCACAAATACTACACCTCATGAGCGGTTCTTTGGATTCCAGCGTCGCTCATCTCATGGGACATCACTCCCGTCATGGCTAACTACTCCTGGACCTGTATTACTCCGAAGATACGTTCGGACGTCTAAAAATGACCCTCTCGCAGACAAGGTCGAACTAACCGATGCCAACCCCACCTATGCAAACATACGATATTCCGACGGCCGAGAATCTACCATATCATTACGGGATCTGGCTCCCTGCCCACCAGGACCTAGTGAGACATCGGGTGATGGCATTTCACCAGGAAACTCTTGGGACCTATCGGGTACCCCTCTCCAGGATCCTGATCGAACACCAACTAGCTTGGTGCCGGTAAAACCCCGTACTCAAGGTTGCGACCCTCCCAGTACCGCGCATGAAAGTACTGATCCGCCACAGACCAGCTCTGCACCTCCCTCTGAACAGAGGCAGTCCGACTTTGAACCTATTGGGGCTCGTACTCGAAGCCATGATCTCCCCGACCCTTCACAGGGCAATCCAGGCCACACAGACTCTGACCAATGGCCAACCGCATGTAAGCGGACCAGCGACCCTCTACGACGGGAATCCAAACGGGTGCGACTCTTCCTTGTTCGGCGGCTGCGGACGAAAAGGTCCACAGCCTCCTAATCCTGCAGGAGGGAAGAATGTGATAATAATAATAACTTCCGGGAAGTTATGTCATCACTTCCTGTGAACTGTGAACTATGAACTATGAACTGTGTACATACCTCACTTCCTGTCATATGTCACTTCCTGTTGGACTGGTATCAATACTGGTCTGTTCAGTATTGTAAGAGGCTTCTACCAGAGGCATGGTAAAGACCTCTCTTGTATATAGTGTGTTTATAAGTTACTTAAAGCTTACTTTAAAGTTACTTGATGGTAAGACTCCTTTTTCTTACATCATACACCGTGTGGGGGAGGGTAATATACATGAGTGCAAAATGAATACAGGCAAGACAAACAGATTTCACTACAACGGGCACCCTTATTTTTCCTCTGGGGTAGACTTTTTGCCCCGTATATGTCTTCAATACAATGGACGTGTCCTTCAAGGGTATGTGTGAGAATAGCCGCTCGTAGTCTCGTCGATTCATGACTGTTAGGGCTGATCCTGTGTCCAATTCCATCTTTACTTGGGACCCTGCTATCATGAGGGTGACCCAAATGGTTCGGTGATCCTCCTTTGCGATCACGTTGTGTAACTTTAGACAACTCAGTCTCCTGCTCCCGGAGTCATTATCACTCTCCTGATCTTCTGAACTACTGTCTGTCATTTTTTTTACTTTCTTGCACTTTTCCTTAGTAGTTCTTTTAGTGTTGGTTTTCTTTCCCGACCTGCAGACTCGTGCTATGTGTCCCACTTTTCCACATTGCCTGCATACTTTGTCCTTAAACCAGCAATCCTTCTAGTCATGGGTTGTTCTGCCGCAGCGATAGCACTTTTCTGCTCCATATGCCATTTCGTTGGTGCTATATTCTTGCGGTTTCTGTTGTATTTCTGCAGCTCCCCGTGCTGCTGCTTCGTAGGATACTGCCATGCTGAAAGCCTTTTCTAGCATAAGGTCCTTTTCCGAAAGTAGTCGTTTCTGGGTTCCTTCACTCTGGAGCCCGCAGACAAACTTATCCCTTAAGGTATCTGTCAGTCCTGCTCCGAACTGGCAGTGCTTCGATAACTTGCATAGTTCCGTAAGATAGTCAGCATTACTCTCATCTTTGTGCTGGTTTCTTTTATGGAACTTGAATCTTTCTGCTATCAGCAGCGGTGTAGGGTTTAGATGTTCCTGTAAGATATTGACAATCTCTTCAAAGCTTTTCTCCATTGGTTTAGCTGGGGTAATTAAATTCCGCAATAGGCTGTACGTTCTCGCGCCCATCAAATTTAATAATACCGACGCCTTCTTTTCATCTGCCACCTCATTTGCCTTGCAGTACACTTCAATTCTTTCCACATACGTGGTCCAGTCTTCTATTTCATTGTCGAAAGCAGTGATACTGCCACTCTTCGGCATCTTGGGTGGTTTAAAATGGCGCCTCCCGCGCTTTTCCTTCTTCCCCAATGGATTAAAATGGCGCCTCCCGTGCTTTTCCTTCTTCCCCTTGCTGCCAATGCTGCTCCCAGCATTCTAGATAGTAATGGCGGCGCCCCGCGGCTTCAGCGCGTCTCTCTTTTGTTAATTAATTTCCTTAGTTTTATTCTTCTTCGACGCTGTCCACTGCGCGTCTCTTTTCCTTCCCCTCTTTTTATTTTCTTTAACGCTGCCGGCTCTTGAGCACCGACCGCGCCTTGTGCGCTCCACCCTCTCTCTCTCTTTTCCTTCCCGACGACGCTGCACGGCCCCCTTGCAGAGCCGCTCGATCGAGCTCAAGCCCGCCGCAGTCCGAAAGGGTCAGCGCACTACCTGCTACCAGCACGATTTGCTGGAACACCTTGACTGGAGAACCAAGCCCAGCTCTCCACAGCTTCCCCTGCGATTCACTGAACTCCGATGGATCACTGGGCGGTTGCCCACGGTCGACGCCCGTTGCTGTGGCTTCGACCTCCAAGAAGCTTCTTTTCAGGGATGGATCCCCGTGAGGTGATGCAGTACTGCAGGTGAGTTCGAACCTGCTCGTCGCCACTGTAGTGTCCGCGTATCAATAACACACGGACTGCAGGAGAACGGTAATAACAGGTGTTTACTGAACAGAGGGTATGCTGGAAACTGAAAGTACAGAAGCCTGCTATGGCTTTATATACAGGTGTGGTCACTGCCGGTACTACAGTATAAAAGCAGTTCTCTCTTAAAGGTACATACGCAACAGAACTGTCCTAACTTTTCCAACCTCTCCTCATAACTGAAGTCCCTCATCCCTGGCAACATCCTGGTAAACCTCCTCTGCACCCTCTCTAAGGCCTTTACATGTTAGAGAAGCAGAGTTCCTCGCAAAGACATGAGGCAGGAGGAGATAACCAGGACGGGGCAAGGCCATGGAGGGAAGGCGATTGGTTTTACCCCATGTTTATTCATGACCTCGGGAAATTCCCTTGGCGATTCTCCAGACTGTCTCGGTGGAAGATCGGTGGAAATCTCAGATGCACCGTGTAAACGGGATTCTGCCGAAGTTATGGCGGCTGATCGGGAGAATCGCCAGGGGAATTCCTAGTGATCTCCTTTTTCATCATAGTTGCAGAGTGAATATTGATGGGATGGGATGATGCCTGATATTCCTGAGCCTCTGCTGCCGCTGTTCTGTTTATTTTAAATTAAATATTACACAAACTACATTGTGTCAGCCAATGCTGCCCCGTGTCCTAACTCGCACCGGGTCCCGTTCACCTATCACCCCTGCGCTCACCGACCTACATTGGCTCCCGGTCACGCAACGCCTCGATTTTAAAATTCTCATCCCTGTTTTCAAACCCCTCCACGGCCTCGCCCCTCCCTATCTCTGTAACCTCCTCCAGCCCTACAACCCCCCGAGATCTCTGCGCTCCTCCAATTCTGGCCTCTTGAGCATCACCGACTTCCATCGCTCCTCCATTGGTGGCCGTGCCGTCTGTTGCCTGGGCCCTAAGCTCTGGAATTCCCTCCCTAAACCTCTCCACACTCTACCTCTCTCTCCACCTTTAAGACGCTCCTTAAAACCGACCTCTTTGACCGTCACCTGCCCCAATATCTCATGTGGCTCAGTGTCAAATTTTGTTTGATTGCGCTCCTGTGAAGCGCCTTGGAATGTTTTATTGTGTTAAAGGCGTTATATAAATGCAAATTGTTGTTGAGTTAGAGGTAGGGACGGGACTTGTGGTTTTAATTCACTCATTAACTACAGCAAACAGAGTCTCCCGGGTACAGCAAGGCGATATTCTCCAGCAAAATGCAGTGAGTGGAGGATAGTTATGATGTGTGGAAAATCAATCCCAGTCACTCGCAGCAGTTCTCTGGAGTTTAGAAGAATGAGAGGTGACCTCACTCCAGGCGTGATTTGAGGTGGGGGGGGACATTACACAACCATCTCCATTCTGGCCGGGCCTTGCGGTGCCACCATGTGCAGACAATGGCCCAGATATTCCGATCGCAGGCCTCCCGCATGCAGAGGGCTGCGATCTGGAAAAATCTGTGCCCTTACCTGCGGGCTCCCGGGAGGCGCAGAGTTCCGGTGCTGGGCCTCCCCAAACTGCCGGTGCGCAGGGCCCAGGTATCCCAGAGTCGCAGGTAGTTCGCAGCGTCCCTGGGATCACGTGGGCCATGGGGAGCCAATCACAGAAGGGAATCTCCATTCATACACTTGACAGGAAGACCTGTCAAATATATGAATGGAGATCGCCCCCAAAAACATAGTAAAACTTTAAATAATTTTAAAAAAACTTTACATTTGTAAAATGACTTGAAAGTACAGTACAATAAATTAACTATTTTAAACAAAACTTTAAATTTTTCAAAAAATAATTAAAGTTTTTTACAGGGCTAAAAATAAACTTACATTTTTTTTAAAAGTATTTTTAAATGATAAATCAGTGGAAAAAAATTTTTTATATAACTTTTTTCAACTCTTATCCTGATAAAAGCAGGCCTTACACAGGCTTTTACCAGGTGCAAGATCTGTAAGTGTTTTCTGCGGGCAGAGGGTCTCCAAAAAGCAAACTCTCCGCCCGCAGAGGCCCTGCTCCAGGGCAGCCGAAGGATCTGTCGAGAGCTTTCTTGACAGATCGGAAATGCCGGTTTCCAGCGCATGCGCAGCACATACCTGAAACCGCCATTTCCGATGTCCCTACGGGTGGGTACACAGCGTGTACTCACCCGTAGGGATCGGAATATCCGGCCCAATATAGTTTACTCAAGAGAGTAAAATATCACCGTAAAATGTCTTAATGCGCGGCTGTGATATTTCAACACCAGCCTTTGAAGAGTGATCCAACCAGTTAAACAGACCAGCTCACCAGACAGTATGCTATTGTTTCTGTTTCAATGCTGTTCTGCTTTCTAATTCATTGGTAGCTTCTCCTTTCTCCATCGATGCCCTCACTTAGCCTAACCCAACAAGCGCGACTCACCAAATGAGGATGCGTTGTCACGCCAGCCAGTCTTCTGATGACACTTCGATGGGGCGAGGAGGTAGAAAACAGATACAAAGTCCCAGTTGGGTTTTGTGGTGTCATTCCAGTAAAATTATACAACAAGCAGTAGTGCGGCACTGTAAAAGTTGCTGCTGATTTTTAAAAAAACTAACAAGGGACTAGTTTTCTTCCCCCACCCCCCCAGCGCCAACCCCCCTACCCAGTGCCAACCCCAACACTGGACGAGAGCAGTGCGTCTGAGAGATGTCCCAAAGCATTTCAAAGCTAATTAAATACTTTTTGAAAAGTAGTCACTGTTGTCATGTAGGAAACGCGGCAGCCAATTTACGCACAGCAAGCTCCCACAAACAGCAACATGATAATGACCAGATCATCTATTTTAGTGATGTTGATTGAGGAATAAATATTAGCCCCAGGACACCGGGGAGAACTCCCCCTGCTCTTCTTCAAAATAGTGGCCGTGGGATCTTTTACATCCACCTGAGAGGTTTAATGTCTCATCCAAAAGACGGCACCTCCGACAGTGTAGCACTCCCTCAGTACTGCACTGGAGTGTCAGCCTAGATTTTTGCGCTCCGGTCTCTGGAGTGGGGCTTGAACCCACTGGGTATTTCCTGTCCCAGGCAAATGGCATGGCCCACGGGCACTGCCTGCTCCCAATGCAGGCCCATTCCCTAAAAGGGCCCAGTGCCGGCATAAATTTGAGGAAATTCTTTGGGATTCTCGGGCTTCCAGGCATCAGAGCCTTAAGCTGGAGGGCAGAGGTCGGAAGTTTCTGAGGCCCAAAGATTTCCCTATTAGAAGACGGGGTGCGGGGGAGGGGGAGGTTTTAAGGATGTAAAAGAACTTGCCTGTAGGTTATCTTCAGGCTTCCCCTCATGGCCCCCACTCCTCTCCCCATAGACCCCTTCCACCCACAAGGGTCCCAGCACTCGTGTAGTTTCTTCAGGTGCCCTAAAAGACTTTTTGTGCACAGTTTTGGTCTCCTTGCCTAAGGAAGAATATATTTGCCTTAGAGGGGGTGCAACGAAGGCTCACTAGACTGGTTCCTGGGATGAGAGGGTCAGCCTATAAGGAGAGACTGTAGAGAATGGGCCTATATTCCCCAGTGTTTAGAAGAATGAGGTGATCTCGTTGAAACGTACAAAATTCTTATAGGTCTTGATAGGGTCGATGCTGAGAGGTTGTTTCCCCTGGTTGGAGAGTCTAGAACCAGGGGTCACAGTCTCAGGATAAGGGGTCGGCCATTTAGGACTGAGATGAGGAGGATTTTCTTCACTCAGAGGGTGGTGAATCTTTGGAATTCTCTACCCCAGAGGGCTGTGGAGGCTCAGTCGTTGAGTATATTCAAGACAGAGATCGATAGATTTTTGAATATTAAGGGAATCAAGGGATATGGGGATAGGGCGGGAAAGTGGTCGAAGATCAGCCGATCATATTGAATGGTGGAGCAGACTCAAGGGGCCGAATGGCTGACTCCTGCTCCTATTTCTTATGTTCTTATGTTTGAGGCTGTCCAAATACATTTCATGTAGGACCCTCAAGGTCATTAAAGAGAGAACGAACTTGCTTTTATACAATGTCTTTCCCATCCTCAGGATGTTACACAGGCATACGCTGCAGCCTATTTGTGCACAGCAAGGTCCCACAAACACCAGCGAGAGAAATGACCAGCTAATCTTAGTGCTATTGGTTGAAGGATAAATGTTAGCCAGGGCATCTGGAGAAACATAGAAACATAGAAGATAGGAGCAGGAGTAGGCCATTCGGCCCCTCGAGCCTGCTCCGCCATTCAATGAAATCATGGCTGATCATCCAAATTCAGTACCCTGTCCCTACTTTCTCCCCATATCCCTTGATCCCTTTAGCCTCAAGAAATATATCCAACTCCTTCTTGAATATATTTAATGAATTGGCTTCAACTGCCTTGTGTGGCAGAGAATTCCACAGGTTCACCACTCTCTGGGTGAGTAAATTCCTCATCTCAGTCCTAAATGGCTTACCCCTTATCCTTAGACTGTGACCCCTAGTTCTGGACTCCCCCACCATCGGGAACATCCTTCCTGCATCTAGTCGCCTAGTCCTGTTAGAATTTTATAAGTTTCAGTGACATCCCCTCTCATTCTTCTAAACTCTAGCGAATATAAGCCTAATCGACCCAATCTCTCCTCATACATCATTCCTGCCATCCCAGGTATCAGTCTGGTGAATCTTCGCTGCACTCCCTCCATGGCAAGAACATCCTTCCTCAGGTAAGGCGACCAAAACTGCACACAATACTCAAGGTGTGGTCTCACCAAGGCCCTGTACAACTGCAGCAAGACATCCTTGCTCCTGTACTCAAATCCTCTCGCTACGAAGGCCAACATACCATTTGCCTTCTTAACCGCCTGCTGCACCTGCATGCATAGCTTCAGCGACTGATGCACAAGGACACCCAGGTCTCGTCGCACTTCCCCTTTTCCCAATCTATTGCCGTTCAGATAATAATCTGTCTTCCTGTTTTTGCCACCGAAGTGGATAACCTCGCATTTATCCACATTATACTGCATCTGCCCAATCACCCAACCTGTCCAAATCATCCTGGAGTTTCTCTGCATCCTCCTCACAGCACACACGCCCACCCAGCTTTGTGTCGTCTGCAAACTTGGAGATATTACATCTAGTTCCCTCGTCTAGATCATTTATATATATTGTGAATAGCTGGGGTCCTAGCACCGATCCCTGAGATCAGGAGAACTGCCCCATTCTACCTTAAACAGTGCAAGGGGATTTAAAAAAAAAATAATCTAAACATCTCATTCAAAAAACAAGCACTTTAGACAGTGTAGCACTCCCTCAGTACTGCACCGAGGTGCTGGCCCAGATTGCATGCTCATGTCTCAGAGTGGGGCTTGAACCGACAACCAGGTGGTTCAGAGGGGAAGAGCACTGCCCACAGAGCCACGGCTGACACTTAGACAAGAGAGAGAGAGGAGAGAGAAAGGGAGAGAGAGGAGAGAGAAAGGGAGAGAGAGGAGAGAGACAGTGAGACAGAGAGAGAGAGAGAAAGAGAGAGAGAGGGAGAGAGACAGAGACAGAGAGAAAGAGAGAGAGAGGAGAGAGAAAGGAAGAGAGACAGTGAGAGAGAGAGGGAGAGAATTTTAATCCCATCAGTCTCAGCTGGATAGTAACCCAGGTCCCAGCGATGGACAGCGTGTAAATAAGCTGCGCTATCCCAATTTCCCCAAACACCAATATAGTTCTTCACTTTCAAGGTCAATTTGAAACATCAACCAGCAGGGAAGAAGGTTTAATGTCTGCCTGATTGCAATTGGACCCTGACTGCATCAGCAGTCTGCCTTAAGCATCTCTTCCACCTACAGCTAACCTCCTGTTTCTAAAGAGCTTGTGTGAATTCGCAGTTCTTCACGGGTAACCATCCTTCTAAGAATTTTACACAACATTAGATCATAGCAAAGCCGGAATAAGCTCATTGCGTAACCTTTGTTTCCAAGTCCATGTTGTTCTCCGGCTCTGGGAAGTTGGGTAAGATTAACAAATACATGCAAATAATATGCACACAAAACACCGGGCACATCCTGATCGTCTACTCAGATGTTCGTGGTAAACGCAAGTGGTCACGAAACCACTCGGCAACCAGCTGAAAGTGACGGAACATTCCGGTCCGAAGGGGCGATTCTGAGCGTCCAGCGAGTAATAGTCGCACTGAAAGCGAGCGCTGGGTGGAGACGGGGCTACAACGTCACAGCCCCAGATCACCGGCCCACACTCCCGTCGAGTGCTGCTCCCTGCCGGCAGTGCCGGACTCGGGAATCATCCCTATAATCCTTTCCTCGGCGTTTGAGATGTGCAGCTCGTGTTGATTCAATTAACGCATTTTCCTCGGGGGGGGGGGGGGGGGGATTCTGCGACAAATTTTCCAGCAGTTTTTTTTAAGATAGCTGGGCTCTGGTTAAAAAAAGCCACGAGCAGCAGGGACGGCGAAGGACCGCCAGTGAGGAATGAAGCTACGACAGGAAAGTTGCTCTCGTGAGATCTTTGTTGGATTTGACAATTGTAACAGCAAAGAAAGAAAGATTTTTTAAATATTCGTTCCAGGGATGTGGGAGTCATTGGCAAGGCCAGCATTTATTGCCCATCCCTAATTGCCCCTTGATAAATTTGCATTTAGATAGCGCCTTGCACGACATCAGGATTTCCCCAAAGCGCTTTATAGCCGATTAAATAATTTTTTTCCCCCAAGTGTGGTCACTGTTGTAATGTAGGGAAACGCGGCAGCCAATTTGCACACAGCAAGCTCCCATAAGCAGCTAATGTGATAATGGCCAGATCATCTAGTTATTAGTGACGTCGCATGAGGGATAAATATTAGCCCAGGATACCGGGGAGAAGCCCCCTGCTCTTCTTCAAAATAATGGCCGTGGGATCTTTTATGTCCACCTGAGAGGGTGGACAGAGAGATCTGAAAGACGCCACCTCCGACAGTACAGCACTCCGTCAGTACTGCCCCTCCGACAGTGCAACGCTCCCTCAGTACTGCCCCTCCGACAGTGCAGCGCTCCCTCAGTACTGCCCCTCCGACAGTGTAGCGCTCCCTCAGTACTGCCCCTCAGACAGTGCAGCGCTCCCTCAGTACTGCCCCTCCAACAGTGCAGCGCTCCCTCAGTACTGCCCTTCTGACAGTGTAGCGCTCCCTCAGTACTGCCCTTCTGACAGTGTAGCGCTCCCTCAGTACTGCCCCTCCGACAGTGCAGCGCTCCCTCAGTACTGCCCCTCCGACAGTGCAGCGCTCCCTCAGTACTGCCCCTCCGACAGTGCAACGCTCCCTCAGCACTGCACTGGAGTGTCAGCCTTGATTACATGCTCAGATCTCTGGAGTGGGATTTAAGATAAAAGATACTTTCCCTATACCTCTGTCATTAAAAATTCAAGTTCGATGATTAGTTTCCTGTTTAATGCACATCATACAGGTTATATGCTGTTAGGTTACTGAGAGGTGTACGGTAATCTAATGGCAAAAAATATTCATCCTACTGGAGAACACTTCCTTATAATAAAGATTTTGTTTAACAAAACAACTAGGTTTTAATTTGTTACTGATGAAACAGTCAGTGAAAAACACTATTTCAGCTTGAGCACGTAATCCAGGCTGACACTCCTCGTGCAGTACTGAGGGAGTGCTGCACTGTCGGAGGGGTAGTACTGAGGGAGTGCCGCACTGTTGGAGGGGCAGTACTGAGGGAGCGCCGCACTGTCGGAGGGGCAGTACTGAGGGAGCACTGCACTGTCGGAGTGGCAGTACTGAGGGAGCGCCGCACTGTCGGAGGGGCAGTACTGAGGGAGTGCTGCACTGTCGGAGGGGCAGTACTGAGGGCGTGCTGCACTGTCGGAGGGGCAGTACTGAGGGAGTGCTGCACTGTCAGAGGGGCAGTACTGAGGTAGCGCCGCACTGTCGGAGGGGCAGCACTGAGGGAACGCTACACTGTCAGAGAGGCTGTAATGAGGGAGCACTGCACTGTCGGAGGTGCAGTCTTTCGGATGTGATGTTAAACTGAGCCTCCTCTGCTCTCTCAGGTGGACGTAAAACGTGCTGTATAAATGCACGTTGTTGTTGCCAGCTCTTCACCAAGAGTAATTTGCTCCAATCCCATTTCTCTACCCTTCCCCCATGTCCTTTTATATTCCTCCTTTTCAAATGCTGATCCAATTCTCTTTTAAACGGTGTTAAAGTCTCTGTCTCACTAGTCTCAATGACATTAGTGACTTATAATATATGCAACCACAAACCCTATATAACATGTACTTCAAAACACTTGGAAATAACTGCATTCCAGAACAATGACAGGGCGCAGGTGGTAGCTAGATTTTGCAACGCTGGAAATTGGACACACCTCCCTGAAAATTAAAGGGACTCCATTCCCGGCTACGCATTGTACATGACAACAAAAGGCTTCAAGGAAGTACCAGTCAGTTTATCTGGTTAGCTCTACAGACAAGGAAGTCGGAGTGGTGAGGAAGGAGAGACAATGGCCCGTATTTTCCGATCGGAAGCTTCCCGCGTGTGGAGGCCTACGATCTGGAACAAATCTATGGACTTACCTGAGGTTCTCCCGAGGTCCGGACACTTCCGTTCCTGGGCTTCTCCACACTCGAAATGCGCAGAGGGCCCAGGTATCCCCGAGGCGCAGGCGGTTCGCAAGCGTCCCTGGGATCACGTGGGCCATGGGGAGCCAATCAAAGAAGGGAATCTCCCTTCATACACTTGACAGATAGACCTGACAAATATATGAATGGAGATCATCCCAAAAACACATCAAAACATTAAATAAAATGTAAAAAAAAAATCACATTTTAAAAATTAATTGAAATTACAATAAATTAAATATTTTAAACAAAAGTTAATTTTTTGAATAAAATAATTAAAGTTTTTTACGGGGCTAAAAATAAACTTACCTTTTTTAAAAGTATTTTTAAATGATAAATGAGTGAAAAAAAAAAAAAATTTCTATACTTTTTTTCAAATCTTATGCTGGTAGGGATCGGAATATATGGCCCATTATAATAAGAACATAAGAAATAGGAGCAGGAGTAGGCCAATCGGCCCCTCGAGTCTGCTCCACCATTCAATAAGATCATGGCTGATCTGATCCTAACCTCAAATCTTCTATCACTCTCCATCCCACCCGAACCCATGTGATCTCCCAGGAGAGGCGAAAAACCAGATAAAAGACCCAATGGCCAATTTGGGAGAAAAAATCTGGGAAATTCCTCTCCGACCCATCTAGGCGATCGAAACTCGTCCAGGAGATCACTCTGTCCCTATATTTTCTACAGTACTTACCTTCTGTAAAAGGTGATCTCCACCCCAGCCAGGAACAGCAATAGAACCATCTCCTGAAATCTAACACATAATTAGAACACAAGAAGTAGGAGCAAAACCAGGCTACACGGCCCCTGGGCCCACTCCGCTACCCACAGGGCCATGACCATTCCAAACCTAGACTCATGTCCAATTTCCTGCCCGCTCCCCGTAACCCCTAATTCCCTTTACTTCTAAGAAACTGTCTATTTCTGTTTTAAATTGGTTTTGATGTCCAACTTTGGAAAAGTACCTGCATTTAGACAACACTTTTTCATGACCTCACGACGTTCCAAAGCACTTCACAGCCAATTAAACACTTTTGAAAGTGTAGTCACTGTTGTTTACCAGGCATAAGATTTCTAAGGGTTTTCTGCGGGCGGAGGTTCTCCAGAAAGCGGAACTCTCCCCCCGCAGAGGCCCTTCTCCAGGGCAGGTGGAGGGTCTGTCAAGAGCATTCTTGACAGATCGGACATGGCGGTTTCAGCGCATGCCTGAAACCGGCATTTCCGATGTCCCTACGGGTGTGTACACAGCTCGTACCCACCCGTAGGCATCGGAATATACAGCCCAATATAATTAGTTTTGATGGCCAACTTTAGAAAAGGACCTGCATTTAGACAACACTTTTTCATGACCTCACGACGTCCCAAAGCAATTCACAGCCAATTAAACACTTTTGAAAGTGTAGTCACTGTTGTTTTGTAGGCAAATGTGAGGGCCAATTCGCGCACAGCAAGCTCCCACAAGCAGCAATGAGATAAAAGAAAACAGTGGCATTTTTAGTGATGTTGGTTGAGGGATAAATGTTGGCCAGAAGAACTCCCTTGCTCTTCTTCAAATACTGCCATCACGGGATCTTTTACATACTCCGGAGATGGCAGACGGGCAATGTTCCTCCTCATTTTAAATTTGGGTGCGCGGTCCCTTTAACGAGCTGCGTGGCCCACTCAAAGTTTCGTGTGAGCGCAAAATTTCACATTGGAAAAGCCAGTCGCGGGCTGCGCGGGACCTGTCGAAAGCTGTGCGGCTGCGCCACTTAGGGGGAACGTTGCAGATGGGACACGTTGCAGATGGGAACTCGCTTTCAATGGTTCATCTGAAAGACGACACCTTTGACAGTGCAGCACTCCCTCAGTACCGCATTGAGGTGTTAGCCTAGATTATGCGCACAAGCCACTGGAATGGAAGTTTAACAACAACTTGCATTTATACAGCGACTTTAACGTAGTAAAATGCCCCAAGGTGTCTTCACAGGAGCGACCATCGAACAAAACCTTCCGACTGAGAAGGGGCGAGCGCTACGCACTGAGACAAGGCGGACACTCAGTAACACTCTGAGCCAAGCAAAGGGAAAATAAACCGGTATTCCCACTCCCGATTGCAATCCAATAATCCCTGCTGCTAATGGGCGAGGAGAGGATTAGGCTCGGCTGTACAGTGACATTCTGGGGGTGCATCCATCATCTGCTCAATAGCTGGGGGCTGGGAGCAAGAGAGCCAAGACCTAAACACCGGATTATTGAAAGCACTCATACTGAACAGTGATTAAAGCCTCCTGTTTTGCACAGAGACCATGTGTTCAAGCAATGCTTGCAAGATTGCAGCCACAATTGTTGAGATTGCATTTAAAACCTTCGCCCAGCATAACAGCCTCAGTCAGTAGCCTACACAACAACAGGCATTCGTCATGAAGCTCTTCGAGACTGATCATCATTTTAAACTATGTACAAATCTGAAACCCATTTCTGTAGAGTGGGGGCAGGGGATCGTGCTACGATTTATCTGATCTTTGCCCCAGAAGTAAAAAGGTCGCACATGGCAGCGTTGCAGTCCTCAAAGAATTACCTTCAAACATTCAAATCTCAGTGCATCACAACCAATTACAGGGCTTTGCTGTCGCTTCACTGATTCACCATCATTGCTCCCAAGCGTGAGGCGATCTCGGTACATTCTCCACTTCTGTGCGCCTTCTGGTAGGGTAGATAGAGAGAAACTATTTCCTCTGTTGGGGGGAGGAGTCCAGAACAAGGGGGCAGAACCTTAAAATTAGAGCCAGGCCGTTCAGGGGTGATGTCAGGAAGCACTTCCTCACACAAAGGGGAGTGGAATTATGGAACTCTCTCTCCTGGGGGGTCAATTGATCATTTCAAAACTGAGATTGATAGATTGTTTGTTGGGTAAGGGTATAGAGGGTTACGGACCCAAGGCAGGTGAATGGAGATGAGGTACACACGATCATGATCATATTGAATGTCGGAACAGGCTCAAGGGGCTGAATGGCCTCCTCCTGTTCCTGTGTAACAGGCTTGAGGGGCTGAATGGCCTCCTCCTGTTCCTGTGTAACAGGCTTGAGGGGCTGAATGGCCTCCTCCTGCTACTATGCAACAGGCTCGATGGGCTGAATGGCCTCCTCTTTACAGGCTCGAGGGGCTGAATGGCCTCCTCCTGATCCTACATAACAGGCTCGAGGAGCTGAATGGCCTCCTCCTGTTGCTATATAACGGGCACGAGGGGCTGAATGGCCACCTCTTGTTACTATGCAACAGGCTTAATGGCCTGAATGGCCTCCTCTTAACAGGCTCGAGGGACTGAATAGCGTACTCCTGATCCTATGTAACAGGCTTGAGGAGCTGAATGGCCTCCTCCTGTTCCTATGTAACAAACTCGAGGGTCTGAATGGCCTACTCCTGTTCCTATGTAATGGGCTCAAGGGGCTGAATGACCTCCTCCTGTTCCTATGTAATGGGCTCAAGGGGCTGAATGGCCTCCTCCTGTTCCTATGTAATGGGCTCAAGGGGCTGAATGGCCTCCTCCTGTTCCTATGTAATGGGCTCGAGGGGCTGAATGGCCTCCTCCTGTTCCTAAGTAATGGGCTCAAGGGGCTGAATGGCCTCCTCCTATTCCTATGTAATAGGCTCAAGGGGTCGAATGGCCTCCTCCTGTTCCTATGTAATGGGCTCGAGGGGCTGAATGGCCTCCTCCTGTTCCTATGTAATGGGCTCAAGGGGCTGAATGGCCTCCTCCTGTTCCTATGTAACAGACTAGCCAGCTGAGCCCAGGCAATGTTCTGCTGTGCACTGCCTACGGGCCAGGCTCCCTGGCACGAACACAGAAGTGGGAAGTTTACCCTCCCTGCTCAACCGATGGATTGAAGTCAAATTAATTAACTAGGAAATTGTCTTTTCCTGTTCTTTGGCTACAATTGGATGTCAGCGTTGCTCAGTGGGCAGCACTCTCACCTCTAAGCAAGAAGACTGTGGGTTCAGAGTCCCACTCCAGAGACTTGGGCATATAATCTAAGCTGGCTCTTCGCTGCAGTACTGAGGGAGCACTGCACTGTCGGAGGGGCAGTACTGAGGGAGTGCTGCACTGTCAGAGAGGCAGTACTGAGGGAGCGCTGCACTGTCGGAGGGGCAGTACTGAGGGAGTGCTGCACTGTCGGAGGGGCAGTACTGAGGGAGCATGACACTGTCGGAGGGGCAGTACTGAGGGAGCGCCGCACTGTCGGAGGGGCAGTACTGAGGGAGTGCTGCACTGTAGGAGGGGCAGTACTGAGGGAGCGCTGCACTGTTGGAGGGGCAGTACTGAGGGAGCGCTGCACTGTTGGAGGGGCAGTACTGAGGGAGCGCTGCACCGTCAGAGGGACAGTACTGAGGGAGCATGACACTGTCGGAGGGGCAGTACTGAGGGAGCATGAAACTGTCAGAGAGGCAGTACCGAGGGAGCGCTGCACTGTCAGAGGGGCAGTTCTGAGGGAGTGCAGCACCGGCAGAGGGGCTGTACTGAGGGAGCGCTGCACTGTTGGAGGGGCAGTACTGAGGGAGCACGACACTGTCGGGGGGCAGTACTGAGGGAGCGTTGCACTGTTGGAGGGGCTATACTGAGGGAGCGCTGCACTGTCAGAGGGACAGTACTGAGGGACCGCTGCACTGTCAGAGGGACAGTACTGAGGGAGCGCTGCACTTTCGGAGGGGCAGTACTGAGGGACCGCTGCACTGTCAGAGGGACAGTACTGAGGGAGCGCTGTACTGTCGGAGGGGCAGTACTGAGGGAGCACTGCACTGTCAGAGGGACAGTACTGAGGGACCGCTGCACTGTCAGAGGGGCAGTACTGAGGGAGCGCTGTACTGTCGGAGGGGCAGTACTGAGGGATCGCTGCACTGTCAGAGGGACAGTACTGAGGGAGCACTGCACTGTCAGAGGGACAGTACTGAGGGAGCGCTGCACTGTTGGAGGGGCAGTACTGAGGGGGCACTGCACTGTCAGAGGTGGCATCTTTCAGATGAGATATTATACCGAGGCCCCGTCTGCTCTCTCAGGTGGAGGTAAAATAAAAACGCCTGCCACTATTTCGAAGAAGAGCAGCGGAGTTCTCCCCGGTGTCCTGGTCGAATATTTATCCCTCAACCAATTTCACTAAAACAGGTTCTGTGGTCATTCAATTCATTGCTGCTTGTGGGAGCTTGCTGTGCACACATTGGCTGCCGCGTTCCCTACATGACAACAGTGCTGACACTACAGAAAGTACTTCATTGGCTGTGAAGCGCTTTGGGACCTCCTGAGGTCATGAAAGATGCTGTAGAAATGCAAGTCTTCCCTCCCATTGCGTAAATAGCGTTTAATGACTCGGGGCAAGTCTGATTGCAAACACATGTCTCAGAACCAACAGATTCTCTTCTTCTTCGGCAGTTCCTCGGAACCGAGGATGACTTGCTTCCACATTAAAAATGAGTTCGCAGGTGACTGATGAGTCCAATGCGGGACCTACAGTCTCTGTCACAGGTGGGGCAGACGGTGGTTGAAGGGGCGGGTGGGTGGGGTGCTTGGGTTGACGTGCGCTCCTTGCGCTGCCTGCGCTTGGCTTCCGCTTGCTCCCGGCGAAGAGACTCGAGGTGTTCGGCGCCTTCCCGGATGCTTCTCCTCCACTTTGTGCGGTCTTGGGCCAGGGATTCCCAGGTGTCAGTGGGGATGTTACACTTTTTCAAGGAGGCTTTGAGGGTGTCCTTGAAGCGTTTCCTCTGCCCACCTGGGGCTCTCTTGCCGTGCCGGAGCTCCGAGTAGAGCGCTTGTTTTGGGAGTCTCGTATCGGGCATGCGGACAATGTGACCCGTCCATCGGAGCTGATTGAGCGTGGTCAAAGCTTCGATGCTGGGGATGTTGGCCTGAGCAAGAACACTGACGTTGGTGCGCCTATCCTGCCAATGGATTTGCAGGAACTTGCGGAGGCAGTGTTGGCGGTACCTCTCCCGTGCTTTGAGGTGCCTGCTGTACATGGTCCATGTCTCTGAGGCATACAGCAGGGCGGGTATCACTGCTGCTTTGTAGACCATGAGCTTAGTGCCGGGTTTGAGGTCCTGGTCTTCAAACACTCTCTTCCTCAGGCAACTGAAGGCTGCACTGGCACACTGAAGGCGGTGTTGGACTTCGTCGTCTGCCCTTGTTGACAGTAGGCTCCTGAGGTATGGAAAATGGTCCACGTTGTCCAGGCCTTGTCGTGGATTTTGATAATCGGAGGGCAGTACTGTGTGGTGGGGGCAGGTTGGTAGAGGACCTTTGTCTTACGGATGTTTAGTGTAAGGCCTATGCTCTCATATGCTTCGGTAAAGGTGTTGACGATGGTTTGGAATTTGACCTCCGAGTGAGCGCAGACGCAAGCGCCGTCTGCATACTGTAGTTCGGCGACAAAGGATGGGACGACCTTGGATTTGGACTGAAGGCGACGGAGGTTGAACAGTTTCCCGTTTGTTCTGTAAATTAGCTCCACTCCAGTGGGGAGCTTACTGAGGGTGAGATGGAGCATTGCAGCAAGGAAGATCGAGAAGAGCGTTGGTGCGATGACACCACTAATGAAATGAACTAGGACCAGAATTGAAGTATTTATTTGTCCACAGGACTTTGAACACTGCCACTGGTTACAGTTAGTAATCCAGTAATTGGAGATTGTCTTCCTTCGATGTAGGCATGCTTTACAATGGTGTTATTGAGAACTATTAGACCTAGGCTTCCAGTTAGTTCTTGTTTACCTAACTTATCCGCTGCACCTCACAAATCCATCTGGCTGTTATTAAAGCAGTTTAGCCTGGTAATTTAGTCCGTTCCCATGTGTTTAATAGACTACTTTGCTTTTCAACTGGTTACTTTGAGTGGGGAAAGACTTTTAATGATGTTAATTAAAAAAAGACAGACTTGCATTTATATAGCGCCTTTCACAACCTCTGGACGTCGCAAAGGGCTTTACAGCCAATGAAGTACTTTTTGAAGTGGAGTCACTGTTGTAATGTAGGAAACGCGGCAGCCAAATTACACACAGCAAGCTCCCACAAGCAGCAATGAGACAATGACCCGATAATCGTTTTTTTTGTGTGATGTTGATTGAGGGGCAAATATTGGCCCCAGGAACCAGGGAGAACTCCCCTGCTCTTCTTCGAAATAGTGCCGCGGGATCTTTTACGTTCCACCTGAGAGAGCAGACGGGGCCTCGGGTTAACGTCTCATCTGAAAGGCGGCACCTCCGACAGTGCGGCGCTCCCTCAGCACTGCACTGGGAGTGTCAGCCTGGATTATCTGCTCAAGTCTCTGGAGTGGGACTCGAACCCACGACCTTCTGACTCAGAGGCGAGAGAGAGAGAGAGAGAGTGCTATCAACTGAGCCACAGCTGTCACTCATAGGGGAATCACAACTGAAAATACACTCCTGCTCAGAGAAATATTTGATTTACAAATGGTCCTGATTCACACTCTATGCTGTTAAGTTACATGTGTATGTTATTGGCAATGGGCACCCATCTCAAGTAGATTTTTTAAAAATAATTTAAATCCTTATGTAGGAAAGGGCCATCTTTAGTTAATGACGGTTTATTGGGGAATTATCATCCACACGCGGAGTTTTCAGGGTGGGGGAATCAGTTTCTGGAGTAGCAGGAGGAACTTAATTCCTAAACCTCAGCAATTGGGCTTTATTTTCAATTTAATGACAACAGCAAGATGCCTTTACATAACATGCCTTTAATGTGGTAAAATATCTTCATATAAAGCACCTTTAATGTAGTAAAGCACCTTTAAACAACTTGCATTTACCTAGCGCCTTTAATGTAGTAAAACGTCCCAAGGCGCTGCACAGGAGCGATTATCAAACAAAAGGTGCCACTGAGCTACAGAAGGAGATAGGACGACAGGTGGCCTAAGGTTCAGTCAAGGAGGCACGGCCCGATATTTGCCGCCGTGAAAACGACAACAGGGTTAGGGTCGCATTTCATGCCCATTTAAAACCGCCCCCGCCCCATCCCGACCCGCTCCTACCCGTTGTGGGGCGAGTTAATATCGATATATATCGTGTCTGAAGAGGTTAATGTACCCGTCTCCCAGTCAGGAGGCTGTAGGCTTGAATTGGATCCAAGCTGCTTACGTCACTTTGGTACGTTCTGCCAGATCTTGGCTAGACAGCCAAGAATGAAGGAGCCAGGGGCGGGGCGGGGCGGGGCGGGGGGGGAAGTGCAGGCACAAACCAACTTGTTGAATCATAAGGCTCCACAGGTGACAGCTCTGATCGAGTCCATGATGACCATGGGCCATTCATCTCTCCCTCTGGGATATCTGGGTTTGGCAGGGTTGGCACCCAGCATTATGTGGGGAACAAGTTACACACCATACGCATCAGTTGTGAGTCATTGCAGTTGCAAGGTGACAGTTTGTTCGAGTTGAAAGTTACTTCTGGCCTAAATTCTAGATAGACTAAAGCCTACTGGTTGAAGACTGAATACGTCGGACAGGAGCCACGATCAAGACCATCAGTCTTCCACTGACCGAATAAGTCAAATTCCAATATTATCACTTGGGAATCTGGAGTTTTGCAAAATTTAATTCTGGGACTTCCCCCATTTTCCCATGAAAACCAAATAACCATGGACCTTGATTATGACATTTACAGTCTGGTTCACTGAAAGAAAGACTTGCATTTCTATAGCGCCTTTCACGACCACCAGACATCCCAAAGCGCTTTACAGCCAATGAAGTACTTTTTGAAGTGTAGTCACTGTTGTAATGTAGGAAACGCAGCAGCCAATCTGCGCACAGCAAGCTCCCACAGACAGCAAAATGATAATGATCAGGCCATCTGTTTTTAGTGATGTTGATTGAGGGATAAATATTGGCCCCAGGACACCGGGGAGAACTCCCCTGCTCTTCTTCAAAATAGTGGCCGTGGGATCTCTTACACCCAGCCGAGAGGGCAGGTGTTGCCAGTTTAATGTCTCATCTGAAAGACGGCACCTCCGACAGTGCAGCACTCCCTCAGTACTGCACTGGAGTGGCAGCCTAGACTTTTGTGCTCAAGTATCTGGAGTGGGACTTGAACCCACAACCTGCTAACAACTGAGCCACAGCTGACACGATTGCTCCAGTAGTCTGATAGTCTTCAGACACAGGTCAATACTGGAAGGGTCATGCTTTGTTTTTATTGCAATGACCATAGCTTCGCTAACATTTTTCTATAGACCCTGGATCTAATACAATCTCAGTGATTACAGTAGATCCCAGACCCTCTCCAAGACTGCCTACTTCCACCTCTGTAACATCACCTGTCTCCACCCCTGCCTTTGCTGCTCTGCTGCTAAAACCTTCATCAATGCCTTTGTTATCTCCAGACTCAACTATTCCAATGTTCTCCTGGCCGGCCTCCCAGCTTCCACCCTCCAAAAACGTGAGCTCATCCATAACGCTGCTGCCCGTATCCCAACTCACACCAAGTCCCGGTCACCAGTCACCCACCCGCTGTGCTCGCTGACCTACATTGGCTCACAGTCCGGCAACGCCTCAATTTTAAAATTCCCATCCAGTTTTTTCCAAATCCCTCCATGGCCTCGGCCCTCCATATCTCTGTAATCTCCTCCAGCCCTACAACCCTCCGAGATCTCTGCGCTCCTCTAATTCTGGCCCCTTGCGCATCCCCGATTTCCATCGTTCCAGCATTGGCGGCCGTGCCTTCAGCTGCCTGGACCCCAAGCTCTGGAATTCCCTCCCTAAACCGCTCTGCCTCTCTCTCCTCCTTTAAGACGCTCCTTAAAACCGACCTCTTTGACCAAGCTTTTGGTCACCTGTCCAAAATATCTCCTTATATGTCGCTCGGAGTCAGATCTGTTTGATGGTCGCTCCTGTGAGATGTTTTACTACGTTAAAGGCGCTATATAAATGCAACTTGTTGTTGTAATGTAGTCTAGTTTGATTTTGTTGTAACAAGTTTTGGAAAAGCCCCACTTCTTGTATTTTATCAGGTTGATTCTGTGCTCCCCGCAGGGATCGCCTGCCCAGCACGCGACAGATCGCAATATACACCCTCTGAACGGCAGCTGGAAAGCAGAGCACTTACAGAGGTCACCTTGACTAGCAGGTACTGCAGGTACTTTGGTTGTTCTGTGCATTGGTTCATGGCGGGTTGGTTTTTTGCTTTACCCGAAGTGATTCCTAACGCAAACACCTCTTGCATTCATATGATTAAGAATAAAAAGTTATAAATGAAAAAGGTACTTAAGTTTAAAACTTAGCAACCAACTCTCTTAAAAAATAAATGACCTGAGCGACCACCTAGAAAGTGTATTTAGAATATGCTGAATAATTGCCGCACTTTATTATCATAACATTTCGGTACTGCCTGTGGATTAAGTCCTGGGTTTTGCTGTTTCCTCCCAAGTCAGGTGTCTTTTGGCTTTTGGAGAATGCAGTACTCACCTGTTCACTGGGAACTGTTAACACATTACATCATGTGCTCAGCTATGCACCTGTTGGCTCAGGTTGCTCAGAATATGCATATGATATGGGATGTACCTGAGCCAAGGCTAGGCTCTGATTACACAATGACTCATCGGGGGAATGAGCTCATGCTTAATCCTCTGTTGCGCCTGTTGGTAACCTGGCTACACAGGATCACCATTCCTCACACTTGTAGAGATCCAGCTGACAGCTAACTCGAGAGAGAGAAAAAAAAATGACTGGATGCAATAAATAATTGAAAACTACCTTAAAGGCTGGTTACAGCTCAGAGGTAGGGCTTCATGTCACTACTGGAGGGCGGCATTGAAACCCTCGACGTTCAGACAGGAATACGTAGCGTAGGTGAGGCACACGCAGTCAAGAGTAACCGTAACCCAGGGACTACGAGCCTGAGCCTTAAACCACTTCCCGAATTTCAGCACCAAATAGTTTTTAAGAAATGATTTGAGGTTTTCAAAACTCAAGTTTAAGGTTAAACACAACGACAATGGCCATTAATAAATGCGATTGCTGTCCTGCCTTCAAGAGATCCTTGTACATTGAAGGGAAGGCCCAATGAACCCAACAATGGCTGTCGACTGCACTTTTACTAAAGAGCATCTTTTCAATAACATAAATTCAAATTTATATTTTTGAAAGAAACAACTTGCATTTATATACTGCCTCGTTACATCTCGAGAACTTCATAACCAAAGAATTATTTCTGCAATGCAATCACCAAGACCCCACAAACACACAAGAGTCATGACCAGCTAATCTGTGTTGTTTTTGGCATGTTAAGGAATGTTGGCCAGGAAACTCATCGAACTCCCTGTTCTTCAGCAGTGCCGTGGGAGCCCTTATATATCCGCTTTAAACAGAGGGACAGGGGTGTCTCGCCGTAACAGGGACCAGGACGACAGACAACACCAACTTGTATTTATATAGCGCCTTTAACGTAGTAAAACATCCCAAGGTGCTTCACAGCAGCGATTGTCAGCCACAAGTTTGACACCGAGCCACATAAAGAGATATTAGGACAGGTGGCCACAAAATTGGTCAAAGAGGTCGGTTTGAAGGAGCGTCTTAAAGGAGGAGCGAGGGATGGAGAGGTTTAGGGAGGGAATTGCAGAGCTTAGGGCCCAGGCAGCTGAAGGCACGGCCGCCAATGGGGGAGTGATGACAATCGGGGATGCGCAAGAGGCCAGAATTGGAGGAACGCAGAGATTTCGGGGGGTTGTGGGGCTGGAGGAGGCTACAGAGATAGGGAGGGGCAAAGCCATGGAGGGATTTGAAAATTAGGATGAGAATTTTAAAATCGAGGCATTGCTGGACCAGGAGCCGATGTAGGTCCGCGAGCACAGGGCTGATGGGTGAACGGGACTTGGTGCGAGTTAGGATATTCCACAGCGGTTTTACCCAGCCCTGTACTTCACTACGTCTCATGCAAAAGACAGCCGGAGTTGGTTTTAATATCTCCACCTGGGCAATAACCGGCGGAGCTCATCGCCCCGCTGTACAATCCCCCCGACTTTCTCTCCGTTGATGTCAATGTCACAAGAATCAGGCGGGTTCTCTAAACGGCGAGCCAGTGGTTCTAGGTGGGGAAGTTGAATATTACCCCCAGCGTCTGGGGTCAGTTCAGGCCCTCCCTCTCATAGTGTCAGCCTAGATCAAGGGCACAAATCCGAGGCTTGACCTACAACCCATGACCTTGACACTCAGAGGCGAAGAGTACTACCAACTGAGCCAAGCTGACATTTGAAACCTGAAGGAGAGCCTGTTGGGAGTGTTTTGTTGATTCTCCCCCTACTCGCTTCCCTCCCTTCCCCTCCCTCTCCCCTTCTCTCCCTCTACCTCTCTCCCCATCACTCCCTCCCTTTTCTCCTTCCCACTCTCCCTCCCTCTCCCCTTCTGTCTCGCTCCTCTGTCCCTCCCTCTCTCCTTCTCCTAACCTCCTTCCCTCTCTCCCCTCCATTTCTCTCTCCTTCCCCCCCTCTTCTTCCTCCCTCAATCTCCCTCTCCCCTTCCCTCTCCCCGTCACTCTCGCTCCTTCCTCCTTCCCTTTCTACCTCATTCGCCCTTCCCTCTCTCCCCCCTCCCCTCTCTCCTTCCTCCCTCTCCTCTCCCCTTCCCTCTCTCCTTCCTCCCTCTCCTCACCCCTTCCCTCTCTCTTCTTCCTCCTTCCCTCTCTCTCTTCTTCCTCCTTCCCTCTCTCTTCTTCCTCCTTCCCTCTCTCTCTTCTTCCTCCACCCCTCTCTCTCTTCTTCCTCCTTCCCTCTCTCTCTTCTTCCTCCTTCCCTCGCCCTCTCCTTCCTCTTTTCCTCTCTCCCCCTCCACTCCCCTCTCTCTCTCCTTCCTCCTCTCTCTTTCTCTTTCCTCCTTCCCTCTCTTTTTCTCCTACCTCCTTCCCTCTCTCTCCTTCCTCCGTCTCGCTCCCTCCTTCCCTCTCTTTCTTTCTCCTATCTCCTTCCCTCTCTCTGCTTCCTCCGTCTCGCTCCCTCCTTCCCTCTCTTTCTTTCTCCTATCTCCTTCCCTCTCTCTCCTTCCCTCTCTCCTTCCCTCTCTCGCTCTCCTTCCCTCTCGCTCTCCTTCCCTCTCGCTCTCCTTCCCTCTCGCGCTCTCCTTCCCTCTCGCTCTCCTTCCCTCTCTCGCTCTCTCTCCTTCCCCTTCTCGCTCCCTCCTTCCCTCTCTTTCTTTCTCCTATCTCCTTCCCTCTCTCTCCTTCCCTCTCTCTCCTTCCCGCTCTCGCTCTCCTTCCCTCTCGCTCTCCTTCCCTCTCTCGCTCTCTCTCCTTCCCTCTCTCGCTCTCTCTCCTTCCCTCTCTCGCTCTCCTTCCCTCTCTCGCTCTCTCCCCTTCCCTCTCTCGCTCTCTCTCCTTCCCTCTCTCGCTCTCCTTCCCTCTCTCGCTCTCTCCCCTTCCCTCTCTCGCTCTCCTTCCCTCTCTCGCTCTCTCTCCTTCCCTCTCTTGCTCTCCCTCCTTCCCTCTCTCGCTCTCTCCCCTTCCCTCTCTCTCTCTCTCTCCTGCCTCCTTCCCTCTCTCTCTCTCTCTCCTGCCTCCTTCCCTCTCTCTCTCCTGCCCCCTTCCTTCCCCCCCCCCTCTCCTCTCCTCTCTCCCCCCTCTCACCTTTCAGTTTGTGGCTGTACTCGGTGCGGTCAGACTGGCTCCTCCGCAGGTTGCTGCTCTTCTCCTCCTCCGCCGCTGTCACACTCTCTGCGATGATGGTGTCGGTGCGGCGCCGCTCCAGGATGTACAGCCTGGGTTTGAAGAAGCCCAGGTTCTTGCGCTTGCCACTGACCCCGGCAGCGCTGCCGCTCTCCCTGCCTTCCATCGCCCTGGAGCCGGTGACTGAGTCCCGGACTCTCTACCTGTCTGCAGCCCAGACTCCTCCCATTGCCCAGACACCCACCTCCACAAGCAACCAGTGCAAACTCCAACCAACTCGCTCACTTCTCTCGCTGCCTGTTATTTAATGCGGGGACAAACGCGTTTTGCAAACTTGAATTTGTATATTAAGATGACGCACACGAATCGAAATGTACTGCATTTAAAGGGAATGTGTTCTTGGAAAAAGCTTTTAACTAGAGGTGTTCAAAATAATGAAGGATTTTAATAGAGAGAAATTATGAAGGGTTTTGTTGGAGTAAATAAGGAGAAAGTGTTTCCAGTGTCAGGAGGGTCGGTAACCAGAGGACACAGATTGAAAATAATTGGTAAAAGAACCAGAGGGGGAGAGGAGGAGAATTGTTTTTACGCAGCGAGTTGTTGTGATCTGGAACGTGCTGCCTGAAAGGGCGGTGGAAGCAGATTCAATAGTAACTTTCAAAAGGGAATTGGATAAATACTTGAAAAGGAAAAATTTGCAGGGCTGTGGGGAAAGAGGGGGGGGGGGGGAGTGGGACTAATTGGAGAGCTCGTTCAAAGAGCTGGCACAGGCACGATGGGCCGAATGGCCTCCTTCTGTGCTGTACGATTCTAGGATTCTATAAATTCAAAAGACTCAAACACTGAGGAATTGCTTCTGAGCTCATTTATATGATGCGTTAAAAAAACTAAGAAAGATCATTTTATTGAGTTAACTTCACCCCACCATTGGCGGCCGTGCCTTCAGCCGCCTGGGCCCTGAGCTCTGGAATTCCCTCCCTAAACCTCTCCGCCTCTCTCTCCTCCTTTAAAACGCTCCTTAAAACCTGCCTCTTTGACCAAGCTTCTGTCCTAATATCTCTTTATGTGGCTCGGTGTCAGATTTTGTTTGATAATCGCTCCTGTGAAGCGCCCTGGAGACGTTTTACCACGTTAAAGGCGCTATATAAATGCAGGTTGCTGTTGTTGTTACAGTCACATCAGTAAACTGCGTAGAATTAGTGCAAGGGTGTGGTGCGAGTGAGTTCAAGCACTTAAACAGGATACCCTCCAATTGGAATATCTACCTGGAGCACATTCACGAGTATTACCTACTCTCTAAACATGTACATCAACCGCCAGTAGGTTTAAAAAGTAATCGGGGTTCCAGGACCCCCTGTAAGCACTTTTCCCGACATAACAACTTCGAAAAGCATTTCATTGTCTGTAAAGTGCTTTGGGACGTCCTGAGGTGGTGAGAGGCACTGGGGAAAAATAGAAGGACTTGCATTTCTCCAGCGCCTTTCACGACCACCGGACATCCCAAAGTGCTTCACAGCCAATGAAGTACTTTTTGAAGTGGAGTCACTGTTGTAATATAGGAAACGTGGCAGCCAATTTGCGCACAGCAAGATCCCACAAACAGCAATGTGATAATGAGCAGATCATCCGTTTTTAGTGATGTCGATTGAGGAATAAATATTGGCCCCAGGACACGGGGGTAAACGCCCCTGCTCTTTCTTTCATTACGTGTCTTGGAATGTTTTACTACGTTAAAAGCGCTGCATAAATGCAAGTTGTTGTTTTAAACTTGGAGTTATACTGCATGCCATGTCGATCCCTCGCTGAAGGAATCTTCAGTATTGCAGCAAACTGGAAATCACTTGAGTGAGAATGATTACAGAGGATTACACAGTACATACGGCACAGACACAGGCCATTCTGCCCAAGCAGTCCATGCCGGTGTTTATGCTCCACTCGAGCCTCCTCCCATCTTTCCTCATCTAAATTCATCAGCATAACCCTCTATTCATAGAAACATAGAAGATAGGAGAAGGAGTAGGCCATTCGGCCCATCGAGCCTGCTCTGCCATTCAATGCGATCATGGCTGATCATCCAAGTTCAGTACCCGGTCCCTGCTTTCTTCCCATACCCCTTGATCCCTTTAGCCTTAAGAAATATATCCAACTCCTTCTTGAATATATTTAATGAATTGGCCTCTACTGCCTTCTGTGGTAGAGAGTTCCACAGATTCACCACTCTCTGGGTGAAGAAATTCCTCCTAATTTCTGTCCTAAAAGGCCTACCCCTTATCCTTAGACTGTGACCCCTGGTTCTGGATTCCCCGACCATCGGGAACATCCTCCCTGCATCTAGTCTGTCCAGTCCTGCCAGAATTTTATAAGTTTCAATGAGATCCCCTCTCATTCTTCTAAATTCCAGCGACTACAAGCCCAATCGACCCAATCCCTCCTCATACGTCATTCCTGCCATCTCAGGTATCAGCCTGGTGAATCTTCGCTGAACTCCTTCCATGGCAAGAATATCCTTCCTCAGATAAGGCGACCAAAACTGCACACAATACTCAAGATGTGGCCTCACCAAGGCCCTGTACAATGGCAGCAAGACATCCTTGTTCTTATACTCAAACCCTCGCGCTATGAAGGCCAACATACCATTTGCCTTCTTAACCACCTGCTGCACCCGTATGCTTACCTTCAGCGACTGGTGCACAAGGACACCCAGGTCTCGTTGCAATTCCCCTTCTCCCAATCTATTGCCATTCAGATAATAATCTGCCTTCCTGTTTTTGACACCAAAGTGGATAACCTCACATTTATCCACGTTATATTGCATCTGCCATGCTTCTGCCCAATCACCCAACCTGTCCAAATCATCCTGTAGTTTCTCGGCATCCTCCTCACAGCACACACGCCCACCCAGCTTTGTGTTGTCTGCAAATTAGGAGATATTACATCTAGTTCCCTTGTCTAGATCATTAATATATATTGTGAATAGCTGGGGTCCAAGGACCGATCCCTGCGGTACCCCACTAGTCACTGCCTGCCACTCGGAAAAAGACCCGTTTAATCCAACTCTTTGCTTTCTATCTGCCAACCAGTTCTCTATCCAAGTCAATACCTTGCCCCCAATCCCATGTGCCTTAACTTTACACGCTAATCTCTTATGCGGGACCTTATCGAAAGCCTTCTGAAAGTCCAACTACACCACATCCACTGGTTCTCCCTTATCTATTTTACCAGTTACATCCTCAAAAAATTCCAGTAGATTAGTCAAGCACGATTTACCTTTTGTAAATCCATGTTGACTTTGTCCGATCCTGTCACTGTTTTCCAAGTGCGCTGCTATTACATCTTTTATGATGGACTCTAGCATTTTCCCCACTACCGATGTCAGGCTTACCGGTCTGTAATTCCCCATTTTCTCTCTACCACCTTTTTTGAATAGTGGGGTAACATTAGCTACCCTCCAATCCATGGGTACTGTTCCAGATTCCATCGAATGTTGGAAGATGACCAGCAATGCATCTACTATTTCTAGGGCCACTTCCTTAAGTACCCTAGGATGTAGATTATCAGGCCCTGGGGATTTATCGGCCTTCAATCCCATCAATTTCCCTAACACCATTTCCCTACAAATACTGATTTCTTTCAGTTCCTCCCTTTCATCAGACCCTATGTTCCCCGACATTTCCGGGAGGTTATTTGTGTCCTCCTTTGTGAAGACAGAACCAAAATATGTATTTAATTGGTCAGCCATTTCTTTGTTCCCCATTATAAATTCCCCTGATTCTGACTGCAAGGGACCTACGCTTGACTTCACCAATCTTTTTCTCTTCACATATCTATAAAAGCTTTTACAGTCAGTTTTTATGTTCCCTGCAAACTTACTCTCATATTCTATTTTCCCTTTCTTAATTAATCCCTTTGTCCTCCTTTGTTGAATCCTAAACTGCTCCCAATCCTCTGGATTACTGCTTTTTTGGCCAATTTATATGTACTCTCCTTGGATCTTATGATATCCCTAATTTCCCTCGTTAGCCATGGTTGAGTCACCTTTTTTGTTTTATTTTTATGCCAAACTGGGATGAACAAATTCTGTAGTTCATCCATGCGGTCTTTGAATGTTTGCCATTGCCTATCCACCGTTAACCCTTTGAGTGACATTCCCCAATCAATCCTACCCAATTCGCGCCTCAGACCATCGTAGTTTCCTTTATTTAAATTCAGGACCCTAGTCTCTGAGTCAACTATTTCATTCTCCATCTTAATGAAGAATTCGATCATATTATGATCGCTCCGACCCAAGGGGCCTCGTACAAAAAGATTGCTAATTACAGGAAACTTTGTGCTATCCGGCACCCACGGGACCGAGCTGCTGCCGTTCCCTCAAAACTCCCGTACACTCCAGAGTTAATGTTGAAAGATACAGAGATTCTTATCTCCGTATCTGACAACAAACTCTGTTGCTTAGCAACAGCTTCTAAACACTCGGGTGTGGCTGCAAGCCTCTGTAGCTAAAGCTGTTGCTATAGCTACAGTCCTTACAGAGCTTGACTGTTCAAATAAAGCAAAGAAAACAAACAAAAAGAATAAAAAAACGGCTCCTGATTTTTGCCGGTGGCTCCAGATTGCCGGATAGTTCACCTCCGGATAGCACAAAGTTTCCTGTAATCCTTTCTTGTTACATAATACCCAGTCTAAGATGGCCTGATCTCTGGTTGGTTCCTCGACATATTGGTCCAGGAAACCATCCCGTAAACACTCCAGGAATTCCTCCTCCACAGTATTGTAACTAATTTGGTTAGCCCAATCTATATGTAGATTAAAGTCACCCATAATGACTGCTGTGCCCTTTTTGCACGCTTCTCTAATTTCCCTTTTAATGCCATCCCCAACCTCCGCATTACTATTTGGAGGTCTATATACCACTCCCACTAACGTTTTCTGCCCCTTGGTATTTCTCAGTTCTACCCATACAGATTCCACATCATCAGAGCTAATATCCTTCCTTACAATTGTGTTAATCCCTTCTTTAACCAGTAATGCTACCCCACCTCCCTTTCCTTTTTGCCTATCTTTCCTGAATATTGAATACCCCTGGATGTTGAGTTCCCAGCCTTTGCCACCCTGGAGCCATGTTTCCGTAATCCCAATCAAATCATATTTGTTTACCTCTATTTGCGCAGCTAATTCATCCACCTTTTTATGAATGCTCCTCGCATTAAGACACAAAGCCTTCAGACTTGTTTTTTTAACGCTCTTAGACCTATTAGAATTATTATTTACTGTGGCCATGTTTGATTTAAACCATTGATTTCTCTGACTGTCACTTTTGTTTTTCTCCTTCCTATCTTTTGCTTTTATCCTTGTTTCCCTTTCCTCTTTCCCCCTGCTCAGGTTCCCAACCCCCTGCCATTTTAGTTTAAACCCTCCCCCAGAGCACTAGCAAACACTCCCCCTAGGACATCGGTCCCGGCCCTGCCCAGGTGCAAACCGTCCGGTTTGAACTGGTCCCACCTCCCCCAGAACCGGTTCCAATGTCCCAGGAATTTGAATCCCTTCCCTTCTCCCTCGTGTGCTTGTCCAGCCTCCCCTTAAATGTATCTATACTATTCGCCTCAACCACTCCCTGTGGTAGCGAGTTCCACATTCTCACCACTCTCTGGGTAAAGACTTTTCTTCTGAGTTCCCGATTGGATTTCTTGGTGACTATCTTATATTGATGGCCTCTAGTTATGCTCTACCCCACAAGTGGAAACATTCTCTCTGTATCCACTCTATCAAAACATTTCACAATTTTAAAGACCTTTATTAGGTCACCCCTCAGCCTTCTCTTTTCAAGAGAAAAGAGACCCAGCCTGTTCATTCTTTCCTGATAGGTATACCCTCGCATTTCTGGTGTCATCCTTGTAAATCTTCTCTGCACCCTCTCCAGTGCCTCTATATCCTTTTAATGATATGACGACCAGAACTGCATGAAGTACTCTAAGTGTGGTCTAACCAAGGTTCGATACAGGTTTAGCATAATGCTACAGATGCTGCAGAAAAGTACCCCAACATCACAACAGTGACTATGCTTCAAAAAGTACTCCATTGGCTGTGAAGCGTTTTGGGACGTCCTGAGGTGGTGAAAGACGCCGGAGAAATGCAAGTCTTTCTTCCTCAAAGTCAAATCAATCATTAACTTTGGCGTCAATAGCAAAATACTGCAGATGCTGGAAATCCGAAATAGCAACATAAAACGCTGGAAAAACTCAGCAGGCCCGGCAACATCCGTGGAGAGAGAAACAGAGTTAACGTTTCGGGTCGAAGACCCTCCGTCAGAACTGAGAAAAAAAAGCAGGAAATGAAACAGATTAAAAAGCAAGTTAAGGGGCTGGGAAATGGGGGAGGGGATGAAAGAACAAAAGGGAAAGTCTGTGGGGGGTGAGGAGACATTTAGAGCGTCTTCCTGTTTCAGTCCTTTAGTTCATTTTTTAAAAATGGGTTAAACAATAAATGCAGAGGATCGCAGCAAGGAAGTGGCTGGGAGGAGTTAATGAGGCAATGGAACTGTGTGAGAGGTTGAACTAATCCTGAGAATTGAAGCATTGTTGGGTTAATGAATAGATTTGCAGGTGTTAGTTCAGCCTCCTCCATCAACCTGGCACAGCAACTCCCCCAATTTGCGCTTGTAATTCTCATTTGCTAGCTCAATCTGGTTGAATTTTATGGGCCTGGAGGTTTGGAGAGGGCAGCCTTTAAGAGCTACTCCTCAGTGCCATGGCTCAGTTGGTAGCAACTCTTGTCTCTGAATCAGAAGGTTGTGGGTTCGTAGTCCCTGGAGTAGGATGTGAGCACAAAATCTAGGCTGACACCCCAGTGCAACGCTGAGGGCGTGCCGCACTGTCGGAGGTGCCGTCTTTCAGATAAGACATTAAACCGAGGCCCCGTCTGCCCTCTCGGGTGGACGTAAAAGATCCCACGGCCACTATTTCAAAGAGTAACAGTGGCGTTCTCCCCGGTGTCCTGAGGCCAATATTTATCCCTCAATCAAAATAACAAAAACAGATTATCTGGTCATTATCACATTGCTGTTTGTGGGAGCTTGCTGTGCGCAAATTGGCTGCTGCGTTTCCTAAATTACAACAGTGACTACACTTCAAAAGTACTTCATTGGCTGTAAAGTGTTTTGGGACATCCTGAGGTCGTGAAAGCGCTATCTTCATTCTTTCTAAAAACCTAAACCACAGTGGCATAGTGGTTAGCACTGTTGCCTCACAGCGCCAGGGACCCGGGTTCAAATCTGGCCTCGGGCGACTGTCTGTGTGGAGTTTGCACATTCTCCCTGTGTCTGCGTGGGTTTCCTCCGGGTGCTCCGGTTTCCTCCCACAGTCCAAAGATGTGCGGGTTAGGTTGATTTGGCTATGATAAATTGACCCTTAGTGTTAGGGGGTTAAATACGTGGGGTTAAAGGGATAGGGTGGGATATGTGTCGGTGCAGGCTCGATGGGCCGAAATGGCCTCTATCTGCACTGTAGATTCTGTGATTCTTCTTCTCCTTCTTCAACACAATATTGAGCACATCAATAACTTGAGCTGAAAGCAAATGAGTGGGAACATGGATTTAAACTTTATCGGTTGGATTTTCCTCTCCCTGGCGATGTTTCAGCAGGCTGGAATGTCGACTCACTCCACTGACATTGCGGCAATCCTGATTTATGTTCCCTGTTCGGGGCAGGGGTCCTAGATTGATCTAGTCAATGTCACTGAAGAACATCTGAAGAAGGGGCAAGGGACCTTACATGGGAAGCAGATCCCTGAAGAGGACAGGAGCCCTTGAGATCTCTGCACTCCTCCAATTCTGACCTCTTGCGCATCCCTGATTTTTATCGCTCCACCGTTGGTGGCCGTGCCTTCAGCTGCCTGGGCCCTGAGCTCTGGAATTCCCTCCCTAAACCTCTCCGCCTCTCTCTCCTCCTTTAAGACACTTCTTAAATCCTAACTCTTTGACCAAGTTTTTGATCACCTGGCATCTTCTTTAGCTCTGTGTCAATTTCTGTCTTATTACGCTCCTGTGAAGAACCTTGGGACATTTCACTGTGTTAAAGGAATTTAATGGCTGAAGGCACGGCCGCCAATGGTGGAGCGATGGAAATCGGGGGATGCGCAAGAGGCCAGAATTGGAGGAGCGCAGAGATCTCGGGGGGTTGTAGGGCTGGAGGAGGTTACAGAGATAGGGAGGGGGGGTGAAACCGTGGAGGGGATTTGAAAACAAGGATGAGAATTTTAAATTCGAGGCGTTGCCGGACCGGGATGCACCATAACTCTGAAGATAAACAGGATAAAACAGAGTATAAGAAATCTAATACAGTTCTGTGGAATACCACAGCTGACAAAGAGTCTAGAGGAGTTTGAGGAGAATGAGATGTTAGGTATAGCACTTTGCATAATGTTTGTGGTGTTGGGTGAAGACTAAAGAGAGAATGAGATGGGAAATTAAATGATTGGCACCTCTCTGTCTACAGTCACCTTTGTAACCTGATCTCCTCCCATCATTGTCATGGTGAAGATACAGATGGAAGCTCCTTTTAAAAGGCATTTCTACTAAAGGATTGCAGCCATCAGTACGTTCTCTCTCAATTGGCCATACACTAGTGTAAATGAACCAACCTGGAGTGAATCATCAGCACTGGATAGACCCATGCAAATGTGGGTCAGTAGATGCTGTAACACTGGGACCTACTGTACACGCTTACTTTGTGTTCTGTGTGTTTCCACTGCTCAATCCTCGCAGCTGATCTGTAGACCCACAAAATGACTGCCTGCCTCAGGAGGGAGGGCGTGGGGAGCAGTCTTGGGTGTTTGGAATTGCAGATTTCTTTACAATCTGTGGGGGCGGGGGGGGGGGCGCTGGGCTGGGGGTGGGTATGGGCTGGGGGTGGGGCGGCTGGGTGTGGGGTGGGGGAGGGTGTGGGCTGGGGCTGGGGGAGGGTATGGGCTGGGGGTGGGGGAGTGTGTGGGCTGAGAGAGGGTATGGGCTGGGGGTGGGGGAGGGTGTGGGCTGGGGAGGGTATGGGCTGGGGGTGGGGGAGGGTGTGGGCTGGGGGAGGGTATGGGCTGGGGGTGGGGGAGGGTGTGGGGTGCGGGAGGGGATGGGCTGGGGGTGGGGGAGGGGGTGGGCTGGGGGAGGGTGTGGGCTGGGGGAGGGTGTGGGGGTGGGGGAGGGTGTGGGCTGGGGGTGGGGGAGGGGGTGGGCTGGGGGAGGGGGTGGGGGAGGGTGTGGGCTGGGGGAGGGTGTGGGGGTGGGGGAGGGTGTGGGCTGGGGGCTGGGGGAGGGGGTGGGGGAGGGTGTGGGCTGGGGTGGGGGAGGGTGTGGGCTGGGTGGGGGTATGGGCTGGGGGTGGGGGAGGGTGTGGGGTGGGGGAGGGTATGGGCTGGGGTGGAGGAGGGGGTGGGCTGGGGGAGGGTGTGGGCTGGGGGAGGGTGTGGGGGAGGGTGTGGGCTGGGGGAGGGTATGGGCTGGGGGTGGGGGAGGGTGGGGGAGGGTGTGGGCTGGGTGGGGGTGTGGGCTGGGGGTGGGGCAGCTGGGGGAGGGCGTGGGCTGGGGGTGGGGCGGCTGGGGGAGGGTGTGGGAGGGTAGGAGTGGGGGAGAGGGTGGGGGTGGGGATCCCCTATCGGTACATGGCCGGGGGAGGTGGTCTGCACCCTTGGGGTCTCCCCATCTTTCTCCGCCACATTCCCGGGACACGGGATCCTTATCCTCTTTGCCAGGTTTTCCCTCCCTCTCTGATATTCTGCTGTAACCATTTACACCTCCTTGGACCCATCGTCACTTAGAATCATAGAATGGTTACAGCACAGAAGTAGGCCATTCGGCCCGTCGAACCCGTGCCAACTCTCAGCTAGTCTCAATCCCGAATGGTGTATCATTCTCTGATTCTATAACATTTGTCATTGAATCACTCCTGTCCTAATATCTCCTTATGCGCTTCAGTGTCAAATGTTGTTTGATAATCACTCCAGTGACGCGCCTTGGGACGTACCTTATAGGCGGTAAATAAATAAAAGTTGTTGTCGCAGCCAACATTCAGGCATTCCATTTCCCACAGGGCTTCTCCAGGGGGAGATCAGAGGAACCACAGTGAATAGGGGCTCGAATTTATGCCGCGCTCCCTCAGTACTGCCCTTCCGACAGTGCAGGACTCCCTCAGTACTGCCCCTCCAACAGTGCAGCGCTCCCTCAGTACTGCCCCTCCGACAGTGCAGCGCTCCCTCAGCACTGCCCCTCCGACAGTGCAGTGCTCCCTCAGTACTGCCCCTGCGACAGTGCAGCGCTCCCTCAGTACTGCCCCTCCGACAGTGCAGCACTCCCTCAGTACTGCCCCTCCGACAGTGCGGCACTCCCTCAGTACTGCCCTTCCTACAGTGCAGCACTCCCTCAGTACTGACACTCCAACAGTGTTGCGCTCCCTCAGTACTGCCCCTCCGAAAGTGCAGCGCTCCCTCAGTACTGCCCCTCCGACAGTGCAGCACTCCCTCAGTACTGCCCCTCCGACAGTGCGGCACTCCCTCAGTACTGCCCTTCCTACAGTGCAGCACTCCATCAGTACTGACACTCCAACAGTGTTGCGCTCCCTCAGTACTGCCCCTCCGACAGTGCAGCGCTCCCTCAGTACTGCCCCTCCAACAGTGCAGCACTCCCTCAGTACTGCCCCTCTGACAGTGCGGTGCTCCCTCAGTACTGCCCCTCCGACAGTGCGGTGCTCCCTCAGTACTGCCCCTCCGACAGTGCGGCGCTTCCTCAGTACTGCCCCTCCGACAGTGCAGCGCTCCCTCAGTACTGCCCCTCCGAGAGTGCGGCGCTCTTTCAGTACTGCCCCTCCGACAGTGCGGCGCTCCCTCAGTACTGCCCCTCCGACAGTGCGGCGCTCCCTCAGTACTGCCCCTCCAACAGTGCGGCGCTCCCTCAGTACTGCCCCTCCGACAGTGCGGCGCTCCCTCAGTACTGCACCTCCGACAGTGCGGCGCTCCCTCAGTACTGCCCCTCCGACAGTGCGGCGCTCCCTCAGTACTGCCCCTCCGACAGTGCGGCACTCCCTCAGTACTGCCCCTCCGAGAGTGCGGCGCTCTTTCAGTACTGCCCCTCCGACAGTGCGGCGCTCCCTCAGTACTGCCCCTCCGACAGTGCGGCGCTCCCTCAGTACTGCCCCTCCAACAGTGCGGCGCTCCCTCAGTACTGCCCCTCCGACAGTGCGGCGCTCCCTCAGTACTGCCCCTCCGACAGTGCGGCGCTCCCTCAGTACTGCCCCTCCGACAGTGCGGCGCTCCCTCAGTACAGCCCCTCCGACAGTGCGGCGCTCCCTCAGTACTGCCCCTCCGACAGTGTGGCGCTCCCTCAGTACTGCCCCTCCGACAGTGCGGCGCTCCCTCAGTACTGCCCCTCCGACAGTGCGGCGCTCCCTCAGTACTGCCCCTCCGACAGTGCGGCGCTCCCTCAGTACTGCCCCTCCGACAGTGTGGCGCTCCCTCAGTGCTGCCCCTCTGACAGTGCAGTACTCCCTCAGTACTGCCCCTCTGACAGTGCGGCGCTCCCTCAGTACTGCCCCTCTGACAGTGCAGCACTCCCTCAGTACTGCCCCTCCGACAGTGCAGCACTCCCTCAGTACTGCCCCTCCGACAGTGTGGCACTCCCTCAGTACTGCCCTTCCTAAAGTGCAGCACTCCCTCAGTACTGACACTCCAACAGTGTTGCGCTCCCTCAGTACTGCCCCTCCGACAGTGCAGCGCTCCCTCAGTACTGCCCCTCCGACAGTGCAGCACTCCCTCAGTACTGCCCCTCCGACAGTGCGGCGCTCCCTCAGCACTGCCCCTCCGACAGTGCAGCGCTCCCTCAGTGCTGCCCCTCCGACAGTGCGGCGCTCCCTCAGTGCTGCCCCTCCGACAGTGCGGCGCTCCCTCAGTGCTGCCCCTCCGACAGTGCGGCGCTCCCTCAGTGCTGCCCCTCCGACAGTGCGGCGCTCCCTCAGTGCTGCCCCTCCGACAGTGCGGCGCTCCCTCAGTGCTGCCCCTCCGACAGTGCGGCGCTCCCTCAGTGCTGCCCCTCCGACAGTGCGGCGCTCCCTCAGTACTGCCCCTCCGAGAGTGCGGCGCCCTTTCAGTACTGCCCCTCCGACAATGCGGCGCTCCCTCAGTACTGCCCCTCCGACAGTGCGGCGCTCCCTCAGTACTGCCCCTCCGACAGTGCGGCGCTCCCTCAGTACTGCCCCTCCGACAGTGCGGCGCTCCCTCAGTACTGCCCCTCCGACAGTGCGGCGCTCCCTCAGTACTGCCCCTCCGACAGTGCGGCGCTCCCTCAGTACTGCCCCTCCGACAGTGCGGCGCTCCCTCAGTACTGCCCCTCCGACAGTGCGGCGCTCCCTCAGTGCTGCCCCTCTGACAGTGCAGCACTCCCTCAGTACTGCCCCTCTGACAGTGCGGCGCTCCCTCAGTACTGCCCCTCTCACAGTGCAGCACTCCCTCAGTACTGCCCCTCTGACAGTGCAGCACTCCCTCAGTACTGCCCCTCCGACAGTGCGGCGCTCCCTCAGTACTGCCCCTCCGACAGTGCAGCGCTCCCTCAGTACTGCCCCTCCGACAGTGCAGCACTTCCTCAGTACTGCCCCTCCGACAGTGCGGCGCGCCCTCAGTACTGCCCCTCTGACAGTGCGGCGCTCCCTCAGCACTGCCCCTCCGACAGTGCGGCGCTCCCTCAGTACTGCCCCTCCGACAGTGCAGCACTCCCTCAGTACTGCCCCTCTGACAGTGTGGCACTCCCTCAGTACTGCCCTTCCTACAGTGCAGCACTCCCTCAGTACTGACACTCCAACAGTGTTGCGCTCCCTCAGTACTGCCCCTCCGACAGTGCAGCGCTCCCTCAGTACTGCCCCTCCGACAGTGCAGCACTTCCTCAGTACTGCCCCTCCGACAGTGCGGCGCGCCCTCAGTACTGCCCCTCTGACAGTGCGGCGCTCCCTCAGCACTGCCCCTCCGACAGTGCGGCGCTCCCTCAGTACTGCCCCTCCGACAGTGCAGCACTCCCTCAGTACTGCCCCTCTGACAGTGTGGCACTCCCTCAGTACTGCCCTTCCTACAGTGCAGCACTCCCTCAGTACTGACACTCCAACAGTGTTGCGCTCCCTCAGTACTGCCCCTCCGACAGTGCAGCGCTCCCTCAGTACTGCCCCTCCGACAGTGCAGCACTCCCTCAGTACTGCCCCTCCGACAGTGCGGCGCTCCCTCAGCACTGCCCCTCCGACAGTGCGGCGCTCCCTCAGTGCTGCCCCTCCGACAGTGCGGCGCTCCCTCAGTGCTGCCCCTCCGACAGTGCGGCGCTCCCTCAGTGCTGCCCCTCCGACAGTGCGGCGCTCCCTCAGTGCTGCCCCTCCGACAGTGCGGCGCTCCCTCAGTGCTGCCCCTCCGACAGTGCGGCGCTCCCTCAGTACTGCCCCTCCGACAGTGCAGCACTTCCTCAATACTGCCCCTCCGACAGTGCGGCGCGCCCTCAGTACTGCCCCTCCGACAGTGCGGCGCTCCCTCAGCACTGCCCCTCCGACGGTGCGGCGCTCCCTCAGTACTGCCCCTCCGACAGTGCGGCGCTCCCTCAGTACTGCCCCTCCGACAGTGCAGCACTCCCTCAGTACTGCCCCTCCGACAGTGCAGCACTCGCTCAGTACTGCCCCTCCAACACTGCGGCGCTCCCTCAGTACTGCCCCTCTGACAGTGCGGCGCTCCCTCAGTACTGCCCCTCCGACAGTACGGCGCTCCCTCAGTACTGACTTGGGATTGTCAGCCTGGATTTTGTGCTCAGTTCTCTGGAGTCGGACTTGAACCCATGACCTTCTGACTTTCAGCTCGTCATTCTGGGCTGGATTAGAACCTCAATCGCAGAGACGGAAAGCCAATGGCTAACCCAGTGCATCACATGATCTTTCAGAAGGCATTTGCTAAAGTGCCATACAAGAGGCTCATGACAATGGTCAGGGTGTGTTTGCTCAGGGCTTCGTGAGAAGAATGGATTGAAATGTGTCTACAAAACAGAAAACAGAGGGTAAATTTAAGGGAAGTTTCTGGCAAAAGAAAGAAAGGCTTGCGCCTTTCACGACCTCAGGACGTCCCAAAGCGCTTTACAGCCAATGAAATACTTTTTAAGAATAGTCACTGTTGTAATGTGGGAAACGCGGCAGCCAATTTGCGCACAGCAAGCTCCCACAAACAGCAATGTGATAATGACCAGATCATCTGTTTTAGTGATGTTGGTTGAGGGATAAATATTGGCCCCAGGACACCGGGGAGAACTCCCCTGCTCTTCTTTGAAGTAGTGGCCATGGGATCTTCTACATCCACCTGAGAGGTAGGCGCGGCCTATGTTTAACATCTCACCCGACCTTTGACAGTGCAGCACTCCCTTGGTACTGTACTGGATTGAGGCTGCCTGCCTGGTATTTTGTGCTCAAGTCCCCAGGGTGGGACGATGAACCCAAAACTTTCTGACTTCGAGCCAAGGGTGTTATCAACTGAGACACAGCTGACACTTAAAGATATAAACGGTATATCAGAGTGGGTGGGTAAATGAAGTTCAATTTAGCAAAATTTCAGCTGATTCATTTTGGTAGGAGGAATAAGGAGGCCACTTAGTCCTTGGAAGAAAGAAACTAAATGGGGCAGAGGAGCAAAGAGATCTGGAAATTCAGAGACACAGGGGTAAAAATTGGGTTGCTTTGCACCTCCCGTTAGCACCCTAAGAGGGCGCTAATGGGGCGCAAAGCAACTAGCACCTGGGTGCGGCACTGCCCACGCCTCCCGCGAAATTCAGCGGGAGGTTAACGGCGGCGCTAACCGGTAGCGTCCCGCGGCGCTGCGCCACCAGCGATGACGTCATCGCCGTGCGCAGCACCCCGGCCATGATCTTCGGGAGCGCCCCTTGACTTACCGCCGGACGCTATGTCTGACGGGGTCAGGGGGTTCGACCTGCTGCCGAGGAGGTGCAATTTAAAGGTGAGGTGCGGGGCGGCCATTTTTGTTGCTGGCCTCCCGCCAGCACCAGCCTGCGCTCCCGTCCCCAGCCTCCTGAACCGCCCCCTCCCGCGGAGTGCCGGCTGCGCTCCATGAGCCCGGCACCCGGCACTTCTCTTGAGTGCCGGGCTCTTTTGCCGGCACTCCCGTTCCTCGGGGGCCCAGCAGTGCAAGGCCCCTCCCCTTTAAGAAGGGGAGGAAGGCCTGCAATACCACGGCGCGACGTGCTGCAGTGCCCCAAGAGGGACGGGGGGCGCTTTCATTAGCGCCCCGCTTCCCTCTTGGGGCGCAACCACTTAAGTTCTGGCGCGGGGGTGCTAATTTTTCCAGGGCGCTAAAAGTAGCAATCCAGCGAAGTTAGCGCCCTCAATTTTTAGCCCATAAATCCTTAAAAGTAGCAACGCATGTTGATAAAGCCATAAAGAGTGGAAACAAAATACTGGGGTTCATTTCTAGAAGAATAGAATGTGATTGCACTAGAGGGGGTACAAAGGAGATTTACGAGGATGTTGCCTGGGCTGGAGAATTTTAGCTATGTTGGAAGATTGGATAGGCTGGGGTTGTTTTCTTTGGAACAGAGAAGGCTGAGGGGAGACTTGATTGAGGTGTATAAAATTATGAGGGACCTAGATAGAGTGGATAGGAAGGACCTGTTTCCCTGAGCAGAGAGGTCAATAACCAGAGGGCAGAGATTTAAAGTAATTGGTCGGAGGTTTAGAGGGGAGTTGAAGAGGACTTTCTTCACCCAGAGGGTGGTGGGGGTCTGGAACTCACTGCCTGAAAGGGTGGGAGAGGCAGAAACCTTCATCACATTTAAAAAATACTTGGATATGCACTTGAAGTGTCGTAACCTACAGGACTGCGGACCGAGAGCTGGAAAGTGGGATTAGGCTGGAGAGCTTTTCTTCGGCTGGCACAGGCACGATGGGCCGAATGGCCTCCTTCTGTGCGGTACACTTCTATGATTCTATGAATACAAAAAGCAGGGAGGTGATGTTAACTTCATATAAAACCTTGGTTAAACCACACTTGGAGTACTGTGCGCCGTTCTGGTCTCCATACTGACGAAAGGATATTGAAGCACTGGAGAAAAGATTCACAAGGATGTTACCGGAATTGGGAGGATGCAATTATCAGGAAAGATTGAGCAGGCTGGGGCTCTTTTCTCTGGAACAGAGAAGTCCTGATAGAGGTCTTTAGAATTATGAAGCGGTTCGATAGGGTGGGTGTGGAGAAATTGTTTCCACTGTGGATGAGTCCAGAACAAGGGGGCATAAATATAAGACAGTCACTAACAGATTAAATAAAGAATTTAGGAGGAATTTCTTTACCCAGAGAGTGGTGAGAATGTGGAACTCGCTACAGGAAACTTTGGTTTATCCGGAGGTTGTATGTCCGGAATACTCGATCTAACGGCAAAACTCAGGAGCCGTTTTCTGTAAGGTTTTTTAGTTCTCGTTCTTTTTTTTTCCCAGTCAGGCACTGCAAGGTCTGTAGCTATAGCAACAGCTTCAGCTAGAGGCGCTTGCAACTGCAGCTGACTCTTTAGAAGCTGTTGCTAAGCAACAGTGTTTGTTGTCAGATACGGAGATGAAAACCTCCGTATGCTTCAACATTAACTTTGTATGTCCGGCAGTTTTGATAGATCGGCAACACGCCGGTCCCGTCAGTGCCGGTGATGCACTATCAATTGCTACAAAAGACTGGAGATTGAGTAAGTAATAAACAGGCTTTTATTACCAAAGAACAGAGCATGCCTCTTGGGGTTGCCTGGTATCCAAAAGGGCCGGAGGCTTCTGAGCAGCGACCTTTATACCCAGCCATGAGGGTGGAGCCAGGGGCGGAGTCAGCTGAGGCATGCACAGACAAGTACAACAATACTAACAACAGTGGTTTACCACATTCACCCCTTGTTTAGAATTGAGTCCGGCGGGGTGAAGTGCACTAAAAATTCGTGTACTGAAGTCTATCAGGAGGCCTTGTAAGCCGTCCTGAGCGTCGCAGCAGCGGCGGTGATGGTGCAGCATCCAACGTTGAACCCGGTGTCTCGTTCAGAGGAGGAGTAGCAGGTGGCGGACCCTGGGGCTGCTGCATGCCGTCTACAGGGGTCAGAGCATGGGTAATGGGAGGTAGCGATGGTGGTCTCTCAGAGGCACCCGAAGGTGCGAGGTCTCGTGCGGGGACTGTGTCCTGGGGGTAGGCAGGAGTAGCGGTGGGTGGCGAAGAGGGTGTTTCAGGAGCACCTGCAGGTGCGAGGTCTCGAATGGAGACTGTGTCCTCCCGCCCGTCCGGGTACACCACGTAAGCATACTGCGGGTTAGCGTGGAGGAGGCTCACCCTCTCGACCAGGGGGTCCGCCTTATGGGTCCTCACGTGCTTCCGCAGTAGGACGGGACCTGGAGAAGTCAGCCATGTTGGTAGCGAAATCCCCGACGTGGACTTCCTGGGGAAGGAGAACATTCTCTCGTGAGGAGTGGCATTGGTGGGTGTACAGAGCAGCGACCGAATGGAATGGAGCGCCGCAGGGAGGACCTCCTGCCAGCGGGAGGTCGGAAGGCCCTTAGATTTTAAGTTTAAAAGGACTGCCTTCCAGACTGTCGCATTCTCCCTTTCCACCTGGCCGTTACCCCGGGGGTTGTAGCTGGTGGTCCTGCTTGTAGCAATGCCTCTCGCGAGCAGGTACTGCCGAAGTTCGTCGCTCATAAAAGATGAGCCCCTGTCGCTATGGATATAGCTAGGGAAACCGAACAAGGCGAAGAGGTCATTCAGACATTTAATGACCGTGGTACTGGTCATGTCCGAGCAAGGGATGGCAAACGGGAAACGGGAGTACTCATCAATTATATTGAGGAAGTACACATTGCGGTCAGAGGAGGGGAGGGGCCCTTTAAAATCGATGCTCAGCCGCTCGAAGGGGCGCGTGGCTTTGATCAGGCTCGCTCTGTCTGGCCTATAAAAATGCGGCTTGCACTCGGCACAGATCTGGCAGTTCCTGGTCATGGTCCTGACCTCCTCGATGGAGTAGGGCAGGTTACGGGATTTGATAAAATGGAAGAACCTGGTGACCCCCGGGTGGCAGAGGTCATTGTGGAGGGTCTGTAGCCTATCAACCTGCGCGTTGGCGCACGTACCACGTGATAGGGCATCTGGGGGCTCATTGAGTTTCCCGGGCCGGTACAAGATATCGTAATTGTAGGTGGAGAGTTCGATTCTCCACCTTAAGATCTTGTCATTCTTGATTTTGCCCCGCTGCTTATTATGAAACATAAAAGCCACTGAACGCTGGTCAGTGAGCAGGGTAAATCGTTTTCCGGCCAGGTAATGCCGCCAATGTCGCACGGCTTCCACAATGGCCTGGGCCTCCTTTTCGACAGAGGAGTGTCGAATCTCGGGGCCCTGGAGGGTCCTTGAGAAAAAGGCCACGGGTCTCCCCGCCTGGTTAAGGGTTGCAGCTAGGGCAAAGTCGGATGCGTCGCTCTCCACTTGAAAAGGAAGGGACTCATCCACAGCGTGCATTGTGGCCTTCGCAATGTCTCCTTTTATGAGAGTGAAGGCTGCACAGGCCTCTGCTGTCAGGGGGAAGGAGGCGGACTTGATGAGGGGTCGGGCTTTATCCGCATAGTTGGGCACCCACTGCGCATAGTAAGAGAAAAACCCCAGGCATCTCTTCAGTGCTTTCTGGCAGTGGGGGAGGGGGAGCTCCATAAGGGGGCGCATTCTATCGGGGTCTGGGCCGATGACTCCGTTCTCCACTACGCAGCCAAGAATAGCAAGGCGCGTAGTACGAAACATACATTTGTCTTTGTTGTATGTGAGATTCAGCCGCTGGGCCGTCCGGAGGAATTTCTCTAGATTAACGTCGTGGTCCTGCTGGTCGTGGCCGCAGATGGTGACGTTGTCTAGATATGGGAAAGTGGCCTGGAGCGCGTTCTGGTCAACCATCCGGTCCATCTCCCGTTGGAAGACAGAAACTCCGTTGGTGACGCCGAAGGGAACTCTGAGAAAGTGATAGAGCCGACCGTCAGCTTCAAAAGCTGTGTACTGGCGGTCCTCAGCCCTGATGGGGAGCTGGTGGTATGCCGACTTCAGATCAATCGTCGAGAACACCCGGTATTGTGCTATCTGATTGACCATGTCAGATATGCGGGGGAGTGGATATGCATCCAGCTGGGTGTAGCGGTTGATCGTCTGGCTGTAGTCAATAACTAGGCGCTGTTTGCCGCCAGCCTTCACCACCACCACTTGTGCTCGCCATGGGCTATTGCTGCTCTCGATAATCCCTTCCTTCAGGAGTCTCGCTACCTCGGATTTAATGAAACCCCTATCCCCGGCACTGTAACGCCTACTTTTGGTAGCGATGGGCTTACAGTCGCGGGTGAGGTTAGCGAACAAGGAGGGGGGGGAGACTTTAAGGGTGGAGAGGCTGCAAATGGCGCGCGGCGGGCGATTTAAAAACTGCTGGCTGCAGACTGTGAGAGGGGGGAGGGGTCCACCATACGCTAAAGTGACACTCTTAAGGTGGCACTGAAAATCCAACCCCAGTAGGACGGCAGCGCAGAGATGGGGCAGGACCAGAAGTTTAAAATTTTTGTATTCAGTACCCCGCACTGAAAGAGTCACCATACAGTAGCCACCGACGTCCGCTGACTGGGCTTTGGAAGCCATAGAGATGCGATGACGCGTCGGCAGGACCGGGAGAGAGTAACTGCGCACCGTGTCGGGGTGTATAAAACTCTCCGTGCTCCCGCTGTCAAAAAGGCAGGTAGTGGCGCAGCCGTTTACCGTAATGTCCATCATGGACCTGGACAGTTGATGCGGGAGAGATTGATCCAGCGTCACGGAAGCCAGCGTATGTTCAAGCGTGTCGATGCGGTCGTCCGATGAGGCGGTGGTGGAGTCCGGGTCCCCCGTAACCAAAGTCGGAGGCGTCCAAGATGGCGGACAAAATGGCGGCGCCCACGGTCCCCACGCGGCTGGGGGAGCCCAAGATGGCGGACAAGATGGCTGCGCCCACGGTTCGCACGCAGCGCTGCTGGCGTTAGCGGTCTTCCCTTTGCAGGCGCTAACGTAGTGACCTTTCTTCCCGCAGCCGGAGCAGGTAGCATTCTTCGCGGGGCAGCGTGCTCTAGGGTGTTTAGCTTGGCCACAAAAATAGCATTTTTGTGCCTTGGACATCGCTGCAGCAGTTGGAGGTGGCGGTCCCATGGCCCAAGATTGCGGCGTCCACGGCGCGGGGCGATGAGGGGAGAAAGCGTCCATATTTCTGTGGGCCGCGTCGAGCGAGAGCGCGAGGGACACTGCCTTTGTCAGGTCTATTTCACCCTTCTCCAGCAGCCTCTGCCGGGAGTAGTCGGACCTTAGACCCGCAACGAAAGCGTCTCGTATCAGTCCCTCCGCATGTGCCGCGGCCGATACTTCCTTGCAGTCGCAGCCGCGTCCGAGTACCCGCAGTGCCCGTAGGAAGGCTTCCACCGATTCCCCGGGCTGCTGTCTGCGAGATCTTAAAAGGTGCCTGGCATAGACCGTGTTAACCGGGCGTGCATACTGCCCTTTCAGTAGGTCGATAGCCGCCGCGTAGGTCGTCGCATCTTGGATTAAAGTATAGACTTGGTGGCTCACCTTCGAGGCCAGGATTTTCAGTTTATTTTCATCAAGAGTCACGGTCGAGGCTTCCAGATACGCCTCAAAGCAACGCAGCCATTGTGCGAATTTAGTCGACGAACCCGCTTCTTGGGGGTCTAGGTCCAGGCATGTTGGTCTGAGGGCTCGCAGCAGCGCCTGCTGCTCAGCGTTTTGCGCCATCGGTTGATCAGCATCCGCAGCCAACATTTAACTTTGGTAATAAAATTGATGCACTATCAATTGCTACAAAAGACTGGAGATTGAGTAAGTAATAAACAGGCTTTTATTACCAAAGAACAGAGCATGCCTCTTGGGGTTGCCTGGTATCCAAAAGGGCCGGAGGCTTCTGAGCAGCGACCTTTATACCCAGCCATGAGGGTGGAGCCAGGGGCGGAGTCAGCTGAGGCATGCACAGACAAGTACAACAATACTAACAACAGTGGTTTACCACAGCCGGATATCACAAAGTTTCCTGTACCACAGGGAGTGGTTGAAGTAGAGAGCATTGATGTATTTAAGGGGAGGCTTTATGCTTACATGAGGGAGAAGAGAATAGAGGGATACAGGGATAGGGTGGAAAAAGGCAATTAGAGTAGGAGGAGGCTGATATGGCGCATAAACACCAGCATGGAGCATTGGGCCGATGGTCTGTTTCTGTGCTGTAGATTCTATGTAATCCTGTGTTATGAAACCCAGCTACTCTAGGACATGAACTACTGTTCCACTTTCTGTTAAACCTGGTTTCTGAAAACCGCCTGCAGACTTGTTTAAAAAATAAATTTGGAATGAATAAATAATAGATACCTGTCTCCAAATAACAGAGAGAGAGAGAAAGGGAGCGAGCGAGAGAGAGAGAGAGAGAGAGAGGGAGGATTTTAACTTTTGTCGATTGCCCCTCGAGAGCTGTCCAAATTGGAGATTCTGAGGCCGCGGGCTTATCTGAACAAGGTCACGGACAATTTCTTGAACCCGTTTGTGTACCTCAGAAAAACTCACATTCAGCCAACTTAACAACGTCCATTGTGAATCCTGTCACCTGTTACCATGCAGCCCGTCAGTGCCAGGCTAATTCTTATCCCTTTTTCTCGTGTCCTTAGATCCTTCTCAGCAGTAAGACCCTCCAGAAGGAGACACCTCGGAGGTGGACAGTCATCCTGAGGAGGGGCCGTCTAGCGCTCCATCCCTGCCAAGCGTCCGCACTGAGATTGGTAACCTGGGGTGGGTGAGTTAGAGGGGTCTGCCTGTGGTGATGCACCCAACCCTAGTAAGCAGGAGCAGGTGGTGGTGGCATGGACAGCCTAGGACTGAGTTTGCCAGAGGGGGAAGAACTATCCCAGCTCTGCTGAGGGGGAAAGAGATGTGGATTTCAGGGGTCCAGCTCTGAAAAGAAAATGGCTTGCCTTACACACGCAGTTATAGCAGGAAATGGAAGGACTGTCTATGGCAGTCAGTATGCAGGAGTCCGACTCCAGCCTGTGTGGTGTCACCTCATTAAATGAGGAACAGCCCAAGGAGCCTCCAACATTCTTCAGCGAAGTTATGCTAAACCTGTATCGAACCTTGGTTAGACCACACTTGGAGCACTGCGTACAGTTCTGGTCGCCATATTACAAAAAGGATATAGAGGCACTGGAAAAGGTGCAAAAGAGATTTACATCAATGATACCAGAACTGAGAGGTTGTAACTATCAGGAAAGACTGAACAGGCTGGGGCTCTTTTCTCTAGAAAAGAGAAGGTTGAGGGGTGACCTGATAGAGGTCTTTAAAATTATGAAAGGCTTTGATAGGGTAGACGTAGAGAAGATGTTTCCACTTGTGGGGGGAGACCAGAATTAGGGGCCATCAATATAAAATAGTCACTAATAAATCCAATTCAGGAGAGACTTCTTTACTCAGAGAGTGGGGAGAATGTGGAACTCGCTACCACAGGGAGTGGTTGAGGCGAATAGTATCGATGTATTTAAGGGGAAGCTGGATAAACACATGAGAGAGAAAGGAATAGAAGGATAGCGTGATGGGGTGAGATGAAGAGGCTGGTGTGGAGCATAAACACCGGCACGGACCAGTTGGGCCGAATGGCCTGTTTCTGTGCTGTTAATACTTTGTAATTCAATAGTGAACAGAACAAGGAGTCTCCAACATGAAATGTAACCTCCGCCAGCCCAACAACCCTCCGAGATCTCTGTGCTCTTCTAATTCTGACATCTTGCGCATCCCCCGATTTCTGTTGCCCCACCATTGGGGGCCGTGCCTTCAGCTGCCAAGGCCCTAAGCTCTGGAATTCCCTCCCTAAACCTCTCTGCCTGTCTTTCCTCCTTTAAGACACTCCTTAAAACCTACCTCTTTGACCAAGCTTTTGGTCACCTGCCTTAATATATGGCCTGGTGTCAAACTTTGTTTGATAATCGCTCCTGTGAAGCACCTTGGGACGTTTTACTACGTTTACTACTCATTGAAACTTATAAAATTCTAACAGGACTGGACAGACTAGATGCAGGAAGGATGTTCCCGATGGCAGGGGAGTCCAGAACCAGGGGTCACAGTCTAAGGATAAGGGGTAAGCCATTTAGGACTGAGGTGAGGAGGAATTTCTTCACCCAGAGAGTGGTGAACCTGTGGAATTCTCTACCACAGAAGGCAGTGGAGGCCAATTCATTAAATATATTCAAGAAGGAGTTGGATATATTTCTTAAGGCTAAAGGGATCAAGGGATATGGGGAGAAAGCAGGGACAGGGTACTGAGTTTGGATGATCAGCCATGATCTCATTAAATGGCGGAACAGGCTCGAGGGGCCGAATGGCCTACTCCTGCTCCTATCTTCTATGTTTCTATGTTAAAAAGCGCTATATAAATACAAGTTGTTTTTTCCACATAACAACAGTGACTACTCTTCAAATGTACTTCATTGAATGTGAACCATTTTGATAATATGATAAGGTGCTACATAAACACAAGTCCTCTCTTTCCTGTATGTAGAAAGTTCCTTCCTAAGTTTTTTACACAGTATGTGCCAGAGGCTAGTTTGTCATCCTGTGTGTCACTCATAGTTCCCACACGTGATATTAATCTCATTTGCAAAGTTCTGAGAATGGTGTCCTTCTTCACTGAACATTCTGTGAATGTTTACATTGCATATTTTGCAAATTCATGGAAACAAATCTTCAACAGTATATGATGTACAGAAAGATAAAGGGAAGGCCCATTATCCCCATCGCCCCCCACCCCCCCCATTCACCCTGTCGTATGTAGTTACACTGTGTCATGCAGTTCAGTGATGTCTCAGGCCCCACCCTGACAGAGTTACCTTATCAGTTCAGTCTCAGGAGGGCAAACGTTGCCCAAGGTTCCTATCTGAGTCAGCAGGTTGTGGGTTCAAATCCCACTCCAGGAACTTGAGCACAAAATCCAGGCCGACACTTCCAAGGCAGTACTGAGGGAGCGCCACACTGTCGGAGGGGCAGTACTGAGGGAGCGCTGCACTGTCGGAGGGGCAGTACTGAGGAAACGCTGCACTGTCGGAGGGGCAGTACTGAGGGAGTGCCGCACTGTCGGAGGGGCAGTACTGAGGGAGTGATGCACTGTCGGAGGGGCAGTACTGAGGGAGCGCCGCACTGTCGGAGGGACAGTACTGAGGGAGCGCTGCACTGTCGGGTGGGCAGTACTGAGGGAGCGCCGCACTGTCGGACAGAAAGTACTGAGGGAACGCCGCACTGTCGGAGAGGCAGTACTGAGGGAGCGCCACACTGTCGGAGGGGCAGTACTGAGGGAGCGCCGTACTGTTGGAGGGACTGTACTGAGGGAGCGCTGCACTGTCGGAGGGGCAGTACTGAGTGAGCGCCGCACTGTCGGAGGGGCATTACTGAGGGAACGCCGCACTGTCGGAGGGGCATTACTGAGGGAGCGCCGCACTGTCGGAGGAGCAGTAATGAGGGAGTGCCGCACTGTCGGAGGTGCCGTCTTTCAAATGAGACATTAAACCAAGGCTCCGTCTGCTCTCTCAGGTGGACGTAAAAGATCACAGCGCCAGGGACCCGGGTTCAAATCCGGCCTCGGGTGACTGTCTGTGTGGAGTTTGCACATTCTCCCCGTGTTTGCGTGGGTTTTCTCCGGGTGCTCCGGTTTCCTCCCTCAATCCAAAGATGTGCGGGTTAGGTTGATTGGCGATGATAAAAATTGACCCTTCGTGTTAGGGGGGATTAAATACGTGGGGTTACAGGGTTACGGGTATAGGGCTTGGGTGGGATGGCTGTCGGTGTAGGGACTGGGTGCTCGGGTTTGGGTGATCAGCCATGATCTCGTTGAATGGTGGAGCAGGCTTGAAGGGCCGAATGGCCTACTCCTGCTCCTATCTTCTATGTTTCTATGTTTCTATGTTTCTATCCCATGGCACTATTTCGAAGAAGAGCAGGGGAGTTCTCCCCGGTGTCCTGGGCCAATATTTATCCCTCAATTAACATCACTAATCAGATTATCGGGTCATTATCACATTGCAGACTGTGGGATCTTGCTGTGTGTTAATTGGCTGCCGCGTTTCAACAGTGACTACACTTCAAAAGTGCTTCATTGGCTGTAAAGCACGTTGGGAGGTCCCGGGTTTGCGAGAGGCGCTGTAGGAATGCAAGTTCCTTCGTTTTCTTTCTTTATAATAGTTGCTGATGAGTCACCACCTCCCGCAACTGAGAGGAGTGAGAAGAAAATGGAGGAGCAAAAAAAAAACCTAATTCCTGATGACCTGGAAAACTTATCTAGAGGTGCTGCCCTTATGGAAAAGATATACTTGGCAAATCCGGTTATGTTGGAGAAAGAAGAGGAGCTGGAAGGGTCATGTGCCATTTAGTAATGTGTACATGATAAATGTCCTGTGGTGTGACTCATGTCATTGTGTTGTTCTTCTAAACAAATAACAGACAAGTTTTGCCCAATACTTTTTTTTGGGTTTAATGGAGACAGCGGCCTAGAAAGTGGGCATCGCTGGAAACCTGCTGGTAACATTGGCGGCCATGGGTAACGGCCGCCAGCCGAGAGAGTGCTGGCTCATTAATGTCAGCGTGGCAGTGGTTTTCTAGGACAACGCATTCTTTGCGGCACTCTCAGAAGGAGACCAAAGGCCGCCTCAGTCTCCCGCTCGCAGTGTAGGGGAGCGGGGAAGAACGGAGCGGCCCGAACAGTTGCCGTACATCCTCCAACAATATCAGCTGCCGCCCGGTGTTTATCAATTATTTGTGTGTTTATGACATGAATGCTGATAAAAGAGAACTTATCACAGATCATCTTCAATCGTTGCAATGGGGTTCACCCATTGGTTTACTGACCCGCAAACACTGGCGGCCTCTCGCAAAGCCGCCCCCCGACACTGATGGGGAAAACATGAAAGTTTAAGAAAAAGGTGTTTGAAGTTCCAGGCTCCATCCCCACAAGTTCTGCCAGACTCTTGGTGGCCGTTAACACCGCTGGAGGACCTTTCAGCGGCAGCACTCACTGGCGTGATTTAGCGCGGGCACCAATGCGAGCGGAGAACTCCAAAATGGATGAGCTGGCGTCAACTCAGCGCTGCAAGCCGATTACCGTCACCCTCCACCTCAATAAAATACTCTTGCCGATAGCAGGCAACGGCAGCGCTGCCGACCTGCCGAAAATGGTGGCTGCCGCAGGACCCGCCATTGGCTGGCAGAAGAGCGCCAGCCGCCATTTTCTTGCCATTTCATGGCGCTAACGGGTGGCGCGAACCACCCGAATTTCTCGGCCGGTGTCCCTTGAAAGCCATTTCTCCATCAACGCTGCTTTAGTCTGGACGTGGTGTCTCACCATTTATCTGACCGGACCAACCTCCATTATTCCCAAGGGCGGACCCAGTCTTTCATGGCACGTCCATTGGCGGGAGGGAGAGAGCGTTAGAAGCAAACATGCCGAGTGACAGCTCACTGATGCCAAAACTCCCAGAGTCCATAATGAATACAGCGCCCCTCCCGCCAGCGCAAATCCTTGCCGCTGGCTAAACTCGATCCCGCCGGAGGCATGAGCACCTCACCCACACCCAGTATAAAAACCGCCCAAGATCGACAATCGCCATTGGGGATTTAATGAGGCAATAGGTGCATGGATCAGCTCAAGCCAATAATACTGTTTACATAGCAATTCAGGAAGGAGTTATACAACTGGGATTATTAATGTGTCAGGCACATCTGAAATGCTCAAAGGCTATTGATTTAGAAACTGTTAAAAGGTCAGCGATTCACAATAAGGACATGTTCTTGGAGATGGCTGCTTCATCAATGGCTACTTGCATTTATACAGTGCCTTTAACATCGTCAAGCCTCCCAAGATGCTTCACATTCGTGTTACTCAGACACTGAGCTACATAAAGAGATATTAGGACAGGTGACCAAAAGCTGGGTCAAAGAGGTCGGGTTTAAGGAGCGTCTTAAAGGAGGAGAGAGAGGCGGAGAGGTTTAGGGAGGGATGAGTTACAGCCCAGATAAGACTTTATTGCCTTATATTGTTTATTCTGGCATTGATGATGATGAAGTAACTGTGAAACGAACTAAAGATTCTAGGTCCATGAATGTTAAAGCTGTTTGCACCTGAATCTGTTTGATGTCACTTTCATTTTTTTTATTCGTTCCTGGGATGTGGGCGTCGCTGGCAAGGCCAGCGTTTATTGCCCATCCCTAGTTGCCCTTGAGAAGGTGGTGGTGAGCCGCCTTCTTGAACCGCTGCAGTCCGTGTGGTGAAGGTGCTCCCACAGTGCTGTTAGGGAGGGAGTTCCAGGACTTTGACCCAGCGACGATGAAGGATCGGCCGATATATGTCCAAGTCAGGATGGTGTGTGACTTGGAGGGGAACTTGGAGGTGGTGGTGTTCCCATGCGCCTGCTGCCCTTGTCCTTCTAGGTGGAAGAGGTCACGGGTTTGGGAGATGCTGCCGAAGAAGCCTTGGCGAGTTGCTGCAGTGCATCTTGTAGATGGTACACACTATTCATTGATCTGAGCAGGTATGGTCATGTAATGGTTATTACACTGCTCCAATTACTCTAGAGGTTATGAGTTCAAATGTGTCTATGTTAGGAACCTCCTTGGAGATGCTGCTAGAGGTGAAGCAGGAATCCTCTTTACTTGTATCAACAATAACTTGCATTTATATAGCACCTTTAACGTAGTAAATCATCCCAAGGCGCTTCACAGGAGCGATTATCAAACAAAATTTGACACCGAGCCACATAAGGATAAATTAGCTTGGTCAAAGAGGTAAGTTTTAAGGAACATCTTAAAGGAGGAGAGAGAGGCAGAGAGGTTTAGGGAGGGAATTCCAGAGCTCAGGGCCCAGGCAGCTGAAGGCACGGCCGCCAATGGTGGGGTGATTAAAATCGGGGATGCGCAAGAGGCCAGAATTGGAGAAGCGCAGAGATCTCGGGGGGTGGGGGGGAGATTTGTGGGGCTGGAGGAGGTTACAGAAATAGGGAGGGACGAGGCCATGGAGGGATTTGAAAACAAGGATGAGAATTTTTACAATTGAGGCATTGCTGCTGGACCGGGAGCCTATGTAGGTCAGCGAGCACAGGGGTGAAGGGTGAAGGGTGAACAGGACTTGGTGAGAGTTAGACAATCTCACTTCCTCACCATGTCTACTTGGAGCACTTGTGCAATGGGCTGAGGCTGCACCAACAACACTCTTTACATGAGGCACTGAGTGAGCGCCACAGACGCTCACCGTTGTCCCTTGGGCAAATCTGGGGACATCTGGAGTCCTTGCAGCATTGGAGACGGAGGCCTAGAAATTTGCACACGCAGTGGGGGGGGGGGGGGGGGGCGGGGTGGGGGGGAAATTGCAGGGTGCGTACCCTGTGCCTGAATGCTGAGTCCCGAGATGTCCCAGGTATTGGGCGTTGGCAGCCGTAGGGCAAAATAATCTTAACCGGGGCCTTAAATTCTCATCTTTGTTTTCAAATCTTTCCATGGCCTCGCCCCTCCCTATCTCTGTAATCTCCTTGAGCCCCACAACCCTCCCGAGATATCTGCGCTCCTCTAATTCTGCCCTCTTGAGCATCCCTGATTATAATCGCTCAACCATTGGCGGCCGTGCCTTCAGCTGCCTGGGCCCTAACCTCTGGAATTCCCTCCCTAACCCTCTCCGCCCCTCCGCCTCTCTTTCCTCCTTTAAGAAGCTCTTTAAAACCTGCCTCTTTGACCAAGCTTTTGGTCACCTGCCCAAATTTATCCTTATGTGGATCGGTGTCAAATTTGTTGTCTTAAAATACTCCTGTGAAGTGCCTTGGGACGTTTTACTATGTTAAAGGCGCTATATAAATACATTGTTGCTGTTGTTGTTGTTGTAGGTCCCCTTATTTGCAGAAGCAAAGGTGCCTATTGCTGCTTCAGGCATGGGTAAAGGACGCCTATTTCTTTTCCTTTCCTAACATGCGGGGACTGGTGAACTACCAGCCGGAATCTGCGTGCAGCGTCCTGCCTGCATTACTGGGGGCTTCGTAGGCCAGTTAGCACCCAAAATACAGGAGCCGCGCGGCCGAATTTATTGGCCTTTATCTTTTCATGGGTCAGCTCTCCACTCACCTCCCTTGGAGACGGTGCAACAAAGGTTCAACGAAGGTTCACTAGATTGATTCCTGGGATGAGAGGGTTGTCCTATGAGGAGAGATTGAGTAGATTGGGCCTATACTCTCTGGAGTTTAGAAGAATGAGAGGTGATCTCATTGAAACATATAAGATTCTGAGGGGGATTGACAGGGTAGATGCTGAGAGGTTGTTTCCCCCTGGCTGGGGAGTCTAGAACTAGGGGGTCACAGTCTCAGGATAAGGGGTCGGCCATTTAAGACTGAGATGAGGAGGAATTTCTTCACTCAGAGGGTGGTGAATCTTTGGAATTCTCGAATCCAAAGGGCTGTGGATGCTCAGTCATTGAGTATATTCAAGACTGAGATCGATAGATTTTTGGACTCGAGGGGAATCAAATTGATATGGGAATCAGGCGGGAAAGTGGAGTTGAGGTCGAAGTGAAGGGATAATTACAAGCCCTAGCCCTTTTCGGGCTACCCCAGATCAGGCATATTCCCCAGACGTTCGCCTTCAACTAAAGTTAGAGATAGCCGAATTCTATAAGACGCTTAATTGGGTCTAAAGGTTCAGATTATCTCTCCCTAAAGGAAAGGAATGTCGTGAAGATGTTACCATCCACCGGATAGCACTTTTAATAAGTTTAACTAGACTGTAACCTTCCGGATATTATGAGGGTCCGGAATACCCCCCAGAATTCTGCAACTCCTGACAAAAGAGTTTACTGAAATTGAGTTTGCGAGGTTGATACAGAAATTCTCTGTGAGACAATTCTAAAAATATATCGTTTTATTTAAGAGCCGACATTCAGTTAACAGCTGTTGATTCAATCGCAACTTTTACAGTTAAAAATACAATGAGCTTACACAATCTTATTCTCAGAGATCTTTATTCTCAAATCTTAACTTCGTTACATTTCCACTCTTCTACTTATTCTTAATCCAGAATATCCACCAAAATCAAATACCTTGATTAGCCGAGACTCAAAGTTAAAAACTTACAGAGCATGCCTGTGAAGTTGAGAAATGCTTGCCCTTCCAGCGACTTCTGACTTTCTGTTTGAAAAGCTCTTATTTTTATACCTTTTTTTGAATTATATATTCTTTGAAGTTTTCTGCTGATGTAAGCTAATTATCTTTATTCATTCTTTGTGTTGACTTCTTTCTTTTCTTACTGCCAATTTAGCATAATTATGTCTCTACCTTTAGGTGTTCAATAGTTATCATAAAAAACGGTTATAACTTATGTATCTCTTTGATGTTATTCTTATCGAAGGTTTTCCATTCAATTCTTAATATTGGCTTAACTGGTTTTAGCAGACGTCATGACTCCTATGTGTTCCAAGTTCAATACAAAAACCATGTGATTGCTTGGTGTCATCTATTGAAGTCATATCTTCAAAGTGTTCTGTTGGTATCATATTTACTAAATTAAAGACACTTCAACTAGGGTATTGTTTTCCTAGCCATCTTAGTTGGTTATATTACAGTCTTGTGTTTCCTGTCTTTCAAGTTTAAATAAAAACTATTTGACCGGCAGGTGTTTCTTTTACTTGATGTCATCTTTTCAAAGGCACATGCCTCTTTTAATGTTTCTGTGTTCCTGTTCAACGTGTTAGTTTTTAACACTTTAAACTGAGCATTTCATTGTGTTCCCTCCAAACTCCAGACTCTCTGGAAGCAACAAACTGCTATTTCAATAGGGCCATTGTATTAGCATATTTAACCTATTCCCATTTCAAAAGCTTGTGGTGTTTACAACTTTGTTAACAACGGATCTTTATCTCAGAAGCCTGTATTTCTGTTTATAGCTTGTGTCTCTGAGGTTTTTTAGATTTTTAAACCCAGTTTCTCATGTATTAATAATGTCAGTAATCTATTTATATGATGGTGTATCTCTTGGAATATGGCTTATTCCGTCACAGAAGATCAGCCATGATCTTATTGAATGGCGGAGCAGGCTTGAGGGGCCGTATGGCGGAGCAGGCTTGAGGGGCCGTATGGCAGAGCAGGCTCAAGGGGCCGTATGGTGGAGCAGGCTCAAGGGGCCGTATGGTGGAGCAGGCTCAAGGGGCCGTATGGTGGAGCAGGCTTGAGGGGCCGTATGGCAGAGCAGGCTCGAGGGGCCGTATGGTGGAGCAGGCTCAAGGGGCCGTATGGTGGAGCAGGCTCGAGGGGCCATATGGCGGAGCAGGCTCAAGGGGCCGTATGGTGGAGCAGGCTCAAGGGGCCGTATGGCGGAGCAGGCTCAAGGGCCCGTATGGTGGAGCAGGCTCGAGTGGCTGTGTGGCGGAGCAGGCTGGAGGGGCCGTATGGTGGAACAGGCTTGAGGGGCTGAATGGCCGACTCCTGCTCCTAATTCTTATGTTCTTATGTTCTACCAAAATGTGGGTGCTTAGCTTAGAAGCAGGAATCAAAGCAAAGAAGAGCGAGTGGCACACAGAGGTTGCAGCTCTCAATGATCTCCCGGGATCTCTGCTTAATTATAAATACACCTGAAGTGAGATGATGGGAGCAAGGCAAAAACAACTGTACAGGTGCAGTTCTTGAAACGTTGTAATCGCATCCAACACTGCCACCACCAGTTGTTTACTTGATCACTGGTGTCGTGGGCAGCTCTGGTGGCATAAGGTAAAACTACCCATTCAGAGCCCAATCTTTCACTCACCCAATGCTCGCCGCACACGTGCACTTTGAAATGGTAGAACCCGGTGGATAACAATCAGGTGGGGGAATGGGAACCCTGGCTGATTCCCCCAGCCCAGCTCGCTGAGCTGAATTGCTGCGTCAGAACTGCTGTCTCAATCACAGAATCATAGAACAGTGCAGCACAGAAGGAGGTCATTTGGCCCATCGAGTCTGCGCCGGCTCTTTCGAAGAGCAATCCAGTCAGTCCCACTCTCCCCGGCTCTTTCCCCATATCCCTGCAACTTTTCCTCCTTCAAGTATTTGTCCAATTACCTTTTGAAGGTTACTATTGAATCTGCCTCCACCGCCCTATCAGGCAGTGCATTCCAGATCATAACAACAAGCAGCGTAAAAAAATTTTTCCTAATGTCACCTCTGGTTCTTTTTGCCTGTTTAACTAATTAATTAACTCAGCACAGGCTGAATTGAACCTGGGATCTTCTGGCGTGTTTGACTTAAGCTGGTAGCTTTAGCATAGAATCTCACAGCACAGAAGGAGGTCATTCGGCCCATCGTGCCTGTGCCATCTCTTTGAACGAGCTCTCCAATTAGTCCCACTCCCCCCTGCTCTTTCCCCACAGCCCTGCAAAATTCTCCTTTTCAAGTATTTATCCAATTCCCCTTTTGAAAATTACTATTGAATCTGCTCCCACCGCCCTTTCAGGCAGCGCATTCCAGATCACAACAACTGGAGGTGCTGTCTTTCGGAAGAGACATTAAACCGAGGCCCCGTCTGCTCTCTCAGGTGGATGTAAAAGATCCCGTAGCACTATTTCGAAGAAGAGCAGGGGAGTTATTCCCGGTGTCCTGGGGCCAATATTTATCCCTCAATCAACATCACTAAAAAAACGGATTATCTGGTCATTATCATATAGCTGTTTGTGGGAGCTTGCTGTGCGCAAATTGGCTGCCACATTTCCCACATTACAACAGTGACTACACTTCAGAAAGTGCTTCATTGGCTGTAAAGTGCTTTGAGGCATCCTGAGGTCATGAAAGGCGCTATAGAAATGTAAGTCTTTTCTTTAGGACGTTAGAGCGATTCCACATCACCTCCAAGTTCCCCTCCAAGTCACACACCATCCTGACTTAGAAATATATCGGCCGTTCCTTCATTGTCGCTGGGTTAAAATCCTGGAACTCCCTCCCTAACAGCACTGTGGGAGCACCTTCACCACACGGACTGCAGCGGTTCAAGAAGGCGGCTCACCACCACCTTCTCAAGGGCAATAGTTACGCTAAACCTGTATCAAACCTTGGTTAGACCACACTTAGAGTACTGCGTACAGTTCTGGTCACCATATTATAAAAAGGATATAGAGGCACTGGAGAGGGTGCAAAGAAGATTTACAAGGATGATACCAGAAATGCGAGGGTATACATATCAGGAAAGGATGAACAGGCTGGGTCTCTTTTCTCTTGAAAAAAAAGGGTGACCTAATAGAGGTCTTTAAAATTATGAAAAATATTGACAGAGTGGATAGAGAGTGTGGGGAAGAGCATAACTAGAGGCCATCAATATAAGACAGTCACCAAGAAATCCAATAGGGAATTCAGAAGAAACTTCTTTACCCAGAGAGTGGTGAGAATGTGGAACTCGCTACCACAGGGAGTGGTTGAAGCGAATAGTATCGATGTATTTAAGGGGCGGTTAGATAAGCACATGAGGGAGAAGGGAATAGAGGGTTACACTGATAGGTTTAGATGAGGAAAGACGGGAGGAGGCTCGAGTGGAGCATAAACGCCGGCATAGACTGGTTGGGCCGAATGGCCTGTTTCTGTGCCGTATATCCAATGTAAACTAGAGATGGGCGATAAATGCTGGCCTTGCCAGCGACGCCCACATCCCAGGAACGAATTTTAAAAAACCATGACCACAAGGACTTAGGAACAGGAGGAGGCCATTCAGCCCCTCGAGCCTGTTCTGCCATTCAGTTAGATCATGGCTGATCTGTGACCGAACTCCAGCCACTTGCCTTGAGCGAGCATCCACTGCTGTTTGTGGGAGAGGGTTCCACACATCTACCACCCTTTGTGTGTTTCCTAACTTCTCTCCTGAGCGGCCTGGCTCTGATTTTAAGGTTATGTCACCTTGTCCCAGACTCCCCGCACCAGCGGAAAAGCTTTCTCTCCATCTACCCTATCGATTCCTTTCACCGAGTGCAGCGGTTCAAGAAGGCGGCTCACCACCACCCTCTCAGGTCACCCAGGGATGGACAATAAATGCCGGCCTTGCCAGAGACGACCACATCCTGAGAAAGAATTAAAACAATATATAATCCTGTGCAGTGTGAAAGATTTACTGAATATAATAGGCCAGAAATTAGGATCGGGTGCTTGCCGCGCGTGCAAGCCCCCGATCTGCACTCACCCGGCGCGCCGACATCTGAAGCCTGGGCCTGCTTGGAATTCCTGTCACTGGCCCGGTTCAGATGTCGGCGCGATGTGCTTGCCTGATCCAGCGGCGTAGTTAGTGCGATGTGCCGGCTGGGATCAGGTGAGCACTCTGCAGCCAATCAGGGGAGGGGAAACTTCATTCATGAGTTTGATAGTAAAGACTGTCAAACTCATGAAAAGTACGGGCGCCCAAAAGACTAGTTTAACTTTAAATAAAATTTTTAAAAACATCCCAATAATTAAATAAACTATAAATAACTTTAAAAAACTATTTTAAACAATTAATAACATTTTTGAAAAAATAATTTTTTAAGAAATCGGGTCTAAAAATAAACTTACCTTACTGTAAAGTCCTTAAAAACAATGAAGCTGTGGAAAAAATGTAATAATTTTAAATAATAGACCACGTACCTTCAAGAATCCACTCCTTACGCCTCCTTTTTATATGTGTAAAAAGTTCAGGCCCTTGCACACGGGCAAACCTGTCAAAAAGAAGGAAGTTCAACGCGTGCGCGCAGAGTCCTGCGCGCAGGCGTTGGACCTCTGAGCCCCTTGGAGGAAATGCTGGTTTCCCGCGCATGCGCTGTGCATGCTGAAATCCGGCACTTCCAACGGGCCCACGCGTGAGTACCCCATCCATACTCACGCGTTGGGACCGGAATTACTGGCCCATTAAATTTCTAGGCCTAGAAATTCAGTTTGGGCCCGCCAGCTCGCTTGCGCCCAGAAGTTACCGCTGCGCGCGGAGCCACTTGCGCCCGCCGGAAATTCCGTTTCAGCGCCCCAAGTCGAAGCCGGCTGCTATTCAAGGGTGTGGCCGCCCCCGCTTGGGGCGCTGAAACTGAATTTCGGCTCGCTAGGTGCCGCAGCGCCACCCGCTGCGGAGCGGCAGGCTGCGGTACTGCAGGCCTTCCTCCCTCTCTTAAGGGGGAGGTGCCTGCAACAGCGAGATCGCCGCTCGCTAGTGCCGGCAAATGAGCCCGGCACCACGGAGAAGTGCCGGGCTCCCGGAAAACAGCCGGCAATGCCGCGGGGGGGGGGGGTGGAGGAGGCCAGGGAAGGAGGTGCGGGCAGGTGGCCGCCGAAAAAGCGGCCGGCCGCACCTCCGCCTTAACTCGCCCCACTAAGGCTGCAGGACGGCCCCGTTTTCAGATCGCTGTTTGCGGCCGCTGCGGAAGAGGCGGCCGCAACTAAATATGGCGGTCGGGCCGGTAGCGGGGCGGTAGCGGGGCACTGCGCACACCGATGACGTCATTGGTGGCGGCGCAGAGCTACTGGCTAACGCCGCCATTACCGCAGCGCTGAATATCGGCGCAATCTCAGCAAGTGGCGCAAAAGCCCTCTTTGGGCGAAAACTGGGCGCAAAGCCTACTGAATTTCTAGCCCCTAGACATTTGATGTTGCCATCTAGTGGTGATTTTGAGAATCTGAACTGATATAAACTAAAGGCTATAATTCTAAAAGGGGTAAATGAACAGAGAGACCTGGGGGTATGTGTGCACAAATCGTTGAAGGTGGCAGGGCAGGTTGAGAAAGCAGTTAAAGAAGCATTTGGGATCCCGGGCTCCATAAATAGAGGCAGAGAGTAGAAAAGCAAGGAAGTTACGATGAACCTGTATAAAAACACTGGTTCAGCCTCAACTGGAGCATTGTGTCCAATTCTGGGCACCGCACTTTAGGAAGGACGTGAAGGCCTTAGAGAGGGTGCAGAAATGATTTACGAGAATGATTCCAGGGATGAGGGACTTCAGTTACGTGGATAGACTGGAGAAGATGGGGTTGTTCTCCTTGGAGCAGAGAAGGTTGAGAGGAGATTTGATAGAGGTGTTCAAAATCACGAGGGGCTAGGCAGAGTAGATAGAGAGAAACTGTTCCCATTGGCGGAAGGGTCGAGAACCAGAGGACACAGATTTAAGGTGATTGGCAAAAGAACCAAAGGTAACATGAGGAAAAACTTTTTTTTTTATGCAGTGTGCGGTTAGGATCTGGAATGCACTGCCTGAAAGGGTGGTGGAAGCAGACTCAATCACGGCTTTCAAAAGGGATTTGGATAAGCACCTGAAGGAAAAACATTTGCAGGGCTACGGGGAAAGGGCGGGGGAGTGGGACTAGCTGAGAGTCGGCACGGGCTCGACGGGCCGAATGGCACCCTTCCGTGCTGTAACCATTCCCTGATTCTTTAAACCAGCTGCAACTTAAAAAATAACAGCTGGTTGGGCAGCAAAGTAAAGAAAGTACTCGCATTTCTATAGCGCCTTTCACGAACTCGGGACATCCCAAAGCACTTCACAGCCAGTGAACGAAAGTGGACTCTATACAGGAAACTCTTTGGTACCCGGCACCGACAGGACCGGCGTGTTACCAGTTTATCAAAATTTCCAGATGATGGAGAGGGTTATCTACTGAGGCTATTTGTAACAGAAAAATTAAAAAATCAAGAAATGTGCAGTATACAGTAATTGGGTACTCACCTACAGAATGTTGTGTTAAATGGATGGTGGAAGATGCTTGATTAAGTACAGTACTGCCAGCTGAGGGTAATGCAATGCAATGACTACCAGCAGCGTGGGAGACACACAGTACCCCTGTAAAATGGCAGATCAGAAGAGACTACCGGCAGCGCGGGAGAGTCAGACTCCTGTTACAGGGGGATTGAGGTGTTCCGACTTCCGACAGCGCCAAGAAGCCGAGTAGTGGCAGTTTGGAGAACTACCCTCACTGACTAACTCGGCCACCGCGGGAGACTCGGACTCGGCAACATTGCCGGTTATTGAGGTGTTGTTTTCGGAGTGAGAATTTTGCCGGTTAATAGAAGATTCCGGATATTTAGGTGCCGTTTAAACGAGAGTTTCCTGAACTTTGATCTGACCACCAGATGGTGCTTTCACATTTAGTGAGACGGAGGGAGACTTCGTCCCTTCCAATGACCTTACTGCACTCATTCCCTATTGACTTAAACTCTTGGCTGTAGAGAGGGCTTTAAACTAACTAGTGGGGGGGGAGGCTCCTAGAGAGCAAATAATAAAAATGACAACAGAGAAGGTCATAGACTTAGGTAGCAGTGGGGAAATTAAAAACCAGAGCGTGTCAGGAAGGGGCAGAAGGTATGGAGTAAAAGGTAAAGTAATAAAAAGGGCAAAAGCAGGAACTAAGTGTCACAAAACATATTTGAAAGTTCTCTATCTGAATGCACGTAGCATTTGTAACAAAATAGACGAGTTAATGGCACAAATAACTACATATGGGTATGATCTTGTGGCCATTATTGAAACATGGCTGCAGGGTGACAATGCCTGGGAATTAAACATACCAGGTTATTTAACAATCAGGAAGGACAGACAGGAAGGAAGGGGAGGTGGGGTGGCTATGTTAATAAAGGAAGGAATCACTGTAATACAGAGAAATGATATTGGGTCAAAAGATCAGGATAATGAAAGAGTTTGGGTGGAGGTAAGGAATAATAAGGGGGAAAAAACACTAGTGGGCGTAGTCTATAGGCCTCCGAACAGTGGCAACTCTGTTGGACGGAGTATCAATCAGGAAATAGTTGAGGCTTGTAATAAGGGAACATCTATAATTATGGGGGATTTTAACTATCATATTAATTGGACAAATCAAATTGGGCAGGGCTGCCTTGAGGATGAGTTCATTGAGTGTATTAGGGATGGGTTTCTTGAGCAGTATGTAACTGAACCGACCAGGGGGCAAGCAACCTTAGACCTGGTCCTGTGTAACGAGACAGGATTAATTAAAAATGTCCTAGTAAAGGATCCCCTTAGAATGAGTGACCATAACATGGTTGAATTCCATATTCAATTAGAGGGTGAGAAGGTTGGATCTCAAACAAGCGTGCTAAGCTTGAATAAAGGAGACTATGAAGGTATGAGAGCGGAATTGAGTAGAGTGGATTGGGAAAATAGATTAAAGGGTAAGACGATACATGATCAGTGGTGTACATTTAAGGAGTTATTTTACAACTTCCAAAAAAAAATATTCCACTGAGAAGAAAAGGGTGTAAAAGAAAAGACAGCCATCCGTGGCTAAGTAAAGAAATTAAGGATAGTATTTGACTAAAAACAAGGGCATATAAGGTAGCCAAATCTAGTGGGAGGATAGAGGATTGGGAAAACTTTAAAAGACAGCAAAAAATAACAAAAAGATTGATTAAGAAAGGGAAGATAGATTATGAAAGTAAATTAGCAAAAAATATAAAAACAGATAGTAAGAGTTTTTATAGTTATATAAAAAGAAAAAGGGTGGCTAAAGTAAATGTTGGTCCCTTAGAGGATGAGACCGGGAAATTAATGGTGGGAAATATGGAGATGGCAAAAACACTGAATGAATATTTTACATCAGTCTTTACAGTAGAAGACACTAAGAATATCCCAACACTGGACAAACAGGGGGCTATAGGGGGGGAGGAGCTAAACATGATCAAAATCACTAAGGAAGTGGTACTCGGTACAATAATGGGACTCAAGGCGGATAAATCACCTGGGCCTGATGGCTTACATCCTAGGGTCTTGAGGGAAGTGGCGGTAGGGATTGTGGATGCATTAGTAAGAATTTTCCAAAACTCCCTGGACTCGGCAAAGGTCCCGGCAGACTGGAAAACTGCTAATGTAACACCCTTATTTAAAAAGGGCAGTAGACAGAAGGCTGGAAACTATAGACCGGTTAGCCTAACATCTGTGGTAGGTAAAATTTTGGAGTCCATTATTAAGGAGACAGTAACAGGACATTTGGATAATCATAATTTAATAGGACAATGTCAGCATGGTTTTATGAAGGGGAAGTCATGTTTGACAAATTTGCTGGAGTTCTTTGAGGAAGTAACATATAGGGTGGATAAAGGGAAACCAGTGGACGTAGTGTATTTAGACTTCCAAAAGGCATTTGACAAGGTGCCACACAAAAGATTATTGCTCAAGATAAAAAATCACGGGATTGGGGGTAATATTCTGGCATGGATAGAGGAATGGCTATCTAACAGAAGGCAGAGAGTTGGGATAAATGGTTCATTCTCAGACTGGCAATCAGTAACTAGTGGTGTTCCGCAGGGGTCAGTGCTGGGTCCCCAACTCTTTACAATCTATATTAACAATTTGGAGGAGGGGACCGAGTGTAACATATCAAAGTTTGCAGATGATACTAAGATGGGAGGGAAAGTAGTGAGTGAGGAGGACATAAAAAACCTGCAAGGGGACATCGACAGGCTAAGTAAGTGGGCAGAGATTTGGCAGATGGAATACAATACTGGAAAGTGTGAGGTTATGCACTTTGGCAGGAAAAATCGTAGAGCAAGTTATTATCTTAATGGCAAGAAACTGGAAAGTACTGAAGTACAAAGGGATCTGGGGGTCCTGGTGCACGAAAGTCAAAAGGTTAGTATGCAGGTGCAGCAAGTGATTAAGAAGGCCAATGGAATGTTGGTTTTCATTGCTAGGGGGATAGAATATAAAAATAGGGAGGTATTGCTTCAGTTGTACAAGGTATTGTTGAGACCGCACCTGGAATACTGCGTACAGTTTTGGTGTCCATACTTAAGAAAGGACATACTTGCTCTCGAGTCAGTACAAAGAAGGTTCACTCGGTTAATCCCGGGGATGAGGGGATGGACATATGAGGAGAGGTTGAGTAGATTGGGACTCTACTCATTGGAGTTCAGAAGAATGAGAGGCGATCTTATTGAAACATATAAGATTGTGAAGGGGTTTGATCGGGTGGATGCAGGGAAGATGTTCCCGATGATGGGTGAAACTAGAACTAGGGGGCATAGTCTTAGAATAAGGGGCTGCTCTTTCAAAACTGAGATGAGGAGGAACTACTTCACTCAGAGGGTGGTAGGTCCATGGAATATGCTGCCCCAAAAAGCTGTAGAAGCTACATCATTACATAAATTTAAAACAGAAATAGACAGTTTCCTAGAAGTAAAGGGAATTAAGGGTTACAGGGAGCGGGCAGGAATTTGGACATGAGTCTAGGTTCGGATCGGTCATGGCCCTGTGGGTAGCGGAGCGGGCCCAGGGGCCGTGTAGCCTGATCCTGCTCCTATTTCGTGTGTCTAATTCTGTTAGATTCAGGAGATGGTTCTGTGATAGTGGATTGGCGGTTAGGATCAGATCAGCCATGATCTTATTGAATGGCGGAGCAGGCTCGAGGGGCCGATTGGCCTACTCCTGCTCCTATTTCTTATGTTCTTATGTTCTTATACAGTCTTATCTGGACTGTAACTCATCCAATGTGTTTCTGTGCGGCGATTTAGAAGCTGGTTTTGCACAACATCTACAGCGCCTTTAACATTGCAAAACGTCCCAAGGTGCTTCACAGGAGCGATTATCAGACAAAATTTGACACCGAGCCACATAAGGAGATATTAGGGCAGGTGACCAAAAGCTTGGTCAAAGAGGGAGGTTTTAAGGAGCGTTTTAAAGGAGGGGAGAGAGGCAGAGAGGTTTAGGGAGGGAATTCCAGAGTTTAGGGCCAAGACGGCTGGAGGCACGGCCGCCAATGGTGGGACATTTCCTTTAGTGGTGGGGGGGTGGTGGGGGGCGGTGGAGAGAGAAGAGTAAACAAAACAGAGTTCCCTTCAGGACAGATGAACAGTACTTGATACAGTCTCCTCAGATACAGCTCTCAAATCACATCATCAGACTGGGGCTGGTATCGAGTAGTTCAGCTGAGTATTCTAAGTCCTCGAAGAGGTGTTGTCCATTGTATCCGGGTTTCTTGGTCCATCTTTCTGCAGAGGAAACTGAGACCCTTTCGTAACTTTCTGGCCTGTGAGTTCGGCTGGACTGGCCCCAGCGGACCTCGAAGGAGTCATCAACGTTCAACCCCTAGCTGAAGCAGAGACTATTTCTCGGAGTCAGTCCTTGATCTGAAAGTTGCTGACGGATCTCTACTTAGAATCATAGAATCGTACAGCACAGTAGGAGGCCATTCGGCCCATTGTGTCTGCGCCGGCTCCAATTAGTCCCACTCCCCCCACCCACCGCCCCCCCCCGTCTCTTTCCCTATCGCCCTGTAAATGTTTCCTTTTCAAGTATTGATCCAATTCCCTTTTTCGAATTTGCTATCAGCTTCCACCGCCCTTTCAGGCAGCGCATTCCAGATCACAACAACTCGCTGCGTAAAAACATTTTCCATCCCTTCCCCTCTGGCTTTTGACCCCAATTATCTTCAATCTTTGTCCTTTGGTTACTGACCCTCCTGCCACTGGAAACGCTTTCTCCTTATTTGCATAAGAACATAAGAACATAGGAATTAGGAGCAGGAGTCGGCCATTCGCCCCTCGAGCCTGCTCCACCATTCAATAAGATCATGGCTGATCATCGACCTCAACTCCACTTTCCCGCCCGATCGCCATATCCCTCGATTCCCCGAGAGTCCAAAAAATCTATCGATCTCTGTCTTGAATATACTCAACGACTGAGCCTCCACAGCCCTTTGGGGCAGAGAATTCCAAAGATTCACCGCCCTCTGAGTGAAGAAATTCTTCCTCATCTCAGTCCTCAATGGCCGACCCCTTATCCTGAGACTGTGACCCCTGGTTCTAGACTCCCCAGCCAGGGGGAACAATTTTGGCAACTTTTCCTGAAAAAAATGAAGATTTGCGATTGAGTGCAGTGAAGTGTATTCAAAGATTCAGATGGACAAATTGCAGAATGAATGACTCTCTCTTCTCTCTTAGGCAGTCCCTCGGAACCGAGGATGACTTGCTTCCACACTAAAAATGAGTTCTCAGGTGACTGATGAGTCCAATGCGGGACCGACAGTCTCTGTCACAGGTGGGGCAGACGGTGGTTGAAGGGACGGGTGGGTGGGGTGCTTGGGTTGACGTGCGCTCCTTGCGCTGCCTGCGCTTGGCTTCTGCTTGCTCCCGGCGAAGAGACTCGAGGTGTTCGGCGCCTTCCCGGATGCATCTCCTCCACTTTGTGTGTGAAGCATTTCCCCTGCCCACCTGGGGCTCTCTTGCCGTGTCGGAGCTCCGAGTAGAGCGCTTGTTTTGGGAGTCTCGTATCGGGCATGCAGACGATGTGGCCCATCCATCGGAGCTGATTGAGCGTGGTCAAAGCTTTGATGCTGGGGATGTTGGCCTGAGCGAGAACACTGACGTTGGTGCACCTATCCTGCCAATGGATTTGCAAGATCCTGCGGAGGCAGCGTTGGTGGTACCTCTCCAGTGCTTTGAGGTGCCTTCTGTACATGGTCCATGTCTCTGAGGCATACAGGAGGGCGGGTATTACTATTGCTCTGTAGACCATGAGCTTGGTGCCGGGTTTGAGGGCCTGGTCTTCAAGCACTCTCTTCCTCAGGTGACCGAAGGCTGCACTGGCACACTGAAGGCGGTGTTGGACTTCGTCATCAACAGCTGCCCTTGTTGACAGTAGGCTCCCGAGGTATGGAAAGTGGTCCACGTTGTCCAAGGCCTTGTCGTGGATTTTGATAATCGGGGGGCAGTACTGAGTGGGGGGGGGAGGGGCAGGTTGGTAGAAGACCTTTGTCTTACGGATGTTTACAGTAATGACCTTCAACCACAGTGGAAGGTAATGGCAAACAACTCTAATTGGCGTGGGACTCTTGTCTCTTGAAAAAATGGCACTAATTTTACCTGTTCATCATAGAATCATAGAATGGTTACAGCATAGAAGGAGGCCATTTGGCCTGTCGAGCCCGTGCCAGCTGTATTACACAAGACTTTTACACAAGACAACACACAAGCATATTACGATAGCAAAATACTGCGGATGCTGGAATTCCGAAATAACAACAGAAAACGCTGGAAAAACTCAGCAGGCCAGGCAACATCCGTGGAGAGAGAAATAGAGTCAACGTTTCAGGTCGAAACCCTTCGTCAGAACTGAGAAAAAACACAGGAAATGAAACAGATTAAAAGGCCAGTTTGGGGGCTGGGAAATGGGGATGAAAGAACAAAAGAGAAGTGAAGAGACATTAAGAGGTATTCAAAACCAGACGAGATGGTGATCGGACTAGTGGAGACAAAAGACGGCTCTAGATTAGGTGTGAAATGCGCTGGCAGAATGGGAGACAGCTGCCATGTAGGAGAGAAAAAAAGGGGGAAGGGCACAAAACAAAGGTGTGGATAAAAAATATATAAAAATATAATAGGGGCCGAGGTTATGATCTGAAATTGTTGAACTCGATATTGAGTCCGGAAGGCTGTAAAGTGCCTAATCGGAAGATGAGGTGCTGTTCCTCGAGCTTACACTGGGTTTCCGTGGAACAATGCAAGAGCCCGAGTACGGTGAGGTCTGAGTGGGAATGGGGCGGTGAATTAAAGTGACAGGCGACCGGAAGCTCAGGGTCATCCTTACGGACTGAACAGAGGTGTTCCACAAAGCGGTCACCCAATCTGCGTTTGGTCTCCCCAATGTAGAGGAGACCACATCGTGAGCAGCGAATACAGTATACTAGATTGCAAGAAGTACAAGTAAATCACTGTTTCACCTGGAAGGGGTGTTTGGGGCCCTGGACAGTGGGAAGGGGGGAGGCAAAAGGGCAGGTGTTGCATCTCCTGCGCTTGCACGGGAAGGTGCCGGGCGAAGGGGATGGGGTGCTGGGGGTGATAGAGGAGTGCACCAGGGTGTCGCGGAGGGAGCTGTCCCTACAGAATGCTGAAAGGGGAGGGGAGGGGAAGATGCGTTTGGTGGTGGGATCACGCTGGAGGTGGCGGAAATGGCAGAGGATGATCCGTTGAATGTGGAGGCTGGTGGGGTGAAAGGTGAGGACAAGGGGAACAAGCATATTACTCGAATAACAACAGAAAATGCTGGAAATACTCAGGCGGCCAGGCAGCATCCGTGGAGAGAGAAACAGAGTTAACGTTTCAGGTCTGGGACCCTTCATCAGAACTGGAACAAGCTGGAGATGTAACAGATATTGAGCAGGTGCAGAGACGGTGGGGGTGGGGGGGGGGGTTAGGAGGGGAGGAAGGAGTAGAAAGAACATCCTGTACTTTTGTAAGAGGCAGGAAAGATAAATTGTTGCAAATGGGAGTGGCAAAAATCATACTGCATGAAAAATGGGGGCAGGGATAATTATCTGAAATTGTTGAACTCAATGTTGAGTCCGGCAGGCTGCAAAGTGCCCAATCGAAAGATGAGGTGCTGTTCCTCGAGCTTACGTTGAGCTTCATTGGAACAATGCAATAGCCCGAGGACAGAGAGGTCAGAGTGGGAGTGAAGCGGTGAATTGAAGTGACAGGCGACCGGAAGCTCGGGGTCACCCGTACGGACTGAACGGACTCAACATTGAGTTCAACAATTTCAGATAATTATCCCTGCCCCCATTTTTCATGCAGTATGATTTTTGCCATTCCCATTTGCAACATTTTATCTTTCCTGCCTCTTACAAAAGTACAGGATGTTCTTTCTACTCCTTCCTCCCCTCCTAACCCCCCCACCGTCTCTGCACCGGCTTAATATCTGTTACATCTCCAGCTTTTTCCAGTTCTGATGAAGGGTCCCAGACCTGAAACGTTAACTCTGTTTCTCTCTCCGCGGATGCTGCCTGGCCTGCTGAGTATTTCCAGCATTTTCTGTTGTTATTTCAGATTTCCAGCATCCGCAGTATTTTGCAATTATAAGCATATTACTTGACTTACTTATTGCCTCATGGAAAACAGTAAGCACTGTTCTTTTGCCAGAATAAATAGCGGAGCCCAGCCATTAATAGAATCAGTGAATCTCACAGCACAGAAGGAGGCCATTTGGCCCATCGTGCCTGTGCCGGCTCTTTGAAAGAGCTCTCCAATTAGTCCCACTCCCCCCTGCTCTTTCCCCAGAGCCCTGCAAATTTCTCCTTTTCAAGAATTTATCCAGTTCCCTGTTTGAAAGTTACTATTGAATCTGCTTCCACCGCCCTTTCAGGCAGCACGTTCCAGATCACAACAACTCGCTGCGTAAAAACAAATTCCCTTCATCTCCCCTCTGGTTCTTTTACCAATTACCTTAAATCTGTGTCCTCTGGATAACGACCCTCCTGCCACTGGAAACAGTTTCTCCCTATCTGCTCTATCAAAAACCTTCTGTGCTATAAAATTCTATTCTCCTCGGTGTCCTGGCCAATACTTATCCTTCAACCAACATCACAAAAACAGATTATACGGTCATTTATGTCATTACTGCTTGCGGGAGCTTGCTGTGCACAAATTGGCTGCCGTGTTTCCTACATTACAACAGTGACTATGCTTCAAAAGTATTTCATTGGCTGTAAAGCACTTTGAGACGTCCTGAGGCCATGAAAGACGTCGTATAAATGCAAGTTCATTCTTTCTTTCATATACCAAGTTAAGTGACCCAGTAGCTGTTGGGCCAGAAATTCGGGTCCCCATGGGTGAGTACGCGCTGGGTACTCAACCGTAGGGCCAATGAAAATGCCGGTTTCGTGCATGCCCTGCGCATGCGCGGGAAACTGGAACTTCCGTTCCCTTGAAGGAAGGCGGTTCACAGGTCGAACACATGCGCCGGAGAGGCAGCGCGTACGCCTGGAACTTTCATTTTTTTTACAGGTTTCTCCGGGAGGGTAAGTCTCCAGCAGCTACGCTTTTAAAAAGCAGTCACAAGGCCTGCTTTTAACAAGGTAAGTGGTGAATTAAGTAAAATTAAAACATTTTTTCCACAGGTTTATTATTTTTAAATACTTTAAAGAAAGGTAAGTTTATTTTTAGCCCAATTAAAAACTGTAATTAATTTTTTCAAAAATTTAAATTATTGTTTAAAATAGTTATTTTATGTAATTTATATTTATTTTAAAAATGTGATTTTTTTTATTTACTGTATTTGAAGTTTTAGTTATGTGTTGGGGCCGAACTGTATTTATAGATTTGACAGCTCTTCCTGTCAAATCTATGAATACAGATTCCCTGCTACCATTGGCTCTCCATGGCCCACGTGATCCCATGGGACGCATCGAACTAACTGCGCCCCTGGGATACGCAAGCACTGCGCACCGGCAGTTGGAGCAGGCCCAGGATCGGAATCCCATGCGGGCCCACAGCACAACAGCCAGCACGCTAGGTAAGTGCAGGTCGGTGGCTTGCACCCGCGGGAAGCCTCCGACCCGAATTTCTGGCCCATTAATAAAGGAACATTATTGCACTACCTGAATTATACATTAGATGGTGCTGCAGCATAGCGCAAACCCTCAGGGTAATTGACACGACAGCGCCTGAGTGTGATAATAGAGGAAAGTAATTGGCTTTTCACTGGGCATAAATTTTACATAAATTGCAAAAAGAATTCAAAGGAAAGTTGGAAATAATCCCACGAGGGAGTGGCCAGATATGCCCTGATGTGCCCAGTGAGGGTTGTCACTGCTGACCGGCGCTGACTTTCCAGAGTGGGGGCAGGTAAGGGAGAACCAGTGGATGTGGTGTATTTGGACTTTCAGAAGGCTTTCGATAAGGTCCCACATAAGAGATTAGCGTGCAAAATTAAGGCACATGGGATTGGGGGCAAGGTATTAACTTGGATAGAGAACTGGTTGGCGGACAGAAAGCAAAGAGTTGGAATAAACGGGTCGTTTTCCGAGTGGCAGGCAGTGATTAGTGGGGTACCGCAAGGATCGGTCCTAGGACCCCAGCTGTTCACAATATATATTAATGATCTGGACGAGGGAATTGGATGTAATATCTCCAAATTTGCAGACGACACGAAGCTGGGTGGGAGGGTATGCTGTGAGGAGGATGTCGTGAAACTCCAGTACGATTTGGACAGGTTGGGTGATTGGGCAGAAACATGGCAAATGCACTATAATGTGGATAAATGTGAGGTTATCCACTTTGGTGGCAAAAACAGGAAGGCAGATTATTATTTGAATGGCAATAGATTGAGAGAAGGGGAAGTGCAAAGAGACCTGGGTGTTCTTGTGCACCAGTCGCTGAAGGTAAGCATACAGGTGCAGCAGGCGGTTAAGAAGGCAAATGGTATGTTGGCCTTCGTAGTTAGTAAGAGGGTTCGAGTACAGGAACAAGGATGTCTTGCTACAGTTGTACAGGGCCTTGGTGAGACCGCACCTTGAGTATTGTGTGCAGTTTTGGTCACCTTACCTGAGGAAGGACGTTCTTGCCATGGAGGGAGTGCAGCGAAGATTCACCAGGCTGATACCTGGGATGGCAGGAATGACGTATGAGGAGAGATTGTGTTGATTGGGCTTATACTCACTGGAGTTTAGAAGATTGAGAGGGGATCTCATCGAAACCTATAAAATTCTGTCAGGCCTGGACAGACTAGATGCAGGAAGGATGTTCCCGATGGCGGGGGAGTCCAGAACCAGGGGTCATAGTCGAAGGATAAGGGGTAAGCCATTTAGGACTGAAATGAAGAGGAATTTCTTCACCCAGAGAGTGGTGAACCTGTGGAATTCTCTGCCACAGAGGGCGGTGGAGGCCAGTTCATTAAATATATTCAAGAAAGAGTTGGATATATTTCTTGAGGCTAAAGGAATCAAGGGATATGGGGAGAAGGCAGGGACAGGGTACTGATATTGGATGATCAGCCATGATCTCATTGAATGGCGGAGCAGGCTCGAGGGGCCAAATGGCCTACTCCTGCTCCTATCTTCTATGTTTCTATGTCCTGCCAATGGTTGGCGCCAATATCACCAGCAGCGCCTCCAGGGCAACCTCCACAGAAATCGCCCTGGAAAGTCCGGCGCTCGTCAGCCCAGCTGCTGCTTGAACACTCAGCCGTGCTTTGGTTACCTCCCGATCTCGCCTATTCCATCCAACGCCCCCCTGGCCGGCCTCCCCCCTTCCACCCTCCGTAAACATCAGCTCGTTCGAAACTCTGCTGCCCCGTGTCCTAACTAGCACCGAGTCCCGCTCACCCATCACCCCCCGTGTCCTAACTCGCACCGAGTCCCGCTCACCCATCACCCCCTGTGTCCTAACTCACACCGAGTCCCGCTCACCCATCACCCCCCGTGTCCTAACTCGCACCGAGTCCCGCTCACCCATCACCCCCCGTGTCCTAACTCACACCGAGTCCCGCTCACCCATCACCCCCCGTGTCCTAACTCGCACCGAGTCCCGCTCACCCATCACCGCCCGTGTCCTAACTCACACGAGTCCCGCTCACCCATCACCCCCCGTGTCCTAACTCGCACCGAGTCCCGCTCACCCATCACCCCCCGTGTCCTAACTCGCACCGAGTCCCGCTCACCCATCACCGCCCGTGTCCTAACTCACACCGAGTCCCGCTCACCCATCACCGCCCGTGTCCTAACTCACACCGAGTCCCGCTCACCCATCACCCCCCCGTGTCCTAACTCACACCGAGTCCCGCTCACCCATCACCCCCCCGCGTCCTAACTCGCACCGAGTCCCGCTCACCCATCACCCCCCGTGTCCTAACTCACACCGAGTCCCGCTCACCCATCACCCCCCGTGTCCTAACTCGCACCAATCCCCCCCTCCCCTGCTGTGCTCGCTGACCTACATTGGCTCCAAGGCTGGCAACGACTCAATTGTAAAATTCTCATCCTTGTTTTCAAATCCCTCCAGGGCTTCGCCCCCTCCCTATCTCTGTAACCTCCTCCAGCCCCACAACCCCCCGAGAGTCTAGAATTGGGGGCATAATCTCCAGATAAGGGGTCGGCCATTTAGGATTGAGATGAGGAGAAATTTCTTCACTCAGAGGGTGAATCTTTGGAATTCTCTCCCCCAGCGGGCTGTGGAGGCTCAGTCGTTGAGTATATTCAAGACAGAGATCGATAGATTTTTGGACTCTCGGGGAATCGAGGGATTTGGGGATCGGGCGGGAAAGTGGAGTTGAGGTCGAAGATCAGCCATGATCTTATTGAATGGCGGCGCAGGCTCGAGGGGCCGTATGGCAGAGCAAGCTCGAGGGGCCAAATGGCGGAGCAGGCTCGAGGGGCCCTATGGCGGAGCAGGCTCGAGGGGCCGTATGGCAGAGCAGGCTCGAGGGGCCGTATGGCGGAGCAGGCTTGAGGGACCATGTGGCGGAGCAGGCTCGAGGGACCATATGGCTGACTCCTGCTCCTAATTCTCATGTTCTTATCTCTGCGCTCCTCCAATTCTGGACTCTTGAGCATCCCCGATGTCCTTCGCCCCACTATTGGCGGCCGTGCCTTCAGCTGCCTGGGCCCTAAGCTCTGGAATTCCCTCCCTAAACCTCTCCGCCTCTCCTTGTTTAAGACGCTCCATAAAACATAACTCTTTGACCAAACTTTTGGTCATCTGCCCTAATATCTCCTTCTTTGGCTTGGTGTCAATTTTTGTCTGATTTATATTCCTGTGAAGCGCCTTGAGATGATTTACGAGGATATATAATGAAAGTTATTCTAAGACAACACGCACACTATACAGATGGTTATTAGGACATGGAATCCTTTAATACAAGTGGCTTTTGAGGCAGAGATTATGGCCCCGATATTTACAGGGGTGTGGGGGGCAAATCTTAACAGCAGGATTTCATTATAATTTCTTTCTTCCGTTCCCCCCCCCACTGCCCCCCGGCAGACGGCCAACTTGACCGTCTGGCTCGGCAGGAAAACCAGCGGCAGGAGGCCTCAGCCGGGGATCCATGTGGATGGTCCGCGGTAATCGGGAGCGGGGGCCGGAGGGAGCGAGAGAGGGCACTGATCGCAGGAGAGAGGGAGCTACAGATTGGGGCTTGGTGTGGGGGTGGGGGTGGTGGGGAGTGACGGTCAGCGATCATTACGGGGTGGGGCGGAGGGGGGAAGAGAGTGAGGCTGCCAGTGGCAGAGGGGAGCCCAAAGGCTTCCCTGAGGGGCCTGGCGGGGGGGGGGGGGGCGCTCCTTCTCCTCCTGATCCACGAGGAGTGCTGGAAAAGGCACGGACCTTCTGGAGCCAGCATTCCCGCCTCCCTTTCACTGCCGGGTTTCCCGAGTCCTGGGAAACCTCCGCCTGGCAAATGTTATATTTAAATCAGGCTCCCAATTGCACTGCGGGAGCCGGATTTAAATATGTTAATGGTGTGCCCCACCTTTCCACGACGGGACACGCACGGCTCACTACCCATAAAAATGGCAGCACGCGCCCACACGACGGGTTCCCCATTTTAAATTTTAAACCCGCCCCCCCCTCCCAAAACCCCCTGACCTTCTCCCGCCCATTGTGTGGAGGTTAATATCGAGGCCCATGGGGCTGAAAACCATTGGGCCTTTCTGCTGCCCTCCAGAGACTCGAGCACAAAAATCTAGGCCGACACTCCCAGTGCGGTACTGAGGGACAGTCTTTCAGATGAGACGTTAAACTGATTAATAAACCTCTCGGGTGGACGTAATAGATCCCACGGAAACTATTTTTGAAGAAGAGCAGTGGAGTTATCCCCGGTGTCCTGGGGCCAATGTTTATCCCTCAACCAACATCACTAAAAAACAGATTATCTGGTCATTATCACATTGCTGTTTTTTGGGAGCTTGCTGTGCACAAATTGGCTGCTGCATTTCCTACATTACAACAGTGACTACACTTCAAAAAGTACTTCATTGGCTGCAAAGCGCTTTGGGGCGTCCAATGGTCGTGAAAGGCGCTATATAAATGCAAGTCTTTCTTTCTTTCTTCTTTCTTTCCTGCTGCACCTCCTGCAGGACCTGAGTGCTCTGGGCCCTGGCCTGAATTTGGTGTTTCCAGTGGCTTTGTTTGGGGGCGGGGGGCAGTACCTTGGATGTTAACAAAGTACTCAAAGGTGTGAATCTGTTTGTAGTGAACTGATTAACACGATCACGAAATGAGTCAGCACATTCATCATTTCCAACCATGCGTTCTGATGTTTACAACCAACAAATTGTCCAGTTCTTAGACCAACATTTAGCATTAGATTACAGGTAAAGCTAACAGAGTCTCCTGGCAGATTGAAAACCAGCTGAAAGTCCACAATAGATCCACAGATTGACACAAGTCCCAGAACTTTACAATGTTGTGCAAAGCCAAGAACATGACACAGTTACTCTTAGTTGTGTTAAACCTTTATAAAATCACTGGTTAGGCGTCAGCTGGAATATTGTGTCCAATTCTGGGCACCAGACTTTAGGAAGGCCTTGGAGAGGGTGTTTTAAAAAAAATTCTTTGAATGCTTTTGTTTATTAATGAGAAAAATATTGGACATCAGAGGGGATTAAAAGGCTGTTCGACTGACAGTCCATAATCATCCAATCAGGTAATGGAAGAGTCTGTTCGCTTTTCCATTGGCTGTGGGAAGGCGGGGCACCACGAGGATGGGCATGCCGGGCGACCAATGGCGGGAGTGTAGGGGCGGGGCGGTTGGAGGCGCGAGGTCACGTGATGACGCCTCCAGGAATGCGTCCAACCAGAGTTGGCGACCCAAGTCCTCCGACGTGCAGTTTGTCCTGAAAGGTTCCCGCTCTTGATCACGGTCTAGTGACTCTTGGTTTGAAAGTGCATCTGACTAGACATTGGTTGAGAACAGGATGGGACTCCGCTGTAATGCTCCCCCACGGCAGTGTAACTCGCCACCAGTCACTGTCTAGACTCGTGTGAAGAACGAGGCATGTGAAGATGTCCGGTGCCCATGGAACAGTCACTAACGAGTCGGCACCTTCAGGAGACACATTGTGGTACAGAAGGGGAATTAATGGAAAAGAAATCAGGAAGAGGAGCTGGGAAGAATATGTTCAATCCATGTACAGAAGGTCATAAAACGATTACAATTACAGCGTCTGCATGCCCGATACGAGACTCCCAAAACAAGCGCTCTACTCGGAGCTCCGGCACGGCAAGAGAGCCCCAGGTGGGCAGAGGAAACGCTTCAAGGACACTCTCAAAGCCTCCTTGAAAAAGTGCAACATCCTCTCTGACACCTGGGAATCCCTGGCCCAAGACCGCACAAAATGGAGGAGAAGCATCCGGGAAGGCGCCCAATACCTCGAGTCTCTTCGCCGGGAGCAAGCGGAAGCCAAGCGCAAGGAGCGCACGTCAACCCAAGCACCCCACCCACCCGCCCCTTCAACCACCGTCTGCCCCACCTGTGACAGAGTCTGTAGGTCCCGAATTGGACTCATCAGTCACCTGAGAACTCATTTTTAATGTGGAAGCAAGTCATCCTCGGTTCCGAGGGGCTGCCTAAGAAGAAGACAATTACAGCACAGAAGGCCCATCAGCCCTGTGCCTGTAAATAGATATAGATTCAGCTGTAATTCAAACCTTGTCACTTTGATGTTCCTTTTGAGAAAGTCTACACCAGTGATGTCTCTTAAGATTGTAGAGACAAATTTGTAATGTGCTATTCTATTTTTGTTTTGCCTTTATGGAGAATCGTTCGGCACAGAAGGCAGCCATTCGGCCCATCGTGCTCACTGAGGACTTAGGAGTTGCTCCAGGAACGAACCCTGAATGTTGATCAACTCCACTCGGGGAAAGTCACTACCCTCGGAGGCAAGACGTCCATCGTTTAAAGGTCGAAGCTTCTTTGGTAAACTCGGGCTCCAAGAGAGGACGTAGGAAGAAGCCTCTACCTGGACTCCATGCCACCAGGACTTTGGGCAACGTCCATTTAGTTAATATCAGTATTCTTTAATCCAACTTGGTTTAACCAGCTCGCTTCCTGTTGTATTCTTGGCCTCATATATATATTTTTACTAACGATAACCTCAATCAGATTGGCGATTCCTCTTCATTTACGTCTATCTTTCCACCACGAGGTTCAATCATAGTTGAAGGTAATAAACTGCTCATCTTTATTGGCTCTGGCATAGTTTTGGAGCAGTTTGTATTGTATATGGAATACAGAAAAGATACTCAAATTCTTATATTGCCTTGCAATAACAGTTAACTATCAAGCTATAGATGAATGACCCTTGCATTGAATGGCATAGAACACTGACCCTGGACTTCTTATTCAGATCAATAACTATTTAATGACATCTACTTCACAGTAAGGCAAAAACATTACTAAAGATTCATAGCAATAATGTTCTAACTAAATGGAGGTTGCTCAAAGTCCTGGTCCAATCACGACAAGGTTTCAATCCCTTTCTGGCGCAACAATGAATGATTTCCTCCTTTGCATTCCGACCCTTCCTGCCTTTTGCCCTGATACTCACTTATTCGGTGCTGGTGTCACACCTCTTTACCCAGTCCTCCTCATGGATAGTCAGGAGGAGTTGGGCAACGGAAGCCCAAATTTCTGCTTCAGGCGGATGAGGCTCCAATCTGGGATTACATTTTGATAAAACCTTCAGGGTCAAGGATCATAGAATGACACAGCACAGAAGGAGGCCATTCGGCCCATTGTGCCTGTGCCGGCTCTTTGAAAGAGCTCTCCAATTAGTCCCACTCCCCCCCCCCGCAAATGTTTTCCCCTTTGAGTATTTAAAAGAAAGACAGACTTACATTTCTACAGCCCCTTTCATGACCACCGGACGTCACAAAGCGCTTTACAGCCAATGAAGTACTTTTTGAAGTGTAGTCACTGTTGTAATGTAGGAAACGCGGGAGCCAATTTGCGCACAGCAAGCTCCTACGAACAGCAATGTGATAATGAGCAGATCATCTGTTTTCGTGATGTTGATTGAGGGATAAATATTGGCCAGGACACCGGGGAGAACTCCCCTGCTCTTCTTCGAAATAATGCCATGGGATCTTTTACATCCACGCGAGAGAGCAGACGGGGCGTCGGTTTAACGTCTCATCCAAAAGACAACACCTCCAACAGTTCAGCACTCCTTCAGTACTTCAGTGGGAGTGTCAGCCTAGATTTTTCCTATTTCCTTTTGAAAGTTACTATTGAATCTGCTTCCACCACCCTTTCGGGAAGCGCATTCCCGATCGTAACAACCCGCTGCGCAAAAAAATGTTTCCTCATCTCGCCTCTGGTTCTTTTGCCAATCACCTTAAATCTGTGCTCTCTGGTTACCGACCTTTTTGCCACCGGAAACAGTTTCTCCTTAATTACTCTATCAAAACCCCTTCATGATTTTGAACATCTCTATTTACGAATGTTACCAACTAACCCAAAGACTAAAGCATACATGGGTTTAAACTCATTGCCTGCATCCTACAGGGGGACAGGGCATCTAACTGGTACATGGGCCAGTTTTGGAAGCTATAAAGTCTTGCATTCTGAAACTGTGACCTGGCGATAAACCAAACCCCCAGCAATCACAGGCCCTTGATCCCAGCATAAGTCCCACATCTAAGCTCTGAAATTCCCTCCCTAAACTGCTCCGCCTCTCTCTTCTCCTTCAAGACGTTCCTTAAAACCTCCCTCTTTGACCAAGCTTTTGGTCACCTGCTCTAAGATCTCCTTATGTGGCTCGGCGACAAATTTTGTTTGATAATCGCTCCTGTGCAGCGCCTTGGGACGTTTTACTGCGTTAAAGGCGCTATATAAATGCATGTTGTTGCTGTTGCTGGGAACCTTTCCTGCTCATCCACCAGGGTCAGAAGAAAGTCTCCAGTTTTGATAAGTTGGTTGGGTGTATTTTGGGCACCCACCAACCAACCGAAGGGGACCTCAAAAAGTGGTGCGGACTTCTTGCTCCGGGGGAGGGGCCCCAGAACTACCGCACCACTGCCAGAAGCATGCTATGTGTGGTCCCATCAGACCACTTTAGGGGGTGAAAAAACCATACCAATTGTCAATGGCCCAGAAATTCGGGCCCCAACGCATGAGTACAGACGGAGTACTCACGTGTGGACCCGATGGAAGTGCCGGAATCTTGCATGCACTACGCATGCGCGGGAAACCGGCATTTCCGATCCTCTGAACCAAGGGGTTCAGAGGTCGAACGCGTGCGCGCAGGAGTCTGCGTGTGCGCGTTGAACTTCCTTTTTTTTCCAGGTTTGCCCGTGTGTGAAGGCCTCCACTTTTTACACTTGAAAAAAGCAGATGTAAGGACTTAATTTTAAAAGGTAAGTGGTCTAATAATTAGAATTGGAAATTTTTTTCCACAGGTTTATTATTTTTAAAGACTTTACAGTAAGGTAAGTGTATTTTCAGCCCCGATTTTTTATAAAATTATTTTTTTCAAAAATTTAATTTATTGTTTAAAACAGTTATTTAAAAGTTATTTATAGTTCATTTACATAGTGTGATGTTTTTTCAAATTTTATTTCAAGTTTAAGTACTGTTTTGGCCGCCCGGCGTTTTCATGAGTTTGACAGTTCTTACTGTCAAACTCATGAATGAACTTTTGCATCCTCCGATTGGTTGCCCAGTGCTCACATGATCTCAGCCGACGCATCGCACTAAGTACGCCACTGGGTCACGCAAGCACAGCGCGCCGGGAGCTGAACCGGGCCACAGACAGGAAATCCACGCAGGCCCAGGCCTCAACTGCCGGCGCGCTAGGTAAGTGTAGGTCGGGGGCTTGCACCCGCGGGAAGCCCCCGACACGAATTTCTGGGCCAAATCCTATGCCTGGGCTCCTGCAGTGGCTGATGCACATCCTTTCATTGGCTGTCCACAGGAACAGGAGGAGGTCATTCAGCCCCTTGAGCCTGTTCCGCCATTCAGTTAGATCACGGCTGATCTGTATCTTAACTCCATCCATCCACCTTGGTTCCGTAACCCTTAATACCCTTGCCTACCAAAAACCTATCAATCTCAGTTTTGAAATTTTCAATTGACCCTCAGCCTCAATAGCTTTTTTGGGGGAGAGAGTTCCAGATTTCTACCACCCTTTGTGTGAAGAAGTGCTTCCTGACATCACCCCTGAACGGCCTGGCTCTAATTCTAAGGTTCTGCCCCCTTGTTCTAGACTCCCCCCCACCAGAGGAAATAGTTTCTCTCTCTCTACCCTATCAACTCCTTTAATCATCTTAAACATCTCAGTTAGATCACCCCTTAATCTTCTATATTGTCTGTGCAACCTGTCCTCAGAATTTAACCCTCTAAGCCTGGGTATCATTCTGGTGAATCTGCGCTGCTCCCCTTCCAAGGCCGATATATCCTCTCTGAGGTGCGGGGCCCAGAACTGAACGCAGTCGCTCCAGATGGGGTCTGACCAGAGCTTTATTTCAGATACATTCAGCCAGGTGAGGGATGAGAAAACTCCTCAGGATTTAGTTCCCTCTCTCAAGCCGTGCCCTCTCGGCCGCAGGGGACCTCATTTGGTCAGACAGAGGTTCAACCCCCAAAAGGGGCCCTGCGGATCCTCGTTTGTTCAGACTGAGCGTCCACAGCCCTCTGGGGTAGAGAATTCCAAAGATTCACCACCCTCTGAGTGAAGAAATTCCTCCTCATCTCAGTCCTAAATGGCCGACCCCTTATCCTGAGACTATGACCCCTAGTTCTAGACTCTCCAGCCAGGAGAAACAGCCTCTCAGCATCTACCCTGTCAATCTCCTTCTGAATCTTATGCGTTAACATAGAAACATAGAAGATAGGAGCAGGAGTCGGCCATTCGGCCCCTCGAGCCTGCTCCGCCATTCAATGCGATCATGGCTGATCATCCAAATTCAGTACCCTGTCCCTGCTTTCTCCCCATATCCCTTGATCCCTTTAGCCTTAAGAAATATATCCAACTCCTTCTTGAATATATTTAATGAATTGGCCTCCACTGCCTTCTGTGGTAGGGAATTCCACAGGTTCACCACTCTCTGGGTGAAGAAATTCCTCCTCATTTCTGTCCTAAATGGCTTACCCCTTATCCTTAGTGTGGAGATGCCGGAGTTGGACTGGGGTGAACGGATGAACGGACACCGCGCAACAATCACCAGGCAGGAGTGTTCCCTCCCAGTCGGGGAACACTTCAGCAGTCAAGGACATTCAGCCTCCGATCTTCGGGTAAGCATTCTCCAAGGCAGCCTTCCAGACCCTTATCCTTAGACTGTGACCCCTGGTTCTGGACTCCCCCACCATCGGGAACATCCTTCCTGCATCTAGTCTGTCTAGTCCTGTCAGAATTTTATAAGTTTCAATGAGATCCCCTCTCATTCTTCTAAACTCCAGCGACTACAAGCCCAATCGACCCAATCTCTCCTCATACGTCATTCCTGCCATCCCAGGTATCAGCCTGGTGAATCTTCACTGAACTCCTTCCATGGCAAGAACATCCTTCCTCAGATAAGGTGACCAAAACTGCACACAATACTCAAGATGTGGTCTCACCAAGGCCCTGTACAACTGCAGCAAGACATCCTTGTTCCTGTACTCAAACCCTCTCGCTACGAAGGCCAACATACCATTTACCTTCTTAACCGCCTGCTGCACCTGCATGTTCCAATGAGATCACCTCTCATTCTTCTAAACTCCAGAGAGTACAGGCCCAATCTTTCCTCATAGAACAATCGGGGCTAAGGAGGTCAATTGAGGAGAACGTGCTGGCGAAGAGATGGAGAGGGCAGAGCGAGATCCCAGAGATGAGAGCCGTGACACCACCGTAGCAATTTCGGTGGAAAGCGTGGCGTAATGTGTAGCTTGGTGGCGGGGTGGTGGCCTCAGTGAAGGGGAAACGAGTCAGAATATTGACAGACTCATCCAGGATGAGAGGGAGCAGACATTCCAAAGGGGAGTGGGTTAGTAATAGGAGACACGCTGAGGAGACACGAAGTTGGGTAGGGGGCGGGGGAAACAGAGGAATAAGTTAAATCTGACAACAAAAAGGAAGGGCAAGTTAAGCTACACATCCTTCAAAGGTTGTAAAACAACAGTAAAAGAAATAGAAAGGAAAGAACTCACATTTCTCCAGCGCCTTTCACCACCTCAGGACGTCCCAAAGCGCTTTACAGCCAATGAAGTACTTTTGAAGTGTAGTCACTGTTGTAATGTGGGAAACGCGGCAGCCAATTTGTGCACAGCAAGCTCCCACAAACAGCAACGCTTTCCCCTTCAAGTATTTATCCAATTCCCTTTTGAAAGTTACTATTGAATCTGCTTCCACCGGCCTTTCAGGCAACGCGTTCCAGATCACTACTCGCTGCGTAAAAAAAATAATTCTCCTCATCTCCCCTCTGGGTCTTTTGCCACTTGTCTTAAATCTGTGTCCTCGACTGACCCGTCTGTCAGTGGAAACAGTTTTCCCTTATTTGCTCTATCACAACTCTTCATAAATTTGAACACCTCTATTAAATTTCTCCTTAACTTTCTCTGCTCTAAGAAGAACAACCTCAGCTTCTCCAGTCTCTCCACATAACCGAACTCCCTCATCCCTGGAACCATTCTAGTAAATCTCCTCTGCACCCTCTCCAAGGCCTTGACATCCTTCCTAAAGTGTGGGGCCCAGAATTGGACACAATACTCCAGCTGAGGCCTAACCAGTGTTTTATAAAGGTTTAGCATAACTTCCTTGCTTTTGTACTCTGTGCCTCTATTAATAAAGCCATCGATGCCATAGATTTAAGGTGATTGGCAAAAGAACCAGAGGCGACATGAGGAAAAAAATTTTTACACAACGAGTGGTGAGGATTTGGAATGCGCTGCCTGATAGGGCGGTGGATACAGATTCAATAGTCGCCTTCAAAAGGGAATTGGATAAATACTTGAAGGAGAAAACATTGCAGGGATATGGGGAAAGAGCGGGGGAGTGGGACTGACTGGATTGCTCTTCGAAAGAGCCGGCACAGACTCGATGGGCCGAATGGCCTCGTCCTGTGCTGTACTATTCTATGATTCTATATGCTTTTTTACCAGCCTTCTCAACTTGTCCTCCCACCTTCAAAGATTTGTGTACATACACCCCTAGGTCTCTCTGTTAAATTGTGCCATTCAGTTCATATTGCCTCTCCTCATTCTTCTGGGAAAGGGAATGGAACCAAGGTTCACAAGGATGGATCACGGCCACTAATGAATGGCATTCCCCATTCTTTCACCAGTTAATTCTTCATATATTTTGCTCCCACCATCCTGCTCTGCTTTGAATTAGAATGTTTGGACAATGGTGTGAGAGGGTTGTCCTGTGAGGAGAGATTGAGTAGAATGGGCCGATACTCTCTAGAGTTTAGAAGAATGAGAGGGGAGCGCATCAAAACATATAGAATTCTTAGAGGGCTTGACAGGGTGGATGCTGTGAGGCTGTTTCCCCCTGGCTGGAGAGTCTAGAACCAGGGGTCACAGTCTCAGGATAAGGGGTCGGCCATTTAGGACTGAGATGAGGGGAAATTTCTTCACTCAGAGGGCGGTGAATCTTTGGAATTCTCTACCCCAGAGGGCAGTGGAGGCTCAGTCGTTGAGTATATTCAAGGCTGAGATCGATAGATTTTTGAACTCTAGGAGAATCGAGGGATATGGGGATCGGGCAGGAAAGTGGAGTTGAGGTCGAAGATCAGCCATGATCTTATTAAATGGCGGAGCAGGCTCGAGGGGCCGTGTGGCCGACTCCTGCTCCTGATTCTTGTGTCCTTATCACACAATGTAACCTTGGCAGGCTGTTTCCCTTTACTGCATAAACACAGTTGCATCTCAGGCTCCTCCCATCATCAAGGGGAAAAAAACACAATGGAGCTCTTGCCTTCAACTTAACGTTCAGGTGTATTGTGCTGACGTCCTCCAGTTACTTATTCTTTTAAATCCTTTTATGAGCTTGTTCAGACTGGTAAAAGATCAAGGTTTAGCTACAAATCCTTATCCAAATAAACAGAATGTTTTATTATTCTGACATTTCATTGAGACCTTAATCACGATGCTCTTTCAAATGAAGGGTGGAGCAATGATTGAATTTAGTTATAATAGTTCAAAACAAATCAATTATTTTTATGGTGATTAATGAATGTTGACAGTCACTATAAAAATTTTTTTTAATAACAATTTTATTTGCCTCCGACAGCGTTTGCAAATTACAATTTACTAAGAGTTTCTAATGCACATGTCCCGAACTGTGCAATATGGCGAGTCATAACTTGGCAGAGTAGAAGAGGGACAAATATTCACATCAAGGACTGGGTGAATCAACGTCGTTTTACGGGTTGGTCTATTAATTCTGAACATTTACCCAGAGAGTGGTGAGAATGTGGAACTCGCTACCACAGGGAGTGGTTGAGGCGAATAGTATAGATACATTTAAGGGGAAGCTGGATAAACACATGAGGGAGAAAGGGATAGAAGGAGATGCTGATAGAGTGAGATGAAGAGGGGTGGGAGGAGGCTCGTGTAGATCGTAAACAGCGGCACGGACCAGTTGGGCCGAATGGCCTGTTTCTGTGCTGTTAATTCTTTGTATTGTAGGGGGTTTCTCTTGCTCGTTCTGGTCTCCTGCCAGGCTTCGTGCAATAATTACCCTTGAGTGGTTCGACCCACTCCCCCTACGGTTCTAGACCTTGGACTTAGATGCAGAGAACAGTAGTGCAGAGAAAGGACTCAATAGACCAGGTTGAATAGCACGAAATGGATGCTTTTATTTTTAAACAGTTTGAAGCATTACAAAATACATGTCATAGGCACAGATTAAAGTAACCACAATCATGCACAAATTTATGAACTTGACTCTATGGAAATGGGGAACACACGGCACATCGTAAAAGGGAAAACACATTACGATTACCCTTAACTCCCTCCCCTATACCTAAACTAAGTTTCGACCTGGGGAACTTGGGATCATGCTCACCACTCTCAAAATCGCGAAAAAAAGGGGGTTCGCAGCCTTTTGGCACCGCTTTCCGTCGTCACGTGGATTTGGAAACTTCTGGCGCAGTCGATATTCTCTCTCTCTCGAGGCGGCGGGGTAGACACAGCCTCGATGAGCGCTCGTCAAGGTTGAAGATCCCTAAGTCTGTTGTCGATTTTGGTTCATGGAGCAGACCAACAACCAGATGGGATGTTGAGACACAGAAGTGTCAGGCCCGGAATGTCCCTTTTCTCCGGCCTGGATCGTCGGTTTTCCAGAGGGTTTCTTCTCCTTCGGCCTGGGTCGTCGATGATCTCCCGACCCCAGTACCCGGGCCACCCTCGTCGTGGCCGAGCCTTGTCTGGCTGAACACCGACCACGTTGTCTTTTCACCGAAATTGTCCGCCCGAAGCGTCTTTAAAAAGACGAAGCGTCTTCATCGATTCCGAAGCTACCGAGGTAGAAGAGGCGCCGATCCTGGCACCGTCCGTCCTTCGTTCGTCCGTTCGTTCCGTCGATCACTCCGATAACGTCGATCGTGTTTCCTCCGAATGTTGATCGCCCTCCGATTTTCCTCCGATCGTTCCTTGTAACTTTTGATGGACTTTCAATCCATAGTTATACCCTTTTGGGACAGTCTTATCTCCCGCCAAATCATAGTCCTGTCTTTGTATTAATTTTGGCGGGCAGAAATCTCTGCAGGGGCGCTTTGTCTTGTAACGGGAGCCGGTGATAACTTAACTGGCCTTCCTGGCCGATAATGTCTTTTTAAGTCTTTTACATTGTCATCGCGACTCGGTTCGCATATTGATCGGTCCGGAGATTTTCCTTGATGGCTGTTAAACGGTTTCTCCTTTGTACAATAAATGGGTATAAGTGTTTTTGCATTGTCCGCCCATATCTTGATGGGCCCCATCCTGTACTTAGAATCCATTGAATATGTATGCTGTTTCCCTGAGTTTCGGTTCCCAGATACCGGCTTTCGCGGGCTTACTGTCTTCAATCCACAAGCCTGTCTGGCTTGCAGTAACAGAAATAAAATGGTTCAGAAAACTGATCACGAGGCCCGGCGGCCATTTTGTATGCCCTTTTATCAAAGGTTTTTCTGTGCAAGCTTACTTTGGTCAATAAACAGTCTTATTTTATCCGGTTTTCTTGCGTGATTATTGCTGAAAATTTCGAATCTTACAGTATGTAATTTGTTGGGGAAAGGGAAGAGATCGGAGGGGTAATTGTCCAGCTCTGTCCCAACTTAGGAACAGGAGGAGGCCATTCAGCCCCTTGAGCCTGTTCCTCCATTCAATGAGATCATGGCTGATCTGTAACTTAACTCCATCTACCCGCCTTGGTTCCGTAACCCTTAATACCCTTGCCTGACAAAAACCCCTCAATTGACACCCAGTCTCAACAGCTTTTTAGGGGAGAGAGTTCCAGATTTCCACTAATCTTTGTGTGATTTCTACCACCCTTTGTGTGAAGAACTGCTTCCGGACATCACCCCTGAACGGCCTGGCTCTAATTTTAAGGTTATGCCCCTTTCTGGACTCCCCCCCACCAGAGGAAATAGTTTCCCTCTATCAACCCTATCGACTCCTTTAATCATCTTAAACACTTCAATTAGATCATCTCTTAATCTTCTATGCTCGAGGTAATATAAGCCTAGTCTATGCAACCTGGCCTCACAATTTACCCTTTTGTAGGGTGTTTTTGCGGGCCCCGTGTTTCTATGACTCTCCCCTGAGTCGACCCGTGCCACAAAAACTCCCCGGTTTGGGTTGTTTCCCTTGGGCGGCAGGAGCTTCTGCCAATAGGCCCTGCCCAGCCCATCGGTTAGTGGGTAATCCCACACAGAGAGCGTGACCAAGGCCAGATAGGTCTTCTCCTATGCCCGATGCGCAGCATCCCCAGTGGGATTACTGTGTAACCCGGCTGTGACCGGATGCCAATTATACCGCGAACCACAAGCCCCACAACCCCCAAGTTCGGACCCAAGGAGTTACTATGGATAGATTATAATTGATTCAGACAAAACGAAACGGTTCAGGTTGGTCAAAGATCGATTCCTTTTATTACACTCACAAAAAAACAACAACCCCTCCTCCTCTCGCTTACGGCAGAACGAGTAGGTGACCGTGGACACTAGCTTATAACTTTAGACTAAAATACCCACCCTGTCGGTTACGCCGAACTAACCCCTTCCCAGAATCTAAGCCTAGGTAAGGGACAAACCCTTCAAACTAAACCTCTCTCCCGGTTTGGTCAGAACCCACACTTGGAAGCTTCCTCACACACACACCCGTGTTAGCCTGCGTCTTGGACACTTGCAGTTCCTCAGCAGCCAAACACGCGGGCGGTCCTGGGGATTTCTAGAGGTGTATGCTGGATATAATTACCAGCCCTTGTCGTTGACTCACGCGGTCCTGGCTCCGTTCGACTCCAGAGACAAAACCGTGCCTAACAGAGGCATGCGATGAGGCCTGGAGAGTTACGTTCAGGCGGTACGGCGAGGCACTCACTTCGGGCGTTCCTGGAGAGTTGACGGATGTGTAGTTATGCGGAGAACCCCATCCCAGATGGTAGAGAAAAAGCAAGCAAGGCCCCAATCCCCAAAGTTCAGCATATTTATACCCCTTATAATATACAAAACTTGCTGGGTGATTCCTGGTTACCATGGTCGCAGAGATGCTAGTTGGCCTTCCTGGTGCTGTCTCTTGTCCTGGATTGGTCATCTTGAAGAAAACAATGTTAGGCCATTACTGTAGATGAGCAGTTCTCGAATTGCTAACTGTTTGTTAAGTTCTTGACTGCTCCTTCATTGAAAGAGTCCAGAGGTGTTACTTTTGGCCTCCAAACCTCATTGTCCATCCAGACCTCCCGGCTCCGTGGACAAAGGGTGGTTTTCCCCAAATCACACAAGTTCAAATATGAAAAGCCTTTCATGATGTCAGCGTTGAGGGTCCCATGGCAACCCAAAAGACAGACAGTTCCTGCTATCTTCACAGAAACCAACAGGCAGTCCCTTTTAAAGTCCAAAAGTCCAAACTCCATTTTAAAACGCAGCCCACGTGCGTCTCCATTTTAAAAGGGTACATATCCATTTTAAAAGTCCAAAAATCCTTGAGGCACATGCACCCACTGATGTTGGCACCGGCCAAACCTTACACCTTTTAGCCCAGGTATCATTTTGGTAAATCTGCCCTGCAGCTCCTCCAAGGCCAGTATATCCTTCCTAAGGTGCGGTGCCCAGAACTGAACACAGTCGCTCTAAATGGAGTCTCACCGGAGCTCTTTACAGCTGTAACATAGCATGGCCAGATAAACTGCTTTTCAGTGATGTCGGTTGAGGGCTAAATATTGGCCAGGGCACTGGGGAGAATCCCCCCTGCTCTTCTTCGAAATGGTGCCACTTGATTCCAATTTCAAAACGTTTCGAAAAAAACTTTGGCCAGCAATTTCGACGCATGCTCTCCCACCGCAAGCTCCGCGGGGATTGGCTGTAACCGCAGAGAAACAGTGCAAACAAAGTTACGGCGGGAGATCGGAAGAAGATCGCGGAAATTACTGCCCCATATTTATTTCGGCCGAGTTTTAAAAAATCCCTAATCAGGGGGTTTCAAACCAAGAGAGTTAGAGAAGCGTCAGCTATGAATGAAATAAGAGCTAGTGCTAGAAATCAGTTGGATACAACAGTGGGAAAGGGAAGGAGAGGAATTGAGAAGAATTTACATTTACAACAACAACAACTCGTATTTATATAGCACCTTTAACGTAGTAAAACGTCCCAAGGTGCTGCACAGGAATATTTTAAAACAAAAAATTTGACCCCGATCCACATAAGGATAAATTAGGGCAGGTGACCAAAAGCTTGGTCAAAGAGGTAGGTTTTAAGGAGCGTCGTAAAGCAGGAAAGAGAGTTAGAGAGGTTTAGGGAGGGAATTACAGATATTAGGGCCCAGGCAACAGAAGGCACGACCACCGATGGTTGAGCGATTATAATCAGGGATGCTCAAGAGGGCAGAATTAGAGGAGCGCAGAGATCTCGGGGGGTGGGGGGTGGTTGTGGGGCTGAAGGAGATTACAGAGATAGGGAGGGGGCGAGGCCATGGAGGGATTTGAAAACAAGGATGAGGATTTTAAGTCTTAAATTAGATCTTAATCAACGCTCCCATTTTCCCTCGGACATTCTATAGCCATTCATAACTGCTCTGGACCTATCTTTTGTTTCCATGTACATCCCATTACCGCCCCCTTTTGCCTCGCACCATCATTGTCATTCATCACTCCTGTCCCCCCGCTCTATCACGGACCTCTCCCTTTTGTTCTTTCCCTGCCCTCCTTTTCCATTAAAAAAAAATTTTTCCTGGGATGTGGGTGTCGCTGGCAAGGCCAGCATTTATTGACCATCCCTAATTGCCCTTGAGAAGGTGGTGGTATAGAAACATAGAAACATAGAAGATAGGAGCAGGAGTAGGCCATTCGGCCCCTCGAGCCTGCTCCACCATTCAATGAGATCATGGCTGATCATCCAAATTCAGTACCCTGTCCCTGCTTTCTGAAAGTCCAAATACACCACATCCACTGGTTCTCCCTTATCTATTTTACCAGTCCCTGTAACTGGTAAAATAGATAAGGGAGAACCAGTGGATGTGGTGTATTTGGACTTTCAGAAGGCTTTCGATAAGGTCCCACATCAGAGATTAGCATGCAAAATTAAGGCACATGGGATTGGGGGCAAGGTATTGACTTGGATAGAGAACTGGTTGGCGGACAAAAAGCAAAGAGTTGGAATAAACGTGTCGTTTTCCGAGTGGCAGGCAGTGACTAGTGGGGTACCGCAAGGATCGGTCCTAGGACCCCAGCTGTTCACAATATATATTAATGATCTGGACGAGGGAATTGGATGTAATATCTCCAAATTTGCAGACGACACAAAGCTGGGTGGGAGGGTAAGCTGTGAGGAGGATGTCGTGAAACTCCAGTACGATTTGGACAGGTTGGGTGATTGGGCAGAAACATGGCAAATGCACTATAATGTGGATAAATGTGAGGTTATCCACTTTGGTGGCAAAAACAGGAAGGCAGATTATTATTTGAATGGCAATAGATTGGGAGAAGGGGAAGTGCAAAGAGACCTGGGTGTTCTTGTGCACCAGTCGCTGAAGGTAAGCATGCAGGTGCAGCAGGCGGTTAAGAAGGCAAATGGTATGTTGGCCTTCGTAGCAAGAGGGTTCGAGTACAGGAACAAGGATGTCTCGCTACAGTTGTACAGGGCCTTGGTGAGACCGCACCTTGAGTATTGTGTGCAGTTTTGGTCGCCTTACCTGAGGAAGGAGGTTCTTGCCATGGAAGGAGTGCAGCGAAGATTCACCAGGCTGATACCTGGGATGGCAGGAATGACGTATGAGGAGAGATTGTGTCGATTGGGCTTATACTCACTGGAGTTTAGAAGATTGAGAGAGGATCTCATCGAAACCTATAAAATTCTGTCAGGTCTGGACAGACTAGATGCAGGAAGGATGTTTCTGATGGCCGGGGAGTCCAGAACCAGGGGTCATAGTCTAAAGATAAGGGGTAAGCCATTTAGGACTGAAATGAGGAGGAATTTCTTCACCCAGAGAGTGGTGAACCTGTGGAATTCTCTGCCACAGAGGGCGGTGGAGGCCAGTTCATTAAATATATTCAAAAAAGAGTTGGTAATATTTCTTAAGGCTAAAGGGATCAAGGGATATGGGGAGAAGGCAGGGACAGGGTACTGAATTTGGATGATCAGCCATGATCTCATTGAATGGCGGAGCAGGCTCGAAGGGCCGAATGGCCTACTCCTGCTCCTATCTTCTATCTTCTATGTTTTCTCCCCATATCCCTTGATCCCTTTAGCCTTAAGAAATATATCTAACTCCTTCTTGAATATATTTAATGAATTGGCCCCAACTGCCTTCTGTGGTAGGGAATTCCACAGGTTCACCACTCTCTGGGTGAAGTGTTATGTATTGTGTGTTCTATTGTGTGTTCTCCTCCCACCTGTGGTGGTGCTGTCACAGGAGATAAATGGTTGGGTATTCTCTCGGTTAAGTTTAGCTCTCTTTGTTCGGAACTTGCCAGAACTTCCTTTCCTTCCAATAAAGCACTTCATGTTCTGAGTCCTAAATTGTGTCTAGGTAGAAAGGTACTGACACAACAAGTGGCAACGAGGAGCGGATGAATCTGCGTACGTTACGGGTGCAATGAGTAAACAGAAAATTTAATTTGAAATGTGAGATGGCTACTATTAGGAAACATCGGTGATTTTGATGAAAATGTGGAGCAATGGAGCGCATATACGGAACGTTTTGACTATTTTGTATTGGCGAATGCGGTGGCAAATGAAAAGGTCGTGCCTACCTTTTTGAGTGTAATTGGGCCGAAGACTTTCAATTTACTTCGCAGCCTCGTGCAGCCAGGTAAGCCAGGAACTAAAACATATAAGCAACTAGTGGAAATTCTTGGAGCACATTTTTCACCAAAACCTCTGGTTATTGCTGAGAGATTTAGATTTCACAAACGGAATCAAGAGGAGGGGGAATCAGTGATGATGTTTATTGCTGCTTTAAAAAGGTTGTCGGAACACTGCCAGTTCAAGGAGGTGCTGAATGACACCATTAGAGACAGACTTGTGTGTGGTCTGCAAAATGCAGCCACACTGAAGCGCCTTCTTACTGAGGACAACATTACTCTTGAAAAGGCCATTGAAGTTAGTGTCTCCATGGAGATGGCGGAAAAGGAAGCTCACCAGTTGAGTTCAACAGGGAGAGTTCACAAGGTGTCGTCTGAGCCTAAAGGTGCGCGGAACGGCACATGTTACCATTGTGGGAAAACGGGCCATCACGCTAATGACTGCTGGTGTACGGAGCTGGAATGCCGAAATTGTGGCAAAAAGGGTCACATTGAACGCTCCTGTAGAGGTAAAAAAAAGAACAGACAGAGCTGGGAAGCATGGAAGCAAAATGTCTGTATTTGGACAAGAGAGGAAAAAGAGTGTTCATTCAGTGCAGTATGATGGAACAAGCAAAACAGAGGGGAGCGACACCTCTGAGGAGGAAGAGGTGCACATACTGACAGTTGCAGGTGATTCAAATGGCTACTGGGTGTCACCACTGGTGGTGGGACAATCAGTGCGGATGGAGGTGGACACAGGCGCGGCTGTGTCCCTTGTTTCAGACACTGTCTACAACAAAATGCTAAAGCATCTTACCCTTCAGCCAACAAACATTGTGCTAAAGACGTATACCGGTGAACCTGTGGCCATGAGGGGCGTCATTGAGGTGACAGTTAAATTGAACGGACAGACTGCAAAACTGCCACTATATGTGGTAAAGGGAAATTACCCATTGCTACTGGGACGTGCGTGGCTAGAGAAAATCATGCTGGACTGGCCTGCAGTCCGCATGATGTCAAAAGGGGAGTCAGGTCTGACTGCAGTGTTAAACAAACATGCAGAACTCTTCAATGGGGAACTTGGGAGCATGAAAAAGATCAGCGTGAGACTGGACATTAAACCTGACAGCAAACCGAAGTTTCACAAAGCCCGACCTGTACCCTATGCAATTAGGCCAAAAGTTGAGGCTAACTTGGAGGCCTTAGTCGAGAATGGAGTCCTGGAGCCTGTGAGCATGAGCAAATGGGCCACACCCATTGTTCCTGTCCTGAAAAAGGATGGACCTGTTCGAATCTGCGGGGATTTTAAAGTGACTATTAACCCGGTGCTGTCTGTGGAACAGTACCCTCTTCCCCTCATTGATGATCTTTTTACGGGCCTGGCCGGAGGGCAAAAGTTCAGCAAAATAGACTTATGCCAGGCTTATCTACAAATGCATGTCGATGGCAAATCAAAGGAGCTGCTGACAATTGTGACACACAAGGGGCTATACAGGTACTGCCGCCTTCCGTTTGGAATTACGTCGGCCCCTGCTCTATTCCAAAGGGCAATGGATCAGATTTTGAGTGGACTGCCAGGAGTCCAGTGCTACTTGGACGACATCCTTGTCACTGGGACAAATGAGGAGGATCATCTTCTGAACTTGGATGCGACACTACAACGACTGAAAGAGTACGGACTCAGAGTTCGTAAAGACAAATGTGAATTCTTTCAGTCTTCAGTTGAGTACCTGGGGCATGTGATTGACGCTACTGGCCTGCATAAGGCACCGCCAAAGGTCAAGGTGATCGTGGAGGCCCCAGCACCCCAGAATGTGAGCCAGTTACGTTCATTTCTGGGGCTACTTAACTACTATGGGAAGTTTATTCCAGACTTAGCAACATTGCTGAAGCCGTTACATCAGTTGCTATGTCAAGGCAAAACATGGCAATGGACTGAACTGTGCAACGAAGCTTTCGCCCAAGCAAAGAAAGCATTGCTGAATTCGGAGGTCCTGACACACTTCGACCCAAAGCTACCCGTGCAGCTAGCATGTGATGCATCACCATATGGTGTGGGAGTAGTCATATCCCACATCATGCCTTCGGGTGAAGAGAAACCTATCGCCTTCGCATCACGCACCTTGAACAAGGCCGAGAGTAACTATGCGCAGATCGAGCGTGAGGCCTTGGGAATCGTTTTTGGAATTCGAAAATTTCATCAGTACCTGTTTGGGAGAAGGCTCACACTCCTGACGGACCACCGTCCATTGACTTCAACCTTCGGGCCCCACACTGGAATTCCGTCTCTTGCTGCAAGCAGATGCAAAGGTGGGCTTTACTGTTGCCAGGACACACATACGACATCAAATATCGCAAATCAGACTTGCATGGCAACGCAGACGGTCTCTCGAGGCTACCCTTGCCTGTTACTCCCCCAGAGCCTCGTCAGATAGACATCTTCTACTTTAGACAAGTGGAGGGAGCACCTGTCACTGCAGTTCAGGTGCGAAGGTACACCCGCAACAATCCAGTCCTGTCTGAGGTAATGGACGATGTCATTCGAGGGAGAGCAATCCTAGTTTGAAACCTTACGTTTCAAAAAGAAATGAGCTCTCCGTCCAGGCAGGTTGTCTTCTTTGGGGACGCCGTGTCATCATTCCGCCACCTCTGAGGGAACCTATACTGCAACAACTTCATACAGGCCACAGTGGGATGGTTCGGATGAAGGAAATGGCAAGAAGCTACTTCTGGTGGCCAGGTCTCGATGGGAATATTGAGGAGAAAGCCAAAACATGTTCCCCATGTCAAAGGGTCCGGAATGTTCCACAGCTGGCAACCCTACACCCCTGGGATTGGCCTGCAGAGGTGTGGCAGCGAGTACATGTGGACTTCGCCGGTCCTTTCGAAGAGAAGATGTTTATGGTGGTTGTGGACGCTCGTAGCAAGTGGCCAGAGGTCGCTGTGATGAGGTCTACCACGGCAGAGAAAACAATTGAGAAACTTGGTGAGATGTTCAGCCGTTATGGCTCACCGGAACAACTCGTAAGTGACAATGGTCCACAATTTGTATCACAGGAGTTTGCAACCTTCCTGCATGTGAATGGTGTCCAACACATCAGGTCTGCGCCCTATCATCCCTCTACTAACGGCCAGGCAGAAAGGTTCGTGCAAACTTTGAAGCACGCCTTGAAGGCATCGCAAGGTCAGGGCTCAATCCACCAACGTCTGAACAGCTTCCTGTTGTCCTACAGGAACGAGCCGCATGCCACAACCAAAACTTCCCCCGCTTCGCTCATGATGAAGAGGCAGTTGCGGACAAGTTTTGATTTACTCAAACCTCCAAGGGCAGAGCAGGTTGTCCATCGTCAACAACAAGCTCAAGTTGAAAAGAGAGAGAAAAGAGCCAAGGAGAGACGGTTTCATCCGGGAGAGAACGTCCTAGCTCGAAACTACAACACTGGACCGAAATGGGTTCCTGCTACGGTGATCGCGCAGACGGGCCCTGTGTCTTACACGGTTGAGACTGCTGAGGACGTCGTCTGGAGAAGACACACAGATCAACTGTTGCTAGGAGCAGAGACAGCCACAGAGGCTCCAATGGCTGGTTGGCCTGAACTGTTTCCGAATGATACCGCAAACCAGCATCCTTTGCCACAGTGCTCTTCTCCAACACAGGAAGTCAAAGAGACTGTTCCACCTGTGCAAACACCTGACTTTCAACTGACACAGGCACCTTCTCCATCCAGGCCTGTGTCAATGCCTACTGCTGTGGAAGCCAGCGATGACCGCCGGTATCCTGTCAGAGAGCGGCGGCCTCCAAGACGCTTGGATCTGTGGGCTTAGTGACTTACCCACAAGACTGGGGCAGAATAAACCCCAGGGTAAAGTCAGGGTTTGAGGCAGTCTACCTCTACCCTAGGTTAGTTGAGTGTATTGAAAGTAACTTACCTATTGAGGAATAATGTGGACCTTCCATTTAAGAGGGGAGGAAATGTTATGTATTGTGTTGTGGCGTACCAATCACAGAAAGGACACAATCCGCTTTTCGGTCCGTAGACTATAAATCAGGCGTCATGCCTTTAAGAAGGATCACACCTTTAAGAAACTCGATCTGCAACATAGTTAAGCCCAGAGCGGGGGAGGGGCAGTCTAAGCTGTGGACTGATGCAAGACAGTCGGACTTGGTGTAGTCTCTGACGCCATTTTTGTGTTCAACATGTGGTCTCAACAATTAAACCTTTTCTGTTGAACCTCTCCGAGTTCAGTATGTTTTGTTAGGAGTACGTAGACTCCTACAGTGTGTTCTATTGTGTGTTCTCCTCCCACCTGTGGTGGCGCTGTCGCAGGAGATAAATGGTTGGGTATTCTCTCGGTTAAGTTTAGCTCTCTTTGTTCGGAACTTGCCAGAACTTCCTTTCCTTCCAATAAAGCACTTCATGTTTGAATCTCTGAGTTCTGAGTCCTAAATTGTGTCTAGGTAGAAAGGTACCGACACAACGAAGAAATTCCTCCTCCTGGTGAGCTGCCTTCTTGAACCGCTGCGGTCCGTGTGGTGAAGGTACTCCCATAGTGCTGTTAGGGAGGGAGTTCCATGATTGTGACCCAGCTGCCTCTGTACTTGCTTAAAAGCTGCTCATCTCAAAACATGGTCCAGTTCCGATGGAAGGTCATCGACCTGAAACGTTAACTCTGTTTCTCTCTCCACAGATGCTGCCTGATCTGCTGAGTATTCCCAGCATTTTCTGTTTTTATTTCAGGTTTCTAGCACCCGCTGTATTTTGCTTTTGATTTCCATGAGGGAATGGTTAATAAGAACATAAGAACATAAGAAACAGGAGCAGGAATAGGCCACTGGGGCCCTCGAGCCTGCTCCGCCATTCAATAAGATCATGGCTGATCTTGGGCTCAAAGCCATTTCCCTGCCCGCTCCCCATAACCCTTCACTCCCTTATCTTGTAAAAATCTGTCTATCTCCACCTTAAATGTATTTAATGACCCAGCCTCCACAGCTCTCTGGGGCAGAGAATTCCACAGATTTACGACCCTCTGAGAGAAGAAATTCCTCCTCATCTCAGTTCTAAAAGGGCGACCCTTTATTCTGAAACTATGCCCCCGAGTTCTAGATTTCCCCACGAGGGGAAACATCCTCTCTGCATCTACCTTGTCGTGCCCCTCAGTATCTTGTATGTTTCAATAAGATCACCTCTCATTCTTCTAAACTCCAATGAGTATAGGCCCAACCTGCTCAACCTTTCTTCATAAGTCAACACCCTCATCTCAGGAATTAACCGAGTGAATCGTCTCTGAACTGCCTCCAAGCAGGGATAATTAGCGGAGATGATGGAAAGAGCAGGTAAATGGAAGTAGCGAGGAAAGAATATGGGAAAGGAAACAAGTCTGAGCAACTATCGAGAAGAACAAGGGAGCAGAGCAGGAAAATCAGTGGGAGTTCTGGCAAAGCAGGGATATTCAGGAATGATGCCAACAAATATTCCAGCTCTGGCTGTGAGCAGAACTACAAAATTAAAATTAGAATCCTGAATCATTCCTGACAAACGATGGTGGAGAAGTACCAGACACAGTAACCCCAACAGCTGAGAGAAGCACACAGAACAATCCCGATTGGGACACGCATGGTTTCGGAAGCACATGACTTTAGGAAGTTTGGGGGTCAGAGCAATAGGACAGAGCTCCGTTATGCGTGCAAGGCCAAGGAAATGGAGAGAAACATTGAGGGAATTTACCTCAAATTTAGAAAAGATACGATTGACTTGGATGGTTACTGATTATAATGGGCTGTGGTTTTTTAAAATTTGTTCCTGGGCTGTGGGCGTCACTGGCAAGGCCAGCATTTATTGCCCATCCTTAGTTGCCCTTGAGAAGGTGGTGGTGAGCCGCTGTGATATCCGAGTGGTAAGGTCAGAAACTGAGATAAGCCAGACTTCAGGAACCAAAACCTTAACTGTTTAATTATACATATGTAGCAGAGAACATAGCTCTTACAGGCTGCCAGCAAGATACAGATTTCTTACTGTGCAATCACCAAGATGGAGGATCAACCTCTGAGACATACCCAGAATGCAATGCCACTACCTTAATAAGTGTTGTGCCAGGACATTACCTTAATACTGGTAAATATGATCCCTTAATATTTGTCTCCATCTGGTGGATAACTTAAGCATTACATCCCAGATTACTATATCCCCCCCCCTCTTATGTTTACAATAATTTCTTAACAACATTCTTAAAAAGTCCATAAGAAAACTCCTTTAACGATAGTCCATACTGAATGAATCTAGCAGGTCATTATCAATCTCTCTGGCGGCTTGCGAGCCCTTGGTGAACATCTTACAGTCAAGTCCCTGCTTGGTTGTGGTAGAGCCACCTGCTGCTCCTGAGCAGTACTCAGAGTATCTGGCTCTGCTACGATGGTTTCCTCTTGACGAAGGGGTCCAGGTATAACTGGCTCTGTTCGTGGTGTTGGTACCACCAATGCATTTGGATAACTGGGGACCAACTTGTCGTCCAACATTTCCTCTGGAACCTCCAGTTCGATTTCCCTTTGTCTGGTCAGTATCTGATCCACATGTCTGCGTACTACCTGACCAGTTCCCACTGTGACCGTATATGAAACTGGACCGGTCATTGAGTCTATGATGCCAGGAATCCATTTTGGACCATAACTGAAATTCCTGGTGAGGACCACATCTCCTTCTCCAAAACTGCGGCTCTTTGTCCTTCTGTCATGGTTCTCCTTTTGTTTGATTTGTCGGTTTTCCACCTTCCTTTTTAGATCTGGGTGAACCAGGTCAAGAGTGGAGCATAGTCGATGTCCTAACAACTCAGCAGGAGAGAGTCCTGTGGTAGATTGAGGTGTTATTCTGTAGCTGAACAGAACTCGTGACACTTTTGCTGCCAAACTCCCTTCCGCACTTTTTTTCATCATCTCCTTAAATGTTTGTATGGCTCTCTCCACAAGCCCATTTGAAGATGGATGATATGGAGCTGAAGTCACATGCACTATGCCATTGTTTCTCATGAACTCTTTTGTTTCTGTACTCACAAAACACGTGGCATTGTCACTTACTACGATCTCCGGTATCCCTTGATTACTAAAACTCCTACGCAGGCAGTCTATAGTAACAGTAGATGAAGCAGAATTTACAGGATACACATCCATCCATTTGGAATGTGCATCAATGATTATGAGGAACATCTTTTCCATGAATGAACCCGCATAATCTACATGTAATCTTCTCCATGGTTTATCCGGCCACTCCCAGGGGTGGAGTGGAGCCGCTGCTGGTGCCTTCCTGTGTACTTGACAAGTGCTGCATGTCTTGACTAGATTTTCTATCTCCTCATCTAGCTTTGGCTACCACAAGTAACTCCTTGCCAATGCTTTCATACGCGAAACTCCAGGATGACATTGATGTAGTTGCACTAGGATAGACTGTTGTGCTGGCTGTGGAATAATCACTCGAGCTCCCCACAACACGCAACCATCCTGCACACTCAGCTCTGTTTTCCTGACACTGTAAGGTATGAAATCAGTCCCTTCCGGATGTTGTGGCCAACCCCTCATTACATATTCTCGGACTCTAGACAGTACCGGATCTTTACCAGTCCAAGTACTTACTTGTTCTGCGGTCACAATTGCCGTGTCCGTGTCCTCCAACATCAAAACTCTGTCCTGTGGAGCTGCACAGATAGGTGTACCTGGTAGTGGAAGATGGCTCAAGGCATCTGCGTTCCCATGGTACTTGCCCGCCTTGTAAACGATGACATACTCATACACCCTTAACGTCACTGCCCACCTCTGGATCCGGGGTGACACCATCTGTGGTACTGCTTTCATCTCATTAAAAAGAGACAGAAGAGGTTTATGATCGGTGCATATGGTGAATTTCCTGCCATATATGTACTTGTGAAACCTCTGTAACCCAAACATTACTGCTAATCCCTCTTTATCTAACTGGGAATAGTTTTTTTCCGCTGGGGTCAGATTTCGAGACATAAACCCTATCGGTCTTTCTGTTCCATCTTCCAAGCTGTGTGAAAGAACTGCCCCCACCCCGTAAGGTGAAGCGTCACAAGAGAGAATGATGTCTTTCTCTGCATTGTAGTGAACCAACACATCCGAGGACAGTATCAGTTTCTTGGACTGTTCAAATGAATCCCTCTGTTTCTCTTCCCACTGCCACTGTGTCTCCTTGTGCAGAAGTTTGTGAAGAGGTGCTAACACTGTTGCCAAGTTTGGTAAAAACCTGTTATAATAGTTTAGCAGTCCCAGGTAAGCTTTTAACTCAGTCACATTGGTAGGAGCTGGGGCCTCCTGCAGTGCTTGTACCTTCTCCTTGATTGGATGGAGCCCGGTGGCATCCACTCTATGTCCCAGGAACACGGCCTCATTTCCCAGGAAAGTGCACTTACTCCTCTTGAGCCGTAACCCCACCTTATCCAATCTTTGTAGTACCTCTCTCAGAGTGCTCAGATGCTCCTGGTCGGTTCTTCCCGTCACCAGAATATCAAGGACCATAGAGCACATATACCATAAACGCTGTCTACGGAGGTCACGGTCCATCATCAAAGACCCTACCCACCCCAGCCACAGTCTGTTCGCCCTCCTGCCATCTGGGAGACGCTACAGATGCATTCGCACCCGTACGACCAGATTTAGGAACAGCTTCTTTCCCAGGGCTGTCATCCTACTGAACTCCACAAATAAACTCTAAAGCCTGCACATCTGCCAATGCACTTTATTATGGTTATATTTATGTTAATATACTACAAGCCAAATGTATGTTGAATGTTTAAATGTCTTAATCCAAATGTACACTCTCGGGAGCCGCAAGCCTACATTTCATTGTACTGCACTTGTGCACTAACAATGACAATAAAAGTTGATTTTGATTTTTGATTTTGATCCAGATAGATTGAAACATGTGGAATCCCTTGCAGTACACCCTCGATAGTCCTCTGGAAGATAGCTGGACTAGATGAGACACCGAATGGCAAGCGGTTATAGGCAAACAAACCCTTGTGTGTATTTATGGTTACATACTTCTTGGATTCCTCATTTAGTGTAATCTGCAAGTATGCATGACTCATATCCAGCTTCGTGAATTTCTTCCCTCCAGCCAGGTTTGCAAAAAGATCCTCAGTTTTAGGAATAGGATACTGTTCTAGTTTAGACACCCTATTTACTGTCAATTTATAATCTCCACAGATTCTTACCGAATTGTCTGGTTTTAAAACAGGTACAATGGGAGCTGCCCATTCTGAACATTTTACGGGTTCCAGAATGTTCTCTCTCAAAAGACGGTCAAGTTCAGCCTCTACCTTCGGTTTCATGGCATACGGTACAGGTCGTTGTTTAAAAAACCTTGGCAGTGCCTCCTTGTCTACATAAATCTTAGCTGGGGGGCCATTAAATGTGCCAAGTTCTTCCTTGAACACGTTCTCATGTTCAATCAACACGTCTTGCAAAGACAATTGTTTGCCTCCCTCTATTTGATTTATTGCTCCCCAATCTAATTTAAGTTCTCGTATCCAGCCCTGACCTAACAAGTTTGGTCCAGAACCCGATACTACAACTACAGGTAGCTGTTCCACGGTGTCCCTGTGTTTCACAGTTACAGTAGCTGTACCCAATGTCGCCACTCATTCACCGGTATAGGTTTTAAGCTGCATAGAGCAAGACTTTAACTCTGGAACTTTTGCATGGTTCCACAATTTTAAGTACTCCTCCCTGTTCATTATGGTTACGCCGCATCCTGTATCCACTTCAAAGTTGACCTTAGAGTCATTTATTTTCGGTTGCAAAGTGATAGGATCCACTTTTGGAATGTTCTCTCGCATACTATGCATTATGAACATGTCGTCTTCTTTCTCAGCTTCTCCGCTGATGTGATGTGCTCCCTGTTTTTTCACTTCTCTTCCTAGGTTTTGCTTTTCTACCCCTTTAGGTTTGTAAACCTCCCCGGGGCCTTCTGCTCTGCATGCTCTTTTTATGTGTCCGTTTTTTCCACACTTGTGGCACATTTCCTCCAGAAACCTGCATTCCCTCGCCAGGTGATCTCCATTGCATCTATAACATGCCTTTACATGCTCACGTTGTGGTTTCTGACTCATATTTAACTTGTGCACCAGCGCACCTGCAACTTGTCTCGTAGTAGCCCAGTCTGAACCTTGTATTTCTTTTACATCACGGTTAGCTGTCTCTATGGCTTGAGCAAGTTCCAACGCTTTTTCATACGTAAGCCCAGTCTCGGACAATAATCTCCTCTGCATTCGAGCATCCATTATCCCGCAAACAAGCCTATCTCTCAGCATGTCTTTCAAACTGTTCCCGTAATTGCAATCGTGTGCCAGTTTTCTCAACACCGCTACAGTCTCTCCCGGTTTCCTGTTCCGTGAATTAAATTTGAAACGCTGTACAATCTCACTCGGTCTGGGATTGAAATGTTCCTTTAGCAAGGCCACTAAGTTAGCAAATGTAATGTCTCCAGGCTTTTCAGGACTGCATAAGTTCCTCATTAAACTATACGTCTGACTTCCCACGAAGTGAGCAAAATAGCTCTTCTTTTTCCTACATCAATTATATCATTTGCTTCAAAGAAATGCAGTAGCAACTCACAGTACTCATTCCAGGTCTGTGTCTGAACATCTAAAGCAGAGATCTGTCCTACCATAGCAGCCATGATTCCTTGATTCAGTGCTTTTTTTTTTCCTTCTTCAAGATGAGATCTGTTCAGCCTCGTCGCCAAATGTGATATCCGAGTGGTAAGGTCAGAAACTGAGATAAGCCAGACTTCAGGAACCAAAACCTTAACTGTTTAATTATACATATGTAGCAGAGAACATAACTCTTACAGGCTGCCAGCAAGATACAGATTTCTTGCTGTGCGATCACCAAGATGGAAGATCAACCTCTGAGTCATACCCAGAATGCAATGCCACTACCTTAATAAGTGGTGTGCCAGGACATTACCTTAATACTGGTAAATATGATCCCTTAATATTTGTCTCCATCTGGTGGATAACTTAAGCATTACATCCCAGATTACTATAGCCGCCTTCTTGAACCGCTGCAGTCCGTGTGGTGAAGGTGCTCCCACAGTGCTGTTAGGGAGGGAGTTCCAGGATTTTGACCCAGCGACGATGAAGGAACGGCCGATATACTTCCAAGTCAGGATGATGTGTGACATGGAGGGGAACTTGGAGGTGGTGGTGTTCCCATGCGCCTGCTGCCCTTGTCCTTCTAGGTGGAAGAGGTCGCGGGTTTGGGAGGTGCTGCCGAAGAAGCCTTGGCGAGTTGCTGCAGTGCATCTTGTAGATGGTACACACTGCAGCCACAGTACACCGGTGGTAGAGGGAGTGAATGTTTAAGATGGTGGATGGGGTGCCAATCAAGCGGGCTGCATTGTCCTGGATGGTGTCAAGCTTCTTGAGTGTTGTTGGAGCTGCACTCATCCAGGCAAGTAGAGAGTATTCCATCACACTCCCGACTTGTGCCTTGTAGATGGTGGAAAGGCTTTGGGGATTCCTTAGTTTGGAATCAAGTAATGCCAGCACATCTCCCATCAAAATTTGAACAATTAAGTTTCGAAATGTATCTGGGACGAAAATCGATCTCAGACGTGCAGGGGTGGAGGCAGAAGTAGTTGGTGATCTATTTAAGGCCCTGCACTCCCAGCAGCCAGCTGCACGCTAAGGGCGCACAAAGAGAATTGGTATGACTGTGTTGCGCTACCTCTGACCCACGTTTCCTTTGAATACTTTACTGGGTGGTGTAATGTGCCAGTGAGCTGGCTTGCCAGGGTAGATGCTGAGAGGCTGTTTCCCCTGGCTGGAGAGTCTAGAACCAGGGGTCACAGTCTCAGGATAAGGGGTCGGCCATTTAGGACTGAGATGAGGAGGAATTTCTTCACTCAGAGGGCGGTGAATCTTTGGAATTCTTCAACCCAGAGGGTTGTGGAGGCTCAGTCGTTGAGTATATTCAAGACAGAAATCGATAGATTTTGGCAGATGGTGTATAATGTGGGAAAGTGTGAGGTTATCCACATTGGCAGGAAAAATGAAAAAGCAAATTATTATTTAAATGGAGAGAGATTACAAAATGCTGCAGTTCAGAGGGACCTGGGGGTCCTTGTGCATGAAACACAAAAAGTTAGCATGCAGGTACAGCAAGTAATCAAAAAGGCAAATGAAATGTTGGCCTTTATTTCAAGGGGGTTGGAGTATAAAAGTAGGGAAGTCCTGCTACAACTGTAAGGAAAACAAGGGATATGGGGATAGGGCGGGAAAGTGGAGTTGGGGTAGAAGATCAGCCATGATCTTATTGAATGGCGGAGCAGGCTCGAGGGGCCGAATGGCCTACTCCTGCTCCTAATTCTTATGTTCTTATGATTCCATGTACTGTGACACATACAGACAGCTGGGTGACTGAGAAGACGATGTCATGGATTTCCACTCAGGCCCACTTTCTGGCTAACATTAGCAAGTAAGGAAAAATATATACACTAGAGGTTTTCCCAACCGAGTTGCACTGTTTTAAATAGAAACAGCTCCCGTATCCTTGGTTCTTTGGTGATTGAAAGTCGTTTGGATCGCATAGCTAGAGTTACAACAACAACTTGCATTTATATAGCGCCTTTAATGCAGTAATGCATAATCAGACATAAATTGATACTGAGCTAAAAAAGGAGACATCAGGGCAGGTGTCCAGAAGTTGCTCCAAGAGGCAGGCTTTACGGAGCGTCTTAAGGGAGGAGAGAGAGAAAGAAAGACTTGCATTTCTACAGCACCTTTCACAACCTCTGGACATCCCAAAGTGCTTTACAGCCAATGAAGTAATGTAGGAAATGCAGCAGCCAATTGGCACACAGCAAGCTCCCACAAACAGCAATGTGATAATGACCAGATAATGGGGGAGAAATTGGGTGACTAGCGCCACCTGTTAGCGCCTAAAGAGGCAGGCAGTGGCTATAGCGCCACTGGCTGCGCCTCCCGCGATATTCAGTAGGGGCGCTAATGGTGGCGTTAGCCTGTTGCGCTGCGCCGCCACCGATGACGTCATCGGTGTGCGCAGCGCCCCATTCGTGCACCGTTCGCGATATTTGGTAGCGAACGCCGCAGTTGCGCCGTTCGCTACCCGCGCCCGGTTCACGGGGCCTTACTGTGCCGGCAGCGGCGCAAGTTAAGGTGGAGGTGCGGGGCGGCCGCTTTTTCGGCGGCTGCCTGCCAGCACCTCTGTCCCCGGCCTCCTAAACCCCCCCCCCCCCCGCGGCATTGCCGGCTGTTTCCCGAGAGCCCGGCACTTCTCCTTGGTGCCGGGCTCATTTGCCGGCACTCGCGAGCGGGGATCGCGCTGTTGCAGGCACCTCCCCCTTAACAGTGGGAGGAAGGCCTGCAGTACCGCAGCGTGCTGTGCCGCAGCGTGTGGCACTGCGGCACGTTGCGCTGCGATAATCAGTTTCAGCGCCCTAAGAGGGACGCGGAGCGCCTCGAGCCTCGCCCCGTGTCCCTCGAGGGGCACTGAAACTGAATTTCTGACGATCGGTATCACTCCGATCGCTGCGCTAAATCCTGCGCTCAGGCGACTTTTGCGCCACTTTGGCGCCCCAACCCAATTTCTAGGCCAATCTGTTTTAGTGATGTTGGTTGGGCGATAAATATTGGCCCAGGACATCGAGGATAACTCCGCTGCTCTTCTTCGAAATAGTGCCATGGGATCTTTTACATCCACTTAAGAGAGCAGACGGGGGTCTTGGTTTAACGCCTCATCCGAAAGACGGCACCTCCAACAGTGCAGCGCTCCCTCAGCACTGCACTGGGGTGTCAGCCTAGATTTTATGTGCCCACAACCTTCTGATTTAAAGGCACGTGCACCACCCACTGAGCCACAGCTGGCACTGACTAGAGAGGTTTAGGGAGGGAATCCCAGAGTTTAGGGCCTAGACCGCTGAAGGATTGTGGATGCAGATTCAATAGTGACTTTCAAAAGGGAATTTAATAAATACATGAAGGGAAAAAAATCTGCAGGGATATGAGGAAAGAGCAGGGAGAGAGTGGGACTAATTGGAGAGCTCTAGCAAACAGGCACGATGGGCCGAATGGCCTCCTTCTGTGCTGTATGATTCTATGATTCTATGACCAAGCACAACAAAAGGAAAACTTGACTCCATTAAGCCACAATTTGATCTGACAATTTCATTCCCCGCTAATCCCTGGAAGCAGCTAATTCCAGACTTCTCAGAAATCTGGAGAGCAGCGGGTGGAGGGAGTTGGCCACACCAACCGAAAACCATCTGCACAATTATCTGAAGAATTTCTCCTGGTGAGAATAAAATTAATTCATTATTTAAAAAAAGGATTTAACAGCACAAGCCTGGAGACATGCCAAATCCTTTTAAACAGTGCTGCTCACCTGCAGCCCCCCCACCACCGTACCCCAGCCCCCCATGCCCCCTCCCCCACCCCACCCCCCCCACACCCCTCCCCCACCACCGTACCCCAGCCCCCACCCCCCAGCACTGTACCCAAACCCCACCACCGTACCCCACTCCCCCACCCCTCCCCCTTCCCCGCCCCACCCCCCCACCACCGTACCCCACCCCCCACCCCCACCACCGTACCCCACCCCCTCCCCCACCCCACACCCCCCACCCCCTCCCCCACCACTGTACCCACCCCCCCACCCCCCACCACCGTACCGCACTCCCCCACACCCCTCCCCCTCCCCCGCCCCCACACCCCCACCCCCACCACCGTACCCCCCCACCCCACCCCCCCACCACCGTACCACCCCCACCCCACTCCCCCACCCCACACCCCCCACCACCGTCCCCCCCACCCCATCCCCCTACCCCCCTCCCCCACCCCACACCACCGTACCCCGCCCTCCACACCCCCCACACCCCTCCCCCACCCCACCACCGTACCCCAACCCCCACCCCACACAGCCCTCCCCCACCCCACACCCCCCACCACCGTCCCCCCCACCCCATCCCCCTACCCCCCTCCCCCACCCCCCACCACCGTACCCCGCCCTCCACACCCCCCACACCCCTCCCCCACCCCACCACCGTACCCCAACCCCCACCCCACACAGCCCTCCCCCACCCCACCACCGTACCCCACCCCCCCACCCCACACAGCCCTCCCCCACCCCACACCCCCACCACCGTCCACCCCCACACCCCACCCCCCACCACCGTACCCCACCCCACCCCCCCAACACCCCCCACCCACCCCCACCCCACCGCCTGCACCTGGACCACACGGATCATCATAGACTGTAGACACCACATTAGCCCCTAAAGTACTACAGTTCCCACCACCTGAATCGTCCACACATACATAGGCAGCCACCGATAGCGGGAAAATAGTACCTTATGAGACATTTACAAAGGTGCCGCTCATAACACGTGTTCAAAAGTATGAGCGGTTTTTGATCGAGTAAATAAGGAGAAACTGTTTCCAATGGCAGGAGGGTCGGTAACCAGAGGACACAGAGTGAAGGTGATTGACTAAAGAACCAGAGGGGAGATGAGGAGAATTGTTTTAACGCAGCGAGTTGTTGTGATCTGGAACGCTCTGCCTGAAAGGGCGGTGGGAGCAGATTCAATAGTAACTTTCAAAAGGGAATTGGATAAATACTTGAAAAGGAAAATTTCGAAGGGCTAATGGGGAAAGAGCAGGGGAATGGGTAGGTCTTTTAAACAGCTTAGGACCTCGGCAGCTGAAGGCACGGTTGCCAATGGTGGAGCGATGAAAATAGGGGTAGCGCAAGAGGCCGGAATTGGAGGAATGCAGAGATCTCGGGGCATTGTGGGGCTGGAGGAGGTTACAGAGATAGGGAGGGGCGGGTGGGGGGGGAGGTCATGGAGGGATTTGAACACAAGGAAAAGAATTCTAAAATTGAGGCATTGTTGGACCGGGAGTCAATGTAGGTCAGCGAGCCCAGGAGGTGATGGGTGAACGGGACTTGGTGCGAGTTAGGACACGGGGCAGCAGAGTTTTGGATGAGCTCGAGTTTACGCAGGGTGGAATGTGGGAGGCCGGCCCGGAGAGCGTTGGAATAGTCGAGTCTAGAGGTAACAAAGGAATGGGTGAGGGTTTCAGCAGCAGATGAGCTGAGGCGGGGCGGAGACGGGCGATGTTACGGAGGTGGAAACAGGCGGTCTTGGTGAAGGAGGGGAGATGGGGCTTGGACTATGCAAAGTTATTGTCCTGAGTTTTGATATCGTTGGGAATACTCGCGTGAATAAAAAATAATTCTTAATAACACAAAAAGGTGAGGTGGGGGGGGGAAATAAATAAATAGTTCGTTCGCACTCAGCGACTCATAGTGGGACATTCTAATTTTCTGCAATACCAGTAGACTATCGGTCATCTGATGAACAGCCAGCCTTGGGATGAACTTGTAACAGTCCAGCTTGGAATCCAGCGCTGCCGCCACTCAGTTGCCAGGCTCTGACTTTAGACTCGCAGAAGCAGTCGGTATTTTTGGCTGACATTTCAGAGCCTTTAAAGCGTCTTCCTGAAAGACCGTTTACCCTTTGCTGAGCTACAGTAGATCTGCGAACATTTTATGCTTCACCCGCCCCTCCCAACCCCCCAAGAAAAACAGAGTCAAGAATTACAGCACAAAGCCGTTTAGTTCAGGACTTTCGTAGCTCTTTGTATTATTCCTTTCCAATCAGAATAATCAAACTACTTCGCAAAGGCACCGGGTGAAACCTTGAACATTCACAAGAATTGGAGTGGAAGTGGAGAGACTGACTAAGTAAAATACTTTTGTGTGTTTTGAATTGATGGGTCACGTTCTCTAGATTCTTGATAGAGCAGCATAAGTAGCGGTTGTCTGCATGGCCAATCCCTATAACAACAACAACTTGCATTTATCCAGCGCCTTTAGGGTAGTGAAAATGTCCCGAAGCACTTCACAGGAGTGATTATCAAACAAAATTTGACACCGAGCCACAGAAAGAGATATTAGGACAGGTGATCAAAAGCTTGGTCAAAGAGGTCGGTTTTAAGGAGCGTCAAAGAGGAGAGAGAGGTGGAGAGGTTTAGGGAGGGAATTCCAGAGGTTGGGGCCTCGGCAGCTGAAGGCACGGCCGCCAATGGTGGAGAAAGGAAATCGAGGATGTGCAAGAGGCCAGAATTGGAGGAGCGCAGAGATCTCGGAGGGTTGTAGGGCTGGAGGAGGTTACAGAGATAGAGAGGGGCGAGGCCATGAAGAACAGCATATGAACACGTTAAGTGTGTTCACTGATGTAGTCAGCAATAACGTCTGGGCTAAATGCCTGGATTTCCACAGCGACTCCAAATTGCACGCTGTCTTCTTGATGGAAACCCTGGAGAAACAACATAACCAGCTAATGCCTCCATTGCTCGGTAGGGTATCTGCCGGTCATCCACCGTAGTTACACCAGGAGATTGGGAGACACCCCAGGATATTATACCCCACAGTCTCTTAGAAGCAGTTGTTAGTATTCTGAAAATGACGAATGTGCTAGTGTAAAATATTCTGGTTATTGATTATATATTCTGGCCTCTTGCACAGCCCTGATTTTAATCACTCCACCATTGGCGGCCGTGCCTTCAGCTGCCTGGGCCCTAAGCTCTGGAATTCTCTCCCTAAATCTCTCCGCCTCACTCTCCTCCTTTAAGACGCTCCTTAAAACCGACCTCTTTGGCCAAGTTTTTGATCACCTGCCCTAATTGCTCCTTATGTGGCTCGGTGTCACATTGTGTTTGCTATCGCTCCTGTGAAACGCCTCGGGACACTTTACTACGTTACAGGTGCCATATAAATGGAAGTTGTTGTTGATTTACTGACCATTAAGGTCACTGTTGCACAATGGAATCGGACCATTCATTAAACGGAAATTTTCACGAATCCCAGCCGGGGAGGTTTACCCTAGGAGTGAGGATTTGGGTTTACCCTGGGAGTGGGGATTTGGGTTTACCCTGAGAGTGAGGATTTGGGTTTACCCTGGGAGGGAGGATTTGGGTTTACCCTGGGAGTGAGGATTTGGGTTTACCCTAGGAGTGAGGATTTGGGTTTACCCTGGGAGTGAGGATTTGGGTTTACCCTGGGAGTGGGGATTTGGGTTTACCCTGGGAGTGCGGATTTGGGTTTACCCTGGGAGTGTGGATTTGGGTTTACCCTGGGAGTGAGGATTTGGGTTTACCCTGGGAGTGTGGATTTGGGTTTACCCTGGGAGTGAGGATTTGGGTTTACCCTGGGAGTGGGGATTTGGGTTTACCCTGGGACTGAGGATTTGGGTTTATCCTAGGAGTGAGGATTTGGGTTTACCCTGGGAGTGTGGATTTGGGTTTACCCTAGGAGTGAGGATTTGGGTTTACCCTGGGACTGAGGATTTGGGTTTACCCTGGGAGTGGGGATTTGGGTTTATCCTGGAAGTGTGGATTTGGGTTTACCCTAGGAGTGCGGATTTGGGTTTACCCTGGAAGTGTGGATTTGGGTTTACCCTGGAAGTGAGGATTTGGGTTTATCCTGGAAGTGTGGATTTGGGTTTACCCTAGGAGTGCGGATTTGGGTTTACCCTGGAAGTGTGGATTTGGGTTTACCCTGGAAGTGTGGATTTGGGTTTACCCTGGGAGTGAGGATTTGGGTTTACCCTAGGAGTGGGGATTTGGGTTTACCCTGGGAGTGGGGATTTGGGTTTACCCTGGGAGTGGGGATTTGGGTTTACCCTGGGAGTGGGGATTTGGGTTTACCCTGGGAGTGCGGATTTGGGTTTACCCTGGGAGTGGGGATTTGGGTTTATCCTAGGAGTGGGGATTTGGGTTTACCCTAGGAGTGGGGATTTGGGTTTACCCTGGGAGTGAGGATTTGGGTTTACCCTAGGAGTGGGGATTTGGGTTTACCCTGGGAGTGCGGATTTGGGTTTACCCTGGGAGTGCGGATTTGGGTTTACCCTGGGAGTGGGGATTTGGGTTTATCCTGGGAGTGGGGATTTGGGTTTACCCTGGGAGTGCGGATTTGGGTTTACCCTGGGAGTGAGGATTTGGGTTTACCCTGGGAGTGGGGATTTGGGTTTACCCTGGGAGTGCGGATTTGGGTTTACCCTGGGAGTGGGGATTTGGGTTTATCCTGGGAGTGGGGATTTGGGTTTACCCTGGGAGTGCGGATTTGGGTTTACCCTGGGAGTGAGGATTTGGGTTTACCCTGGGAGTGGGGATTTGGGTTTACCCTGGGAGTGCGGATTTGGGTTTACCCTGGGAGTGCGGATTTGGGTTTACCCTGAGAGTGTGGATTTGGGTTTACCCTGGGTGTGTGGATTTGGGTTTACCCTGGGAGTGTGGATTTGGGTTTACCCTGGGAGTGGGGATTTGGGTTTACCCTGGGAGTGTGGATTTGGGTTTACCCTGGGAGTGGGGATTTGGGTTTACCCTGGGAGTGAGGATTTGGGTTTACCCTGGGAGTGTGGATTTGGGTTTACCCTGGGAGTGTGGATTTGGGTTTACCCTGGGAGTGTGGATTTGGGTTTACCCTGGGAGTGGGGATTTGGGTTTACCCTGGGACTGAGGATTTGGGTTTACCCTGGGAGTGAGGATTTGGGTTTACCCTGGGAGTGCGGATTTGGGTTTACCCTGGGAGTGTGGATTTGGGTTTACCCTGGGAGTGGGGATTTGGGTTTACCCTGGGACTGAGGATTTGGGTTTACCCTGGGAGTGAGGATTTGGGTTTACCCTGGGAGTGAGGATTTGGGTTTACCCTGGGAGTGAGGATTTGGGTTTACCCTGGGAGTGAGGATTTGGGTTTACCCTGGGAGTGTGGATTTGGGTTTACCCTGGGAGTGAGGATTTGGGTTTACCCTGGGAGTGAGGATTTGGGTTTACCCTGGGAGTGTGGATTTGGGCTTACCCTGGGAGTGAGGATTTGGGTTTACCCTGGGAGCGGGGATTTGGGTTTACCCTGGGAGTGCGGATTTGGGTTTACCCTGGGAGTGCGGATTTGGGTTTACCCTGAGAGTGTGGATTTGGGTTTACCCTGGGAGTGGGGATTTGGGTTTACCCTGGGAGTGTGGATTTGGGTTTACCCTGGGAGTGTGGATTTGGGTTTACCCTGGGAGTGGGGATTTGGGTTTACCCTGGGAGTGGGGATTTGGGTTTACCCTGGGAGTGAGGATTTGGGTTTACCCTGGGAGTGCGGATTTGGGTTTACCCTGGGAGTGTGGATTTGGGTTTACCCTGGGAGTGGGGATTTGGGTTTACCCTGGGACTGAGGATTTGGGTTTACCCTGGGAGTGAGGATTTGGGTTTACCCTGGGAGTGAGGATTTGTGTTTACCCTGGGAGGGAGGATTTGGGTTTACCCTGGGAGTGAGGATTTGGGTTTACCCTGGGAGTGTGGATTTGGGTTTACCCTGGGAGTGAGGATTTGGGTTTACCCTGGGAGTGAGGATTTGGGTTTACCCTGGGAGTGTGGATTTGGGCTTACCCTGGGAGTGAGGATTTGGGTTTACCCTGGGAGCGGGGATTTGGGTTTACCCTGGGAGTGCGGATTTGGGTTTACCCTGAGAGTGTGGATTTGGGTTTACCCTGGGAGTGGGGATTTGGGTTTACCCTGGGAGTGGGGATTTGGGTTTACCCTGGGAGTGGGGATTTGGGTTTACCCTGGGAGTGCGGATTTGGGTTTACCCTGGGAGTGTGGATTTGGGTTTACCCTGGGAGTGGGGATTTAGATTTACCCTGGGAGTGAGGATTTGGGTTTACCCTGGGACTGAGGATTTGGGTTTACCCTGGGAGGGAGGCCTGGCTAAAAGAGCCATCAATTGGTCCAGGCAGCGGGCGGTCGAGGGGGTCGTCCAGCCGGATTGCCTGCCTCTCTTCCGCGGCCATGTTCGCGCCCGGGTGGCCCTGGAGATGGAGCACGCGGTGTCCGCCGGTGCGCTTGAGTATTTCCGCGACCGGTGGGCGCCGCGGGGACTGGAGTGCATCATCAACCCGGATAACCAAATTTTAATATGATTTGTTAAGTTTTAGTTGAACTTCTGTTTACAGTCAATTTGGTTTTTTTTTGGTACGAACAAAAAGAGTACCCTGGGAGGGAGGATTTGGGTTTACCTTGGGAGTGAGGATTTGGGTTTACCCTGGGAGTGAGGATTTGGGTTTACCCTGGGAGTGAGGATTTGGGTTTACCCTGGGAGTGAGGATTTGGGTTTACCCTGAGAAAGGATTAATTAGTAATCTTGTGGTACGAGGCCCCTTGGGTTGGAGCGATCATAATATGATCGAATTCTTCATTAAGATGGAGAATGAAGTAGTTGACTCAGAAACTAGGGTCCTGAATTTAAATAAAGGAAACTATGATGGTCTGAGGCGCGAATTGGGTAGGATTGATTTTGGAATGTCACTCAAAGGGTTAACGGTGGATAGGCAATGGCAAACATTCAAAGACCGCATGGATGAACTACAGAATTTGTTCATCCCAGTTTGGCATAAAAATAAAACAAAAAAGGTGACTCAACCGTGGCTAACGAGGGAAATTAGGGATAGCATAAGATCCAAGGAGAAGATATATAAATTGGCCAGAAAAAGCAGTAATCCAGAGGATTGGGAGCAGTTTAGGATTCAACAAAGGAGGACAAAGGGATTAATTAAGAAAGGGAAAATAGAATATGAGAGTAAGCTTGCATGGAACATAAAAACTGACTGTAAAAGCTTTTATAGATATGTGAAGAGAAAAAGATTGGTAAAGTCAAGCGTAGGCCCCTTGCAGTCAGAATCAGGGGAATTTATAATGGGGAACAAAGAAATGGCAGACCAATTAAATACCTGGGGCTAGGTTTTCAGTATAGACAGTTTTGGGGCGCTAACCTTAGCGCCCGCCCGAAGTTAGCGCCCGCCCCAAAGTAGCGCCCCGTTGCCGGAAATTCAGTGGCTTCACCCTAAGAGGTTGGTGGAGCGCTAAAAGAGGCGTTCCACTACTATCTTTAGGCGCTAAGCCGGCGGTGCAGAGCGCAACACCCGAGCTCGGGCGCAGCGCACGGCAGATACTCTGGTGCCAGTGAGCTCTTAAAGGGGAAGGGTGCATGTGTTTTTTTCAAAGGCAGAGTCTGGGGGGGAAGACAGCAGGAGGAGGAGGAGGAGGAGGAGGAGGAGGAGGTGGTGGTGGTGGTGGTGGCCGGAAACATAAATACACCGTTCACAACAACACTCTGGATCCTTCCACACAACACATGCAGACTGCCTTTTATAGTGCAGGAGGAGTGCCCTTTAATTTGCGCTCCCCAGGGTGTGTTGTGTTCCATTTTACAAACGCTCTGGATGCCAGCCGCACAATGGGGCGGTCCGACTGAAATTTGTATTCGGGGCGGCCAAAGGGCGTTGCACGAGGATGTGACGTCATTTTCTGCGCGCGCATCCGGGCGGCCGCTAAACTTTGCGCCGGCGCTAACGGGCAACTTAATTTGGGGCGGGGCGCAAACTGCGCTGCGCCCGGGTGCTACACGCATAGCGCCCGAAAATCACTTCTCTTAAGGCGCTAACTGCTGGCGCAAGCAACTGAAAATCTAGCCCATATTTTGGTTCTGTCTTCACAAAGGAGGACACAAATAACCTCCCAGAAATGTCGGGGAACATAGGGTCTGATGAAAAGGAGGAACTGAAAGAAATCAGTATTTGTAGGGAAATGGTGTTAGGGAAATTGACGGGATTGAAGGCCGATAAATCCCCAGGGCCTGATAATCTACATCCTAGGGTACTTAAGGAAGTGGCTCTAGAAATAATAGATGCATTGTTGATCATCTTCCAACATTCAATGGAATCTGGAACAGTACCCATGGATTGGAGGGTAGCTAATGTTGCCCCACTATTCAAAAAAGGTGGTAGAGAGAAAATGGGGAATTACAGACCGGTAAGCCTGACATCGGTAATGGGGAAAATGCTAGAGTCCATTATAAAAGATGTAATAGCAGAGCACTTGGAAAACAGTGACAGGATCGGACAAAGTCAACATGGATTTACAAAAGGTAAATCATGCTTGACTAATCTACTGGAATTTTTTGAGGATGTAACTGGTAAAATAGATAAGGGAGAACCAGTGGATGTGGTGTATTTGGACTTTCAGAAGGCTTTCGATAAGGTCCCACATAAGAGATTAGCATGTAAAGTTAAGGCACATGGGATTGGGGGCAAGGTATTGACTTGGATAGAGAACTGGTTGGCAGATAGAAAGCAAAGAGTTGGAATAAATGGGTCTTTTTCCGAGTGGCAGGCAGTGACTAGTGGGGTACCGCAGGGATCGGTCCTAGGACCCCAGCTGTTCACAATATATATTAATGATCTAGACAAGGGAACTAGATGTAATATCTCCAAATTTGCAGACAACACAAAGTTGGGTGGGCATGTGTGCTGTGAGGAGAATGCCGAGAAACTACGGGATGATTTGGACAGGTTGGATGATTGGGCAGAAGCATGGCAGATGCAATATAACGTGGATAAATGTGAGGTTATCCACTTTAGTGTCAAAAACAGGAAGGCAGATTATTATCTGAATGGCAATAGATTGGGAGAAGGGGAAGTGCAACGAGACCTGGGTGTCCTTGTGCACCAGTCGCTGAAGGTAAGCATGCAGGTGCAGCAGGCGGTTAAGAAGGCAAATGGTATGTTGGCCTTCATAACGAGAGGGTTTGAGTACAGGAGCAGGGATGTCTTGCTGCAGTTGTACAGGGCCTTGGTGAGACCACACCTTGAGTATTGTGTGCAGTTTTGGTCGCCTTATCTGAGGAAGGATATTCTTGCCATGGAAGGAGTTCAGCGAAGATTCACCAGGCTGATACCTGGGATGGCAGGAATGACGTATGAGGAGAGATTGGGACGATTGGGCTTGTACTCACTGGAGTTTAGAAGAATGAGAGGGGATCTCATTGAAACTTATAAAATTCTGGCAGGACTGGACAGACTAGATGCAGGGAGGATCTTCCCGATGGTCGGGGAGTCCAGAACCAGGGGTCACAGTCTAAGGATAAGGGGTAAGCCTTTTAGGACAGAGATGAGGAGGAATTTCTTCACCCAGAGAGTGGTGAACCTGTGGAATTCTCTACCACAGAAGGCAGTAGAGGCCAATTAATTAAATATATTCAAGAAGGAGTTGGATATATTTCTTAAGGCTAAAGGGATCAAGGGGTATGGGGAGAAAGCAGGGACCGGGTACTGAACTTGGATGATCAGCCATGATTGCATTGAATGGCGGAGCGGGCTCAAGGGGCCAAATGGCCTACTCCTGCTCCTATCTTCTATGTTTCTATGAGAGTGTGGATTTGGGTTTACCCTGGGAATGCGGATTTGGGTTTATCCTGGGAGTGGAGATTTGGGTTTACCCTGGGAGTGCGGATTTGGGTTTATCTTGGGAGTGTGGATTCGGGTTTACCCTGGAAGTGCGGATTTGGGTTTATCCTGGGTGTAGTGGCACTTCTTAGTTTCCAAACAGGCAGCCACTGAGCTGTGGGGTTTTTAACAACGAGTAGACGCGTGTCGAAATAAAACGTTCCCAAACGTAGCTTTGTCTTTTAACCTGTTTACTATAACACTTAACAAACGGAATTACAAAGCAAACACGTATAAACGAACACGGTCAAAAACTGTACTGCTCCAAACCTCACAGCTTCTGCCTCCTTCAACCACGTGCAGTTTAAACTGTAAAATGGCTGCACCCATGTGTGGCTTAGGGACTGTTCCATTGTGGCAAGAATGAAGGGGGTGTCTCGGACTATACTACTGGAGCAAGAACATAGGGGGTTTCTTAATACAATAAGTCGGTCAGGTAAATTAACTGTATTATGCCATTTAACCACTATTTTAAAGTATTTTCTTAAGCTTTTATGGCTCTTACATTCCGGCCCCTAATTGACTAGGCACATGAAGCATATCAATTACTCAAACATTAAGAGTCATAAACTAATGAGTTCAACATATTTACAATATAAGTGTCCACTTCTTTCGTTCAGGAACCTTTCACGCTGCTTCTTGTAGCAGGCAGAGCTTTGTGATCGGTCTTTCCAGGGTACTGGTCTTGGTTTGCAAACAAACGCGACGAACGTCGCCTCTGGAGTCTGGCATGGTCTGCCATTTTCTGCTCCCCAGCTCTAGCGTGTAACCGTCTGCGAACAATGCATTCAGAGAGTATTTTTCTTATTACGGAGTTAGCTCCTGGAATCCAGTATCTTTGTCTTAGCTTCGCAAGCACGTGATTCCTCCCACTGTGTCCAATACTCTGGTGTATATGCTGAAGAATGAGGGTAGCAACCCGGAGGTCCTTAGAAAGGATAGCAGGATGCTTGGCCTCCTCTGGCATAGCAGATTTGTTTAGTCTCCCTCCCACCCTCAGTACTCCATCTTGCAGTGTAGGGTCCAGCTTGTAGATATGACTACCTTTCTTGATTGGAGTATTTCGCTGTAGAGCTTCGATTTCTTCTGGGTATCTTTGTCTTTGACTGAAGCGAACTATCTCCTTCTCAGCCTTGGCCAAATCCTCCACGGTCAATGAATTCTTGCCCAATGTGGTCTTGTGATGATGCGTATACTGCTGTAGAAGCATTCTCTGCTTATCAGGGTTACTTTCAGACTGACTGATAGTGGCTCGGTACTCTTTTCTCTTACCGCTCAGGTGTAGCAGCAACTCTTTCAACCTTAGAAACCATGCAACTGCTTTCCTCAACTGGTGCCATCCTGAGAAATGGTTAACAAGCTTGTTCACTGTGTCAAAGTTCTCTTTCGTATTTATGAGATTTACTGTGACTGATCTCTTGACTTCGACGTCGTCTTCAGCAATCTGACTTGGCATATCTGGTCTTTCTGGCCATGATCTCTCTGTTTCCAGCAGATAACTTGGGCCTTGTATCCAAGTTACACTCCTCATGACGTTTTCAGCCTTCAATCCTCGTGAGGCTTGATCTGCTGGGTTTAATGAGGTGTTTACGTACCTCCATTGAGATGGTTGTGTAGCTTCTCTAATGGATGAGATTCTGTTTGCTACGAAGGTCTTGAAGCGTATCTTCTCATTCTCTATGTACTTCAGCACCGCCGTGCTATCCGTCCAGAAGACAGATTCTTCTAATGGGAGCTGTAACTCTTTCCGCATCGCCTGGTCAACTTTAACTGCAACAACCGCTGCCGTCAATTCCAGTCTTGGGATGGTGACCTGCTTCAGCGGAGCCACCCTGGATTTCCCCATGAGGAAGGCACAATGTTTCTGGCCCTGTTGATTTGTCAGCAAGAGGTAAGTAGCCGTGCCATAGCCGTCCTCACTGGCGTCCGAGAAATGATGTAGTTGAGCCGTCTTTGTAACTCCAAAACTCGCGGACTTGATGCATCTACTGACGTTGAAGCTAGAAAGTTGTTGCAAATCTGTCAACCATCTGTGCCATCTCTGAGCTTGACCTTCTGGGATATCTTCATCCCATCCTCTCTTGTCTCTACACAGCTCTCGTAGCATCATCTTCACCGGTAGAATGAGTGGTGCCAGGAATCCAAGAGGGTCATAGATGGAACTGACCACGGAGAGAATCCCTCGTCTTGTGGATGGTCTTTCATTCACCATTATCCTGAAGTTGAACGTGTCTGACTCGATGCACCATTGTACACCAAGAGCTCTCTCGATAGGAAGGGCATCGTGGCTCAGGTCCAGATCTTTGACTTCAGTGGCTCTTTCCTTTTCTGGGATAGAAGCTAGAACTGCTCTGCTGTTGCTTATCCACTTAGTCAGGTGGAATCCTCCATTCGAACACAGAGTTCTAAGGTCTCTTGACAGTGCGATGGCATCGTCTTCTGTTGACACGGACTTCAGACAGTCGTCGACATAAAAGTTTCTGAAGATTGTCTCCACAGCCTCTGATGGTGCTTTGCCTTTGCCATCTTCTGCAGTTTTTCTGAGAGCATAGCTTGCACAGCTGGGAGATGATGTGGCTCCGAACAAGTGTACGGCCATTCTACATTCCACCATCGCTTGACTAACGTCGCCATCTGGCCACCAAAGGAAGCGCAGAAGATCAGCATCTTCATCAGGGATTCTAACTTGGTAGAACATTGATTCTATGTCTGCCATCATGGCAACGAGCTCTTGTCTAAACCTAGTCAAGACACCAATGAGGGTATTAGTAAGATCAGGACCTTGAAGCAGCTGGTCATTCAGTGAAGTTCCTCTGAATGAGGCGGCGCAGTCAAACACTACATGGATCTTTTTCTTCTTTGGGTGATACACCCCGTGATGAGGAATGTACCAGACCCTTCCATCGTCTCTGTTCAACTGTTCCTCGGGCACCTTTACAGCATAGCCTTTCGCTATGATGTTTCTCATGAAGTCTTTGTAGTCTTCGTGAAAGTCGGGGTTCTTGTTCAGCTTTCTCTTTAGACTGATGGCGCGTTGCTCTGCTACGCAGCGATTGTTCGGCATCTTCGCGGTCTGTCTTCTCAGTGGCAAACCAATGTGATAGTGGCCATCAATGAACTGTGTAGACCTTGTCATCAAACCCATGAACTGATGGTCTTCTTGTGACATCTCTGTCTTTTCCTCACAGCTGCGTTCTGAGAAGTCTGCGTTGAACTGCTGTATCAACAGCTCTTCAATGCTTGCGATAGAGATGCGATTAACTGTGACGTTTTGTCGTTCCTCCTTGTTCGACTTGTGGCCATCATCTCTCCTTACCGGTCCATTGACTACCCATCCAAGGGCTGTCCTGACGGCGTAGGGTCCGTCATCCTTGCTGTTTATCACCTGCCATGGCTCCATAGTTTTGTAGGCATTGGTTCCAATTAATAGGCCAATTTCTGCTTCAATGTATGGGAGATGCACCTTTTCTAGGTAAGGCCATCTATCCACGTCCTTCTGCAGGGCTAGGTTCCCTATTCTAACAGGAATCTCCCTCTGTGTGAAAACATTAGGCAGGTCTATGAAGTCCTTCTCTTCAAGTCCACACACTTCTAGGTCTGACAGGATATAACTTTGCATTGACTTCTCATGACCCATGGTGCGTAATAGGATTTCTGTTCTTCTGCCTCTAACGTTCAGCTGTCGCATGAGTGATTCTGTGCAGAACGTTGCTGAGCTACCTGGATCCATGAAGGCGTAAGTCTCCACAAGCTTCTCGCTCCTCTTAGACTTGATCTTTACTGGTACGATGGCAAGAATACAATCACTGTCACCGGCCCCAGTGAGTCCACAAGTCTCTGGTTCTAGCGACACCAGAGCACTTGAAACAACCTTCTCGTCGGTATTGTTTTCTTCACTCTTCTTAGAGACTTGTTCTTCTTTATGGATATGCAGCAGACTGGGATGTTTCCGAGTGCACTCTCTGCATGTTGTTCTTTGCTTGCAGTTTCTACTCAGGTGCCCCTGAGAGAGACATCCAAAGCATAGGCCGTTGCACTTCAGGAATTCGATTCTGTCCTTACGTGGCTGTGCTTTGATGTCGCTGCAGAAATCCAATGTATGATTCTTCTGGCAGAATAAGCATGGCTTCTGAAAGGCATTAGCAGACGTCACTGTGCTGCTCTTTTTGGGAGATGAGTTCTGGGGCCTTTCTTCCTCGGCCTGGGTGACGATAGTTGCAAAGCTGCTTCCCCTGGAACCACCTTTCCTGAGAGTCTTTGATTCAACAGGCCTGGCTTTCACTCTTCCATCGGTGGTCGGGCTGACATCTTGGATGTTTCCAAACAATGGGTCCCTAGCAATTTTAGCCTGTTTGTCTATGAAGTTCACTAAGTCTGCAAACCTGGCTCTACTTTTCCGTCTCTCCATTATCTCAAAGGCTGTTCTTCTCCATTGTTCTCTCATCCTGTAAGGAAGCTTAGAGATGATGATTCTCATAGTCGTAGGATTGTCCATCTCTTCCATGAATTCAACATCCTCCATGGTGTTGCGACATCCTATGAGGAAAAGAACATATGCGTTCAATGCCTCTCCGTCCTCCGATCTGATCTGTGGCCACTTGGTAGCCTTTTCGCTATATGCAGTGGCTATCTTCAGCTCGTTACCATAGTGCTCCTGCAGCAACTTCCTGGCTTCTATGTATCCCCGGTCCGGTCTCATGTGTTCACAGCTTCTGACCAGGTCTTGTGGTTTACCACTGGTGTACTGTCCCAGGTAGTACAACTTATCACTGCTGCTCTCTGTTTTGGAGTCAATGGCTTGTTCAAAGGATCTGATGAAGGGCTTATACTTGAGTGGGTCGCCTTGGAACACTGGTATGTCTCTTTGAGGGAGTCGAAACAGATTCTGTTGTTTTACAAGCATCTCTGTAATTTCGTTCTGACGTTGCATCACTCGGTATAGGCTTCTCACTGTGTCTTCAGGCCTCTGGTGGTCATCAGCAGGGTCTAGTCTAGACCGTCTGATGTCTGGGGTAGCATCACGTGCTCCTGTTAGTGGAGAGGCCACTCTTCCACGCTGTAATGCCAGGGGATTGCCTTCGGGCTCTGTTGTAACTCTTGAAGGTGCCCTGGATCCAACTCTATGTGACAACATTGACTGGCAGTGGCTCCCGCCGTCCCGTGAGCCTTCATAATCTTCGTACGCACTCAACCTGGCGTCTGAGACCTCGATAGCTGTTTTTATCTCCAGCTGTTCTTTCTTTGCCTGCACCTGGGCCCGTTGGGCCTGCAGTTGGGCCTCTTGGACCTGCAGTTGGGCCTCTTCCCGTTCAAGAGCTTGCTTCTCCGCTAAAGATGCTGCGCGCGCCATCAACGCCGCCCGTTCGGCCTCCGCTCTCATGCGTCGTGACGAGCTTGTGGTAGAAGCGACTGACCTGCGTCCAGAAACAGAGCTACCTTCTTTTCGATTTTTGCTCGGTCTGGCGGAAGTCTCTGAAATGCTATCGTCTGGTCCGACTTCATCGTCAACTTTATCTTTCTCTGCTGTATCAGCATCTTGATGAATCTTTAACATCCACTGTTCCGTGGCCTTGATATAGTCCTTAATGCTGGTTGATTTAAGATCAAACCAGTTGTGCTGATCAGCGTTTCCCTCTTCTTCAGACAGAAGTGCTAATACATCTTCATTGAGCACATTAAATTCTTCATGCAGCTTGGAGAAATCGTAATACATTATGTCTTCAGCTTTCTTAATATTAGCATTATCTTCCATGAGATGATCAATTATCTTCATTTTTCCAGTTATCTGAGCTAATTTAGCCTTCCTTGCGCCTATGCTTCTATGTAACTTCTCTTCCATTGCCTTTGGGGTGAGCTTTATTTCCCTCTTTTGGCCAGCAATCTTTCTGGCTGATGGAAGCTCCTGGCTCCGTAAGGCCTCGGCCATTTTACCCGCAGCCCTTATTTAGCTTCTCAATAGAATGAACAAAGCAAGTAGCAGTCACTGTACCTTCGCTTTCTTATATTGTCGTCTGGCTCCGTGACCATTCGGGTATACGTTCGCCGACGATTCCGTCCCTTCCTTCTTAGGGAGCAAGTTTTTGACTAATGTAGTGGCGCTTCTTAGTTTCCAAACAGGCAGCCACTGAGCTGTGGGGTTTTTAACAACGAGTAGACGCGTGTCGAAATAAAACATTCCCAAACGTAGCTTTGTCTTTTAAACTGTTTACTATAACACTTAACAAACGGAATTACAAAGCAAACACGTATAAACGAACACGGTCAAAAACTGTACTGCTCCAAACCTCACAGCTTCTGCCTCCTTCAACCACGTGCAGTTTAAACTGTAAAATGGCTGCACCCATGTGTGGTTTAGGGACTGTTCCATTGTGGCAAGAATGAAGGGGGTGTCTCGGACTATACTACTGGAGCAAGAACATAGGGGGTTTCTTAATACAATAAGTCAGTCAGGTAAATTAACTGTATTATGCCATTTAACCGCTATTTTAAAGTATTTTCTTAAGCTTTTATGGCTCTTACACTGGGAGTGGGGATTTGGGCTTACCCTGGGAGTGGGGATTTGGGTTTACCCTGGGAGTGCGGATTTGGGTTTATCCTGGGAGTGGGGATTTGGGTTTACCCTGGGAGTGGGGATTTGGGTTTATCTTGGGAGTGTGGATTCGGGTTTACCCTGGAAGTGCGGATTTGGGTTTACCCTGGGAGTGTGGATTTGGGTTTACCCTGGGAGTGCGGATTTGGGTTTATCCTGGGAATGAGGATTTGTAAAATCGCCCCCCTATATATTTTGGCTACATTTAATGTTTGGATTAAGAATCCATTGAGCGTTGCACCTGGATAAAAAGATTCTGTACTATGGGAATGAATGGAAAGTTATTTTTTAGGTCGCAATTCTTTACCTCCATCAGATATGTTGTTATCTTAATTCAAAAGTTGTGCTAAATCATCAGCAGCTTTTGTGCTTTGGACCCAATTCTTGATTATCCTTTGAAAAGTATCAGATGGCACCTGGGTTTATCCATATTAAGCCCCGGGGAGCTGGAAGCAGCTTTCACATGGTTTGATATATTGCACTGATCTGTGAATTGACCCTCATTGTCCAAATCAGTTCACTGGTGGAGTCCTTATTTGGAATTCAGAAAAGGATCTTTCTGTTGGCCAGGAGATGGTTTTTAGAGCAGCGTCAAGATTGATTAACCTACAAATTGTCTCATCTCTGAATGAGGGACTGTTGAATGTTCCCAGCAAAGTGAATTGAACGATTGCTTGATGTGACTAAAATCCCGAGCCAGCCCGCTGCGGTCATATGGCAGGCTTATACTATCTCACCGCTCCCTGCCAATGACGTGGGTGTCACTGAGATAAGTGGGTCTCTCGGCTGGTCTTTGCCCGTGGCTTCCTTTGTTATCAGAGGTTTGGGGAGGGGGTGTTAATCAGTAAAAAAAAAATCTACTTTTATTCTCAGTGCGTCTCCACGGGTTTAACAGAGCTTTGTGGTTCTATAAATTAACAGGCTTTCAGGTTAGTATAAAGTATTTAAAGGTCACTGCATAAATCACCCAGTGAGAGTTCGCTCTCCTGCAGCTTCACCCAAGAAGAAAACATTATTTTTCTCAGAATGATATGATGACATTTACAATTAACGACGTGCTCAGCAAATTCTTTCAAATGCTTCGACCGAGGTTAGATTGTTTCTCATTTCTTATTTGCGGTTTCACAAACCTCATCGCAGCAAGAGGTTGCAGTTCTCCTCTGTAACATCGCCCCTCTCCGCCCCTGCCTCAGCTCATCTGCTGCTGAAACCTTCATCCGTGACTTTTGTAGCCTTCAGACTCGGCTATTCCAACGCTCTCCCGGCTGGCCGCCCACCTTCCACCCTCCATAAACTTCAGCTCATCCAAAACTCTGCTGCCTGTATCCTAACTCACACCAAGTCCCGTTCACCCATCACTCCCTGTGCTCACTGCCCCGTGTCCTAACTCACACCCAGTCCCGTTCACCCATCACCCCCTGTGCTCACTGCCCCGTGTCCTAACTCGCACCCAGGCCCGTTCACGCATCACCCCCTGTGCTCACTGCCCCGTGTCCTAACTCGCACCCAGTCCCGTTCACACATCACCCCCTGTGCTCACTGCCCCGTGTCCTAACTCACACCGAGTCCCGTTCACCCATCACCCCCTGTCCTCACTGCCCCGTGTCCTAACTCGCACCCAGTCCCGTTCACCCATCACCCCCTGTGCTCACTGCCCCGTGTCCTAACTCACACCCAGTCCCGTTCACCCATCAGCCCATGTGCTCACTGCCCCGTGTCCTAACTCGCACCCAGTCCCGTTCACCCATCACCCCCTGTGCTCACTGCCCCGTGTCCTAACTCGCACCCAGTCCCGTTCACCCATCACCCCCTGTGCTCACTGCCCCGTGTCCTAACTCGCACCCAGTCCCATTCACCCATCACCCCCTGTGCTCACTGCCCCGTGTCCTAACTCACACCCAGTCCCGTTCACCCATCGCCCCCTGTGCTCACTGCCCCGTGTCCTAACTCACACCCAGTCCCGTTCACCCATCACCCCCTGTGCTCACTGCCCCGTGTCCTAACTCACACCCAGTCCCGTTCACCCATCACCGCCTGTGCTCACTGCCCCGTGTCCTAACTCACACCCAGTCCCGTTCACCCATCACCGCCTGTGCTCACTGCCCCGTGTCCTAACTCACACCCAGTCCCATTCACCCATCACCCCGTGCTCACTGCCCCGTGTCCTAACTCACACCCAGTCCCGTTCACCCATCACCGCCTGTGCTCACTGCCCCGTGTCCTAACTCACACCCAGTTCCGTTCACCCATCACCGCCTGTGCTCACTGCCCCGTGTCCTAACTCACACCCAGTTCCGTTCACCCATCACCCCCTGTGCTCACTGCCCCGTGTCCTAACTCACACCCAGTCCCGTTCACCCATCACCCCCTGTGCTCACTGCCCCGTGTCGTAACTCGCACCCAGTCCCGTTCACCCATCACCCCCTGTGCTCACTGCCCCGTGTCCTAACTCGCACCCAGTCCCGTTCACCCATCGCCCCCTTTGCTCACTGCCCTGTGTCCTAACTCGCACCCAGTCCCGTTCACCCATCGCCCCCTGTGCTCACTGCCCCGTGTCTTAACTCGCACCAAGTCCCGTTCACCCATCACCCCCTGTGCTCACTGCCCCGTGTCTTAACTCGCACCAAGTCCCGTTCACCCATCACCCCCTGTGCTCACTGCCCCGTGTCCTAACTCACACCCAGTCCCGTTCGCCCATCACCCCCTGTGCTCACTGCCCCGTGTCTTAACTCACACCCAGCCCCGTTCGCCCATCACCCCCTGTGCTCACTGCCCCATGTCCTAACTCGCACCCAGTCCCATTCACCCATCACCCCCTGTGCTCACTGCCCCGTGTCCTAACTCACACCCAGCCCCGTTCGCCCATCACCCCCTGTGCTCACTGCCCCGTGTCCTAATTCGCACCCAGTCCCGTTCACCCATCACCCCCTGTGCTCACTGCCCCGTGTCCTAACTCACACCCAGTTCCGTTCACCCATCACCCCCTGTGCTCACTGCCCCGTGTCCGAACTCGCACCCAGTCCCGTTCACCCATCACCTCCTGTGCTCACTGCCCCGTGTCCTAACTCACACCCAGACCCGTTCACCCATCACCCCCTGTGCTCACTGCCCCGTGTCCTAACTCACACCCGGTCCCGTTCACCCATCACCCCCTGTGCTCACTGCCCCGTATCCTAACTCGCACCAAGTCCCGTTCACCCATCGCCCCCTGTGCTCACTGCCCCGTGTCCTAACTCACACCCAGTCCCGTTCACCCATCACCCCCTGTGCTCACTGCCCCGTGTCCTAACTCACACCAAGTCCCGTTCACCCATCACCCCCTGTGCTCACTGCCCCGTGTCCTAACTCACACCCAGTCCCGTTCACCCATCACCCCCTGTGCTCACTGCCCCTTGTCCTAACTCGCACCCAGTCCCGTTCACCCATCACCCCCTGTGCTCACTGCCCCGTGTCCTAACTCGCACCAAGTCCCGTTCACCCATCACCCCCTGTGCTCACTGACCTACATTGGCTCCCAGTCTGGCAATACCTCCGTTTTAAAATTCACACCCTGGTTTTCAAATCCCTCCATGGCCTCGTCCCTCCCTATCTCTGTAACCTCCAACAGCCTTGAGATCTCTGCGCTCCTCCAATTCTGGCCTCTTGCACATCCCCAATTTTAATCGCTCCACCATTGGTGGCCGTGCCTTCTGCTGCCTGGGCCCTAAGCTCTGGAATTCCCTCCCTAAACCTCTCCGCCCCTCTAATTCTCTCTCCTTGTTTAAGATGCTCCTTAAAACCTACCTCTTTGACCAAGCTTTCCTGTCCTAATATCTCCTTACGTGGCTTGTTTTTTTTATTCGTTCTTTGGATGTGGGCGTCGCTGGCAAGGCCGGCATTTATTGCCCATCCCTAGTTGCCTTTGAGAAGGTGGTGGTGAGCCGCCTTCTTGAACCGCTGCAGTCCGTGTGGTGAAGGTGCTCCCACAGTGCTGTTAGGGAGGGAGTTCCAGGATTTTGACCCAGTGACGATGAAGGATCGGCGATATACTTCTAAGTCAGGATGGTGTGTGACTTGGAGGGGAACTTGGAGGTGGTGGTGTTCCCATGCGCCTGCTGCCCTTGTCCTTCTAGGTGGAAGAGGTCGCGGGTTTGGGAGGTGCTGCCAAAGAAGCCTTGGTGAGATGCTGCAGTGCATCTTGTAGATGGTCTACACTGCAGCCACGATGCGCCGGTGGTGGAGGGAGTGAATGTTTAAGGTGGTGGATGGGGTGCCAATCAAGCGGGCTGCTTTGTCTTGGATGGTGTCGAGCACCGGGCAGCACGGTGGCATAGTGGTTAGCACTGTTGCCTCACAGCGCCAGGGACCCGGGTTCGAATCCGGCCTCGGGTGACTGTCTGTGTGGAGTTTGCACATTCTCCCCGTGTTTACGTGGGTTTTCCCCGGGTGCTCCGGTTTCCTCCCACAGTCCAAAGATGTGAGGGTTAGGTTGATTGGCTATGATAAAATTGACCCTTAGTGTTAGGGGGATTAAATACGTGGGGTTACGGGGATAGGGTGGGATATGTGTTGGTGTAGGGGTTACGGGGATTGGGTGGGATATGTGTCGGTGCAGGCTCGATGGGCCGAAATGGCCTCTATCTGCACTGTGGGGTTTCTGTGATTCTGTGATTCTTGAGTGTTGTTGGAGCTGCACTCATCCAGGCAAGTGGAGAGTATTCCATCACACTCCTTACTTGTGCCTTGTAGATGGTGGAAAGGCTTTGGGGAGTCAGGAGGTGAGACACTCACCATAGAATACCCAGCCTCTGACCTGCTCTTGTTGGCACAGTATTTACGTGGCTGGTCCAGTTAAGTTTCTGGTTAATGGTGACCCCCAGGATGTTGATAGTGGGGGATTTGGCGATGGTAATGCTGTTGAATGTCAAGGGGAGGTGGTTAGACTCTCGCTTGTTGGAGATTGTCATTGCCTGGCATTTCTGTGGCACGAATGTTACCTGCCACTTATCAGCCCAAGTCTGAACGTCGTTCAGGTCTTGTTGCATGCGGGCATGGACTGCTTCATTATCTGAGGAGTTGTGAATGGCGCTGAACACTGTGCAGTCATCAGCGAACATCCCCATTTCTGACCTTATGTTGGGGGGAAGGTCATTGATGAAGCAGCTGAAGATGGTTGGGCCTAGGACACTGCTTGGTGTCAAATTTTGTTTGTTAATCGCTCCTGTGAAGCACCTTGGGACGTTTCGCTATGTTAAAGGTGTTATATAAATACAAGTTGTTGTTGTTCATCTGTCTTTTGATTATTATCTTAATTTGAAACTTGTCCCAGCTCTTTAAAAAGCTTGAGGTCAGAGTGCTTTTCTTGGTCTAGTCTAATTTGCCTTTAATGGATCTCTATATATGGCTCTTTTTCTGTCTTTAACTGCGTTGAACATGTAATTTTTTTAAGTGACCTTTGGTGAAGCATTAAGCGGAGGGATGTTAGTGCTGGTTATCAGATTCTAATTTTTAAAAATTCATTCACAGGATGTGGGTGTCGCTGGCAAGGCCGGCATTTATTGCCCGTCCCTAGTTGCCCTCGAGAAGGTGGTGTTGAGCTGCCTTCTTGAACCGCTGCAGTCCGTGTGGTGAAGGTGCTCCCACAGTGCTGTTAGGGAGGGAGTTCCAGGATTTTGACCCAGCGACGATGAAGGATCGGCGATATATTTCCAAGTCAGAATGGTGTGTGACTTGGAGGGGAACCTGGAGGGGATGGTGTTCCCATGCGCCTGCTGCCCTTGTCCTTCTAGGTGGTGGGGATCATGGGTTTGTGGGGTGGTGCCAATGAAATATCCATTCAAATACACCCATGGACAACTAGCCTAGAATAAAGCAATCATGTGTTGATCACAGAACATAAGAACATAAGACGTAGGAGCAGGAGTCGGCCATTTGGCCCCTCGAGCCTGCTCCGCCATTCAATAAGATCATGGCTGATCTGATCTTGGCCTCAACTCCACTTCCCTGCCCGCTCCCCATAACCCTCGACTCCCTTATCGTTCAAAAATCTGTCTATCTCCACCTTAAATATATTCAATGACCCAGCCTCCGCAGCTCTCTGGGGAAGAGAATTCCAAAGATTCACGACCCTCTGAGAGAAGAAATTCCTCCTCATTTCCGATTTAAATGGGTGCCCCCTTATTCTGAAATTATGCTCCCTATTTCTAGATTCCCCCACGAGGGGAAACATCCTCTCTGCATCTACCCTGTAAAGTCCCTTCAGAATCTTATGTGTTTCAATAAGATCCCCTCTCATTCTTCTAAACTCCAGTGAGTATAGGCCCAACCTGCTCAACCTTTCTTCATAAGACAACCCCTTCATCTCCGGAATCAACCTCGTGAACCTTCTCTGAACTGCCTCCAATGCAAGTATATCCTTCCTTAAATAAGGAGACCAAAACTGTACGCAGTACTCCAGGTGTGGTCTCACCAACACCCTGTACAGTTGTAGCAAGACTTCCCTACTTTTATACTCCACTCCCTTTGCAATAAAGGCCAACATTCCATTTGCCTTCCTAATTACTTGCTGTACCTGCATGTTAACTTTTTGTGATTCATGTACAAGGGCCCCCAGATCCCTCTGTACCTCAGCATTTTGTAATCTCTCCCATTTAAATAATTTTTTGCTTTTTTATTTTTCCTACCAAAGTGGATAACCTCGCACTTTCCCACATTAAACTCCATCTGCCAGATTTTTGCCCACTCACTTAGCCTATCTATATCCCTTTGGAGATTCTTTGCGTCCTCCACACAATTTGCTCTCCCACCTATCTTTGTATCATCAGCAAATTCGGCTACATTACACTCGGTCCCTTCATCCAAGTCATTAATATAGATTGTAAATAGTTGAGGCCCCAGCACTGATCCCTGTGGCACCCCACTAGTTACAGTTTGCCAACCTGAAAATAACCCATTTATCCCGACTCTGTTTTCTGTTAGTTAGCCAATCCTCTATCCACGCTAATATATTACCCCCAATCCTGTGAGCTCTTATCTTGTGCAGTGACCTTTTATTGTGCACCTTATCGAATGCCTTCTGGAAATCCAAATACACCACATCTACTGGTTCCCCTTTATCCACCCTGCTCGTTACATCCTCAAAGAACTCCAGCAATTCTGTGGATTTACAGGAGAGATCCTTTAAGGTGCATAGCAGAGTCACCTGTGCATTGGTTGAATGGGAGTCTGTGGGGTTGATGTAGTTAAGACGATTGAATGTGGGTGACTTTATCTTTTTTTTTATTCGTTTATGGGATGTGGGCGTCACTGGCAAGGCCAGCATTTATTGCCCATCCCTAGTTGCCCCTTGAGAAGGTGGTGGTGAGCTGCCTTCTTGAACCGCTGCAGTCCGTGTGGTGAAGGTGCTCCCACAGTGCTGTTAGGGAGGGAGTGCCAGGATTGTGACTCAGCAATGATGAAGGATCGGCCGATATATTTCCAAGTCAGGATGGTGTGTGTGACTTGGAGGGAAACTTGGAGGTGGTGGTGTTCCCACATGCTTGCACCCAAGACATTGGGAGGTTCAGCAATGGCACAGAACTGACTATTGGGTTACATCAGTACCAATGGATGAGACAATGAACCTTTTGGAGCTTTGAAACTGCCATGTATTAAATGAAGGTGGATCTCCTTCTCTGGCCATTTCATAGAATTTCCAACACAGAAACAGACCATTCGGCCCAAATGGTCTATGCCAGTGTTTGTGCTCCACACAAGCCTCCTCCCACCCTATCAGCATATCCTTCTCTTCCTTTCTGAGTCAGAGGGTTGTGGGTTCAAGTCCCACTCGACAGACCGGAGCACAAAAGTCTAGGCTGACACTCCCAGTGCAGTGCTGAGGAAGCGCTACATTGTCGGAGGTGCCATCTTTCAAATTAGTGGGAGCTTGCTGTGCGGAAATTGGCTGCTGCGTTTCCTACATTACAACAGTGACTACGCTTCAAAAAGTACTTCATTGCCTGTAAAGCGCTTTGGGACGTCGAGGTTGTGAAATGCGCTGTAGAAATGTAAGTCTTTCTTTCTTATCTCCCTCATGTGTTTATCTGGCTTCTCCTTAAATGTATCTCTGCTATTCATCTCAACCACTCCCTGTGGTAGCGAGTTCCACATTCTCCCTGCTCTCTGGGTAAAGGGGGTTCTCCTGAATTCCTTATTGGATTTATTAGTGACTATCTTATATTGATGGCCCCTAGTTCTGGTCTCCCCCACAAGTGGAAACATCTTCTCTACGTCTACCCAATCGCACATCTTCATAATTTTCAAGACCTCTAGTCAGTCATCCTAACATTCTTGAGAAAAGATCCCTGGCCCATTCAATCTTTCCTGATGGTTATAACCAATGCTCCCTCTGGCTGTGCAATGCGCAGCGCTCCAGGGGTCCCGTGCAGCGCTCCAAGGGTCCTGCGCAACCAGTGAGCCTGCTTTTAAGTTGAAAAAAATGCGCGTCCGTGGACTTTTGATTGGGCCGTGCTGCCCGTTAAAGGGACCGCACGACCCAAAAACAAATTACAGGGACTATTGGTTATAAACGCTCAGTTCTGGTATCATCCTTGTGAATCTCTTTTGCACCTTCTCCAGCGTCTCCATTCCCTTTTTGTAATATGGAAACCAGAACTGTGCACAGTGCTCCAAGTGTGGAAAGACAGAAAGAAAGATTTGTGTTTACACAGCTCCTTTCACAACCTCAGGACATCCCAACCTAGATCTCTGTGCTACAAGTGCAGTCTAACCAAAGTTGATACACATTTTACATAACTTCCATGCTTATTACAGCAGTGATTCCACTTCAAATAGTACTTCATTGGCTGTAAAGCGCTTTGGGACGTCCGGTGGTCATGAAAGGCGCTATAGAAATGCAAGTCTTTGTTTTTCTTTTCAACAGCAAATGCTAGAAACACTCAGCAGGTCAGGCAGCACCCGTGGAGAGAGAAACTGCTTTTCTGTTTCTGCTAATAAAGGATACACCCCTGTCATAGCTATGTTACTGTACTAGTAATCCAGAGACCTGGGTGGCAAGTGAAGTTGTGCTCATGGTTCTGGAGAGAGACTTGAACCCACAACCTTCTGATTCGGAGAGCGAGAGTGCTACCCACCGAGCCACATGACACTGAGTCGATCAACAATTGAAATTCAATAGTATTCCACAGTGAGATTGTGTAAACACTTCTACCCAAATATGACCTTGAGGCTTTTTTATTCTTCCAACTGTCATAATCACTTGTTGCCCATAAAGATAAACACCTAATCTACAGAATCGTGATCAAAACATTGGTCCCATCACTTCAGCTCTAATTGTCCCATCACCTGATCTAATTTTCCACTTCAGACGTCCAATCTCCGGGGAAGCTATTTATGATGCGGTGCAGTGTCTAAGAATGACACTGACTTTACGAAATAGCCTGACAATTGTTTGGATCTACAGTGCGCACACCCTGGGCTAACCTTGAATATTTCGGTTGCTCACGTGTAATTTCACCGGTCAGAGTTTGGCAAGTTTGCAATATTCTGTCCACGGACAATATTTACCGTAAACGTCACTACCTCATATCAATCTTTTTAGAAGTAATTGAATTCAATTAAATAGTCGCTTCTCACAATTTGAAGTGTGTTTTGTGGCTTAAAAATATATTTCATCTAATCATTTTTTTGCCTGAAATAAACACAACAAAGTGAGAGTTTGGCGCTGAGTAAAATTCAGCTAATTTTAGTTGAGCAAAGTTTTGAATTAACCGGAGGAGACTGTGACTACCTTTGGGAGCTAGTTACAGGAAACTTTGTGCTATCCGGCACCGACGGGACCGAACTGTTGCCGTCCCATCAAAACTGCCGGACAAACCAGCGCTAATGTTGAAACATACGGAGATTTTGAGCCTCGTATCTGGCAACAAACCCTACAGCTTCTAAACAGTCGGCCGTACCTTGCAAGTGTCTCTGTAGCTTAGCAACAGCTTCAGCAAGATCTTGCAGAGCCTGACTGGTGAAAAAAAAGCAACGGAAAGAAAAAAAACCTAACGAAACGGCTCCTGATTTTTGCCGGTGGCTCGAGCATTCTGGACAGTTAACCTCCGGATAAACCAAAGTTTTGTGGCGGAGCCACCAAGGGTCTCAGAACAATTAGTAATAATCCCTTTAACTACAGTGTAGTGCAGCCGCGGACTGCACCTTTAAACTGCCTGTTAACTGTACTGTATTGTGTTTTCCTGCACTCCACGTGATGACGTCATGACGCCGATCACGTGACCACCAGTGGCGCGAAGAACGCGATGATGTCATGACGTCAGCTTCCAGAATCTTCCAGTAGTCGTCGAGTGCCCAGCAAGCTGATTAGACCTGTGTACCGTTTCTCCTGTAGTTTCCCTGTTAACTTCGTTGTTCATTAAAACCTGTTGATTTGATTCATCGAGTCGAATACCTTATTCAGATAGGAACCTCCGTTCCTACATTGGTGACCTCGATCTCATCGGACAACTTTCGTCGAGGATGAACACGAACGCCGTCGCCCTTAAACTGCCGCAGTTCTGGGAACAGCAGCCAACAGCATGGTTTTTCCAGGCAGAAGCACAGTTCGCTCTCCGGGAGGTCACAGCGGATTCGACCCGTTATTATTATGTGGCTGCCGCTCTTGACAGTGCCATGGCCTCGCGGGTCGTCAGCATCCTTGGCAGCCCACCGGAGGAGGGCAAGTACAAAGCGCTTAAAGCCCGTTTGCTACAGGTATTTGATCTTAATAAGTCGGAGCGGGCACGCAAGCTTATTTCCATGCCCGGCCTTGGGGACTCAAAACCGTCAGAGCTGATGAGTCAAATGCTCACGCTGTTGGGCGCGGCACCCCAATGTTTTTTATTCCGTGAGCTTTTCCTCTGCCAGCTACCTGAACCGGTTCAGGCGACCTTGGCCAACACAGCCATCACAGACGGTGCTGAACTCACTGCAGAGGCAGACAAGATATTTACTGTTACTCAGCAATGTTGTGCAGCCACGAGGCGCCTTTCCCCCACGCGAGCGAAGCCCAGCCCTCCCCCAGCAGGATGGTGCGCGTACCACGCCCGTTTTGGCGCCAAAGCTTGATGCTGCCGGCCTCCTTGCAGTTTCCCTCAAGAAAAAAAAACTCCAACAAGCCCGCGTCCTCCTGGACAGACGACAAGGTCTGAAAAGCCCGGCAAGTTAGCTATGGCGGCGGGCTCAGCGGGCAAACTCATTTACGTTACGGATTCCGTTACGGGCCGACGATTCCTGTGCGACACTGGTTCACAGTGCAGCATCCTGCCAGCTTCAAAGCTGGACCTACTATCCGGCGGCCAGGGGCCTTCCCTCGTGGCAATAAACGGTGCTGCCATGCGTACGTTCGGTAAACGGACGGTAAACTTAACCTTCGCCGGTCAGCGTTTTGTCTGCGACTTTATTACAGCTAAGGTCTCACAGGCCATCCTGGGGGCTGATTTTTTCTGTGCCAACGGTCTGCTGGTCGACGTCCAACACTGCCGACTCATTAATGCATCCACTTTCCACGCAGTGCCCTGCCACCGCAGCACCACCGTGTCCTGGTCGGTGGCCTGTGCGGTTCCGTCGCAAGACGGGTTTACGCGCCTGCTCGGTGAATTCCTGGAGCTCACCAGGCCTACTTTTTCGGCTGCAGGCACACGGCACGGGGTGGAGCACCATATCTCCACGACCGGAGCACCCGTTTATGCTCGGGCGCGGCGATTAGAAGCCGGCAAGCTGGCAGCCGCAAAGGCTGAGTTCCAGACCATGGAGCGCCTCAGGATCATTCGGCGTTCAGACAGCTCTTGGTCCTCCCCACTGCATATAGTACCCAAACCAGGTGGCGGATGGCGACCTTGCGGGGATTACAGACGCTTAAACAATGCCACGACACCGGACAGGTATCCTATTCCCCACATCCAAGATTTTTCGGCACATCTGGCTGGCAACTCCATATTTTCTAAAGTGGATCTCGTTCGTGGATATCACCAAGTTCCGGTGCACCCTTCAGACGTCCCCAAAACGGCAGTCATCACTCCGTTCGGCCTTTTTGAGTTCCTCCGCATGCCATTCGGTCTGAAAAACGCAGCTCAAGCATTCCAGCGGTTGATGGACTCTGTCTTACGGGACCTGCCCTTCATTTTTGTATATTTGGACGACATCCTAATAGCCAGCAAGGATACGACAGCTCACATGGCCCATTTACGTACACTTTTCGCCCGACTCAGCCAACACGGCCTTATTGTCAATCCGGCCAAATGCACGTTTGGAGTATCCAGTATTGATTTCCTGGGACACAGGATTACCCCAGAAGGCGCCGTCCCGCTAGCCACCAAGGTAGAGGCAGTTACCGCATTCCCGCGGCCTCACACAGTCAAACCCCTGCAAGAGTTCTTGGGGATGGTAAATTTTTATCATCGTTTCGTCCCCAAGGCGGCCCGGTTAATGCAACCTCTGTACGAAGCACTAAAAGGAAAGTCGGGCAAGGATGTTCTCACTTGGACACCGCAAATGGACCAGGCGTTCCGTGATACCAAGGCGGCGTTGGCGGATGCAACTATGCTAGCACACCCACTCCCGGGCGCGACTGTTGCCCTCACTACGGATGCCTCCAACTACGCCATCGGAGCAGTTCAAGAGCAGTGGGTCGACGGGGGTTGGCAGCCGTTAGCCTTTTTCAGCCGCCAACTGCGCAAGAACAAGCGAAAGTATAGCACTTTTGACAGAGAGTTGCTAGCCCTGTTTTTGGCCATCCGGCATTTCCGTTTCCGTCTAGAAGGCCGTCCGTTCACTGCATTCGTGGACCACAAGCCGCTCACCTTCGCCATGGCCAAAACGGCGGAACCTTGGTCAGCTCGGCAGCAGCGCCACCTCACGTTTATATCCGAATTCACAACGGATTTGCGGCACGTGTCAGGCAAGGATAACCTCGTGGCGGATTGCCTTTCCCGGGTTCCAGTCCAGGCAGTCCACCTGGGCATCGATTTCGTTGGACTGGCAGAGGATCAACTGGCAGACCCAGAGGTACAAGCGTTTAGGACCACGCCTTCCAGTTGGCAGGTTGCAGACGTGCCGTTTCAAGCGGCAGGAACCACGCTCTTGTGCGACACATCCATGGGAGTGCCCCGGCCCATTGTGCCGGTCGAATGGTGCAAGAAAGTATTCCAGGCAATCCACAGGTTATCTCACCCGGGGATGTGGGCTTCTCAATGGCTAATGTCCCGCAAATTTGTTTGGAAAGGCATGCATTTGGACGTCCAGGACTGGACAAACAATTGCGTCGATTGTCAAAAAGCCAAAGTCCACCGTCACGTCAAGGCTCCGGTGGCCAACTTCCCGGTGCCTGAGCGCCGTTTCGACCACGTTCACGTGGATTTAGTAGGTCCCCTTCCTGGGTCACGTGGATTCACACACCTCCTGACGGTGGTAGACCGGACCACCAGGTGGCCAGAGGCGATTCCCTTGGCCGCTACCACCGCAACAGACGTCGCCAGGGCGTTTCTTTCGTCATGGGTGGCTCGGTTCGGGGTGCCATCGGACATCTCCTCGGACCGCGGTCCGCAATTCACATCAGAGCTGTGGAACGCAGTGGCACAAGGCCTGGGTACCAAGGTGCACCGTACCACCGCGTACCATCCGCAGGCGAATGGTCTGTGCGAAAAGTTCCATCGGTCTCTCAAAGCGTCCCTCTGTGCCAGCTTGAGGGGACCCAACTGGGTGGACAGGCTCCCATGGGTGATGCTGGGCCTCCGGACAGCCCCAAAGGAGGATCTTCAGTCTTCATCGGCTGAGCTGGTGTATGGCCAGACACTCAGAGTACCAGGTGACTTTCTCCCTCCACACACTGAACCATGGTCTGCAGCTCAACAGCTCCTGCTACATCAGGAGGCGGCTAGGAATTTCCTGCCCATCCCAACCTCGCAGCATGACCTGCAGAAGCCTCACGTTCCGACAGAGCTCATGAGTTCGGACTATGTCTTTATTAGACAGGACGGTCACAGAGACCCACTCAAGCCGTCGTATGCCGGACCGTTTCATGTCATCTCATCAGGGGAAAAGTTTTTCACAGTCGAAGTCGGTGGAAAGTCCGATACCATCTCTATCGACCGGCTCAAACCAGCCCACCTAGATCGGAGTGAGCCTGTCGTGGCTGCCCAACCGCCTCGCCGCGGCCGACCGCCGTTGGCTGCCAGACCAGCCGTGCACCAGCCCACCGTCAAACAGCCCGATTCAGCCTCAGACGCGCCTGCACCTCTGACTACTGTTTCTGCCTCGCCCGAGACGCCGCTTCTGCCGCAATCCGGCACTGGTTCGTCTACTAACGCCCCGTTTCCGCTGCCTGAGTTTCGTCGCCGTTCGGCCAGGATCATTAAACCTCCTACTTGGTTGACAATGTCCGTTAAAGTGGATTCTGGGGGGGCGCCTGTGGCGGAGCCACCAAGGGTCTCAGAACAATTAGTAATAATCCCTTTAACTACAGTGTAGTGCAGCCGCGGACTGCACCTTTAAACTGCCTGTTAACTGTACTGTATTGTGTTTTCCTGCACTCCACGTGATGATGTCATGACGCCGATCACGTGACCACCAGTGGCACAAAGAACGCCATGACGTCATGAAGTCAGCTTCCAGAATCTTCCAGTAGTCGTCGAGTACCCAGCAAGCTGATTAGACCTGTGTACCGTTTCTCCTGTAGTTTCCGTTAACTTCGTTGTTCATTAAAACCTGTTGATTTGATTCATCAAGTCGAATACCTTATTCAGATAGGAACCTCCGTTCCTACAGTTTCCTGTATATATTTATAAGAAGCTCAAAGCAACTTAAAAAGAGAGAAAGGCTTGCATTTCTATAGCGCCTTTCACGACCACAGGACGTCCCAAAGCGCTTTAAAGCCAATGAAGTACTTTTTGAAGTGGAGTCACTGTTGTAATGTAGGAAACGCAGGAGCCAATTTGCGCACAGCAAGCTCCCACAAACAGCAATGTGATAATGACCAGATCTTCTGTTTTAGTGATGTTGAATGAGGGATAAATATTGGCCCCAGGACACCGGGGAGAACTCCCCTGTTATTCTTTGAAATAGTGCCATGGGATCTTTTACATCCACCTGAGAGAGCAGACGGGGCCTCGGTTTATCATCTCATCCGAAAGACGGCACCTCCGACAGTGCAGCGCTCCCTCAACACTGCGCTGGGAGTGTCAGCCTAGATTGTTGTGCTCAAGTCTCTGGAGTGGGACTTGAACCCACAACCTTCTGACTCAGAGGCAAAAGTGAGCCATGGCTGACACTGATTTTAAAACAGGGTCCAAAATCCCAAAGGGTGAGGGTTATGTATGGAAGCACGCGGAGCACTGTTTAGTCGTTCAGCTGGGCGTGAGGCGCAGTCGGCAGTATAACTCTAGTCTGCCGCTGAGCGACTGAGACCAGTACCTCTGGTATATAAAGGTACCTGAACAGTGCAATGATCTTAACATTTTCCATTTGTTCTTTTCGAGGGAACTAGATGTAATATCTCCAAGTTTGCAGACGACACAATGCTAGGTGGGCGTGTGTGCTGTGAGGAGGATGCAGAGAAACTCCAGTATGATTTGGACAGGTTGGGTGATTGGGCAGATGCATGGCAGATGCAGTATAATGTGGATAAATGTGAGGTTATCCACTTTGGTGGCAAAAACAGGGAGGCAGATTATTATCTGAACGGCAATAGATTGGGAGAAGGGGAAGTGCAACGAGACCTGGGTGTCCTTGTGCACCAGTCACTGAAGGTAAGCATGCAGGTGCAGCAGGCGGTTAAGAAGGCAAATGGTATGTTGGCCTTTGTAGTGAGAGGGTTCGAGTACAGGAACAAGGATGTCTTGCTGTAGTTGTACAGGGCCTTGGTGAGACCACATCTTGAGTATTGTGTGCAGTTTTGGTCGCCTTATCTGAGGAAGGATGTTCTTGCCATGGAGAGAGTGCAGCGAAGATTCACCAGACTGATACCTGGGATGGCAGGAATGACATATGAGGAGAGATTGGGTCGATTGGACTTATACTCGCTAGAGCTTAGAAGAATGAGAGGGGATCTCATTGAAACTTATAAAATTCTAACAGGACTAGACAGACTAGATGCAGGAAGGATGTTCCCGAAGGGGTAAGCCATTTAGGACTGAGATGACGAGGAATTTCTTCACCCAGAGAGTGGTGAACCTGTGGAATTCTCTACCACAGAAGGCAGTAGAGGCTAATTCATTAAATATATTCAAGAAGGAGTTAGACATATTCCTTAAGGCTAAAGGGATCAAGGGATATGGGGAGAAGGCAGGAACAGGGTACTGAATTTGGATGATCAGCCATGATCTCATTGAATGGCGGAGCAGGCTCGAGGGGCCGAATGGCCGACTCCTGCTCCTATCTTCTATGTTTCTATGTTTCTTGTATGAATTTCACTTGTCTTTGAAGTCGGCAGAGGACACAGGAAGTTTTTTTTAAAGTTTATTTTGGCAAAAGGTCTCTTATTGTATCGGATGACTGTGTGCCGGCTGACCAATTTTCCATCAGAAAGATTCTCTTACCATGCTCAATGAGTACGGTGCCCTTTGTACTGGTAATTAGGCTGATGAACAAAACACACTAATTATCTATACTACATCCACAACAAACTACACATGACACCTGTCAATCCACACAAATAGTATCTTCTGCTTTTTTTTCTAAAGGCTGTATCACAATTAAGAAATCATATTTTAATAGTGCAATGCTGGCGGACGACAACAAAGGTTTTGGTTAATGTGTGTGCAGGTTTTATGGCCCAGTTGCTGTTTATGAAGTTTCCGTGAACTTTACACTGTTGAAGTTTTACAGATGACTGGAAAAGAAGAAGAGGGAAAGGACAGGCCAGAAGCATTTGTCGAAATGCTAGCGAGATTGGGATCTCTCTCTATTGCAGCTAGAGCGCCAACGCACAGTGCGTCGCAATGGCCGGACATTCAGACCCCCCCCCCACTTTACTTTAAGAAGCCATTCTTTATCTGCTTCCCTGTTCTGGTCAGGCCATTCCATGTTCTAACTCTCTGGGTAAGAAGATTTCTCCCAACTTCTCCCCCGTCTTCTTCTCCCATTTTCACAGTGTAACTCCGTTCACAGATGTGATAATGACCAGATAGTCTGTGTTAGTGATGTTGAAATAGGGATAAATATTGGCCCCAGGACACCGGGGAGAACTCCCCCCTGCTCTTCTTCGAAATAGTGGCCGTGGGATCTTTTACATCCACCTGAGCGAGCAGGTGGGGTCATTCACAGCCAATGTCACAGTCACCAGTAATAGTTTGTTTGTTATATTAGATAATATCTAGGACAGTATATTGAAGAATCATCCTTTCCCACGCTCCCCCCCCCACCCCACCTTCACCAAAACACAGCATATCTTTGCTGAGAGTCTGATAACTGTCAAGCAGAAAGAGAATGTGATTGTTTAGAGTTCAAAGGTTGTAGAGACAGAGCGTCCTCCAACAGCCCAGTGAGTACATGAACCATACACAGGAACATAGGAACAGGACGAGGCCATTCAGCCCCTCGCGCCTGCCCCGGCATTCAATGAGATCATGGCTGACCTCGATCTTCACTTTGCTGCACATCCCTCGATACTCTTACCCAACAAAAGTCTGTCGATCTCAGTCTTGAAAGCTCCAATTGGCCCCCAGCATCCACAGCCTATTGGGGGGCAGAGAATTCCGACTGCGTACGGTGGCCACAGAGCGCGATCTCTGCATAAGTTAAAGGCCCCTCAGTGAGCCCACCCCTTCTACTGGTTGAGAACAGGAGACTGGCGGCCCTCCCACCAGTCGGAACCCGCCCGGCCGCACAGCCCCGCTCATTTTATTGACCGGCCACAGGGCGGCTCGGGGCCACGCGGCTCCTGATTTGAATCCTGGCGTTTCCTGAACCGCGGACTCTGCCGGGGACATTGCTTGCTGGGGGACACAGTCCCTCATCCGGGGACTGTGTCCCCTGGAAAACGGGGAGGTACGGTCAGCCTAATCGTAGCTTCTCTCTATCTACCCTATCCAATCCTTTTAACATTTTAAATACCTCGATCAGCTCTCCCCTCAACCTTCTATACTCGAGGGAATGCAAGCCCAGTCTGTGCAACCTGTCCTCATAATTTAACCGTTTTAGCCCCCGGTATCATTCTGGTGAATCTGCGCTGCTCCCCCTCCAAGGCCAATATATCCTTCCTGAGGTGCGGGGCCCAGAACTGAACGCAGTCACTCCAGATGGGGTCTGACCAGAGATCTGTACAACTGAACCACCCCTTTGTATTACAGCCCCCTTGAGATTTAGACACAGTCCCAAGTTTAATCCCTGGCCTGTGCTGAGTTAACTGACGGCAGCTGGGGTACGGGCCTGGTTGTTACAATTAGCCAGAGGCGCCCCAGGCCCACAGAGAAGAATGGCCAAAGTATCTATCTCTGATAGTTGTACAGCAACTCCCGCTGGGCAGATGCAGATGCGAGCATTGGGTGTGGACAGGCTTGGGTGTGGCTGTGACGCCCCTGTAGCCAAATAGCCAACCAACCTTCATTTTCAAGCCTTGCAGATGAATGATGGCTGCTTAGGCAAGATATCAGAGATGCACCCAGCAATCCTTCACTGCCTGCAGGTACCGCAAGCAAATAAGAAGACAAATGGTATTGCCCGGGGGTTGGAGTATAAGAGTGAGGAAGTCTTGCTACAATTGTACAAGGCCTTGGTGAGACCACACCTGGAGTACTGGGCACAGTTCTGGTCTCCTTATCTAAGGAAGGATATACTTGCCTTGGAGGCGGTGCAACGAAGGTTCACTAGATTGATTCCTGGGATGAGAGGGTTGTCCTGTGAGGAGAGATTGAGTAGAATGGGCCGATACTCTCTGGAGTTTAGAAGAATGAGAGGTGATCTCATTGAAACATACAAGATTCTGAGGGGGATTGACAGGGTAGATGCTGAGAGGTTGTTTCCCCTGGCTGGAGTGTCTAGAACTAGGGGGCACAGTCTCAGGATAAAGGGTCGACCATTTAGGACTGAGATGAGGAGAAATTCCTTCTCTCAGAGGGTGTGAATCTTTGGAATTCTCTGCCCCAGAGGGCTGTGGAGGCTCAGTCGTTGAGTATATTCAAGGCTGAGATCGATAGATTTTTGGACTCTCGGGGAAATCAAGGGATATGGGGATCGGGTGGGAAAGTGGAGTTGAGGTCGAAGATCAGCCGTGATCTTATTGAATGGCGGAGCAGGCTCAAGGGGCCATGTGACCGACTCCTGCTCCTATTTCTAGTGTTCTTACAGCAAGGAGCCAATGCTTTCAGAAGTGGAGGTGAGTAAGCGAGTAAACGTTGACTCATTCCCTTTGCCGAGCCCAATTCAATCTATCGATAGCAGAACTTGTCGCCTGCATGGCTGCAAAATGGGGCCAAAGGTCAGGGACTGTTACCAAGTCCATTGATAAAGTTGTGCACCAGGGTACGGAAGTGAACTTGGATCCAGAGAATGTAGAATGTAGAACCTTGGCCATTAAGGAGTCACCATGACTTGGCATGTGAGTACCTACTGGGAAGAATTACACGGCCCTCATGGTTAGGACCACCGAGTACAGCAAACTGGGGACAAGTTTATATATGGTGTCAGCTCTCGCCTGTGAGTGCTACCCACTGAGTCCCACTCCAGTGACTTGAGCCCAATAAATCCAGGCTGACACTCCAGTGCAATACCAAGGGAATGCTGCACTGTTGGAGGTGCCGTCTTTAGGATGAAACGTTATACTGAGGTCCCATCTGCCCTCTCAGGTGGACATAAATGATCCATGGCACTAGTTTGAAGAAGAGCAGGGGAATTCTCCCTGGTGTCCTGGGCCAACATTTATCCCTCAACCTGAAGGGATAATTACAAGCCCTAGCCCTTTTTGGGCTACCCCAGATCAGGCATATTCCCCAGACGTTCACCTTCAACTTAAGTTAGAGATAGCCGAATTCTATACGATGCTTAAATGGGTCTAAAGGTTCAGGCTATCTCTCCCTAAAGGAAAGGAACGACTGAAGATGTTACCGTTCTCCGGATAGCACTTTTAATAAGTTTAACTAGACTGTTACCTTCCAGATATTATGAGGGTCTGGAATACCCCCCAGAATTCTGCAACTCCTTACAAAAGAGTGTACAGAAATTGGGTTCGCGAGTTTATACAGAAATACACTGTGAGACAATTCTAAAAATATAGGCCTAGAAATTCAGTATCGCCACATTTGGGGCGCTACAGCCGGGCGTTCACTAAATTTAGCACCCGGCGCAACTTAGCACCACCTTCGCCGAAATTGAATTGCATCGCCCCAAGAGGTTGCTGCTGTGCTAAAGCAGGCGAGCCGAGGCGCTAACACCGAGGGCGGGCGTAGCGCAGGTGCGGCGAGTTGCTGATTGAAGGCAGACACGCTGGCGCCGGACAGCTCTTAAAGGGGGAGGGTGGACTTGTTTGGCTGCCACGCCCTGCACACTGCAGCCCTGAAGCAAGGCCTGACCATTGCTGGATCATCATTTCTACGCCCAGGACCATGCAGAAGGCTAGGGAGCGAGCGGAGCGCTTCAGCAAGGGTGTCCTGAGGCTACTGGTTGGCGCAGTAGAGCGCAGGCGACCTGCCCTCTTCCCTGACAGTGGGAGGAGGCCGCTTCCCAGCGAATACCAAAAAGCCTGGAGGGAGGTGGCAAACAGGGTGACCACCAACAGCATGGTTGCCAGGACTGCACTTCAATGCAGGAAAAAGTTCAACGACCTCACTCGGGTTGTCAGGGTGAGTACCCTTTCCACTATCCTGTTCATCCCTGCATGTGCACCTCAGTTTCTGGCCAAAGGGACCTGAAAGCCCCAATGCCCAGCCCTCATCCAAGAGCTATGGGACGCTCATGAAAACCACTTGCACATTCAGCACTTTACACACTGTCAGGGCTATTCCACCATGGGAGGCAGTGCAGGCAAGATGAGGGCTTGACACTGTCAGGGCTATTCCACCATGGGAGGCAGTGCAGGCAAGATGAGGGCTTGACACTGCCAGGGCTATTCCACCATGGGAGGCAGTGCAGGCAAGATGAGGGCTTGACACTGTCAGGGCTATTCCACCATGGGAGGCAGTGCAGGCAAGATCAGGGCTTGACACTGTCAGGGCTATTCCACCATGGGAGGCAGTGCAGGCAAGATCAGGGCTTGACACTGTACTTAGAGGCCGTCCTTTCTCTTGCAGGGCAAGCTGGCCCACAATCGCAGGCAGCAGCTATGGACCGGGGGAGGCCGTCCTGACCTCAAAGAGCTCAGCAACCCGGAGCAGCGTGTGGAGCGCAATATGGCAGGCCGGCTGATTGGCCTCGTTGCCAGTGGAGATGCCGACCCTGGGCAGCAATGGTAAGGTCATCATCTTTTTGACCTCTCTTTCCACTTGTGCCTCACACCAGCATCCTTTGCCACTATCGAACCAATGCAGTGCATAGCAGCACTCATGCCTCCCTCGCTGCCGCCCTGTCCTCACTCTAAAGCAACTCTTTTGCCTCCCTGCTTTCAGATGCTGATTTGCCAGGTGAGGAGGCGGGCCCTCAAGCTGCCACTGTCAGTGATTCTGAATTCGAGGAGGAGGAAGAGGAAGCCGGCCCATCAGTGCCACCCTCAGCCGAGGCAGTCCATGGCCATGATGGGGACACGTCTTCCCTAGAGGGGAGCAGGGGGGAAGGGTCTGAGGAGAGTGAAGCTCCGGGGCCCAGCGGGCTGCAGCAACACGGGAGGGGTGGGGAAGCTCGGCGGCCTTCTCCCCGGAGGGTGAGTGCGGCCTCCAGTCCTGCTACGGCGAGCGCAGAGGAGGTGCGGCTCCTTGGTGAAATGGGCGCCCAGGCTGAGCGCAGGCACACTGAGCTCATGGCTGCAGTGGCAAGGATGCCTGACTCCATAGAGTCACTGGCAAGGAGTGCTTAGGAATTCGGGGCAGCACAGGCCAGGAGTCTGCAAGAATTCAGTGCAGCACAGGCAAGGAGTCTGCAGGACTTCGCGGCAGCACAGGCTAGGAGTCAGCAGGACTTCGCTGCATCACAGGCGGCTTCCAGCCAAGTGCTCAGTCATGCCGTGCATTCACTGGCTGGTCTGATGCAGGCACAGATCAGGGCCACACGGGCACTAACTGCTGCCACCCTCGCTGGATCGGCCAGGCATCGCCGGGGCCCTCACCGCGCCGCAGCAGCCCAGCAGTCTGTGCTTCAGCAGATTGCTGCGCATGCTGCAGTGTGGGCCCGTGCGAGTGCCAGTGTATCAGCCGACCAGGGAGTGCCTGTGCTCTGTCAGGTTGGCAGCATTCCTGCAGCCAACACTGTCACTCCTCCACTGCAGCTGCCACCACCCGTAGGACAGACTGCTGCCGCCCAAGCAGAGTTAAAGCAGTCAGCAGCCGGGCCCTCCAGGCCCAGAGCTGGTCCAGGCCGTCCCCCAAGCGCATCTGCCGTCTCACCATCTGACCCTCAGCAGCCTTCCCCCAGCCTTGCTGCAGCCACTGGGGTCCCATTGAGGAGGAGCTGCAGGGCGGGAAGGGACCATTCACGGAAGCGAGGCGGATCACCCTCACAGAGGAAAAAGTAGAAGGTGTGGCCAAATGTTGTGTTTATATATGAAGGCCGAGAATGTTTTGTTTATATATGAAGGCCGAGACTGTTGTGTTTGTTTTTTATATGAAGGCCGAGGATTATGGTCATTTTTGTTTAACTGTTTTTTTCATTTTCTGAAAGTTGTGAGAGCCAGTTATGTCTCTGACTGTTTTTTGGGGGGTTTATCTGAATTAGTTTGTCATGCGGGAAGGGCACAGAGTTTGCACAGTAAAAAAATTTCTTTAATCACATTGTCCATGTTTGCACTTTGAACTATTTGTTGCCTTGACCGGCTGAGGGCTTGCGGAGCGGCTCCATTCATGTTCTTTCATTGGCACAAGCCATTCCCTGAGAGGGGGCCTAGAACCGAGTTGCAATAAGCCGCCGACGGACGGCCCTTGCACTTTGTGCTTCCCTCCCGCCTTGGTGCTCCTCCTCCTCCTCCTCCTCCTCCTCTGGTGGTCCTCCAATGTCTGCTGGCAGTGGCTGAGTCCTGAGGATAGCCAGGTTGTGCAGCATGCAGCACACAACAACGAAATGGGAGACTCCCTCAGGCGAGTACTGTAGGGCTCCTCTGGAACGGTCCAGACAGCGGAACCGTTACTTGAGCACGCCGATTGTGTGCTCAATGATGTTCCTGGTAGCTTGATGGCTGTCATTGTATCGCTCTTCAGCAGGGGTGCTGGGCGCACGGAGCGGGGTCATCAGCCAGGTGCACAAAGGATAGCCTTTGTCCCCGAGAAGCCATCCTCGTGGGTGAGCCTGGGCTTCGAAAATGTCTACCACAGAAGTCTGGTGCAGAATGAAGGCATCGTGGCTGCTGCCTGGAAAGCGGACATTGACAGCTAGTATGCGCTGCCTGTGGTCACACACCAACTGGGCGTTGAGCGAATGGTAGGCCTTCCGGTTGCGGTAATCCTCGGCATTCTCTAGAGGTGCCCGCAAAGCCACATGCATGCAGTCAATGGCGCCCTGGACCATGGGGAAGCCCGCTAGTCCTCCAAATCCCATTGCACGCTCTTGCTGCTTGTCCAGGGTCATGTCAAAGGAGATGTACTGACGTCTCCTTCTGAAAAGGGCATTGGTCACCTGGCGGATGCAGCAATGTACCGTGAACTGGGAGATGTTGGCAATGTCCCCAGTAGCGGATTGGAAGGAGCCGGTGGCATAGAAGTTGAGAGCCACCGTCACCTTCACTGCCACCGACAGACGTCCTGCTCCTCAGCTGTGGCTGCAGATCTCTGCGAAGCAGGTGGCAGATCTCAGTGACCACCTCCCTTCTGAATTGCAGCCTCTGAACACACTGCTCCTCAGACATGTTCAGATATGAAAACTGCTGGTGGTATACCCTGGGTGGGTAAGGCCTCCTGTGCCGACGCCTGTTGGCCCTTCTCCATCTGGCCATGACTGGCACTCTGTCACGGTGTCTCTGAGCCCTTTGAATGCAATGCAGTAAGCCAACGTTTCCACCCATTGCAGCCCCCATTATATGTGGCGACTCAAGGCTACGGCACTGAAAGTTAAATCCAAGCGCAAAGCTCTGGCCTGAAGCCAGAGGTACCTGTGCGAGTGCTGAGTCAAAGCAGAAAGCTCTCTCCCTTTGTCTCTCTCCAAATATCCATCTCTCACACAGGATTGTCACAAAATGGCTGCCACTTATAATGCAGGAGGAGTCCCCTTTAAATAACGCCTCCTGCGCCCCGCAGCGACTGGGAACCATTCCCCTCTACCAGTCACTGGGGGCGCCAGGCGCACAGAAGGGCGGCGCCACTGAAGTTCCAGTTCGGTGCGCACCAAGGGCGTTGCACCATGAAATTACGTCAGGATCTGCATGCGCAGCTGAGCGGGCGCTGCGGTTTTGTGCTGCCGCTAAATCTTGAGTGAAGTTTGCGAGAGGCGCAGATCGTGCCGCACCCGGGCGCTAGCCGCTTAGCGCCCCACTTCTCCTCCTCCTAAGGCGCTAGCGGCTGGCGCTAACAACTGAATTTCTAGGCCATATAGATTTATTTAAGAGCCGACATTCATTTAACAGCTGTTGAGTCAGTCGCAACATTAACAATTCAAAATACAAATAGTTTACATTTCTTATCAGAGATCCTTATTCTCAAATCTTAACTTCGTTACATTTCTACATTTCTTACTTATTTCTAAATCCAAAACATCCACCAAAATCAAATACCTTGATCACCCGAGACTCTGAGTTGTAGGCTTACAGAGTGGTTCTGAAGCCGAGAATCACTTGCCTGTTTCCAGCGACTTCTGACTTTTCATCTGAAAAGCTCTATCTTTTATACTCTTTTTTTGGTGGTTTATTCTTTGAAGTTTCCTGCTGATGTAAGCTAATTGTCTTATTCATTCTCTCTGTTGAATTCTTACTGATCTTATTGTCAATTTAGCTGCTGCAAGCATAATTATGTCTCTACCTTTAGGTGTTCCAAAAACCATCATAAAATGGCCACAACAGATTTATCTCTTTGATGTCATTCTTATCGAAGATTTTTCATTCAATTTTTAATATTGGCTTAACTGTTTATAACCAAAGACGTTGTGACTCCGTGGTGTTCCAAGTTCAATACAAAAACAATGTAATTGCTTGGTGCATCTATTGAAGTCATATCTTCAAATTGTTCTGCAGGTATCATATTTACTATAAGTAAATTAAAACCACTTTAACCAGGGTGTTTACTTGTTTTCCAGCTATCTTAATTGGTTGCATATTTAATCTTATGTTTCCTGTCTTATTTGATGTTACTTTTACAAAGGCACATGGTTTTTTAATATTCTGTTTCTGTTTCACGTATTAGTTCTGAACACTTTACTTGGGTCATTGCATTGTGTTGGTTCCAAGCCGCAGACCTTTCGGAAGCAAGCCTTTGCTTTTTCAATAGGGCCATTGTATTAGCATTAACAATCAATTCCCATTTCAAAGCTATTGTGGTTTTACAACTTTGTTATCAAACCATCCCATCTCAGAAGCCTGTTTTCTGTTTGCAGCCTGTGTCTCTGAGGCTTTAGATTTTTAAACCCAATATATCATGTATTAATAAATATCAGAATTCTGTTCATATTATGGTGTATCTCTTGAAATGTGACTTATTCCGTCACAAACCAACATCACTAAAAAACAGATTATCTGGTCATTAACACATTGCTATTTGTGGGAGCTTGCTGTGCTCAAATTTACTGCTGTGTTTCCTACATTGTAACAGTGACTAAACTTCAAAAGAGTACTTCATTGGCTGTTAAGCACTTTGGAACATCCTGAGGTCCTAAAGGAGCAGTTTCAAACAGAATCTGAAACTGGGCCACACAAGAAGGTATTAGGACAGGTGACCAAAAGCATGGTCAAAGAGGAAGGTTTTAAGGAGCGTCTTAAAGGCAGAGAGGTTTAGGGAGGGAATTCCAGAGCTTAGGGCCCAGTCAGCTGAAGGCACGGCCGCCAATGGTGGAGCGATTAAAATCGGGGATGCGCAAGAGGTCAGAAATGGAGGAGCGCAGAGATCTCCGAGGGTTGTAGGGCCGGAGGAGGTTAATGATAGGGAGGGGTGAGGCCAAATATATTTGATACCATTGTCCAATCTATATGTGAAGAAATATGCCAAGCACACTGGTGCTTGAGTCTATAATGCTAGAGTCTATTATAAAAGATGTAATAGCAGAGCACTTGGAAAGCAGTGACAGGATCGGACAAAGTCAACATGGATTTACAAAAGGTAAATCATGCTTGACTAATCTACTGGAATTTTTTGAGGATGTAACTGGTAAAATAGATAAGGGAGAACCAGTGGATGTGGTGTATTTGGACTTTCAGAAGGCTTTCGATAAGGTCCCACATAAGAGATTAGCATGCAAAATTAAGGCACATGGGATTGGGGGCAAGGTACTGACTTGGATAGAGAACTGGTTGGCGGACAGAAAGCAAAGAGTTGGAATAAATGGGTCGTTTTCCGAGTGGCAGGCAGTGACTAGTGGGGTACCGCAAGGCTCGGTCCTAGGACCCCAGCTGTTCACAATATATATTAATGATCTGGACGAGGGAATTGGATGTAATATCTCCAAATTTGCAGACGACACAAAGCTGGGTGGGAGGGTAAGCTGTGAGGAGGATGTCGTGAAACTCCAATACGATTTAGACAGGTTGGGTGATTGGGCAGAAACATGTCAAATGCACTATAATGTGGATAAATGTGAGGTTATCCACTTTGGTGGCAAAAACAGGAAGGCAGATTATTATTTGAATGGCAATAGATTGGGAGAAGGGGAAGTGCAAAGAGACCTGGGTGTTCTTGTGCACCAGTCGCTGAAGGTAAGCATGCAGGTGCAGCAGGCGGTTAAGAAGGCAAATGGTATGTTGGCCTTCGTAGCAAGAGGGTTCGAGTACAGGAACAAGGATGTCTTGCTACAGTTGTACAGGGCCTTGGTGAGGCCGCACCTTGAGTATTGTGTGCAGTTTTGGTCGCCTTACCTGAGGAAGGACGTTCTTGCCATGGAAGGAGTGCAGCGAAGATTCACCAGGCTGATACCTGGGATAGCAGGAATGACGTATGAGGAGAGATTGTGTCGATTGGGCTTATACTCACTGGAGTTTAGAAGATTGAAAGGGGATCTCATCGAAACCTATAAAATTCTGTCAGGCCTGGACAGACTAGATGCAGGAAGGATGTTTATGATGGCCGGGGAGTCCAGAACCAGGGGTCATAGTCTAAGGATAAGGGGTAAGCCATTTAGGACTGAAATGAGGAGGAATTTCTTCACCCAGAGAGTGGTGAACCTGTGGAATTCTCTACCACAGAGGGCGGTGGAGGCCAATTCATTAAATATATTCAAGAAAGAGTTGGATATATTTCTTAAGGCTAAAGGGATCAAGGGATATGGGGAGAAGGCAGGGACAGGGTACTGAATTTGGATGATCAGCCATGATCTCATTGAATGGTTGAGCAGGCTCGAGGGGCCGAATGGCCTACTCCTGCTCCTATCTTCTATGTTTCTATGTCTCTATGTGTAGAATGTTTGAGAAGCATTAACACGCAACTGGTTGAGTTGAACATCCGGTTTGAAAAATTAAATTGCCAGCACAGTATGCAGGAGTCCAGTTCTGAAGGAATGGCTCCCGTAAGGAAGCCCTTGGTGCTTCTGTTGGGTTTACACATTTATATATTTTTTTAAATCAGGCTTGATGCAGAACGCCCGAAATCACAGAAATCACAGAAACCCCACAGTGCAGATAGAGGCCATTCGGCCCATCGAGCCTGCACCAACACATATCCCACCCGATCCCCGTAACCCCTACACCAACACATATCCCACTCTATCCCCGTAACCCCACGTATTTAATCCCCCTAACACTAAGGGTCAATTTATCATAGCCAATCAACCTAACCCGCACATCTTTGGACTGTGGGAGGAAACCGGAGCACCCGGAGGAAACCCACGCAAACACGGGGAGAATGTGCAAACTCCACACAGACAGTCACCCGAGTCCGGATTCGAACCTGGGTCCCTGGCGCTGTGAGGCAACAGTGCTAACCACTATGCCACCGTGCTGCCCCTTTCTCCACTTTCTGACTGCCTCCCGGACAGGTTAACTGTGTGAAAAGCTGTCTCGCATGAAATCAGAGGAGTTTCTCAATCGGTAAATTCAGGGGATTGACACAGAGAATCACACAGCGAAGAAGGAGGCCATTCGGCCCATCGTGCCTGTGCCGGCTCTTTGAAAGAGCTCTCCAATTAATCCCGCTCCCCCCTGCTCTTTCTCCATAGACCTGCAAGTTTTTTCCTTTTCAAGTACGTTGAGTGAATCATCATCATTTGGTTTCTCCCTTGGAGGAGCAAAAAATCTATTGAACTGCGCAAAATAGTTCAAAAGCAAAATACTGTGGACGCTGGAATTCTGAAATAAAAACAGAAAATGCTGGGAACACGCGGCAGGTCAGGCAGCAACTGTGGAGAGAGAAATAGAGTTAACGTTTCAGGTCAAAAATGAAAGAAACGTTAACTCTAGTTTCTGTCTCCACAGATGCTGCCTGACCTGCCGAGTATTTCCAGTATTTTCTGTTTTTATTGCACAAAATAGTTACCCAGGTTAATAAATTATAAGCAGCGCCATTGACTCCGATGGTGCTGGCAATCGGTTAGCGCCATCTGCAAGACGTAGGCGGCTGACCGTGATAAGGGCGGACAGCGCAAGCGGCGGGGACTGTATTTCAAACCGTAAGACAAATAGCAAAGACCTTCCTTCAAAGGTTAACGCTGCGTTTAGGGTTTAGAGCAGACTGGACCAGGTGAGGAGCTGGAATAAGCCCAAGTACGATGGTCTCTTTCTGCACTGTCATTTCTATCATTCTAATCAGAGCTTACCTGCCGCCAAACTCAGAACATACATTTTTAGCCTTATTTGTAAAATTGCAACAGTGACTATGACATGAATCAGTCATTCATGAAAGAAAGACTTATGAAATAATACTGAGCGGCCTGCGGGTGGCGCTGTCCAGGGAGAGTATAAGTACTCGGGCACGGGCCCAGCTTGCGCAGGACATTCTTAACAGGAACTAGTGAAGGACACAACTAGACCTCCATGTTGCAAAACAGTTGATTAAAGCTCTGTTTAACGCTTAGACCGAGTGCCTAGTAGTTTTCTTACGTCAGTGACTACACTTCAGAAAAGTACTTCATTGGCTGTAAAGCGCTTTGCAATGTCCCGAAAGGTGCTATAGAAATGCACGTTCTTTATATCTTTTAAAGCTTATCTGACTATCAACAATACCGGGTCATTTTAAGAGCCTCCGAAGCCAGCCCTGCCTCGGTAGCAGCAAGATGATCACGGCCAGGATGCTGCGGCCCTATTTCCACTGTTCTGCTCACTGATAACGCGCCAATGCATCAGAGGCAGAGCCTTTCAAATCCACAGCCGAGCTCTGATTGAGATATTACGTTTTTTTTTAAAGTGTTCGGTATTTGCAACATCAAAATGTCAAAATATGACACTTTTTAAAATTTCAAACTGCAACTTTTTTTGAGAGTTAGCTGGCTGGTAACATGGTAAATAATCAAAAAATGGGGTAATTTTAACTTCAGGCGATATTGAATTATTCGCTCGTTATGCACCCCGCCTGAAACTGGGGGGGGGGGGGTTTAAATTGAGCAGGCTAATTTGATATCGTCTGTTTTACACCATCGACCACAGTTAAAATTAGCCCCAATTTCTGAAAGATGTACTGGAGGTGAAATTTTATAAGTTTGAGCGGTATTCTCATCCTTGTGTTCAAATCCCTCCATGGCCTCGCCCCCTCCCTATCTCTGTAACCTCCTCCAGCCCCACAGCCCCCCCCTCCAACCCGAGATCTCTGCGCTCCTCCAATTCTGGCCTTTTGAGCATCCCTGATTTCCATCGCTCCGCCATTGGCGGCCGTGCCTTCAGCTGTCTGGGTCCTAAGCTCTGGAATTCCCTCCCTAAACCTCTCCGCCTCTCTCCTCCTTTAAGGTGTTCCTTAAAACCGACCTCTTTAAACCAAGCTTTTGGTCACCTGTCCTAATATCACCTTATGTGGCTCGGTGTCAAATTTTTGTCTGATAATCGCTCCTGTGGAGCGCCTCGGGACGTTTTACTACATTAAAGGCGCTTAACAAATGCAAGTTGTTGTTGTAGAATGACAGCTGGAAATTCCAGAGCTACAACTCTAGACATGTTTGTCCGCCGGGGAACAGGTTACAAGTTTTCACCGCCTCTTCCCGATATCAGAAACTGGCTGCCGAAGGTGTTGCAAAGCGTGTTAACAGGGATAACAACAGAAAACGCTGGAAAAACTCAGCAGGCCAGGCAACATCCGTGGAGAGAGAAACAGAGTCAATGTTTCAGGTCGAAACCCTTCGTCAGGACTGAGAAAAAAGCAGGAAATGAAAAGATTAAACACGAGAAGGGAAACTGAAAGCAATGAAGATGATCAAGGTTGAAGAGCCAAACGGAGATCCCGTCGAAGAGAAGAGCAGAACTTCTTCAAGGTGGGCATTCCTAGAAGAGGTATGGCAGTGAACCAAACACTAATACGATAGCAAAATACTGCGGATGCTGGAAATCCGAAATAACAACAGAAAACGCTGGGAAAACTCTGCAGTGTTAACAGGGATGTCTGGTAGGAGTTTAGATCCTGGTGCCTAGAAATGCATTCATGAAGCTGGTTAACGAGAATCTTCACAGTCGAGGGGAGACTTTGTCGTGTGTCCAACAAAATCGCCATTTTGTCAGCCAGAAAAAAATGGGTGGCGTTTTAGATTCCTGACTTGGTGGAGAATTGTAGTTAGATTCTTGTTCACTCCACGAGCACCCATTCCACCGACAACCTGGAAGATTCACCCTAGTGCCCTTGGCAAAGTAACGGCAGCATAAATCTTTGCTGAGTGTTTACTGGCTGTGTTGGGAAGTCCTCGTTAGCTGTGCATCAGTGGCCTCAAGTATGTTGTTCCACGTGGCTGATGGAGAGATGTCTGCATAATCAAGCCCTGGAGTCCGGAATGAGCCAGCCCCATGGAGGTTAATGGGTGGCAGTGACCTTCACAGCTAGAGGTGCTATAATCGCTATCTGACCTTATAATTAGATCTGGAGAGGGCTGCCACAGAGTCAGTGGTTCCCTTGTTTCGGCAGTCCCATTAAGGGGACTCTTTCGCCTTCCATCCTCAGGTGTCACCCCCCTGCCTCAGTGAGTAGCACTCTCGCCTGAAGGGCGTGGATTCAAGTCCCACTCCATGAGACTTGAGCACAAAATCTAGGTTGACACTCCCTGTTGTAATGTAGGAAACACACCAGCCAATTTGCGCACAGCAAGATCCCACAAACAATCATGAGATAATGACCAGCTAATCTGTTTTAGTGATGTTGGTAAAGGGATGAATATTGGCCCAAGGGTACTGGGCAGAACTCGCCTGGTCTTCTTCGGAATGGTGGCGGTGGGACCTTTTATGTCCGCCTGAGAGGGCAGAAGGGACTTCGGTTAAACGTCTCATCCGACAGTGCAGCGCTCCCTCAGTACTGCACTGGGAGTGTCGGCCAGGATTATGGGCTCAAGTCTCTGGAGTGGGACTTAAACCCACAACCTTCTGGCTCAGATTGCTCTTGGCCTAGTTGGTGTTGAACCTCTTGACTATTGTTGCAGCTGCACCCATCCAGGTGAGTGGTAATTAGCCCGTCGCACACCCGACGAGATGGTGGAGGGGCTTTGAGGAGTCAGGAAGTGAGTCATGGGATGCCCAGCCTCTGTCCTGCCCAGTTAAGTTCCCAGATACATTTTATAATCAAAAGCAATAAACAAGTGAGCAAAGATAACAGAAATTCCAACCGTGCTGCAAGAAGATAAGTTGTATCTAACTTTGACCAGCAGAGCATGTAAGCTATTATAATTATTTCCCAAGTGCATGACAATGTCATTCTATGCACTGTGCCATGGCGTGTCAGGCAGTCATAGAATGACACAGCATAGGAGGCCATTCAACCCATCGTGCCTGTGCCGGCTCTTTGAAAGAGCTCTCCAATTAGTCCCACTCCCCCCTGCTCTTTCCCCGTAGCCCTACAAATGTTTCCTTTTCAAGTATTTATCCAATTCCCTTTTGAAAGTTACTATTGAATCTGCTTCCACCGCCCTTTCCGGCAGCGCGTTCCAGATCACAACAACTCGCTGCGTGAAACGAAATTCTCCTCCCCTCCCCCCCTGGTTCTTTTGCCAATTGCCTTAAATTTCAGTGGTTGAGTTTCCGATTTTAGTTGTAATTCAACAAGCGAGACTGAGCAGTCACTGAGTGCTTCTCCACGGATCAAGGAAAGAAACGCAAGAAGGCCAGTCACCAGCGGCCTCGCTCATGTCTCAAAACAGCTCATCGGGGAGACTTTCCACACATGAACAGCCATGGCCTTCCTACTGGTAGCAAGGATGGGCAATTCTGATCCCACGTGAATTCTGCAAATTGGCCTCTGCTAGTAATCAACAACTTGCATTTGTATAGCGCCTTTAATGTAGTAAAACGTCCCATGGCACTTCACAGTGTAATGTTATCTTAGTAACGTAATTACGAGTCTCACAAGTTGTTGAGGAGAACCATTTTATTCAGTCCTGCTTCTGTGTCTCCCAGTACAGTCTGCTAGCATGGCCAAGATGGCGTCGGATCCCGCCCCCGGATATGACATCAGCCGTCAACCAGCTGTCAATCAAACCCCCGCTGTCCTTACAACAGCTACGGTTATCCTTACATCTTCCCCCTTCAATGACGACATAACACAGTAACAACATAACATAACATAACACATAGAACTTGTTAACATCATATAGAACAAGTCAGTGTAACTAATTGCAGGTAGGTATAAACCTTACCCACACCCATGAGTCCATTAACTGTTTACAGTCTTATCAATCCCTGTCTACAGGTCAAGTTTAACTACAGGCTTTCTGGTGCGCTGTGACCTGCGTGGCTGGACGGGTGTTTGCTGAACCACCCCAGTTGTATCCACATTATCACTATTGTGTCCTTCGTCTCTTTGTGGCATTTCCCTCATCTCGTCTCTTTGTGGCATTTCCCTCATCTCGTCTCTTTGTGGCATTTCCCTCATCTCGTCATCCTTTCCGTCCTCCTGAGGCTGAAAGGTCTCTGTGGTTTTCAGTAGGTGCCTCCTGTTTCTGCGAAGCACATTGCCGTTCTCTGTCGTGACACTGTATGACCTGGGGGCGACCTGTTGTAGAACTGTGGCTCTTGTAGGCCATGACTCAGGCCCTTCAATGCGGACTATATCCTTCTCCTGTAGCGGCACTAGTGTAGTGGCTGTGCGGCCATGAAGTGTTTTTTGTTTCTGTTGTAGCTTACAAGCCTTGTCTGCCCACACCTCATCTCTGTGGTCAGGTGTGACATAACTGGGAAGTCGTGTACGGATTTTCCGACCCAGTAAGAGCTCAGCTGGAGACTTGCCACTTGCTAGCGGGCCCGCCCTGTACGACATCAGGGCCAGATATGGGTCAGTGTTGCTGTGTGCTGCTTTCTTTTCAAGTCCGCCAAAAAAAATCAAAGGATTCTCCTTGCTTTTGCACGCGGGAGCGAAACACGAATCTCTCATACATTTCATTCTTTTTTGGAGTGCAGTATTCGTCGAACCGCTCTATCGCCTTGTCCAGATCATTTTTATCATCTTCGGCTGCAAACGTAAATGTGTTAAACAGCTCGATCGCCTGCGAGCCAGCCACCATTAGCAACAAAGCTACTTTACGTGTTCCAGAGCTAGTCGAAGCGTCAATCACTGTGAGGTAGAGAAGAAAGCGTTGCTTGAAGACACGCCAATTTTCATCCACATTTCCTTCTAGTTGCAGATTAGCCAGAGGTTTAATTCCTTCCATTGTTGTAGTATGTCCTTATCGTGAGTTCTATAAATCCTGGTACCATGTAATGTTATCTTAGTAACGTAATTACGAGTCTCACAAGCAGTTGTTGAGGAGAACCATTTTATTCAGTCCTGCTTCTGTGTCTCCCAGTACAGTCTGAAAGCATGGTCAAGATGGCGTCGGATCCCGCCCCCGGATATGACATCAGCCGTCAACCAGCTGTCAATCAAACCCCCGCTGTCCTTACAACAGCTACGGTTATCCTTACACACAGGAGCGATTATCAAACAAAACTTGACACCGAGCCACATAAGGAGATATTAGGGCAGGGGACCAAAAGCTTGGTCAGAGAGGTAGGTTTTAAGGAGGAGAGAGAGGCGGAGAGGTTTAGGGAGGGAATTCCAGAGCTTAGGGCCCAAGCAGCTGAAGGCACGCCTGCCAAAGGCGGAGCGATGGAAATCGGGGATGCGCAAGAGGCCAGAATTGGAGGAGCGCAGAGATCTCAGGGGGACTGTAGGGCTGGAGATTACAGAGATGGAGAGGTGAGAGGCCATGGAGGGATTTGAAAACAAGGATGAAAATTTTAAAATCAAGGCATTGCTTAACCAGGATCAACTATGCAATTGCCCATCATGTAGATTCCAGGTGGTGTAGCGACCAGGTTTGCTGGTTGAAAGCCCACCCACTTCTTATTTTTTTCCTAAAAGGCCTAGCTCTAATTTTAAGATTATGTGTCCTCGTTCCAGCTTCACCCCACCAGAGAAAATAGCTTCTACGTGTCTATCCTATCCAGTCCTTTAAACACCTCGATCAGATCACCCCAAGCCTCTATACTCGAGGGAATACAAGCCTAGTCTATGCAATCTGTCCTCATCATTTAACCCTCTAAGCCCTGGTGTCATTCTGGTGAAAAGGTATTGGCCTAGAAATTGGGTTGGGGCGCCAAAGTGGCGCAAAAGTCGCCTGAGCGCAGGATTTAGCGCAGCGATCGGAGTGATACCGATCGCCAGAAATTCAGTTTCAGTGCCCCTCGAGGGAGACGGGGCGAGGCTCGAGGCGTTCCGCGTCCCTCTTAGGGCGCTGAAACTGATTATCGCAGCGCAACATGCCGCAGCGCCACATGCTGCGGCACGGCACGCTGCGGTACTGCAGGCCTTCCTCCCACTGTTAAGGGGGAGGTGCCTGCAACAGCGCGATCCCCGCTCGCGAGTGCCGGCAAATGAGCCCGGCACCAAGGAGAAGTGCCGGGCTCTCGGGAAACAGCCGGCAATGCCGCGGGGGGGGGGGGGTTAGGAGGCCGGGGACGGAGGTGCTGGCTGGCGGCCGCCGAAAAAGCAGCCGCCCCGCACCTCCACCTTAACTTGCGCCGCTGCCGGCACAGTAAGGCCCCGTGAACCGGGTGCGGGTAGCGAGCGGCGCAACTGCGGCGTTCGCTACCAAATATCGTGAACGGGGCACGAATGGGGCGCTGCGCACACCGATGACGTCATCGGTGGCGGCGCAGCGCAAATGCCTAATGCCACCATTAGCGCCCCTACTGAATATCGCGGGAGACGCAGCCAGTGGCACTACAGCCACTGACTGCCTCTTTAGGCGCTAACAGGTGGTGCTACTCACCCAATTTCTCCCCCATTGTGCCTTATTTGATTGCAGGGAGTAACTTTACAGATTATTAAATTAATATTTGTTGCAAAAGGTTTTACAGCACCGATTTCTTCAGAGCAGTAATGTGCATGTCCAGATAGCTTTCCGCTGGCTAATTGATTCGACTATGCCTTCTGATAATCGATCACTTTACCAGATTGTCAAATGCTGCAGCCACTAAGTGCTTGAGAAATGCCGCATCAGCTCATTAAACTATCTGGCAGCATTGTTTGAAAACCTTGAACCCTTGAGAATTAGTGAGTTAATTAGAGAATAAAACTGAATGTAAATATGTAGATCTGTATATTTCTTCACTCTTCATTGGATCAGGCATGTTGATGATAAAATGGTGATTTATTTGTTGCTAAAACACAAAGGCCTAGAAATTCCGTGGGCTGCGCCACCCGTTAGCGCCCAAAGAGGGCACTTAGTGGGTTTTACGCCACTGGCCACGCCTCCCGCTAAATTTAGCGGGATGCTAATGGCGGCGCTAGCCGTTAGCGCTGCGCCGCCACTGATGATGTCATCAGTGTGCGCAGCACCCCGCTACCGCCCCGATCGCCAAATTTAGTAGCGCCCCCTGCTTTAACGCCGGTCACAATTTGCGACCGGTTCAGGGGGGTCTACCTGCGGCGGTAGAGGCGCGGAGGTGCGGGGCAGCCATTTTTTTTGCTGGCCACCTGCCAGCACCTCTTTGCACCGCTGTCCCCAGCCTCCTGAGCACCCCCCGCGCGTTGTGCCGGCTGTGTCCCAGGAGCCTGGCACTTCTCCTCGGTGCCGGGCTCTTTTGCCAGCACTCGCGATCGCCGATCGTGCTGCAGCAGGCCCCTCCCCTTTAAGAAGGGGAGGAAGGCCTGCAGTACCGCAGCGCACCGTGCCGCAGCGTGTGGCGCTGCGGGAGGTTGCGCTGCGATTTTCAGTTGCAGTGCCCCAAGGGGGATGCGGGGCGCCTCGAGTAGCGCTACGCTTCCGTCTGGGGTGCTGAAACTGAATTTCCGGCGGGCGTTCGCGACTCCTTCCGGGGCGGTACTTCCGGCGCCCTGGTGAGACTGAAACGGGGCGCCAGTGAATTTCTAGGCCTAAGTTTCTGTTATCTACCTTCTCTCATTTCAGTGTTCCCGCCAGTTTCCTCCCCTTACCTTTGTTTTCCTATTCATTTTCTCCCCTTAGCCCATCTCCCTGAATAGCTTTGTGGTTCCTTTGTACTTCACCAAGTGATCATTCTTCACCTGCGAGCCCAGAATGAGTGTCCTAGCAGGCTATTGACCCATATACCCTCCATGGCCAAACCTGCCCCACCCTGGATCCCAGACACACACACAGGCCGCACACACACCGCACACAGAGGCTGCACACACAGACCGCACACACACCGCACACACACACCGCACACACACCGCACAGACAGACCGCACACACAGACTGCACACACAGACCGCACACACAGACCGCACACACAGACCGCACACACACCGCACACACACACCGCACACACACACCGCACACACAGACCGCACACACACACCGCACACACACACCGCACACAGACCGCACACACACACACCGCACACACACACCGCACACAGGCCGCACACACAAACCGCACACACAGACCACACACACAGACCGCACACACAGACCGCACACAGACCGCACACACAGACCGCACACACAGACCGCACACAGACCGCACACAGACCGCACACACAGACCGCACACAGACCGCACACACAGACTGCACACACAGACCGCACACACAGACCGCACACACAGACCGCACACACAGACCGCACACAGACTGCACACACACCGCACACACAGACCGCACACAGACCGCACACAGACCGCACACAGACCGCACACAGACCGCACACAGACCACACACAGACCGCACACACAGACCACACACAGACTGCACACACAGACCGCACACAGACCGCACACACAGACCACACACAGACTGCACACACAGACCACACACAGACCGCACACAGACCGCACACAGACCGCACACACACCGCACACACACACCGCACACACAGACCGCACACACAGACCGCACACAGACTGCACACACACCAATGACATAGGTAGGACAAAGAAAGAGGTTCTGCTGAGAGAGTATAAGCAGCTAGGGGTTAAATTAAAAAGCAGAACCACAAAAGTAATAATCTCTGAGCCATGAGCGAATTTGCACAGGGTAAATAAGATCAGAGAAATGAACGAGTGGCTCAAAGACTGGTGCGGGAGAAATGGGTTTCGATTCGTGGGGCACTGGCACCAGTACTGGGATAAGAGGGAGCTGTTCCGTTGGGACGGGCTTCACTTGAACCATGCTGGGGTTAGATTCCTGGCAAATCAAATAACTAGGGCTGTAGAGAGGGCTTTAAACTAAATAGTGGGGGGGAGGAGCCAGGTGAGCGGGAATTTAAAAAGCCAATGAGAAATAAGAAAGCAATAGAACAGGATAGAGATGGGGCAAATAATAACCAGAGTGTGACAGGAAGGGACAGAATGCTTATAAATAAGAGTGCAATAGAAAATGGGACCAAAACAAGGAGAAATGGTAAAAAGACAAAATTAAAAGCTCTATATCTGAATGTAAGCAGCATTCGTAATAAGATAGATGATTTGACAGCACAAATAGACACAAATGGGTATGATCTGATCGCCATCACAGAGACGTGGTTGCAAGGTGATCAGGGCTGTAACCACTGTTATTGTTGTTGTTGTTGTTGTTACACGCTATTGTACCTATGCATGCCTCAACATGTCTCGGCTGGCTCCACCCACAGGCCCAGGTATAAAGGTGATTGACCTGCAGCCCCCTGCCTTCTTGGAACCCAGTCAACCACGAGAGGCATGCTCTGTTCTTTGCTAATAAAAGCCTTTAGTTACTCTCTTAACTCTCAGTCTTTTATGAGTAATTGATAGCGCATCAATTTTATTAGCAAAAACAAAATGTCGACATTTGCTGAACAGCAGGCTGCTGCACCAAACGCTGAACAGCAGGCTGCTGCACCAAACGCTGAGCAACAGGAGCTGCTGCGAGCCCTCAGACCAACATGCCTGGACCTAGACCCCCAAGAAGCGGGTTCGGCTACCAAATTCGCGCATTGGCTGCGTTGCTTCGAGGCCTACCTGCAAGCCTCAACTGTGACCCTGGACGAAAACAAGTTGGAAATCCTGGCCTCAAAGGTGAGCCACCAAGTTTATACAATAATCCAGGACGCGACGACCTACGCGGCGGCTATCGGTCTGCTAAAAGGGCAATACGCACGCCCGGTAAATACGGTCTATGCCCGGCACCTCTTAAGATCCCGCAGACAGCAACCCGGGGAATCGGTGGAGGCCTTCCTACGGGCACTACGGATACTCGGCCGAGACTGCGATTGCAAAGAAGCATCAGCCGCAGCACACACGGAGGGACTGATCCGAGATGCTTTCGTTGCGGGTCTAAGGTCCGACTACTCCCGGCAGAGACTGTTGGAAAAGGGAGAAATGGACCTGAGAAAGGCAGTGTCCCTCGCGCTCTCGCTCGACGCGGCCCACAGGAATATGGACGCCTTCTCCCCTAACCGCTCCGCAACGTGGACGCCACAACCTTGGGTCATGGGACCGCCACCTTCAACTGCTGCTGCGACGTCCAAGGCACAGAAATTTTATTTTTGTGGCCAGGCAAAACACCCCAGAGCACGCTGCCCGGTGAGAAACGCTACCTGCTCCGGCTGCGGGAAGAAAGGACACTATGTCAGCGCCTGCAAAGGTAAAACCGCTAACGCCAGCAGCGCCGCGTGCGAACCGTGGGGGCAGCCATCTTGTCCGCCATCTTGGGCTCCCCCAGCCGCGTGGGGATCGGGACCATGGGCGCCGCCATTTTGTCTGCCATCTCGGACGTCTCCAACTTCAACCACGGGGGACCCGGACTCAACCACCGCCTCATCTGACAACCACATCGACTCGCTCGACCATACGCTAGCCTCCGTGACGCTGGACCAATCTCTCCCTCATCAACTGTCCAGGTCCATGATGGACATTAAGGTAAACGGCCGCGCCACTACCTGCCTTTTTGACAGCGGGAGCACGGAAAGCTTTATCCACCCCGACACGGTGCGCAGTTACTCTCTCCCGGTACTGCCGACGCGACATCGGATCTCTTTGGCTTCCAAAGCCCAGTCAGCGGACGTCGGTGGCTACTGTGTAGTGACCCTTTCAGTAAGGGGCACAGAATACAAAAATTTTAAACTCCTGGTCCTGCCCCATCTTTGCGCTGCCGTTCTACTGGGGTTGGATTTTCAGTGCAACCTTAAGAGTGTCACATTAGCGTACGACGGACCCCTCCCCCCACTCACAGTCTGCAGCCAGCAGCTTTTAAACTGCCCGCCGCGCACCATTTGCAGCCTCTCCACCCTTAAAGTCCCCCCCCCCTCCTTGTTCGCTAACCTCACCCGCGACTGTAAGCCCATCGCTACCAAAAGCAGGCGTTACAGTGCCGGGGATAGGAGCTTCATTAAGTCCGAGGTAGCAAGACTCCTGAAGGAAGGGATTATTGAAAGTAGCACCAGCCCATGGCGAGCACAAGTGGTGGTAGTGAAGACTGGCGAAAAACAGCGCCTAGTTATTGACTACAGCCAGACAATCAATCGCTACACCCAGCTAGATGCATACCCACTCCCCCACATATCTGACATGGTCAATCAGATAGCACAATACCGGGTGTTCTCGACGATTGATCTGAAGTCGGCATACCACCAGCTCCCCATCAGGGCTGAGGACCGCCAGTACACAGCTTTTGAAGCTGACGGTCGTCTCTACCACTTCCTCAGAGTTCCCTTCGGCGTCACCAACGGGGTTTCAGTCTTCCAACGGGAGATGGACCGGATGGTCGACCAGAATGCGCTCCAGGCCACTTTCCCCTATCTAGACAACGTCACCATCTGCGGCCACGACCAGCAGGACCATAATGTTAATCTAGAGAAATTCCTCCGTACGGCCCAGCGGCTGAACCTAACATACAACAAGGACAAATGTATGTTTCGTACCAAGCGCCTTGCCATTCTTGGCTGTGTAGTGGAGAACGGAGTCATCGGCCCCGACCCCGACAGGATGCGCCCCCTTATGGAGCTCCCCCTCCCCCACTGCCAAAAAGCACTGAAGAGATGCCTAGGGTTTTTCTCGTACTATGCTCAGTGGGTGCCCAACTATGCGGACAAAGCCAGACCCCTCATCAAGTCCACCTCCTTCCCCCTGACAGCAGAGGCCTGTGCAGCCTTCACTCTCATAAAAGGAGATATTGCGAAGGCCACAATGCACGCAGTGGATGAGTCCATCCCTTTCCAAGTGGAGAGCGACGCATCCGACTTTGCCCTAGCTGCAACCCTTAACCAGGCGGGGAGACCCGTGGCCTTTTTCTCAAGGACCCTCCAGGGCCCCGAGATTCGACACTCCTCTGTCGAAAAGGAGGCCCAGGCCATTGTGGAAGCTGTGCGACATTGGAGGCATTACCTGGCCGGAAAACGATTTACCCTGCTCACTGACCAGCGTTCAGTAGCTTTTATGTTTAATAATAAGCAGAAAGGCAAAATCAAGAACGACAAGATCTTGAGGTGGAGAATCGAACTCTCCACCTACAATTACGATTTCTTGTACCGGCCCGGGAAACTCAATGAGCCCCCAGATGCCCTATCACGTGGTACATGCGCCAACGCGCAGGTCGATAGACTGAAGACCCTCCACAATGACCTCTGCCACCCGGGGGTCACCAGGTTTTTTCACTTCATCAAATCCCGTAACCTGCCCTACTCCATCGAGGAGGTCAGGACCATGACCAGGAACTGCCAAATCTGTGCCGAGTGCAAACCGCATTTTTATAGGCCAGACAGAGCAAGCCTGATCAAAGCCACGCGCCCCTTTGAACAGCTGAGCGTCGATTTTAAAGGGCCCCTCCCCTCCTCCGACCGCAATGTGTACTTCCTCAACATAATTGATGAGTACTCCCGTTTCCCGTTTGCCATCCCTTGCTCAGACATGACCAGTACCACGGTCATTAAATGTCTGAATGACCTCTTCGCCTTGTTCGGTTTCCCTAGCTATATTCATAGCGACAGGGGCTCATCCTTTATGAGCGACGAACTCCGGCAGTACCTGCTCTCGAGAGGTATCGCTACAAGCAGGACCACCAGCTACAACCCCCGGGGGAATGGCCAGGTGGAAAGGGAGAATGCGACGGTCTGGAAGGCAGTCCTTTTAAACTTGAAATCTAAGGGCCTTCCGACCTCTTGCTGGCAGGAAGTCCTCCCTGCGGCGCTCCATTCCATTCGGTCACTGCTCTGTACAGCCACCAATGCTACCCCTCACGAGAGAATGTTCTCCTTCCCCAGGAAGTCCACATCGGGGATCTCGTTACCGACATGGCTGACTTCTCCAGGACCCGTCCTACTGCGGAAGCACGTGAGGTCCCATAAGACGGACCCCCTGGTCGAGAGGGTGAGCCTCCTCCATGCCAACCCTCAGTATGCTTACGTGGTGTACCTGGACGGGCGGGAGGACACAGTCTCCATACGAGACCTCGCACCTTCGGGTGCTCCCGAAACACCTCCCTCGCCATCCACCACTACCCACGCCTACCCCCAGTACGCTTACGGAGCGTACCCGGACGGGCGGGAGGACACAGCCCCCACACGAGATCTAGCACCTTTGGGTGCCCCTGAAACACTACCATTGCCATCCACCACTACCCACAACCCAACCCCGCTAGACGGCATGCCGCAGCCCCAGGACCCGTCATTGACCACCCAACCACTCAATGAGATGCCAGATTCAACGTTGGATGCTGCACCATCACTGCCGCCACCACGACGATCAGGATGGCATACAAGGCCACCTGATAGACTTACTTACACGAACCTTTAGTACACTTCACCCCGCCGGACTCAATTTTAAACAAGGGGTGAATGTGGTAAACCACTGTTATTGTTGTTGTTGTTGTTGTTACACACTGTTGTACCTATGCATGCCTCAACATGTCTCGGCTGGCTCCACCCACAGGCCCAGGTATAAAGGTGATTGACCTGCAGCCCCCTGCCTTCTTGGAACCCAGTCAACCACGAGAGGCATGCTCTGTTCTTTGCTAATAAAAGCCTTTAGTTACTCTCTTAACTCTCAGTCTTTTATGAGTAATTGATAGCGCATCAAAGAGTGCAATAGAAAATGGGGCCAAAACAAGGAGAAATGGTAAAAAGACAAAATTAAAAGTTCTATATCTGAATGTAAGCAGCATTCGTAACAAGATAGATGATTTGACAGCACAAATAGACACAAATGGGTATGACCTGATCGCCATTACAGAGACGTGGTTGCAAGGTGATCAGGGCTGGGAACTGAATATTCCAGGGTATTTGACAATTCGGAAGGATAGACAGAAAGGAAAGGGAGGTGGGGTGGCTTTGTTGGTAAAGGATGGGATCAGTGCAGTGGTGAGGAGTGATATTGGCTCAGAAGATCAAGATGTAGAATCGGTTTGGGTGGAGATTAAAATAAATAAAGGGAAAAAGTCTCTGGGGGGTGTAATCTACAGGCCCCCGAACAGTAGCAATACTGTTGGACAGAGTATAAATCAACAAATAATAGAGGCCTGTAAAAAAGGTACGGTAATAATCATGGGTGATTTTAATCTCCATATTGATTGGACAAATCAAATTGGTCATGGTAGCCTTGAGGAGGAGTTCATAGAGTGCATCTGGGATGGTTTCCTATAACAGTATGCAATGTAACCGACCAGGGAGCAGGCTATCTTGTATCTGGTACTGTGTAATGAGACAGAATTAATAAATCACAGAAATCACAGAAACCCCACAGTGCAGATAGAGGCCATTTTGGCCCATCGAGCCTGCACCGACACATATCCCACCCTATCCCCGTAACCCCTACACCAACACATATCCCACCCTATCCCCGTAACCCCACGTATTTAATCCCCCTAACACTAAGGGTCAATTTATCATAGCCAATCAACCTAACCTGCACATCTTTGGACTGTGGGAGGAAACCGGAGCACCCGGAGGAAACCCACGCAAACACGGGGAGAATGTGCAAACTCCACACAGACAGTCGCCCGAGGCCGGATTCGAACCCGGGTCCCTGGCGCTGTGAGGCAACAGTGCTAACCACTATGCCACCGTGCTGATCTCATAGTAAAGGATCCTCTAGGAAAGAGTGATCATAGCATGGTTGAATTTCAAATTCAGTTGGAGGGTGAGAAAGTTGTATCTCAAACCAGTGTCCTGATCTTAAACAAAGGCAATTACAGTGGCATGAGGGCAGAACTGGCTAAAGTGGACTGGAAAAATAAATGAAAGGATAAGACAGTTGAAATGCAGTGGCGGACATTTAAGGAGATATTTCATAACTCTCAAAAAATATATATTCCAGTGAGAAAAAAAGATTTTAAGAGAAGGGAGCACCATCCGTGGCTAACTAAGGAAGTAAAGGATGGTATCAAATTGAAAATGAAGGCATACAATGTTGCCAAGATTGGTGGGAGACCAGAGGATTGAGACATTTTTAAAAACCAGCAAAGGATGACTAAAAAATTAATAAAGAGAGAGAAGATCAATTATGAGAGTAAACTGGCAAGAAACATTAAAACAGAGAGTAAGAACTTCTACAGGTATATAAAAAGGAAGAGGGTAGCTAAAGTAAATGTTGGTCCCTTAGAGGATGAGACTGGGGAATTAATAATGGGGAACAGGGAAATGGCAGAGACTCTGAACAAATATTTTGTATCTGTCTTCACTGTAGAAGACACTAACAACATCCCAATAACGGATAATCAAGGGGCCACAGGGAGGGGGGAACTAAAGACAATCACGATCACTAAGGAAATAGTACTTGGTAAAATAATGGGACTAAAAGATGACAAGTCCCCTGGACCAGATGGCCTGCATCCCAGGGTCTTAAAAGAAGTGGTTGCAGAGATAGTGGATGCATTGGTTGCAATATACCAAAATTCCCTGGACTCTGGAGAGGTCCCAGCGGATTGGAAAACTGCAAATGTAACACCCCTATTTAAGAAAGGAGGGAGACAGAAAGCAGGAAACTATAGATCAGTTAGCCTAACATCTGTCGTTGGGAAAATGCTGGAGTCCTTCATTAAGGAAGCAGTAGCAGGGCATTTGGAAAATCATAATGCAGTCAAGCAGAGTCAGCATGGTTTTATGAAAGGGAAATCATGTTTAACAAATTTGCTGGCATTCTTTGAGGAGGTAACGAGCAGGGTGGACAAAGGTGAACCAGTGGATGTGATGTATTTGGATTTCCAGAAGGCATTCGATAAGGTGCCACATAAAAGGTTACCGCATAAGATAAGAGCTCACGGAATTAGGGGTAATATATTAGCATTGATAGAGAATTGGCTAACTAACAGAAAGCAGAGAGTCGGGATAAATGAGTCATTTTCCAGTTGGCAAAAGGTAACTAGTGGGGTGCCACAGGGATCGGTGCTCGGGCCTCAACTATTTACAATCTACATTAATGACTTGGATGAAGGGACCGAGTGTAATGTAGCCAAGTTTGCAGATGATACAAAGGTGGGTGGGAAAGCAAGTTGTGCAGAGGACTCAAAGAACCTGCAAAGGGATATAGACAGGCTAAGTGAGTGGGCAAACATTTGGCAGATGGAGTATAATGTGGGAAAGTGCGAGGTTATCCACTTTGGCAGGAAAAATAAAAAAGCAAATTATTATTTAAATGGAGAGAGATTACAAAATGCTACAGTTCAGAGGGACCTGGGGGTCCTTGTGCATGAAACACAACAAGTTAGCATGCAGGTACAGCAAGTAATCAAAAAGGCAAATGGAATGTTGGCCTTTATTTCAAAGGGGTTGGAGTATAAAAGCAGGGAAGTCCTGCTACAACTGTACAGGGTATTGGTGAGACCACACCTGGAGTACTGCGTACAGTTTTGGTCTCCTTATTTAAGGAAGGACATACTTGCACTGGAGGCAGTTCAGAGGCGATTCACTCGGTTAATTCTAGAGATGAGGGGGTTGGCTTATGAGGAAAGGTTGAGCAGGCTGGGCCTATACTCATTGGAGTTTAGAAGAATGAGAGGTGATCTTATTGAAACATATAAGATATACTGAGGGGGCTCGACAAGGTAGATGCAGAGAGGAAGGGGTAGATTTTCATAAAGCTGTCAGGAAGGAGGCGGGACTACAACTTTTGGGTTTTAGTCCCGCCTACATCGACGTTCGGCCAATCCACGCGATTTTCCCTTGATTGACTTTGTTAAGCCCGCCCAGCGGGCTCAGCAGGCCAATTAAGGGCCACCCGGCAACAGGTGACGTCACAGGCTGAAATTTCATCTGTCAAGAGGTCTTGACAGATGAAATATCAGTGTTTCACAGCTGTTTGAAGCTGTCAAACACTGACAGTCTGACTTCTAACCTGAGTCCTTCTACACAGACTCAGTTAGAAGTCTCACCGGCAATGAAAGCTGAAGGCTGTCACTTTTGACAGCTCGCAGCCATTTTGCTTTCAGTGCCGGCTGAGTGATGGACTCCCGAAACCTAGAGGAAGAAAGGCTGTTAAGGGAAGTACAGGTAATTTAAACTTCTTTACACACTTCAGACACACCAAACACACTTACCTTTGCACTCATGCACACATCACTCACCTGAACACCGACATCGCGACCCCTCCAAGTCCTTCAACCCGACGGCCCGCCTGCTCTAACCTGGCGTGGTTTGGAGCCATCGGGAATCCCACACGACACCCCTCAAAATAGGGATTAGGCTAAAAACTGCCTGTTAACTACCTGTTAACAGGCAGTTAATTGGCACTAATCCCTTCCCGCCTCGGGTCGGCGGGTCCCAGTGCGGGGCGGGTACCCGCCTCCCCTGAAACTTACGTGGAGGCGGGTTTTGAGCGGGATGGTGGCAGGACCCTCGATTTCGGGATTTCCCCCCCCCCCACACGCCTGAAACCCCGCCGGACGGCTCCAGGAAAATCGACCCCGATGTTTCCCCTCGTGGGGGAATCTAGAACGCGGGGGCACAGTTTTAGAATAAAGGGTCACCCTTTTAGAACTGAGATTAGGAGGAATTTCTTCTCTCAGAGGGTCGTAAATCTGTGGAATTCTCTGCCCCAGAGAGCCGTGGAGGCTGGGTCATTAAATACATTTAAGGTGGAGAGAGACAGATTTTTGCAAGATAAGGGAGTGAAGGGTTATGGGGAGCGGGCAGGGAAGTGGCTTTGAACCCAAGATCAGCCATGATCTTATTGAATGGCGGAGCAGGCTCGAGGGGCCAAGTGGCCTATTCCTGCTCCTATTTCTTATGTTCTTATGTTCTTACACACACACACCACACACACACAAATACAGACACACACAGACCACACACAGACACAAACCGCACACACACCGCACACAGACTACACACAGACCGCACACACACACACACTACACACAAATACAGACCGCACACAGACACAAACCGCGAGCACACACACCAGACCACACGCGCACACCCCAGTCAATGTTCCCTCTAATTTTATGCTGCGCGCAGTCCCTTTAACTGGCTGCGCGGTCCATTCAAATTCTCGCACATGTGTGGTTTCCTCCATGTAGAAGCCGGTGAGCGGCCTGCGCGGGACCTCCAGACCGCCGCGCGGCTTAACGGGAACGTTAACCCCTTCCCAGAAGGGTTCATGATCAGAAGAAAAATCTCTTGCCAATTTCCCCCCCATCCTAATCCAGGACACAAGGACACATGTATTAGCGCAACTGAGATCAGCCAATGTGGTACGGAGGAGGGATTAAACTCCAGATCTTGAGTTACTCAGGACTCATTGACACTCCATGGAGTGCATTCACCCACTGAGCAATCAAGGCATTCTGCTTCCTATAATTACACGGTTTTCATCAGGGTCATTCCTCAGTGAGGAGGCAGCTACAACAGCTCTGTACATCTGAATTATATGTACGTTTTTCTACAGCGCCCTGCACAACCTCAGGACGTTCCAAAGCGCTTTACAGCCAATGAAGTACTATTTGAAGTGGGATGTGGGAAATGCGGCAGCCAATTGCACACAGCAAACTCCCACAAACAGCAATGTGATAATGACCAGATAATCTGTTTTAGTGATGTTGATTGAGGGATAAATATTGGCCCCAGGACACCAGGGAGCACTCCCCTGCTCGTCTTCAAAATAGTGCCATGGGATCTTTTACGTTCACCCGAGAGAGTAGTCATGGCCTCGATTTAACATCCCATTTGAAAGACCGCACCTCCAACAGTGCAGTACTCCCTCAGTACCGCAATTGTGTCAGCCTAGATTTTTGAGCTCAAGTTTCTGGAGTGGGACTTGAACCCACAACCTCCCGACTCTGACGCGCGAGACAGAGCTGCCCACTGAGCCACGGCTGATACAATACAAGCAAAGGCCCTGTCTCAGTTGGCAATATGTCGTGGGTTTAAGTCTCAATTTAGAGACTTGAGCACAAAAACCTAGGCTGCTGACACTCCCAGTGCAGTACTGAAGAAGTGCTGCACTGTCGGAGGTGCCGTCTTTCAGATGTGATGTTAAACCAAGACCCCGTCTTCAATGTTCCCTTTAAGGTGCACAGTCGCACAGTGCTCCAGGGAATCCACGTGGCCAGCTTGCCAGCTTTTCAATGCAAAAATGGCGCATGCACGGTATTTTAAATGTCCTGCGTAGCCCCTTAAAGCAGCTGCGCGGCACCAAGAAATATTACCGGGAACATTTCCGTCCACCTGAGATGGGAGACAGGCAAAGCTCCAACGGCCACTAAATCGAAGAAGAGCGGGGGAGTTCTCCCCGGTGTCCTGGGGCCAATATCTACCCCTCAATCAACATCACTAAAAACAGATAAATTGTGTGTCTCTGTCTGTGTGTCTCCGTCTCTGTGTCTGTGTCTATCTGTCTGTGTCTGTGTCTATGTGTCTGTGCCTATGTGTCTGTGTCTATGTGTCTCTGTGTGTCTGTGTGTCTCTGTATGTATGTGTCTGTGTCTGTGTGTCTGTGTGTGTGTCTGTCTGTGTGTGTGTGTGTGTGTGTGTCTGTGTGTGTGTGTGTGTCTGTGTGTGTGTGTCTGTGTGTGTGTGTCTGTCTGTCTGTGTGTGTGTCTGTGTGTCTGTGTGTGTGTGTCTGTGTGTGTGTGTCTGTGTGTGTGTGTGTGTCTGTCTGTTTGTGTCTGTCTGTGTCTGTGTGTGTGTCTGTGTCTGTGTGTGTCTGTGTGTGTGTGTATGTGTGTGTGTGTCTGTGTGTGTGTGTGTGTCTGTGTGTCTGTGTGTGTCTGTGTGTGTGTCTGTGTGTGTGTGTGTGGCTGTCTGTGTGTGTCTGTGTGTGTGTGTCTGTGTCTGTGTGTGTCTGTGTCTGTGTGTCTGCATGTGTCTGTGTGTGTGTGTCTGTGTGTGTGTGTCTGTCTGTGTGTGTGTCTGTGTCTGTGTGTCTGTGTGTGTGTGTCTGTGTGTGTGTCTGTGTCTGTGTGTGTGTCTGTGTGTGTGTGTCTGTGTGTGTGTGTCTGTGTGTGTGTGACTTGAAGTGTTGAGAGGCAACATGCACCAGCAATCGAAGGTTGACCCAAGTGGGGAGAGTGAAAGGTGAATCAGTCCTCATTAGAAGCCTCATAATAATATATAAAAACATTATTAAGCACGGACGGAGAAAGCGCACTCACGATGACCACATTACTGCACCATTCAAATCCTCATTCAAAAAAACCAGCACAAACCACTCTGTTGTCCTTGAACCCAGCACATAATAAATTATAATAGCAAAATACTGCGGATGCTGGAAATCTGAAATAACAACATAAAACGCTAGAAAAACTCAGCAGGTCAGGCAGCATCGTGGAGAGAGAAACAGAGTCACCGTTTCAGGCCGAAGACCCTTCGTCAGAACTGGAAAAAAGCAGGAAAAGGAACAGATTGTGAAGCAAGTTTAGGGGCTGGGAAATGGGGGAGGGGATGAAAGAACACAAGGGAAGGTCTGTGATAGGATGGAAAGCAGGAGAAGAAAAGAGACATTAAGAGATATTCAAGGTGAGAGGAGATGGTAATGGGACAGGTTAAGAAACAAAGGATGGCTCGAGATGGAGTGTGAATTGCGCTGGCAGAATGAAGGACAGCTGCCCTGTGGGAGGGGAAAAAAACCAAAACAAGCACAAACAAAAAGTGTGGATAAAAAATGTATATATATGTGATAGGGGCCGAGGTTATGATCTGAAATTGTTGAACTCTATGTTGAGTCCAGAGGGCTGTAAAGTGCCTGATCGAAAGATGAGGTGCTGTTCCTCGAGCTTATGCTGAGCTTCCGTGGAACAATGCAAGAGGCCGAGGACAGTGAGGTCTGAGTGGGAGTGAAGCGGAGAATTAAAGTGACAGGCGACTGGAAGCTCGGGGTCACCCTTATGGACTGAACGGAGGTGTTCCGCAAAGCGGTCACCCAATCTGCGTTTGGTCTCCCCAATATAGAGGAGACCACATCGTGAGCAGTGAATACAGTATACTAGATTGTGAGAAGTACAAGTAAATCGCTGTTTCACCTGGAAGGGGTGTTTGGGGCCCTGGACAGTGGGAAGGGGGGAGGTATAAGGGCATGTGTTGCATCTCCTGCGCTTGCACGGGAAGGTGCCGGGCGAAGGGGAAGGGCTGTTTGGGGTGATAGAGGAGTGGACCAGGGTGTCGCGGAGGGAGCGGTCCCTACAGAATGCTGAAAGGGGAGGTGAGGAGAAGATGCGTTTGGTGGTGGGATCACGCTGGAGGTGGCGGAAATGGCGGAGGATGATCCGTTGAATGTGGAGGCTGGTGGGGTGAAAGGTGAGGGGAACCCTATCGTGGTTCCGGGAGGGCGGGGCAGGGGTGAAGGCAGAAGTACGGGAGATAGAACGGACACGGTCGAGGGCCGTGTCAACCACGGTAGAGGGGAATCCCCGGTTGAGGAAAATCTGTTTCTCTCTCCACGGATGCTGCCTGGCCTGCTGAGTTTTTCCAGCATTTTCTGTTGTTATTATATAATAAAGATGATATTATTCTCTGCTGCAATCAGGCAATTGTCCTGCAGACACCAATCAATGCATTAGGTGGCAGTGTGAGCCATACCTTCGAAACTCCACTTCTCCTGAGTGTGGGCTAAAATATATATGTGTGCGTGTGAAAGTGTGAGAGTGTGTGTCAGAGTGTGTGTATGTGAGTGAGTGTGAATGTATGTGTGAATGAGTGTGTGAGTGTGAGTGTGTGTGAGTGTGTGTGTGTGAGTGTGTGAGTGTGTGGGTGTGTGTGAGTATGTGTGTGTGAGTGTGTGTGAGTGTGAGTGTGTGTGTGAGTGAGTGTGTGAGTGTGAGTGTGTGTGTGCGTGTGTGCATCACCGAGCAATTATAGAACAACATTAATTATATAGAACAGCATGAACTATAACAAACATCCCTAGGATAGCTAATTAAACTACAGCTGTTTATCCTTGCTGATACCCCCTGCCTTCAGCTGGGTGAATATTAGGGATAAGGCTAGAGCCAGGGGCAAATCGTCAACTCATCAATGGCAACATTCCTGGAATTGCACCCATTGTGTCGAAGCCCCTGTGATGAGGTTGTGTTGGTGCAGGTGGATTGGGTAGGTGTTGGGTGGATGGGAGGGGAAACAGATCATAATAAGCGAAGTCACAGTGGCTTGAGAAATAATGCTACGTGTCACTAGCTTGTGTTTGAATAGTCTCAGAATGGATAAGTTGAGTACACAAGAAATAGGAGCAGGAGTCGGCCATTTGGCCCCTCGAGCCTGCTCTGCCATTCAATAAGACCATGGCTGATCTTCGACCTCAACTCCACTTTCCCGCCCCATCCCCATTACCCTAGATTCCCATTGGTGTCCTGGGGCCAACATTTAATTCTCAATCAACATCGCTGAAACAGATGATCTGGGTCATTATCACATTGCTGTTTGTGGGAGCTTGCTGTGCGCAAATTGGTTGCCGCGTTTCCCACATTACAACCAATAACCACACTTCAAAAAGTACTTCATTGGCTGTAAAGCGCTTTGGGACGTCCTGAGGTTGTGAAAGGTGCTGTAGAAATGCAAGGGATTTATTTTTCTCAGGGTAACTAGAGATGGGAAATTAATGCCAGCCTTGATAACAAAACCCACTGACAACAACAGAACAGGATTCAGAGGGGCACGAGTGGTCTGTCAACTGATGTATCTCAGCTCAAACAAAACATTCTGGATTCTGTCGAGCGGTTTCCATTCCTTTTTCAGGTCACAATAAGAAAGAGGAAAGAAAGAAAGTCTTGCATTTCTATAGCGCCTTTCAACACCTCAGGATGTCCCAAAGCGCTTTACAGCCAATGAGGTACTTTTTGAAGTGTAGTCACTGTTGTAATGTAGGAAATGCAGCAGCCAATTTGCGCACAGCAAGCTCCCACAAACAGCAATGTGATAATGACCAGATAATCTGTTTTTAGTGATGTTGATTGAGGGATAAATATTGGCCCCAGGACACCGGGGAGAACTCCCCTGGTCTTCTTCGAAATAGTGCCGTGGGATCTTTTATGTGCACCTGAGAGGGCAGACGGGGCCTCGGTTTAACGTCTCATCCGAAAGACGGCGTCAATGCCACTATTAAATCATTCAGAGGTTGAAACCTGTAACCAGCTCCCCGCAACACTGAATTTCCCCAGACTCTTAATTAATGCGCTCCTTATTTACTGAACCCTTCTTGTTGCTGGTCTCCCAGAGCAGTTCAAGCAGATAACAGGCCACTCGGCACAGTACAGCATCACGACGCAAAGTCCAATTCATTCAGAGTCTCGCCAATCCTTCCCAACACTGGCCAGGGAAAGGAACAATCAAACATCCCCCCCACACATAGCACCTGCTCCTCAGTCAAAGAGTGGTACTGTATCACCGCACAGGCACACAGTACTGACAGCTGTGGCTCAGTGGGCAGCACTCTCGCCTCTGAGTCATGAAGGCTGTGGGTTCAAGACCCACCCCAGACTGGAGTACAAAAATCTAGGCTGTCACTCCCGTGCAGCACTGAGGTAGCATGACACACTTGGAGGTGCCGTCTTTCAGATAAGTTAAAGCGAGGCAGCACGGTGGCATAGTGGTTAGCACTGTTGCCTCACAGCGCCAGGGACCCGGGTTCAAATCCGGCCTCGGGTGACTGTCTATGTGGAGTTTGCACATTCTCCCCGTGTTTGCGTGGGTTTCCTCTGGGTGCTCCGGTTTCCTCCCACAGTCCAAAGATGTGCGGGTTAGGTTGATTGGCTATGATAAATTGACCCTTAGTGTTAGGGGGATTAAATACGTGGGGTTACGGGGTTACGGGGATAGGGCTTGGGTGGGATGGCTGTCGGTGTAAGGACCGGGTGCTAGGGTTTGGATGATCAGCCATGATCTCGTTGAATGGTGGAGCAGGCTCGAAGGGCCGAATGGCCTACTCCTGCTTCTATGTTTCTTCTCCTCTCTCAGGTGGATGCAAAAAATCCCATGGCACTATTTGGAAGGAGAGCAGCGGAGTTCTCCCCGGTGTCCTAGACCAATATTAATCCCTCAACCAACTTTGCTAAAAATGGATTATCTGGTTATTATCACCCTGTTGTTTGTGGGATCTTGCTGTGTGCAGATTAGCTGTGACCTGTTTCCGAAATTACAACAGTGACCACACTTCAAAAAGTACTTCATTTGTTGTAAAGCGCTTTGGGACATCCTGAGGGTGTGACAGGCGCTATAGAGAGGCAAGTCTTTCTATTCTCTTTTTAGGAAAGAGTGCAGTGGTGTCAGACCACACCCTGAGACACGAGACCCACTGGTGCAGAGCTAACGAGCCCCGTGCAGCAATTAGCTGAGGAAGTCTTCGCCATTTAAGGGTTGTTGCCAAGCGTCAAATTCATGATGGCTGGAGACATGAAAAAAAGGGATTTGAGCAAAGAGATCAGTGATAGGGAATTTTATTTTCTTCAACCCAGTGCCAAGCCACAGGACAGCCACTGTTCTCTGATTCTTGGCCAGTTTTTCTCCGGTCCCTGCCTTGTGAAGGTGTTGACTCCCGCTGGAGTGGGGGGCGTGGTGCCCCCGGGCACTGCCAGCTCACTGATACCTCACTCGTTATCTGCCCGCGAGGCAGCACAGTAAGCCCCTTGAAATTCCCTGGGGTGGGTGGTGGGCGGGTTGGGGGGGGGAAGGGGTTTCTCCCAGTTTCCAGCCAATGTTATGCTGGGAGGTCGGTTGGACTCCCCACCCACACCCTCTAGAATTCCAGGCCCCCCCCCCGCCAACCCCGAGTGTCGGCAGGTTATTGGAGAATAAAGGGTGTCACGATCGCCCGATATCGCCCTCATCCGTCTCTCACTCACGCGCCTTCCCGCGGGAGTCACTGGGCAGCGATCAGGAACGGGAACTCTAGCTGTTTTTTTATTTATAAATTATTTTTGAGACCCCCGCCCCCTTGCCCAAGTGTGCGGAGGTCAAATGCCCCGGCTGAGATGCAGTGAACCTCAAGCAGTGACGCTGGAACAACAGCAACAGATTGTGTTTTTTTTATATAGCCTTTAACATAGTAAAATGTCCCAAGGCGCTTCACGAGAACTCATCAAGCCTGGTCCGATCAACAGCCTCCGAGTCAGAAGGTTGTGGGTTCGAGCCCCACTCCAGAGACTAGAGCACAAAATCCAGGCTGACACTCCAGTGCAGTACCGAGAGAGTGCTGCACTGTCGGAGGGACAGTACTGAGGGAGCGCTGCACTGTCGGAGGGGCAGTACTGAGGGAGTGCCGCACTGTCGGAGGGGCAGTACTGAGGGAGCGCCGCACTGTTGGAGGGGCAGTACTGAGGGAGTGCCGCACTGTCGGAGGGGCGGTACTGAGGGAGCGCCGCACTGTCGGAGGGGCAGTACTGAGGGATCGCCACACTGTCGGAGGGGCAGTACTGAGGGAGTGCCGCACTGTCGGAGGGGCAGTACTGAGGGAGCGCCGCACTGTCGGAGGGGCAGTACTGAGGGAGCGTGGCACTGTCGGAGGGGCAGTACTGAGGGAGCGCCACACTGTTGGAGGGGCAGTACTGAGGGAGCGTGGCACTGTCGGAGGGGCAGTACTGAGGGAGTGCTGCACTGTCAGAGGGGCAGTACTGAGGGAGTTCCACACTGTCGGAGGGCCAGTACTGAGGGAGTGCTGCCCTGCCAGAGGGGCAGTACTGAGGGAGTGCTGCACTGTCGGAGGGGCAGTGCTGAGGGAGCGCTGCACTGTCGGAGGGGCAGTACTGAGGGAGCGCCGCACTGTCAGAGGGGCAGTACTGAGGGAGTGCCGCACTGTCAGAGGGACAGTACTGAGGGAGCGCCGCACTGTCGGAGGGGCGGTACTGAGGGAATGCTGCACTGTCAGAGGGACAGTACTGAGGGAGTGCCGCACTGTCGGAGGGCCAGTACTGAGGGAATGCTGCACTGTCAGAGGGACAGTACTGAGGGAGTGCCGCACTGTCGGAGGGCCAGTACTGAGGGAATGCTGCACTGTCAGAGGGACAGTACTGAGGGAGCGCCGTACTTTTGGAGTGAAAACCATCCCATTATGTGACCATAGACATTGAGTGTAAGCATTGGGAATGCGGATGCATTGTGTCAATGGACTGTCAGTGAGGCACTCGGTCCAATTGTTCCGTGAGAATCGGTCCTCGTCGACTGCCACACCCTCACTAGTGGCTTTTGGTCAGGATGGGAATTGTTACACAGAGCTGTTCAATTAATAGAAAGAAAGACTTGGGTTTCTCCAGCGCCTTTCACGACCTCAGGACGCCCCAAAGCATTTCACAGCCAATGAAGTACTTCTTGAAGTGGAGTCACTGTTGTAATGTAGGAAACACAGCAGCCAATTTGCGCACAGCAAGCTCCCACAAACAGCAATGTGATAATGACCGGATAATCTGTTTTTGTTATGTTGGTTGAGGGATAAATATTGGCTCCAGGACACCGGGGAGAACTCCCCTGCTCTTCTTAGAAATAGCGGCCATTGGGATCTTTTACATCCACCCGAGAGAGCAGACGGGGCCTCAGGTTAACGTCTCATCCGATAGACGGCACCTCCGACAGTGCGGCGCTGAAATTCAGCCTAGATTATGTACTCAAAGTTCTGAAGTGGGATTTGAACTCACAACCTTCAGGTGAGAGTGCGACCCACTGAACCAAGGCTGACTCGTAGAGACAAATTTAAGGCCTAGAAATTCGGTTGGTTGCGCCAGGGATTAGCGCCTAAAGAGGGCAATAACTGGGGCGATAGCCAAATTCCGGTGGGGCGCAAGGCGTTTAGCGCCTCGCCCCATATTGAGTATGCATTTAGCGCCGGCGCTAACGCTTAGCGCCCGCTCATAGGCGCAGGCTAATTATGATGTCATCTGAGTGTGCAATGCCTTTTCGGCGCCCCAGATGGGAAATTCAGTGGCGCCCCCCTCCGTAGCGCCTGGCGCTATTAGTGACAGTTTTCCTGGGCCTTACCAAGTCGCTCTCGGGCTGGAGGAGCGTTATTTAAAGGGGACTGGTGTGGTTTAAAAACGGCACACATTTCTGGTGCACAACTTCCTCGAGAGCTACAAAGAGTTGCTGACCTGCACACTGAGAGCCATTTGACCACTGGGCCCACGCTGGCAGAGGAACAGCAGCCTTCTGACCATCGCCTTGCTGTTGGTGAGCCTTGACAACGGGGAACCTTCCTGTGGGCACTTATTATGGGGCCTGCATTGGAGGGGAACGTCCTGCTGCTGAATCATCTGGAAAGGGCACTGAGACGCTGGGAGAGGGGGGCGGGCATGGCCAGACGGAGGAGGGCCAACAGACGTCGCCACAGCAGACCTTACGCTGGCAGGGTTTTCCGACAGCAGTTTTCCTACATGAACATGCCGGAGGAGCAGTGTGTCAGAAGGCTGCGATTTAGAAAGGAGGTGGTGACTGAGCTGTACCAGCTGCTTCAGCCAGATCTGCAGCCGGTCTGATACCCCCAAGCCTGTGAAGGGCAAGATGCATGTAAATAGCAGGCATGGCCATTGTAAATGAAGAAAGTGTTTCATTACGCAAAATGTGGTTCCTTCAAACATGAGAAAGCTATGGCAACAGAAAGCAAAACTAATACATTGACACATAACTGACTCTCACACCCGGGAGACTGTCCAAAACATAAATCACATTCCGACCATCTTCCTTGGCCTTGATTCCATTGCGCCAACCAAAGCATCCAATGCCCCATCAGTGAGGCGTTCCGCCCTCTGCCTCACCCTTTCCATTTCTTGCTAGGCTGGTGTGCCACAGGTAGGCTCCCACCGCTTTGAAGGCCTACAAGGCAGTGAGTGTGTCTGGTGATGCCAATTGACCTGCCCCTTTAAGAGCTGGCCGGCGCCAGTGTGTCTCAGGGAAAGTGATTATTGAAAGCACCTGCGCTGCGCCCCGCCGCAGCGATATTGGGTAGCGCCTCCGCGTTAGCGCCTTAAGAGTCGCGTGCAACGCCTGATTTACCACTGCAAACACCATTAGGGGCACAACGACCCAATATCGCGCCAGGTGGCGCTAAGTCGCAGCTGGCGGTACTCTTAGCGCTTCGCCAGATCTAACGCCCCAAACGGGGCTATACCGAATTTCTAGGCCTTTAAAGAGTCAAGTGTTTAAGTAATGTTTGACAAAGTGCCCAAATTTAAGAAACAGGAGGTAGTCAATATGAAGAAAGAAAGGACTTGCATTTCTATAGCGCCTTTCACAGCCTCAGGACATCCCAAAGCGCTTCACAGCCAATGAAGCACTTTTGAAGTGTAGTCGCTGTTGTAATGTTGGCAAATGTAATGAGTTGTGTTACTAAGAAGCCACGCACGCCAGGAGCAGGCCTGCACACAGCTGGAGCATTGAATCAGATCCTACTTGGGTCATGTTCATGTCAAGGAATAGGCGCCTCAAGTGATTGAGCTCCCCATACCATTCAAGCCCCAGTGCTTCAGGATTTGTCCAACACAATGAGGTGTGCTCGTTGCTGCTTGTCCAGCAAGGGCAATCCCTCCGTTAAAGCTGGAGGGAGCAGATGAGGACAAGTTGTTGAAGAACACAGAAAGTCTGGCATCTGAAGAATAAACCGACATCTCAGATGGGTAGCACAGAGCGATTCGAAGAGAAAACCAACAATGTAGCAATTGCAGTAATTAAGTATAACTAGTTACGCACAGTAACAAGGCTGGAAGTACAGAAGATGCGTGTTACCCCAACCCTTTAGAGACCAGATGACCACGATTCTCTAAGTTGTCCAATCCTTCTCTCTGCTGCTCCTGCTTTGGTGCCTCGATTTTAGAATTCTCATCCTCGTGTTCAAATCCCTCCCTGTCTCTGTAACCTTCTCCAACTTTACAACCCTCCGAGATCAAGAAACTGTTTCCAATGGCTGATAACCAGAGGGCACAGATTTAAGATGATTAGAAAAAATTGCAGGGATATGGGGAAAGAGCGGGGGAGTGGGACTAACTGGATTGCTCTTCGAAAGAGCCGGCACAGGCTCAATGGGCCGAATGGCCTCCTTCTGTACTCACAATTCTACTCTGCCCATCCTCCCCCCACTTTAAGATAGTTCTTTATATACCCTCCAACATGACCATGACATCATCCACCCTCAGCCAATCAGTGGCGCTGTAACCTCTAACCGCCATACATGGACATGCATCCATTTTGTTTCTCCCTGATCTTTTTGGCTGTTTTCAGCAGGCACAATTTTCGGCAAGCTGCAGTTTCAGATTGCAGTAGGAGCGAGTGCGATGACCGTCCAGCCACTGGAGATACGGGCTTTCACCTTAAGGAACTGTTCACTTGTCTCTTTTATTTTGAGAACAAGATGGGTTTTATATTTCAACTGATTATCTCCATTAGCAAAGGAATGGCATTGATGACTATGAAGTGAAGGGTCCTGGTGTGTAAGCGTAATACATCAACGTTCCCAATTCTTGTTACATTAACTTCAACCGAATGATAACCGTGCGGGTTGTACAGCGGGGCTCTGCCCGGTTACCGCCCAGGTGGAGGTATGAAAACCAACCCCGGCTGTCTTTTAGATGAGACGTAGGGAAGTACAGGGCTGGGTAAAACCGCTGTGGAATATCCTAACTCGCACCAAGTCCCATTCACCCATCACCCCCTGTGCTCGCTGACCTACATTGGCTCCCGGTCCGGCAACACCTCGATTAAAAAAATTCTCATCCTCTTTTTCAAATCCCTCCCTGGCCTCGCCCCCTCCCGATCTCTGTAACCTCCTCCAACCCCACAACCCCCCCCCCCCCCGAGATATCTGCACTCCTCCAATTCTGGCACCTTGAGCATCCCCGATTTTCATCGCTCCACCATTGGCGGCCGTGCCTTCTGTTGCCTGGGCCCCGAGCTCTGGAATTCCCCCCTTAAACCTCTCTACCTCTCTCTCCTCCTTTAAGAACGTCCTTAAAACCTCCCTCTTTGACCAAGCTTTTGGTCACCTGTCCCAATAGCTCCTTACGTGGCTCGGTGTCAAATTTTGTTAACGCTCCTGTGAAGCGCCTTGGAATGTTTTACTGCGTTAAAGGCGCTACATAAATTCAAGTTGTTGACTGCAATTAACAAACTGTGAGACTAGGCTTCAAGGCATTTTAGGGCAATTAATACTTTGCTGTTTATTTTAATGACAGCCATTTTGAAAAGTCAGTGAGCAAAATGTACTCTGAGTTTTGTTTGTATTCACTTTCTATAAAATATTCCTTGACGTCATTTAAATAACAAAAACTGGAGTTTATCCTATTAGCACCTGCCATAATGGCACTAAAAAGTGACAGTTCTCCAGGACCAGATGGTTTTCATCCCAGGGTTTTAAATGAAGTCGGTGAGAACATTGCAGATGCCCTAACTATGACCTTCTAAAGTTCTCTCGATTCAGGAACTGTCCCTTTAGATTGGAAAATTGCGTATGTCACTCCGTTATTTAAAAAAGGCGAGAGGGGGAAACCAGGGAATTATAGATCGGTTAGCCTCACATCTGTTGTCGGGAAATTACTAGAGTCTATATATTAAGGATAGAGTGACTAAACACCTTGAAAATTTTCAGCTGATCAGAGAGAGCCAGCATGGATTTATAAAGGTAGGTCATGCCTGACGAAGCTGATTGAATTTTTTGAAGAGGTGACTAAAGTAGTCGAAAGGGGAATGACTACGGATGTTATTTATATGGACTTCCAGAAGGCATTCGATAAAGTCCCTCATAAGAGACTGTTAGCTAAAGTTGAAGCCCATGGAACTGAGGGCAAGTTATTGAGCTGGGTAGGAGATTGGCTGAGCGGCAGGAGACAGTGAGCAGGGATAATGGGCACGTACTCTAATTGGCAGGATGTGACTAGTGGCGTTCCACAGGTATCTGATTTTGGGCCTCAACTATTCATTGTATTTATTAACGACTTAGATGATGGGATAGTCACATATCCAAGTTTGTCGATGACACAAAGATAGGCAGTATTGTAAGCAGTATAGATAGAAGCATAAAATTACAAAGATATTAATAGATTAAGTGAATAGGCAAGACTGTGGCAAATGGTATATAATATAAGCAAGTCTTCTTCTTCTTAGGCAGTCCCTTGGAACCGAGGATGACTTGCTTCCACATTAAAAATGAGTTCTCAGGTGACTGATGAGTCCAATGCGGGACCTACAGTCTCTGTCACAGGTGGGGCAGACGGTGGTTGAAGGGGCGGGTGGGTGGGGTGCTTGGGTTGACGTGCGCTCCTTGTGCTGCCTGCGCTTGGCTTCCGCTTGCTCCCGGCGAAGAGACTCGAGGTGTTCAGCGCCTTCCCGAATGCTTCTCCTCCACTTTGTGCGGTCTTGGGCCAGGGATTCCCAGGTGTCGGTGGGGATGTTACACTTTTTTCAAGGAGGCTTTGAGGGTGTCCTTGAAGCGTTTCCTCTGCCCACCTGGGGCTCTCTTGCCGTGTCGGAGCTCTGAGTAGAGCGCTTGTTTTGGGAGTCTCGTATCAGGCATGCGGACAATGTTACAAGTATGAGGTCATCCACTTTGGACCTAAAAACAATAGATCTGAGTACTTTCTAAATGGTGAAAAGCTAGAAGCAATGGCGGTCCAAAGAGACTTGGAGGTCTATGTACATAGACTTGGATTTATACAGCGCCTTTCATAACCTCAGGACGTCCCAAAGCGCTCCACAGCCAATCAAATATTTTGAAGTGTAGTCACTGTTGTAGGAATGGTTTATTCTGACAAGGGGGGCGAAACATCAGGCTCTCCCTACCTGTAGTGACTGAGTGGTAGGGTCGCCAACTCTGGTAGGGCATAGTCCTGGAGGTTTCATCACATGACCGCCACCCCCCCCCCACCCTCCCGTCATTGGTCGCTCGGCATGTCCATCCACGCGGAGCCCCGTCTTCTCGCGGCCAATCGGAAAGCAAGTAGACTCTTCATTACCTGATTGGATGATTCTTGACTGTCAGCCAAGCAAGAATTTCCACTCTCTCCCCCACCATCTTCAATATTTTTATAACAAATAAACAGAAGTGTTCAAAGAAAAAAAAAACATTGAAACATTATTTTTAACGCCCCAAGATTATTCCCCTGGGGTTTTTGCTGGCAGCCCTGTCCGAGAGATTAGTCTTGATTCCTGGAGACTCCAGGGCAACCCTGGCGGGTTAGCAACCCTGATTGAGCAGGAGGGCGTAACCTACAGCCCTTCACTGCCTGAGCAGGAGGGCTTAACCTACAGCCCTGCACTGCCTGAGCAGGAGGGCTTAACCTACAGTCCTTCATTGCCTGAGCAGGAGGGCTTCAACCAGTCCTGCACAGTCTGCACTCCCCTGTTAGCTGCATCGCTGAATCACCCCGATATAACCAAACTTTTTTTTTTGGGGGGGGGGGGGGGGGGAGGAATCTGTTGATATCGAATCTCACAGCACAGGAGGAGGCCATTCGGCCCGTCGTGCCCGTGCCAGCTCTCTGCAAGAGCGATCCGCATAATCCCATTCTCAATGTTCCCTCTAAGCTGCGCTTTGTTCCGCGCGGCCTGTTTCTTTCAGTGTGCGGTCCCTTTAAATTCCTGCACGTGCGCGGTTCTGCCAATGGAGAAGCCGGTGAGCGGCCCGCGCGGGACCTTTCCCGTTACCGTGCGGCCGGGCGGCTCAGAGGGAACACGGCCCCACACCCATTTAATACTCAAACAACGCTTGACACTAAAGAAGCCGTTCAGCCCATCGTGCCCGTGCTAGCTCTGTGACAGAGCTATCCACTTAGACCCATTCCCAAGCCCTTTCCGCATACACATTTTTTATATTAAACCAACACGGACACTGAAGAAAAGTTCAACAAAAGTGGTGAATAAAATTGCTTTATTTTTTCACATATAATTGATCTGAAAAAAAATCTCCCCAATTTTTTTCTATCCTTGCGATTTAATAAAAATCATCAAATCTAGCACTGAAAATAGTAGATTTGTACAACACTATATTAATCTGATACTTCGTAATGCTGCAATTTTAACATACTAGGCAAGAAAAAGTCATTGTTTCTCTTGTTCAAACGTGTCAAACTACAGTTAATTAGAACGTCTTTACATCTCTCCCTCAAGGCAATCAGAGGCCCTGGTAGAGATCATTAGTGATTTAAGTGGCTCAAGGTGCATATGAAGAGATTACAAATAGACAACAGAAAGTCTATCACATGGGTGATGGGAATGGGTGAGGTTATGACGAAAAGAGAAACAGAGCAAAGTTCATACAGCGTCCATCCCTCACCCCCACCTCCCCTCTCCCAAAGAGTTACGACAACAAAAGAATTCATACGAAATGATCAAGTTTTGGTATTTCAGTAAATGATTGAAGCGGTTCAGTAGTCAATGCGTTTCAAGTATAATCACAGATTGGAAGACCTTGCTTTGCTCAGGTAGGCACGGTTGAGGGAAGCACGTCCCGCCAAAGCCCTGGAGTCCCGTTGACTCGTCAGACCTTGTGCTCGCTGACCGACATTGGCTCCCGGTCCGTCAACGCCTCAAATTTAAAATTCTCATCCTCGTCTTCAAATCCCTCCATGGCCTCACCACCCGCCCCCCACCCCCACCCCATCCCTGTAACCTCCTCCAGCCCTATGGCCAATGTTCCCTGTAATCTCTTTCTTTAACGGGGTGCGCGGTCCATTCAAAAGTCTGCAGGTGCGCGTTTTTAAAAAAGATTTAAAAGCCCGTTCCACAGGCTGCGCGGGACTGCCGGAGCCCTGCGCAGCCACGCAGCTTAACGGGAACATTGCCTACGACCCTCCGAGTGCTAGCCTCTAGCCTCTGGTCCATCCCCCCACTCCCTTCACTCCACCATTGGTGGCCGTGCCTTCAGCCGCCTGGGCCCCAAGCTCTGGAATTCCCTCCCCAAACCTCTCCGTCTCTCTACTTCTCTCTCCTTCTTTAAGACGCTCCTTAAAACCCACCCCCCCTGTCCTAATATCAATTTCAGTCTGATCATTGCTCCTGTGAAGCGCCTTGGGACGATTTCACTATGTTAAAGGCGCGGTATAAGTGCGAGTTGTTGTTGTTGGGACTCCATGAATTTCCACGGATTTTCCCGAGGGACGCTCCCCGAGAGGGCTGGAACACGGGATCTTCCCTATTGTTTCTACAGAAGAATGTGTCCATTTTCAAAGTGTACGCTGAACTTTCAGGGCGTGTTCCTTGTATTAGACATGGATTAAAGAAAACACAGTTCAACATTACATATCGGCATTTGTCGGTTGCACTTCAGAGAGGCAAAGTTCCTGCTCAGTTTCCCCAATTCACATCACAGTTGAAGATGGGTGATCACCCACAACACTGAAGACCTCTTTTACATGATACAATCTGCTTGTGGCTGGCAAAGAGTTCAACCTCACCACAGGCAGTGCAAAGGGAGGGACTCATTGGGGCCTGCCCTGGTGCAACGCATCTTGCGCAGGGGAAAAAGCAAACCATTCCCTCACCATTAGGGTGGGGTTCCAGGGGAACCGATTCCCTGCTCCTCCTGCCCCACCACATCTCCGGAATCTCGGGGATGGAGGCCGGTGCTCCCGTTTCCTGAGACGTGGTGGGTGGGGGTAATTTTAAGCCATCTCTCCGGGCGGGAGACCTGCGGGATTGGGGGGGTGGGGCGAGTTTTACACCCCCTCCCGATGTTATGCTCCACTGACTTCAATGGAGCGTACAATCAGGTGGAGTGCGAAACCAGCCTCGTCCCCCGATCCCCTCAGATTCCCGACGGCAAATCAGGCGGGTTACGCAATGAGCGTCCGGAATTCCAGTCCAAGCTCGGCCGGCTCGAGATGCTGCGTGCCAGGAGTGGAAAAGTTTTCCTCCCTTTGGATATTCTTTTTAACTAAAACTAGACGGTCTAAAGTCTCCCTTCTAGACAGCAGTGCTCAAAGGATTAGCAGGCAACGGGCAACTTCGAACATGTAAAATACGACCAGTATTCACAGAAAAGCCTTCAGTGAGGATCAGTGCTGATGTTACAATGAATCGTCTGCACAAATCGTGTCTCAGGATTATGGAAATCCTGCTGAGCCAGGCGAACTAAAATGCGCCTCACAATTATATTAAACATCCGTTGCTGCGGTTTCCACAGTGCCGTGCACTGATGATCTTGTGCCCGCATGATCCTTGGCTGTTGGTAGAGGAGTCTTTGCCTATCCCCCCCCGCATTCCGCTACCCCACCCTCCCTCAAAACACCCCCTATTCCCACCCCCATTCCACATTCCCCTATCCTCACCCCCCATTCCCCTCCCCCACCCTCCTCCCACACCCCCCATTCCCCAGCCCCCTCCCCCAACCCCTTCCTACTTATCCGTACCCGACTCCCCCACCCCCCATTCCCTACCCTCCCATTCCTACCCCCACCTCATTCCTTCCCCTCCCCCGCGGACTATGATAATGAACAGACGAACCCACGGCTCCCTGATACGAGCTCCCATTGGGCGAGGCTCGCTGTCTGCAGCACAGGCTCAGTAAGATGCCCCTCTACTCTCCATGGTACCCGCTACACTGCGCCATCTGGACAAACACCGGGCATCCCTCATCACCATGGGAACCGCCAGCATTATGGGTGACCCCTCAAATATAGATTACACCAGCAATATTTCACATTCTCCCCACCCCCCCACCACAACATTGAAACAGTATTGGATGTATAATAAATAGAAGACTGCGCTGCTAGCTCTGTAGAAAGACCCCCCCCCCCCGCCAACCCCGGCCCCCACCACCAATGTTCCCTATAAAAGAGTGCGCGGCCCCTTTAAGTGGCTGCGTGGCCCATTCAAACCTTCGTGCACGCGCGGTTATTGCAATTGAAAAGCCGCGAGTGGCCTGCGCAGGCGCTCCAGACCACTGCGCAGCAGCACAACTTAAAGGGGACATTGCCTCCTACCCTTCTCTGGTATCGGCAATGCTCGACTATCATGGGTTGGGGAGAGGTGAAATACTGGGGTCGATTTTCTATCTTTTTGCACTTGGGTGTAATTGAGTAATTGAGTGGAGCTGAGAGAGAGAGAGGAACACTGGGGGGTGGGAGGGGTGCGCTCGTAATGGATTCCACCCGATTTTCTGTCCTTTAATTTAAATGGATGGAATATCGGAGGGCTTCGCTCGGGGAATGACACCCTCTCCGGCCCCATTCACCTCAATGTGTGCTGCCCACAGTCTGCCCCCATTTCCTGACTTATGTGGAGATATTTAACAAGGGCACTCGCAACAACTTTGCGCATCCTTTTCACATCGGAGTCTGGGAGAAGCAGAAATTGTTTAAGATGATTAAAGGATTCGATAGGATGGATAGAGAGAAACTATTTCCTCTGGTGGGGGGGCAGTCCAGAACAAGGCGGCGTAACCTTAAAATTAGAGCCAGGCTGTTCAGGGGTGATGTCAGGAGGCACTTCTTCACACAAAGGGGAGTGGAAATCTGGAACACTCTCCCCCAAAAAGCTGTGGAGGCTGGGGGTCAATTGAAAATTTCAAAACTGAGATTGTTAGATGTTTGTTGGGTAAGGGTATTAAGGGTTACGGAACCAAGGAGGGTAGATGGAGTTAAGGTACAGGTCAGCCCTGATCTAATGAATGGCGGAACAGACTCGAGGGGCTGAATGGCCTCCTCCTGTTCCTATGCTCCTAGTTTGAATCCTAGCATAACTGCAGGGAGTGAGTACCCAAGACATTAGGGTTACCCCAATCTTTGCAATTAGCACCAAACTTACATATATGGCCCCAATTTTAACTCCAGGGGGATTCCCCGCTCAGGCCAGAGTTAAAATTACAGTCGGGACTCAATGATGTCATCGGGGGACAACACGCATATGTAAAGAAGGACCCCCATTGGCTCCGGGCGCCTGTCCTTACTGCCTGCTCAGGAGAGCAGGTTAAAATTGCAGATGTTACAATCATGGATGGGTAAGAGCCAGGGGCTATTTTAACCGCCCGCCCGCCCGCCCGCCAGGTTTCTGCTGAGCGAGTGGGGTTAAATTCGTGCATCCAATGGGACAGGCCGACGAGAGCTTCGACCTGAGCCTTGTTCGGGAGGGCGCCGGCTCCGAATTGAGCAGAACTTCTCCTGCCGATAACTTTAATGGGAAAAAGGCCAGCCCGACTCCAAAAACAGGGGAATTCCTGGGGTTTTTTTTTTTTGCATTCAAGCCAACCTTTGTCCAACACAGTGGCCCCCTCACCGAGGCGACAATTTTAAGCTAACCCGCCCGTTGGGGAATGGCGGAGTTCGGGGCAGAGCGCGACACTGGCTTCACACGGCAGTGAAGACAGCGGAGAGGAATATCGGGCAGGGGGGCACAAAACCGGCGCTCCTCCCGGTCCCGTAGGTTACAACAGCGACCATAGCAACCGGACCATCCAATAGCAGCGCTCGCAAAGCACAAAACATGCTGGGCCGTTAAAGCGAAGGCAAAGTTTGCAGCTTGGACCCGGAGCAGAACGAGTTAAATAAAAATCACCAGATTCAATCTACCGTTACACGTGGGAGAATGGGGCTCAAACACTGTCCAAAAAGGTTTCGCCTTTTTTTAAAAAATAATTATTTAAATTACTGCTTACCAACAAATATATCACCTGCTTATAATAATATAGTTTTAATCTCTTACAATGTTTTAAAAACTCCAGCAAAGGGCTTCGAAGGTATATTGAAGTGCGTTAGTAATCTACAGAGTCCTAAGCCTTTGCCCTTGAGATTGAAGTTAATAATCACCACAGTTTACAATAATGTTCATTTGTACAGAATTCCTGGCCTTCTAAAAATAAGAGGTAGAGCTACATTCGACTACAGTCAGCCTTTCCTGCTATAGGAAATATGTATCCCATTAATGGAAATTATAATAAAGGACTCAAGCAATAAAAGGACATCATTATGAGAGGTTAGGCGTGAAGAGATTATGATGTGCCTGTAATCACACGTTTCCCACTAGACAGGGCTAAAGTGTCATTGGAGGAGAACCTTTGCATAGTCAGCAATTCCCAGCTAGTCCTTCATTTTGGCTCTTAAAGGCGGCCACAAGGAGCGGACAAGCTACACCAGTCCGTCACGGCGGACCCTCCAGTAAAGTGGGGGATGTGTGTTTGCAGCGTCTCGCTGCCGTGGCGTACCTTGGAAATCCATCCCCCCGCACCCCACCCACCTCACCCTGTGTCTCTTTTTGTTCTTCGAGCAGGAAGCTAGTCCAGAGAGAAGAGTTCCTAACGAGTGGGGGGTGGGTTGGGGGGGGGTGGTGGAAATGGAAGAGAAATTTAAATAAAGGTCCCTTGACCCTTCCATCGCGTGGCTGCCAAGAGATGAGAGGTCACGTTGTGAAGCATTGGCAGGTGTGAGCCTGTCCCGTGTGCGCTGGGAACGCAGAGTTATAATGCTGTTTCAGTTCCTCTGGACCTCCAGAAGGAGCCCGAGTCTTCGTCAGGCTCAAGTTCTATTCTTATTTGAGGCACAGTTCTCACTGGAGTGGTAGGAGGGCTAGAAACAAACGTAAAAACAGAAGCGTTAATAACCGGCTTAACCAATCGACATCCCCATTGTGCCTGTGCCGGCTTTTTGAAAGAGCTCTCCAATTACAGGAAACTTTCGATTTACCGGCACCTAAATAACCGGAAATCTCAGTTAACCGGCAAAATTCAGGAGTAGGTTCAGGTAACTTTTATTACTTGCCTTCCTCCATTTGTTGCTGTGCAAGGGTGTGGCTGCAGCTGTTGCTAAGCTACAGAGACGCTTGCAACTTGTGGCCATTGTTCTGAAGCTGAGCAACAGGGTTTGTTGCTTTATACGGAGCTCTCAGCTCCGTATCTTTTACTATAGCTTTCGGTTATCCGGAATTTTTGATGAACTGGCACCACGTCGGTCTCGTCCGTGTCGGATAAAAAAAAGTTTCCTGTAGTCCTTGCTCTTTCCCCGTAGCCCTGCAAATTTATCCTTTTTAAGTCTATATCCAATTCCCCCTTTGAAAGTTACTATTGCATCTGCTTCCACCGCCCTTTCAGGCAGCGCATTCCAGATCATCATAACTTGCTGTGTAACAAAAAATTCTCCTCCTCTCCCCCTCTGGTTCTTTTACCAATTATCCTAAATCTGTGTCCTCTGGTTACCGACCCTCCTGCCACTGGAAACAGTTTCTCCCTGTCTACTTGTATCAAAAGCCGTCATCATTCTGAATGCCTCTATTAAATCTCCCCTTAACCTTCTCTGCTCTAAGGAGAACGACCCCAACTTCTCCAGTCTCTCCACATAACTGAGGTCCCTCATCCCTGGTACTATTCTGGTAAATCTCCTCTACACCCTCTCCAAATGATGGTGTTTTTTAAAAATTAATTCTGATGAACAGGTTTGATCCCCGGTCTGAGTTAGCTCCTCTAAGCTCGGGGTGTGATGTGATGATCGATTCCATGATACAGAAGACAAATAAGGCAACCGTAGGTTCTAGTCTGCATCGCCAACATGCCACATGCCTACTCAAACTTGCATGTGTTTGGATTTCACAACATCAGGTGAGGACCGGACCGGGTTCAGCTGTGATGAACCGCCAATTATGTCTGGAAGTGTCTCATAAGGACATAAGAACTAGGAGCAGGAGTTGGCCATTCGGCCCCTCGAGCCTGCTCCGCCATTCAATAAGATCATGGCTGATCATCGACCTCATCTCCACTTTCCCGCCCGATCTCCATATCCCTCGATTCCCCTAGAGTCCAAAAATCTAGCGATCTCAGTCTTGAATATACTCAATGACTGAGCCTCCACAGCCCTCTGGGGTAGAGAATTCCAAAGATTCACAACCCTCTGAGTGAAGAAAATCCTCCTCATCTCAGTCTTAAATGGCCGACCCCTTATCCTGAGACTGTGACCCCTAGTTCCAGACTCTCCAGCCAGGGGAAACAGCCTCTCGGCATCTACCCTGTCAATCCCCCTCAGAATCTTATATGCTTCAATGAGGTCACCTCTCATTCTTCTAAACTCCAATGAGTATAGGCCCAACCGACTCAATCTCTCATCATAGGAAAACCCTCTCATCCCAGTAACCGATCTGGTGAACCTTCGTTGCACCGCCTCTAAGGCAAGTATATCCTTCCTCAGATAAGGAGACCAAAACTGCGCACAGTACTCCAGATGTGGTCTCACCAAAGCCCTGTACAATTGCAGCAAGAGGAACAGTTGACATTAGTATATCTGGGTGCTGGAAGGTGTGAATATCTTATACAGTAAACACATCGTTTCTGACATTTTATGGGGTCATGGTTAGCCAGTACACTGCACAAAAGAAAAGTCAATGATTAATATGTGCAGGCTGCACCTACCTCGCTTGGTATGTTGACACAATGCACCTATTTCTTGGTGCTATATTTTAACATTACTGGCAGACAATGTTCACTGCCTTCCCAACACACACATTTCCTTCCCAACGAATAGGTTGATGTTTTACAGAGGGAGCCAGCCCACTCCCCCCTACACAGATATCCGCACAGGAACCTCCTGTGCCATCCCTTGCTTGAAGGGGCTCTTTTCTCGAGAAAAGAGAAGACTGTGGGGTGACCTAATATCGAGGTCTTCAAGATTATGAAAGGGTTCGATAGGGTAGGCCTAGAGAAGATGTTTCCATTTGCAGGGGAGACCAGCACTAGGGGGACATAAATATAAGATAGTCACTAATAAATCCAATAGGGAATTCAGGAGAAACTTCTTTCCCCAGAGAGTGGTGAGAATGTGGAACTCGCTACCACAGGGAGTGGTTGAGGCGAATAGTATAGATACATTTAATGGGAGGCTAGATAAACACACGAGGGAGAAAGGAATAGAAGGATGTGTTGTTAGGGTGAATGAAGTAGGGTGGGAGGAGGCTGGTGTGGAGCATAAACACTGACATAGGCCAGTTGGGACAAGCGGCCTGTTTCTGTGATGTAAATTCAGTGTAATTCGATGAAAAACGTCATGCAGTTCGTATCCCTTTTACCACCCTGTTCCCGCTTCCGATCTACCCATTTTCCTGAGGGCCTTCACTAGTGCGGCCCGGGTGTCCACCTGCCTCAAGCAGGAGCCTGTCAATAATATGGAAATAGGGTTCTAGGCCTTAAGTTGCCAGTGGGTAAGGTGTGCACGGCTAACTTAGCTAGTGTACTGGCGAACCATGACCCCTTAAACTGACAGAAATGATGTGTTTGCTGCATAAAAGGTCAGCCTTCCCCCAGCCACCCCCACCCCACCCCACCCCCCAGCAGTGATTTTCCCGATCAATTCCAAATCTACAGACCCCAATGTTTTGTTTCCCTCGACTGGTTGTAGCACCACCTTGGCTGAGATTGGCTTCCTCAGCACAAACCACGAGTTGTACCCAATGTGCCTGACGTAAGAAAACTACTAGTCACTTGGTCTGAGTGTTAAACAAGGCTTTAATCAGCTGTTTTTCAACATGGAGATCTAGTTGTGTCCTTCACTAGTTCCTGTTAAAGAATGTCCTGAGCAAGCTGGGCCCATGCCCGAGTATTTATACTCTCCCTGGACAGCGCCACCAGCAGGCCGCCCAGTCTCATTTCATAAATCATTTCCACATGAATGACAAGATTCATGTCAGTACCTTATATATTTTTTTCGGCGCGCGGCCCCTTTAAGGGTCTGCGCGGTCCATTCAATATACCACGCAGGCGCGGTTTTCCATACTGAAAAGCCGCCCGCGCGGGAGATCCTGAGGGCTGCATGGCCACCTATTCCGAAAAGCTCTCTTTGGTGAGTTTAGCCACTAATTCCATCACAAAACGTCAGATCCAAATCCTTCTCTTTTTCCACCTTTGTCCTGGCCTGTCAATTTTTGTCAGGCACGGGTATTAAGGGCTAAGGAACCAAGGCGGGGAGCTGGAGTTAAGGTACAGAGCAGCCGTGATCTAATTGAATGGCGGAGCAGGCTCGAGGGGCTGAATGGCCTCCTCCTGTTCCTGTGTTTGCATCACTGCTCTGCATAGAAACATAGAAGCATAGGAGCAGGAGTAGGCCATTCGGCCCCTCGAGCCTGTTCCGCCATTTAATGAGATCATGGCTGATCATTCAAATTCAGTACCCTGTCCCTGCCTTCTCCCCATACCCCTTGATCCCTTTAGCCTTAAGAAATATATCTAACTCCTTCTTGAATATATTTAATGAATTGGCCTCAACTGCCTTCTGTGGTAGAGAATTCCACAGGTTCACCACTCTCTGGGTGAAGAAATTCCTCCTCATCTCTGTCCTAAATGGCTTACCCCTTATCCTTAGACTGTGACCCCTGGTTCTGGACTCCCCGACCATCGGGAACAGCCTTCCTGCATCTAGTCTGTCTAGTCCTGTTAGAATTTTATAAGTTTCAATGAGATCCCCTCTCATTCTTCTAAACTCTAGCGAATCGAGTGCACTTGTAGACGACACAGCTGGTGGTGGAGGGAGTGAATGTTTAAGGTGGTGGATGGGGTGGGTTTATAGTCGTGCCTTTCACGACCTCGGGACTTCCCAAAGCGGCCCTTTAAAATTTAGCACCCCTTCCCTTGGCCCATCGCAACTCGCCATCACTCCATGGCCCCAGGGTTGCTAAGGTGCAAGTGGTGGTCAGGTGCGTCATTATAATAAACCCGTCACACTTGGACGCATGTATTATATTTCCTACATTACAACAGTGCCGACACTTCAAATGTACTTCATCGGCTGCAAAGCACTTTGGGACGACACGAGGTCATGAAAGGCGCTGGAGAAATCCACCACCTTAAACATTCACCCCCTCCACCACCTTAAACATTCACCCCCTCCACCACCTTAAACATTCACCCCCTCCACCACCTTAAACATTCACCCCCTCCACCACCTTAAACATTCACTCCCTCCACCACCAGCGTGCCGTGGCTGCAGTGTGTGCCATCTACAAAATGCACTGCAGCAACTCGCCAAGGCTTCTTTGGCAGCACCTCCCAAACCCGCGACCTCTTCCACCTCGAAGGACAAGGGCAGCAGACGCATGGGCACACCAAAACCTCCAAGTTCCCCTCCAAGTCACACACCGTCCTGACTTGGAAATATATCGTCGATCCTTCATCGTCGCTGGGTCAAAATCCTGGAACTCCCTCCCTAACAGCACTGTGGGGGCACCTTCACCACACGGACTGCAGCGGTTCAAGAAGGCGGCTCACCACCACCTTCTCAAGGGCAATTAGGGATGGGCAATAAATGCCGGCCGTGCCAGCGATGCCCACATCCCGTAAATTAATAAAAAATAAATAAATGCAACTCTTTCTCTTTTTTTATATACACTCAACATAATTTCTGCTTGAAAATCCTGGGTGTTGTGCCCGTCTCAGATTTGCCTCCCTCACTCGCCCAGAGAATGGCGATGAAACAAAATATCAGAAGAGGAAATTCGGCCCCATCGCCATTAAATGCCTCGCCTCCCTTAGAATGCGTCAGCAGTTTTGCCAGAAATATCAGGGAACACGCTTTCTGCAAACACACAAGAGCTTCGGTGCCCATTGCAAACCGAAGGGTATCTGACCCACCCGCGCCCAGTACCAACAGCGAGAAGAATCACTGGTCTTACCTTGGCATAGTGATTGACTGAAAGAAAGGAATCGGATCAGCACGATGTATGTCGTTCAAGGAACTTTTCTCCTGAATTAAAAAGGGGGCACTGTTTAGCACGTCAAGCATTATCTGAATTTATACGGCAAGTGTTCTATGCAGGATACATACACAAAAGGGTAGACTTTCCTGCTATTGCTCTTGTGTGTATTCGTGAACAGTTAATCGGATGGACTCCAATTCTGGGCACTACACTTTAGGAAGGACGTCAAGGCCTTGGAGAGGGTGCAGAGGAGGTTTACCAGTAATGAGGGACTTCAATGAAGTGGAGAGACTGGAGAAGCTGGGGTTGTTCTCCTTAGAGCAGAGAAGGTTAAGGGGAGATTTAATAGAGGCGTTCAAAATCACAAAGGGTTTTGATGGAGTAAATAGGGAGAAACTGTTTCCAGTGGCAGGAGGGTCGGTAACCAGAGGACACAGGTTTAAGGTGATTGGCAACAGAGCCAGAGGGGAGATGAGGAGAATTGTTTTTACGCAGCGAGTTGTTGTGATCTGGAACGCGCTGCCTGAAAGGGCGGTGGGAGCAGATTCAATAGTAACTTTCAAAAGGGAATTGGATAAATACTTGAAAAGGAGAAATTTGCAGGGCTATGGGGAAAGAGCAGGGGGGGGTGGGACTAATTGGAGAGCTCTTTCAAAGAGCCGGCATAGGCACGATAGGCCGAATGGCCTCCTTCTGTGCGGTGCGATTCTATGATTACCAGGGGATGATCCTCCCATCCCGATTTTTCTCACTGTATTGTGACTATGGCGATCCGATACACCCAATAGCAGGAGAATCTGTCCCAATGTAGATGTGATGACAAACTAGACCTGCTAGAACATTTGAGTTCTGTGGCGACACAAATTTACAAATCAGCCTTGCTTTTCAAAGTTTACTTAAAGCCCGAATCATTTGTTTTTCAAATCCACTACCTTACTGCACGTGGCTAAAAACCAATGGCTTCGTGTCCACCCAGATTTTACTTCAGTATTCACCACTGTACAGTAGTTTGTCCACATCTGGAGAGTTGGCTGTCCACACATGTACAGTTGGTTGTGCACATCTGGAGAGTTGGTTTTGCCAGATATGGACCGAAGGTCCTCCACACATCCAATTCAGATTAAAGGTGGAAAGATGGGATGACCCGATAGTAACGTGCCATTCACACCGCGTGTACAGGCCTGCAGTATTCATTCAGCAAGCTGAGATTGAATGGGGCGCCAAGTCTTTTGAAATTTAATTGGTAATTTAGCACCAATAAATCTGAAATTTGCTGTAAAAGCAACATCAAAACATAAATGAGCAAGAGTTATCACCCATCAACAGTCAAAAACAAATCTTTCTCCAGATGTTGCACATTCTTGTAGACGTCGAGGAAGCAAGTTGCACCGTGTGGACACCACTTCCAGTGACAATGGTTGGAATTCATAATTAAGACGCCAACACTTCAAATTTAAGTTATTTGAAATAGGTAGATCGCCTACCTGGTAGGATCTTCTACATCCTGCAAATAATATGGACCCTCCACACACTGCAGGCCTTTAAGTTCGGGAAAAACCATGTGCTGAACACACACACCTAAAAAATGTCATCACGCTGTTTGCACATAGGCAGCGCTACGCACGCCTTGCATATAAATGTACCCGCTCCCCACCCTGTAATGATTCAAATATAAATGGGCCATAAAAGATTGAAATCACAACAAAATTCCAATTGGGACTAGGTTTTAAGTCAATGTTGAACTGATGTTGGAGATACTCCAGAACATGGGAGGCCATCACGTGAGATTGGACTAAAGGACTTAGTAGATCACCAATATTTGATGATTTTCATTTCACGTTCTAAACTCTGTCTGGGATGGGACTCTATCATCTAAGAGTCATCATCTCCCAATAACCAGACCATTAACCAGGATGACTCGGGCTTGGGATGCGATACGTGGTACCCGTTCCAATCATGAGAGAAGATCCAGTCTGTGAGGTAATGGGACCCTACCTTTGCTATGATGTCAGAGACCAACTATTTGCTGGTTCTCACTCAATGAAAATAAAATTAGTTGATTTGAAGTCAACAGAAGTAAAAAATGTGGAGAGATGTAAAACGGGTCACTATCACCCGTCGGAAAAAGCCAAAATTTATCCACCACCCCCCCTCCCCCGCCCCCATCTCTCTAAGGAAGTAGCTATCGATCTAGTAGGGTAAGACTCCCCTCGAGCAGACACGCCAAAGGTCAGAGATTCTCAGGACAGGACTCCACATGACAACCCAGTATCTTTCGGAGTAGACTCCCTCAGGGATCATTTTTATTAAAAAAAGATGTAATTATCCCTCTATTCACTCTGAACAACATTAGGGCATCAATATTAACCCTGCCCCCTCACCATGGGCGAGAGTAGGGGTGTTTAAAAATATAAAAAATGGGGATCGCCTCCCCAACCTGCTGTGTAAGCATCTGTTGATGTTTTTACAGCGACGGGCAACGAGTCGTGCGAGTGACCCGTCCACGAGAGGTGGGAAACACCATTAACATATTTAAATAAGGCTCCCGCAGTGCAACTGGGAGCCCCGTTTAAAATTAACGGTGGCCGCGTGGGTTTCCCAGGGCTCAGGAAACCCGGCTGTGAAAGGGAGGCGGGAGCTGCCGGCTCGAGAAGGTCAGTGCCTTTTACAGCCCTGGTCTCTCGCTCGCCCCCCACTCCCACCCCAGCCCTGGTCTCTCGCTCCCCCGCCCCCAGCTCTGGTTTCTCGCTTCCCCCCCCCACCCCCACCCCCATCCCCAGCTCTGGTCTCTCGCTCTCCCCCCCCAACCCCCACCCCCAGCCCTGGTCTCTCGCTCCCCCCCCCACCCCCCGGGCCTGGGGGGAGGGTGGGGTGTGGGTGGGGGGTGGGTGGGTGGGGCTGGGTGGGTGGGGGGAGGGTGGGGGTGGGGCTGGGTAGGTGGGGGGTGGGTGGGGGGTGAAGGGTATGTGGAGGGTGGGTCGGTGGGTGAAGGGTATGTGCAGTGCCATATTTTACGTGCAAAGCCAGTACATGGTTTTCCGACAAGGTGCTGGGCCGGCTGTGCTCTTACTGTGTGGGGAGGCTGCAGGTTGAAGGACAAATTTACAAACATGATTTTGAAAAGCAACAAATCACACCCCATGCAACTTTAACAGGCAGTCACGAACAATTGGCGTAAAAACCCATTTGCACCCCGACACAGACCGCTGCGGAAGGTCAGGGTGCGAGCGCCGTGAGTTTCTAACCACCAGTTTGTGCTCTGGTTGGAAGAAAGAGCGTGCGAGCGGATTAAAGGAATTCACTGACCTGAAACTGCAAAGTGAATGGTAGCGAAAGAGAGACAAAAGGCGCAAGGTTAGCATTTGGTTCAGGCTTTCAGCGGAGCACAGTTAGTAGATGATTGCTGGGCAAGTCCACAGCACAGAGCTGCAACAGAACAGCTAGTCTGAGGTACAAAAGGGAGAGTGAGAGAGAGAGAAAGGCGAGGGGAGAGGGGGGCGGTTTGATGGAGAGAAAGTGAGACAGATGGAGGCACCATTTGATGTGAGATGCGGGTCAAAAGGAAGAGGATGAGAAAAATAGCAGGCCAGTTCTCACTGACAGACTGAACTGAGTGAAAGTCAGTCAGGCAGGTAATTTTACTCACTCTCAGTAGATTTGTTACTGCCTAGGAATGGTTCTTGTTCCATCATGTCCATTGAAATGTTAATAGCGGGAACCTTTTCTGAGTATGGGTAATCAGACTGCGAAGGAAATGTTTACAATGCTTAAACATACTACATTGCAAAACCTAATAATAATGATGGCGAATGAATACATTACTGGCCACTTAAGAAGGGTGAGGGCTTCCGAATGTTGTGCGTGGGATTGGAGGTCCAGAGGACAACTGCTGAAGAGAAGGCTCAAATATATTTGTTATTCTCTTAATTATCTGTGTTATTACTTGTTTCAAATAATTGTTTCTGTCTTTTACTGGTAGTTGGGCCAGTCAGGATTGTAATCGGACAACTAGACAATGGAAATGTTCATTAATCTGCTGGCTGGCAGTCCTGGCAGTGACTGATACTAAAAGCACATCCAAGTCAGCAGGTCCAAGATGCTTCGACGTGTCTGTAAAGGAGGGACTGCTGACCCCATATTCTACAGTCTTACGGCTGTGTTTTTTTTGCAGTGGGTTCAGAATGGAACACGACAAAGCTCAAAAAATGTAACGTTGTTAGTTGCTTCTCAAGAAAGAAATCCTGTTTGCGGGGCGGGGGGGTGGTGGTGGGGGGTGGGGTGGGAAACAGGACAAAGAAAATAAAAGATACGTCGAGAGATTCACAGAGGCTGACGGGAAGAAGCATGACACAGCCGTGTGGCACCGGCGCAGTTACATGGCATTGAAGATTACGTGGAGACTACATGTATAACAACATGGCATGTGGCGGCATCAGAAGCCTGGCTAGGCCGCAGCGAAAACAAGGCCGTCCCACGGGGCACATCCGCAAAGAAAGAGCAGAAACGTAACTCAAAACTGTAAAACATTTCAGGAGACATGTTAAACAAGACAGCAGCAATGCAATAGCACATGGAAAACCGCTTCCACTAGTTTAGGATGGCAAATGTTGTTAACACTAACCCCAGTCCATAGATTCGCAATAACTGGGTTCGGGATCTGTAATGTAAGGATGTAATCTAATGTGATACGCCACACTTCTTAATGTGGCTTCAGCCACAGAATTTCCCAACCAGAGTGACATTCTCAGAAACGACACCAAGCTTTTATACTTGGAAATCTAATTGCTCTTGGTTAGCCCCGCAGTCCCGTGACATTTTGACGCTAATATCACAGTTTCTGCCTTGCAATTGCCTTGATGACCGTCGCTGGGTCAAAATTCCTGGAACTCCCTCCCTGACAGCACTGTGGGAGCACCTTCACCACACGGACTGCAGCGGTTCAAGAAGGCGGCTCACCACCACCTTCTCGAGGGCAATTCGGGATGGGCAATAAATGCCGGGCCTTGCCCGCGACGCCCACATCCCAGGAACGAATAATGAAGAAAATAATAATGATAAGGGCCTTCACCAGTGGTCGACAAGCGCCCTTGTGCGGGTCTCCTCACGGTGGGGTCTTGGTCTCAGTCTGGGGGAAGATCAGGCCATTGCTCAATGAAGACAGAAGGAAAAGCAGAGGGAGAGTTGACCTGGGCCAATCTTAAACTCTCTGCCTAGCAACCAGATCAATGAGCTGCATCGGCAGCATTCTCAATCGGGTCACCAACCCTCCAGGATTGGCCTGGAGTCTCCTGGAACTCGAGATTAATCTCCAGGACACTGCCGCGAGCAAAACCCGGGAGAAACATCACAGGGACGTAAAAAAAAAACGTGCTTTGCTAATTTTCTTCAAAAATTAGTTATAAAAGTAGCGGGGGGGGGGGAAGGAGGGGAGGCTGTTTGACTGACAGTCAAGAACCATCCAATCGGGAAAGGAAGAGTCTGTTCACTTTCCGATTGGCTGTGGGGGGGTGGAGCACCGCGCGGATGGACGTGTCGGGCGACCAATAGCGGGAGTGTGTGGGGGCGGGGCGGTCGGAGATCACGTGATGAAACCTCCCGGGGTACGACCAACCAGAGTTGGCAAGCCTAATTCTCAGTCCAAAATTCTGGGGGGCAGAGGGGGGGAGGTGGAGAGAATTAAGCATTTCAACCAGAAAAGCATTCACATTTACAAAAGTAATGGTGAAAATGATCCTGCACCGACCTCTATGTGGCCAAAGCAATCTGCCTCAACCCGAGTCATTGCTCTTCAGCGTTTACCATGAAACATGGAGCGACCAGGATTCCAAGAGCTGGTGTTTCCGTAACCGGGGGGGGGGGGGAAACGCACCATTTTTAAGGAACTTTGTGAGGCGAACACAATTCCCTGTAGCAAAGTTCCTTAAAAATGGTGCGGTTTTTCCCCCCTGTTACGGAAACACCATTAACTTTAGCCTCGCATATCACCGACATCAATCCTTCCCTACCCCATGTCGACAGGGACCAAGACAACCGAGGACATCTGCCAATGGGCGGCTGATCCAAAAGCAGCAAATTCTGAATCAAATATTGATGACACAGTTGTCCACACTGAGTCGCAGCTGCTGCTAGTGAACAACAGAGCTGGGGACAATCACGCCCTGGGTAGGGATTTCCATTCGTAAGCAGCAGCGCGCTAACACTTTGAAAATGGTTGCTATGCCAATACATTCTTGTGATTGGAATGAAATATCATTCTGAAATCATTGGTGGGGGAAGAGTCCAGAACAAGGGGAGCATAACCTTAAAATGTTAGTGCTAGGCCTTTCAGGGGTGATGTCAGGAAGCACCTCTTCCCACAAAGGGCAGTGGAAATCTGGAACTCTCTCCCCCAAAAAAACAATCACCATAAATCTGTGTCCTCTGGTTCGCGACCCTTCCGCCAAAGAGAAACTGTTCCCACTGGCGGAAGGGTTGAGAACCAGATTCAATCACGGCTTTCAAAAAGGAATTGGATAAGTACCTGAAAGAAAAAGATTTGCAGGACTGCGGGGAAAGGGTGGGGGAGTGGGACTGGCTGAAGTGCTCTTGCAGAGAGCCGGCACGGGCGCAACGGGCCGAATGGCCTCCCTCTGTGCTGCAACCATTCTATGATTCTATAAGAAGCTGTTGAGGCTGGGGGTCAATTGAAAATTTCAAAAATGAGATTGATAGATGTTTGTTGGGTAAGGGTATTAAGGGTTACGGAACCAAGGCGGGTAGATGGAGTTAAGATACAGATCGGCCATGATTTCATTGAATGGTGGAACAGGCTCGAGGGGCTGAATGGCCTCCTCCTGTCCCTGTGATCCTAAGATTCCTCAACAAAGCTGCTTAAATCTACGGCTCGACTGAGAGACAGAAAAACACGACAAATCCCAGTTTTCATCCCTCTATCAACTCGGGCACCACAGAATCCTTAAAATAAGCTACAATCGACATCACTGCAGTGGAACTGCGCCAGTAACATGGCGCTGGACTGCCAATCGGTTTCCTGAATCTATTCGGACACCAGATGCTGGGTTTTAAAAGGCAATCTGTAATTGGTTATGACCTGTCACCTTAATAATCAGCCGTGACCGGTAATGATGGGTTTTGATTGAGTAAATAAGGAGAAGCTGTTTCCATTGGCAGGAGGGTCGGTAACCAGAGGACACAGGTTTAAGATAATTGGCAAAAGAACCAGAGGGGAGAGGAGGAGAATGATTTATTTTACGCAGCGAGTTGTTGTGATCTGGAATGCGCTGCCTGAAAGGGCGGTGGAAGCAGATTCAATAATAACTTTCAAAAGGGAATTGAATAAATACTTGAAAAGGAGAACGTTTGCAGGACTACGGGGGAAAGAGGGACTAATTGGAGCCGGTGCAGACACAATGGGCGGAATGGCCTCCTACTGTGCTCTACGATTCTATGATTCACTTGTACAGGAGGATTGCCCAGGATTGTGAGCATTCATACACTTGTACTCCTTTTTTAATTTCTTAACCGCACTTCTCAATTGGGATTAATGAGAACCAGATTAGCACCCAGTTATTGTCTATTTAAACCAGGTTTAAATTAAGCCACCTTTGTTAACGGACTTCAATGGACCGATGTACTGATGGAATATCGCTTACATCTTCGTTATCGCTGTCTGCACTCTGCTTCTTTTTTTTCTTCTTGTCATCCTCCTTCTTTTTCTTATCCTTTTCTGGGATTACGTCATCCAGGTAGCTGAGGTCGTGCTGGGAGTAGATGTAGTCCATTGCTTTTCGGACTGCAACCAGTGCCAGGATCTGTGGGCAGGGAAGGAAATCCCATTGTACATTTTCAAACGCAGAGACATTATTTTGAAAATACAGCGCGCAATATACGAACTTCAGGTTCAATCCACAAGCCCTGAGATTCTAAAGAAAGACTTGCATTTATATAGCGCCTTTCACGACCACCGGATGTCCCAAAGTGCTTTTCGTAGTAAAACGTCCCAAAGTGCTTCACAGGAGCGATTATAAACCTCAGGACATCTCAAAGAACTTTACAGCCAATGAAGTACTTTTTGAAGTGTGGTCACTGTTGTAATGTAGGAAACGCAGCAGCCAATTTGCGCACAGCAAGCTCCCACAAACAGCAATGTGATCATGACCGGATCATCTGTTTTTTTTAGCAATGTTGATTGAGGGATAAATATTGGCCAGGACACCAGAGATAACAACACTCCAATATCCTTCTTCGAAATAGCGGCCGTGGGATCTTTTGTGGTTACCTGGGATGGTAGACGGGGCCTCAGTTTAACGTCTCATCTGAAAGACGGCACCTTCTGACAGTGCAGCACTCCCTCAGAAGTACACTGGAGTGTCAGCCTAGATTCTTGTGCTCAAGTCTCTGGAGTGGGACTTGAACCCACAACCTTCTGACTCAGAGGATGAGAATGCTACCAACTGAGGCACGGCTGATGCTTTTAGCTTTCCAAGCCCACCTAATTCCATCCTATTTACACTTATATTCCTGGTTTGTCCTGTTTTAATATGGCCTGAGTTTTGTGGTAGGAATAACAGTATGGCTATCAGCGGTACTTACCGACTAAACGCGCCAGAGAAAGTTAGGGCCGGTGCATTCAGGTGTAAGTGAGTTTTTCACGGCGTGATAAGTCATAATTACTGCCAAACAACCTCTCTATCACTGAAAATTTAATTTTAGCAGTGTGGAGTCTCATTCCTTCAGAATTTTATTGTTGTTGGAGATTCAAAAATAAAATTAAAATTAACACTGTTGCCTCAAATGGTAGACCAACCAAATTAGAAGATTGAGGGATGATCTAATTGAAGCGTTGAAGATGATTAAAGGAGTTGACAGTGTAGATAGAGAGAAACTATTTCCTCTGGTGAGGGGAAGTTCCACATTCTCACCACTCTCTGGGTGAAGAAGTTTCTCCTGAATTCCCTATTGGATTTATTAGTGACTATCTTGTATTGATGGCCCCTAGTTCTGGTCTCCCCCACAAGTGGAAACATCTTCTCTACGTCTACCCTATCATAATTTTGAAGACCTTTATCAGGTCACCCATCAGCCTTGTCTTTTCCAGCTCCTTGGGTACAATGTGCGTGTGCGTTTAAAGGGATCTTTTGCTAACAACCTATGCTGGCCGTGCTATAGGAAAGATCTACTGCTATTTCTGAACAGCAAGACCTTGAGTTATTTGAAGCACTAAGCCACAGGCTCCTGCTTTAATGTTCTCTTTTGTTCCTGTCGTGGCGTAATACCTCAACTTTCCGACTCGAAAATCCCTAATGAGTTGCTCCATCAGCACAGGGTCCTTACTGAGTGAGTGTTGCATGCCATGTAAAAGTAGATAAAACCTGCCGTATGGTTTACTGGATGCCCTTAACCCTTTGCTGAGCAAATTCACACCTTTAAACGATGCTTTAATATTATACAAATGTGTATCAGCGATGTATTTGTACGGACTTATTATCTGTGGGGAAGCTTTGGGCATACTCTCTTCAGACGCCAGAAGATTAATAATTACCCAGAGGTCGAGTTATATCACAGAGGCTGCTGCCTTAGGAGCTCTCCTGTTGGGTGGGTGGTTAATTATCTCACAGCTTTGACCAGAACAGGTGGAAACATTCCCAATGGTTTCACTTCAATCACATTGTTCTCGGTTTTTAAGACAATGCAAAATATCTTTTGTTTCTGCTGTTTGGTGATTTATTTTTGTGTTCATTGCTCCAAGGGCAGTCAGCGCAGAATGCAATTCCAGTCTGAGTATTAGCAATGTAGGGCCCAGACTGGGGGGGTGGGCGGTGAAGGGCGGGGGGAAAGTGCCTTGTCCTCCAGGAGCTCACATCGGGGATATCAAAGGTTCACCCCCCACCCCCAACAGAGGAGAGAGGGGGAGAAGGGAGGAGAGGTGTGGAGGAAGAGGCAAGGGAATGTAGGGGGAGTGAGGAGGGAAGGGGAGAGAGGGACGGGGAGGGGAGGAGGGGGAGTGAAGAGTGAGGAGGAGGGGAGGGCGAAGAAGGAGGAAGGGAAGGTGGGAGGGAGGAGGAGGAGGAATGAGGAGGGAGGTATAGAAGGGGAGGTGGAGGAGGGAGAGTTAAGAGTGAGGAGTGAGGAGGGGAAGAGGGAGAAGGAGGGAGGGAGGGAGGAGTGAGGGGGAGGAGGGAGAGAGGAGTGAGGGGGAGGAGGGAGGGAGTGGGAGGGAGGAGTGAGGGGAGGGGGAAGGGAGGGGGGAGGAGTGAGGGAGGAGTGAGGGGAGGGGGAGGGAGTGAGGGGGAGGGAGAGGAGTGAGGGGGAGGAGGGAGAGAGGAGTGAGGGGGAGGCGAGGGAGGAGTGAGGGGGAGGACGGAGGGGAGGGAGTGAGGGGGAGGAGTGAAGGGAGGGGGAAGAGGGAGGGAGGAGTGAGGGGGAGGAGTGAGGGGAGGGAGTGAGAGGGAGGACAGAGGGGAGGGAGTGAGGGGGAGGAGTGAAGGGAGGGGGAGGAGGGAGGGAGGAGTGAGGGGGAGGAGTGAGAGGGAGGAGTGAGGGGAGGAGGGAGGGAGGGGGAGGGAGGGAGGAGTAAGGGGGAGGAGTGAGGGGAGGAGGGAGGGAGTGAGGGGGAGGGAGGGAGGAGTAAGGGGGAGGAGTGAGGGGAGGGGAGGAGGGAGGGAGGAGTGAGGGGGAGAAGTGAGGGGTGGGAGTGAGAGGGAGGAGTGAGGGGGAGGAGGGAGGGAGGAGGGAGGGGAGGGGAAGGGAGTGAGGAGGAGTGAGGGGGAGGAGTGAGAGGAGGGAGGGAGGAAGTGAGGGGTGAGAGTGAGGGGGAGGAGGGAGGAGTGAGGGGAGGGGGGAGGAGTGAGGGGAGGGAGTGAGAGGGAGGAGTGAGGGGAGGGGGAGGAGAGGGAGGAGTGAGGGGGAGGAGGGAGGGAGTGAGGAGGGGAGCGAGGGAGGGAGCAGTGAGAGGAGGGGGGGAGGAGAGGAAGGTCCAGTGCCGGGACGCGGCACAACTTACCATGACGGGGAAAACGATGGCCGCCACAGTTGACTTCAGGATCCAGAGCATGGCCAGACAGACGGCCTGGATGAAGGTGAAGAGGTGGATTCGCCGCAGGGGGACGGTGCCGCAGGTAGATGAAGTCCGGCTGGTGTTTGGCCGGCATCAGCAGCAGCTTCACTCGGTCCATGAACTGAAACGACAAAGCAGAACTCGCCTTCAGACCTGAACCGTCAGATCCCGACAGCGTTTACACTGAGTGTACGGCACAGAAACAGGCCATTCGGCCCAACTGGTCGGTGCCGGTGTTTCTGCTCCACACCAGCCTCCTCCCACCCCGCTTCATCTCACTCTATCAACATATCCTTCTATTCCCTTCTCCCTCATGAGTTTATCCAGTTTGCCCTTAAATGGTTGAATATAGTAAAAACACCGCCCTGGGAATGTGATGTGTGGAAATTAATCCTAGATTCATACATCTTAAAAGGAAATTAGATTATCGGGTAAATTCACCAATTCTGCCCTTGAAGACGGCAGGGGTCAGAGAATTGGCTTTATAGTGCCGCACCCATAACTGTGACCCACACTCCCGGTTAGCATGACCTCGCATTGACGGCGTGGCATCAGTGATTTTGCCCTTATAAGTACATATATACTGGGCATGTTGATATGTGTGGGGTAGATTTTAATCATTACAGCACAGAAGGAGGCCAATCGGCCCGTCGAGCCCGTGCTGGCTCTCTGCAGGAGCACTTCAGCTCGTCCCACTCCCCCGCCCTTTCCCCGTAGCCCTGTAATTTTTTTCCTTCCGGTACTTATCCAATTCCCTTTTGAAAGCCCTGATTGAATCTGCCTCCACCACCCTTTCAGGCAGTGCATTCCAGATCCTAACCACTCGCTGCGTAAAAACGTTTTTCCTCATGTCGCCTTTGGTTCTTCTGCCAATCACCTTAAATCTGTGACCTCTGGTTCTCGACCCTTCCGCCAATGGGAACAGTTTCTCTCTATCTACTCTGTCCAGACCCCTCACGATTTTGAACACCTCTATCAAATCTCCTCTCAATCTTCTCTGCTCTCAGGAGAACAACCCCAGCTTCTCCAGTCTATCCACATAACTGAAATATGCCTGCACGAGAATGTGTTTTAGATACAGGTTGGCACTGGTTTGAGCGTGGGTTACATATAGGTGATGGTACAGGTGAAAGCGTGGATCATATGTTGGTACATAGAGGAGTACATGTATTGGGGAGATGTACAAGATGTATAGAAACATTGCGACAGCACAGATAGATTCCATTAAAAAAAAGGTTAGGCAAAACACTGAATCACAAATATCTCATTGAGGAGCTCAATAAAGTTTCATTCTTGATGAGAGAAAAGGAGCAGTAGGGACAATGAGAGCGAGAGAGCAATGACAAAGGGACTGCAAACTCGCTTGTTAAAACCTAAAGCGGATCCTATAACCGGATATGGGTTACAGCCGAGATGATCTCAAGTGAGGCCCCAATGAGCTATTTGTTCTGGTTGACTGTGACAATGGCGGCTCTGTTCTTGGCGAGAGGGAGAGGGAGGCGATGTGAAGAAAAGCACAACTGAATTCCTTAAACAGCGGTCCAATGGAGATGGACAGCGTGACGGTCGGCGGAGGTGCTGTTTGAAAAAAGGGAGGAACTTTCAAGCAACTGCTTCTCAATGGTCACTTTCCCCTCAGCTGAAAGGGGCAATAATTCAACATTACAACCCGCAATCGCCTCAAGTCATCCAACATGGATATGTTTCTTTGTAATCCACTGGAAGGAGGGTCGGTAACCAGAGGACACAGATTTAAAATAATTGGGAAAAGAGCCAGAGGGGAGATGAGGAGAAATGTTTTCACACAGCGAGTTGTTGTGATCTGGAACACGCTGCCTGAAAGGGCGGTGGAAGCAGATTCAATAGTAACTTTCAAAAGGGAATTGGATAAATACTTGAAGGGAAGAAAATGTGCAGGACTGTGGGGAAAGAGCAGGGGGGAGTGGGACTAATTGGATAAGAGGTCGGCCATTTAAGACTGAGGTGAGGAGAAATTCCTTCACTCAGAGGGTGGTGAATCTTTGGAATTCTCTGCCCCAGAGGGCTGTGGAGGCTCAGTCATTGAGTATATTCAAGACTGAGATCGATAGATTTTTGGTCTCTAGGGGAATCGAGGGATATGGGGATCGAGCAGGAGAGTGGGGTTGAGGTTGAAGATCAACTATGATCTTATTGAATGACGGAGCAGGCTCGAGGGGCCGTGTGGCGGAGCAGGCTCGAGGGGCCGTGTGGCGGAGCAGGCTCGAGGGGCCGTGTGGCGGAGCAGGCTCGAGGGGCCGTGTGGCGGAGCAGGCTCGAGGGGCCGTGTGGCGGAGCAGGCTCGAGGGGCCGTGTGGCGGAGCAGTCTCGAGGGGCCGTGTGGCGGAGCAGGCTCGAGGGGCCGTGTGGCGGAGCAGGCTCGAGGGGCCGTGTGGCGGAGCAGTCTCGAGGGGCCGTGTGGCGGAGCAGGCTCGAGGGGCCGTGTGGCGGAGCAGGCTCGAGGGGCCGTGTGGCGGAGCAGGCTCGAGGGGCCGTGTGGCTGACTCCTGCTCCTCGTTCTTATGCAATTGGTGAGCTCTTTCAAGGAGCCGGCACAGGCACGATGGGCTGAATGGCCTCCTTCTGTGCTGTGTGATTCTGTATGACATACATGGCAGCTAATGAATTATACACTCAGCTGATAGCTTGTCAATGAAAGATTGCAAGATACCGTATAAATTTATGTTGCATCTTTACAAACTTTATGAACACAACATGACTTCATTATTAGGCCATGAAATGAAATAATTTGTCGTCTCGTGGTGAGATAACCATCTCTCTGATAATATTCTGTCAACAGGTATTCCAACTAACCTTGGCAATCAACGTGTTGGTTAATAATTATCAGACATTTTCTCTGGAATTTAACTTGCAAACGGCGAACATGTCGCTATGGTTACCTACCTGCACACCATTCAGAGAAGCAACCCCCATGTACAGAAAAACTCCGTAAAGTACCGGCATTGGGATGAACTGGAATGAAAGAAGAAGTCAATGAGACACTGAGAAACCATCCACTTTAACCCACATTCAACAACAACTTGTATTTATACAGCACCTTTCACGTAGTAAGACATCCCAAGGCACTTCACAGGAGCGATTATCAAACAGAATCTGACATCGAGCCACATAGAGAGGTATTAGGGCAGGTGACCAAAAACTTGGTCAAAGTGGTAGGTTTTAAGGAGCGTCTTAAAACAGGAGAGAGAGGCGGAGAGGTTTAGGGAGTGAATTCCAGGGTTTGGGGCCCGGGCAGCTGAAGGCACGGCCACCAATGGTGGAGCGATTATAATCAGGGATGCGCAAGAGGCCAGAATTGGAGGAGTGCAGAGATCTCAGAAAGTTGTAGGTCTGGTGGAGATTACAGAGATAGGGAGGGGGGCAAGGCCATGGAGGGATTTGAAAACAAGTTTGAGAATTTTAAAATCCAGCCTTAATAGCAAAAAACAAACACATCCCGCTTAGTCTTAATATAATTTAAACACAAACAAATACAAGAAAAGTGGTAAAGCACCAAAACCAAAGGAACATAACCATTATTGTTAGAACGGATTTCATTTGAAAGAGAACTTAATCGTGCAAAGTTTTTAATTCCCAGGAAAACTGTTTTTTTAAGCATACAGGAACTCTGACCTTACCACATAATAAATGTCTATGCATTGATATTCTTCCCAAGCAGGGCTTGAGTGACTTGTGCTGAAGTGACAACCTTTCCCCTCAGGTTTTTCAGACATGTCTGGTGAGGCCCCAGCTGGAGTATTGTGTCCAATTCTGGGCACCGCACTTTAGGAAGGATGTCAAGGCCTTGAAGAGGGTGCAGAGGAGATTGACTACAGGAAACTCCTTTTATCTGGCACCGACGGGACCGGTGTGGTGCCGGTTGATCAAAAAGTCTGGATTACAGAGAGGTATACTTACCAAGGTACGAGAGCCCCGTACACGGCCACAGATCCAGGAGTCCCTGTTGCACGGCCACAGATCCAGGAGTCCCTGTTGCACGGCCACAGATCCAGGAACCCCGGTTACACGTCCACAGATCCAGGAACCCCGGTTACACGGCCACAGATCCAGGAACCCCGGTTACACGGCCACAGATCCAGGAACCCCGGTTACACGGCCACTAATATATAGTAAAACTTACCTGAACCTACTCCTGAATTTTGCCGGTTAAAAGAGTTTCCTGTATTACAATACCAGGAATGAGCGACTTCAGTTACGTGGAGAGAGTGGAGAAGCTGGGGTTGTTCTCCTTAGAGCAGAGAAGGTTAAGGGTAGATTTAATAGAGGTGTTCAAAATTATGAGGGGTTTTGATAGAGTAAATGGGGAGAAACTGTTTCTACTGACAGGAGGGTCGGTAACCAGCCTTTGAACGAGCTCTCCAATTAGTCCCACTCCCCGCCCCCGCTCTTTCCCCACAGCCCTGCAAATTTTTTCTTTTCAAGTATTTATCCAATTCCCTTTAGAAAGTTACTATTGAATCTGCTTCCACCGCCCTTTCAGGCAGCGTGTTCCAGATCACAACAACTCGCTGCATTAAAAAAAATTCTCCTCCTCTCCCCCTCTGGTTCATTTACCAATTACCTTCAATCTGTGTCCTCTGGTTACCGACCCTCCTGCCACTGGAAACAGTTTCTCCTTATTTACTCTATCAAAACCCTTCATAATTTTGAACACCTGTATTAAATCTCCCCTTAACCTTCTCTGCTCTAAGGAGAACAACCCCAGCTTCTCCAGTCTCTCCACATAACTGAAGTTCCTCATTGCTGGTATCATTCTGGTAAATCTCCTAAAGTGCGGTGCCCAGAATTGGACACAATACACCAACTGTGGCCTAATGAGTGATTTATCAAGGTTTAGCCTAACTTCTTTTCCTTTAGACTCTGCCTCTATTTATAAAGCCCAGGATCCCATATTCCTTTTGAAACCACCTTCTCAACTTGTCCTGCCACCTTCAAAGATTTGTGTACGTGAACCCCGACCTCTCTGTTCCTGCACCCCCTTTAAAATTGTACCATTTAGTGTCTATTGTCTTCTTAAAGGGATATCGCCATCAAAGTAAGTGTTGGGCGAGTCTAACTTTCCTCAGGAAGGGAGTCGAGGCCACTACCGATGAGAAACGTTCTCATCACAATCGTGTCAATGCCTTTCCATTTCCATGTAATGTGTTTAGATGCGAACAAAAACAAGGGTGGTGGAAATCTGGAACTCTCTCCCCCCCAAAAAGCTGTTGAGGCTGGGGGGTGTCAATTAAAAATTTCAAAACTGAGATTGGTAGACTTTTGTTGGGTAAGGGTATTAAGGGTTACAGAACCAAGGCGGGTGGATGCAAAGAGTGGACCAACATCGGGTGCAGTCTAATCTCAACTCATCATTGCTACAGGATTTTCACAGTACTTAAAGGGGAGGTTCATTGATGCTGCAGCACCTCATTCTCAGCATTGCTGGCTGTGCAGCTGCCTCAGCAAGGAGAAGCACGACAAGGAGAAGGAGCCGGAGGACTGAAGCAGGTGTGCTCATGGCCGATCCACCTCAGTCAGGTGGTCAGGGTGATTGAATGCTTCAACAAATGCTACATACCACCATCTGTACCACAAGCTTCACACACTGCTCAAAGCACCACACCCCCAGCACTCACCCACCAGCAATCTCTACCACCAACACTCACACCCACATCTCACACCTTGCACACAATGACAGCTATTCAACTATGGCAGGCACAAGGGTCATTAGTTATTAGAATGAATGTGATATGTTTATGCATAAATTTATTAATGGAGTTTGCAATACTTTGTGGTCTCTCTCATTTCACCTTTGCGCCCAGGAGGAGGCTGTGATATGGCACGACACAGGGATGGTATGATGGGCATGTGGTGAGCAAAAGTGATCTGGGGTTTAAGTCATCCTGCTGTGAGGCTGGAGGTCTGTTTGGAGGATGTGGCAGAGTTCTGTGACCACCGCCTTGGTGATGCGGAGCTGTCTAATACATTGCTCCTCACTTAATTGAAGGTAGGAGAGTTGCTGTCGGAATACCCTCAGAGGGTAAGGTCTCCTGTTGAGAGCCCTGATTTCCTTCCTCAGCCCTCTGCGCACATGTTCCTGTATTTCTGGCTGCCTACTACGCTCTCTCCGCCATAGATCCTGGAGGGCGAGGTGGCGCCAGTACAGCCCCCATTAATGTTGCCAAGTGTAGCAGTTTGAATCGTTGAACAATAAATGTAGGCACTTTGCACTTGCCAGTAGATTGCTGATAAAAAAGCTTGAAGTTACTCAAACAAACTGCTCCCACTGGGTGAAACTGACAAGAAACCCCTGACACTAACCTGCCTTGACAGCTGCGGGTGATTAATGCTGATGCCTTTAAATAACGTCACTGGAGCCGGCTTCCTGCAGCTGTGCGCCTGCTCTCCCTGTCATTGTCTGGTCCAGGCACAAAAGTAGGCGGTGACAATTAATTTTGCAGATCGGTGGGGGTGGGGGGGGAACCCAGTGAGTGTTGCACGCTCATTGACGTTACGATCTGCCTGGCGTTGACGTCCCTGGTGGTACCTCATACCGTCGGCACAACGATATTAGGGGGGGGGGGGTGAATTTGCCACGCGGCGCTGGATTCGCCTCGCCCCGGTGCTACTGCATCAGCGCCCCGTTAGCACCAGCTATTGGCGCTAACAGGAGGCTCTAACCAACTGAATTGTTCCCCCCATATCTATTTCCCTTCACCCTTTTAACGTTTTGCTATGTTATTAATGAAAGCAGCATTACCCGTTTGTCTGTAAACACAGCAGTTCATTAATGTCCACCAGCCCACTGTGACCTGGAAGCTCACGGGAGACTGCTGGCCTCCTCAGTGGCTGTCACTTGGGTATTTTAAGCCGAGGGAGTGGCAGGCTCGGACAAACGACAGGGAATAATGCTGCTGAGGGGGTTTCAATGGAGGAATCCAGGCAATACCAGCCGGCTCGTCACGTATGTGACTGCAACTGAATTTTGCACACAGCGTACAGGTTTTGAAAAACTGTCTGGAGGCTATGAGCTCAGTTCTCTGCCACGTTTGCCTTTGCTGTACGGGAGGAACATTTACAAAATGGAGATTTAAAAAAAAAGACCCACACACCACGAACGTTCTCAAACAGGGAATTCCGATTCCCTGCCAATTCTCCCTGGACAACAGCACTCAAAAGACCATTTCAACTGCTACCTGTTCTTTTTCAGAAGAGGGGTAGGGCTGAGAAGAGATATTTCTTTTTATGGTTGTTGGGTGGCATGGAACGGTTTGTCACAGGGACTGGCTGAGGCAAAGACCACTGCATCTTTTGCCTAATTTGATAAATATTGAAGGGAGAAGGTGATCCAGGGATATGGTGGGGGGGAGGGGGTGGGCTAGAGTGGGGCAGTGGAATGAGTCTTGGATTGTTGTAGCAAAGAGACAGCACAGACATGATGGACCGAATGGCCACCTTCTATGCTATAAACATCTATGGTTTCTTGAAGAGTAGCAACTACAGTGTCAGCCATGGCTCAGGTGGTAGCAGTCTCGCCTCTGGGTCAGAAGGTTGTGGGTTCAAGCCCCACTCCAGAGACTTGAGCACATAATCTAGGCCGAGACTCCCCGTGCAGTGCTGAGGGAGTGCTGCTGCACTGTCGGAGATGCCGTCTTTCAGATGAGACGTTAAACCGAGGCCCCGTCTGCCCTCTCAGGTGGACGTAAAAGATCCCACTGCATTATTTGAAGAAGAGCAGCGGAGTTAGCCTCAGTGTCCTGGGGCCAATATTTATCCCTCAACCAACATCACTAAAACAGATTGGCCTAAAAATTCAGTGGCGCCCTGTTTGGGGGGGTGCCAGCTTCGCCAGGGGTGCCGGAAGTACCGCCCCGGAAGGTAGTCGCGGGCTGCCCGCCGCAAATTCACTTTCAGTGCCCCAGAGGGGAAGCGCGCGGCACTACTCGAGGCGCCCCGCATCCCTCTTGGAGCGCTGCAAGCTGAAGATCGCAGTGCAACATGGTACTGCAGGCCTTCCTCCCCTTCTTAAAGGGGAGGGGGCCTGCTGCAGCGCGCGCTCGAAGAGAGCGCGAGTGCCGGCAAAAGAGCCCCGGCACTGAGGGAGAAGTGCCGGGCTCTTGGGACACAGTCGGCACTCCGCAGGGGTGGGGCCTCAGGAGGCCGGGGACGGGGAGCGCAGAGAGGGTGCTGGCAGGCAGCCAGCAAAAAAAAAGGGGCCGCCTCAGTGCCTCTACCGCCGCGGGTAGGCCCCCCCTGAACCGCGGTCGCAAATTGCAACCGGCATAAAAGCAGGGGGCGCTACTAAATTTTGCGATCGGGGGGCGGGTAGCGGGGTGCTGCGCGCAACCGATGACGTCATCGGGTAGCAGCACACGCGCTAACGGCTAGCGCCGCCATTAGCGTCCCGCTAAATTTAGCGGGAGGCGTGGCCAGTGGCGTACAACCCACTAAGTGCCCTCTTTGGGCACTAACGGGTGGCGCAGCCCACGGAATTTCTAGGCCATTGTGTTTGTGGGAGCTTGCTGTGCGCAAATTGGCGGCTGGGTTTCCCACATTACAACAGTGACGGCACATCAAAATACTTCATTGGCTGTGAAGCGCTTTGGAAGTTCCTGAAGGCGTGATAGAAATGCAATTTCTTTCCATAATCTTCTACAGCCGTTAAATATTATTGATGCAGGAAGCTGAGGGTGAAGCTGTGAAAGTGTGGGTCTTGCGATCGCGAATCCACAGCCCGTTTTTTCACCCTGGCCTGATTTTATTTTCCACTGAATTCAACGGGAAAGCATTCGGGACACAGGGCAGCCGATCCGCTATCGCCGGTCTCACACTGCCGCTCAACACCGGCTCCACCCCTCCCAACCCCCACCCCGACCATGCAACTTCGATTAAACCATTTTCCTGCAGGCTGCTTCTATAGAACAGGATCTTTCCTAAAAATGCTAAGGCAACACTGGCAACCTCTGACCTTCCCTAACAATGTGGCACGGCGGGGGGGGGGGGGGGGGGTGAGTGGGCCCTTACAAGTTATTAATTGTTTACTCATGATTAGTCCCTGAGCGGGTGGGACCTTCCTTCTTTCACCTCCGCCCTCCACCTAAATTATTTCTCTCCTCCTCCCTTTTGCAGGTTACGCAGCATTCCTTATTAATGGTGGGCCACCCACGCTCAGGTTATCAGGAGCTATCCGCCTCTCTCTCTCTCCAATTCCCCACTTCCCCGTCAGAGGGGAGTTCCCCACAGCTTGCAATCAGAAGCTCGGTGTGTGGAAAAATCGCTGCTACAGGCCCCCATTATTCTACCTCCTCATGGCTCACACGCGACTCAGGGAATACTCTGACCCTCAAACAAGAAAATAACACCCAGCGACACGTTTTATATTAACTGACATGAATCTTGTCATTCATGTGGAATTGACTTATGAAATAATACTGGGCGGCCTGCTGGTGGCGCTGTCCAGGGAGAGTATAAATACTCGGGCATGGGCCCAGCTTGCTCAGGACATTCTTTAACAGGAACTAGTGAAGGACACAACTAGATCTCCATGTTGAAAAACAGCTGATTAAAGCCTTGTTTAACACTCAGACCAAGTGCCTAGTAGTTTTCTTACGTCATTAACATTTCGAAAGAAAAAAAAATCACAGAATCATAGAATACTCCAGCCATTCGGCCCATCGAGTCTGTGCCGGCTCTTTCGAAGAGCAATCCCGTTAGTCCCACTTCCCCGCTCTTTCCCCATACCCCTGCAATTTTTCTCCTTTAATTTTTTATCCAGTTCCCTTTTGAAGGCGACTATTGAATCTGTGTCCACCGCCCTATCAGGCAGCGCAGCGCAAATCCTCACCACTCGCTGCGTAAAAAGGTTTCCCCTCATATCGCCTCTGGTTCTCCTCTTAGCCTTCTCTGCTCCAAGGCGAACAACCCCAGCTTCTCCAGTCTCTCCACGTGATTCCCTCATCCCTGGAACCATTCCAGTAAATCTCCACTGCACCCTCTCCAAAGCCTTCAGGTCCTTCCTAAAGTGCGGGGCCCAGAATTGGACACAATCCTCCAGCTGGGGCCGAACTAGTGTTTTACACAGGGTCAGCATAACTTCCTGGATTTTGTCCTCTCTGCCTCTGTTTATGAAGCCGAGGATCCCATATGCTTTATTATCTTGTCCTGCCACCTTCAAAGATTTGCGTACGTACACCCCCAGGTCTCTCTGTTCTTTAAACTTGGACCCCTTCAAAATTGGACCATTTAGGTTGTGCCTTGTTCACTCGCAAAATAACAAGTCATTTGTTCTCGCACAACACAGCCTCAGTTCACTAGATTGCTCCCTGGGATGAGAGGGCTGTCCTATGAGGAGAGATTGTGTAGATTGGGCCGATACTCTCTGGAGTTTAGAAGAATGAGAGGTGATCTCATTGAAACATATAAGATTCTGAGGGGGATTGACAGGGTAGATGCTGAGAGGCTGTTTCCCCCTGGCTGGAGAGTCTAGAACCAGGGGTCACAGTCTCAGGATAAGGGGTCGGCCATTTAGGACTGAGATGAGGAGGAATTTCTTCACTCAGAGGGCGGTGAATCTTTGGAATTCTCTACCCCAGAGGGCTGTGGGGGCTCAGTCGTTGAGTATATTCAAGGCTGAGATCGATAGATTTTTGGACTCTAGGGGAATCGAGGGATATGGGGATCAGGTGGGAAAGTAGAGTTGAGGTCGATGATCAGCCATGATCTTATTGAATGGCGGAGCAGGTTCGAGGGGCCGAATGGCCGACTCCTGCTCCTATTGCTTGTATTCATATGTTCTCAGAGGCACTGGCGAGCGACTGCCACTAGGAGGCAGGAGAGTCCTGCAGCATCTCAGCAAGGTTTGTGCACCACTTCAGGCATGTCCAGCCTTGTGTGTGTGAGTGTGCGTGTGAGTGTGTGAGAGTGTGTGCGTGTGAGTGTGTGAGAGTGTCTGTGTGTGTGAGTGTGAGTGTGAGTGTGTGTGTCTGTGTGTGTGTGTATGAGTGTGTGTGTGTGTGTGTCTGTGTGTGTGTGTGTGTGTATGAGTGTGTGTGTGAGAGTGTGTGCGTGTGAGTGTGTGAGAGTGTCTGTGTGTGTGTGTGTGAGTGTGTGTCTGTGTGTGTGTGTGTGTATGAGTGTGTGTGTGAGAGTGTGTGCGTGTGAGTGTGTGTGTGAGTGTGTGTCTGTGTGTGTGAGTGTGTGTGTATGAGTGTGTGTGTGAGAGTGTGTGCGTGTGAGAGTGTCTGTGTGTGTGCGTGTGAGTGTGTGTGTCTGTGAGTGTGTGAGAGTGTCTGTGTGTGTGTGTGTGAGTGTGTGTGTCTGTGTGTATGAGTGTGTGTGTGAGAGTGTGTGCATGTGAGTGTGTGAGAGTGTCTGTGTGTGTGTGTGTATGAGTGTGTGTGTGAGAGTGTGTGCATGTGAGTGTGTGAGAGTGTCTGTGTGTGTGTGTGTATGAGTGTGTGTGTGAGAGTGTGTGCATGTGAGTGTGTGCGTGTGTGTGCATGTGTGTGTCTGTGTGTGTGAGTGTGAGTGTCTGTGTGTGTGTCTGTGTGTGTGTGAGTATCTGTGTCTGTCTGTCTGTGTGTCTGTCTGTCCGTGTCTGTGTGTGTGTCTGTGTGTGTGTGTGAGTGTGAGTATCTGTGTCTGTCTGTCTGTGTGTGAGTGTGTGAGTATCTGTGTGTGTGTGTCTGTCTGTCTGTCTGTCTGTGTGTCTGTCTGTCTGTGTGTGTGTGTGTGAGTATCTGTGTGCGCGCGCTCCTGTTAGTAGTTTTCATTTGATAGCACGGGAGAGAAAAAAAAACACAATGAAAGGTAAACGCTGTTAATGTGTAGCTGGATTTTGGTTAGTGACAGAGCTTAGAACAGAGACACGAGACAGGCTAAAAGTGACCATTTGTGCAGTTAATTACACCCCCTGAAAAATGTGCGATTGTTTTATTATTAATAAATGCTTAAATGAGGTACCTTTAGTATGGGAGCCATGAAGACGGATACACCGGTTAGGATGAAGACAATAAGACCGGTCACTCGCTGTTCCCTGGAGCCAAACCAAAAGAGCATTAAGCAAGTCAGCATCACGAGCATGCTGGAACAGGGAAGTGAGGCTTAAGATAAAACAAGAACATTACTCGCAGTCTCTGTTGACCGCACTGAGGGTATCCCCCTCCCATTATTAAAAACAAAACAGGCGTCGGCCGTGGCTCAGGGGGCAGCACTCTTGCCGCTGGAGTCAGAAGGTTGTGGGTTTGAGTCCCGCTCCAGGGACTTGAGCACAAAATCTCGGCTGAGTCTCCGCTGAGGATTTGCTGCACTGTCAGAGGGAATGTTCCCGTTAAGCTGTGCGGCCACCCAGCGAGCTGGAGGTGCCACTCAACGGCTTTACAACTGAAATAACCGCGCATGCGCGAGAAATTGAATGGGCTGCGTAGCTCTTTAAAAGGGCCGTGCGCCCAAAAAATATTAGAGGGCACATTGGTCAGAGGCGCCATCTTCTTGTTGAGACGTTAAACCGAGGCCCCGTCTGCCCTCTCATGGAAAAATAGGAGCAGGGGTAGGTCATTCGGCCCTTCGAGCCTGCTCCGCCATTCAATATGATCATGGCTGATCCTCTATCTCAATACCATATTCCCGCTCTCTCCCCATACCCCTTGATGCCTTTTGTGTCTAGAAATCTATCTATCTCCTTCTTAAATATATTCAGTGACTGGTAAAGGTGGATGGTAAAGATCCCACGGCACTACTTCGAAGAAGAGCAGGGGTGTCCTGGGGCCAATTTATTTATCCTTCAACCAACATCACTAAAACAGATGATCTGGTCATTATCACGTTGTTGTTTGTGGGAGCTTGCTGTGCACAAAATGGCTGCCGCGTTTCCCACATTACGACAGTTCTAAATTGCTTCATTGACCGTAAAGCGCTTTGGGACGTCCTGAGGTGGCCGCAAGTCTTTCTGTTGTGTGTACTGGCAGCTGACTCGATGGTGTTGCAAAAAGTCCCCGAGTTCTTCACTCCAGCCACAGTAACGGCCTCACCTCCAGAATCAGCTCGGCCAACCGAGCAGGAAGCGCCAGCCTGACATCCGCTACCTCATTCTGGGGGAGAAGGAGCCGTTAATTGCCCCTGCGCTGGGGTCCTGGTAACCGCCCCCTACCTGGGGCGACAACTAAAACCTGGGCAGGCAGTCAGCCCAAACACCAGGGCTTTTCGCTTCATGTCTTTGTAACATTGAACCCGACATGATTCATTACGGGCCCCTGTGTGATTAAATCCAGCTTTGTGGATTCAAAAACATGGCTTCAATCGCTGGTTGGGGCTGGGGGAGGGGACAATGAGGGAAGATGCTCTGCAGTAACAATAGTCATGCAGCCTTTAAGTGAGCTATGCCAACCGTCACATGAGACTTTGTACGTGTGGCTCGGGACTGAGTAATCGCTTCACTGAACTGTGACGCATTTGATTACTCCCACTGAGAAAAAAGAAAGAAAGACTTGCATTTATTGAGCGCCTTTCACGACCGCCGGACATCTCAAAGCGCTTTACAGTCAATGAAGTGCTTTTTGAAGTGGTGTCGTTGTTGTAATGTGGGAAACACGGCAGCCAATTTGCGCACAGCAAGTTCCCACAAACAGCAATGTGATAATGACCAAATAATCTGTTTTTAGTGATGTTGATTGAGGGATAAATATTGACCCCAGGAGAACTCCCCTGCTCTTCTTCAAAACAGTGTCATGGGATCTTTTACATCCACCTGAGAGAGCAGACGGGGCCTCGGTTTAACATCTCATCTGAAAGACGGCACCTCTGACAGTGCAGCACTCCCTCAGCAATGCACTGGGAGTGTCAGTCTAGATTGTTGTGCTCAAGTCCCTGGAGTGGGACTTGAACCCTCAACACGGAGGACACGGATAGCTACGCTTCTGACAGACTGTGTAGGGCTGATCTCCCTCCTCCTGGGCTTGGGTGTAAATGTAGTCTCCAGGAATTCATCTCCAGGACTGTGAGCAGAAACCCCGGGCATTAAAAAAAAATAGCGTTCTTAAAAAAAAAAGTTCCTTTGAACACTTTGGTTATTAGTAATAAAAAAATATCTGAGATGGGAATAAGAAGCGTTATTTGACCGACAGTCAGAAATCATCCAATTGGTCCTTCGCTTTCCGATTGGCTGAGGGAAGGTGGGCCGCCACGAGAGTGATGTGTTGGGTGACCAATGGCGGGAGAGCGGACATGGGGCGGTTCTCTCTGTGTTTCTCTCCGTGATTCCCTCTCCACCCTCTCCGTGTTCTCTCCGTGTTTCCCTCTCCACCCTCTCCGTGTTCTCTCCGTGTTTCCCTCTCCACCCTCTCCGTGTTCTCTCCGTGTTTCCCTCTTCACCCTCTCCGTGTTCTCTCCGTGTTTCCCTCTCCACCCTCTCCGTGATTCCCTCTCCACCCTCTCCGTGTTCTCTCCGTGTTTCCCTCTCCACCCTCTCCGTGTTCTCTCCGTGTTTCCCTCTCCACCCTCTCCGTGTTCTCTCCGTGTTTCCCTCTTCACCCTCTCCGTGTTCTCTCCGTGTTTCCCTCTCCACCCTCTCCGTGTTCTCTCCGTGTTTCCCTCTCCACCCTCTCCGTGTTCTCTCCGTGTTTCCCTCTTCACCCTCTCCGTGTTCTCTCCGTGTTTCCCTCTCCACCCTCTCCGTGATTCCCTCTCCACCCTCTCCGTGTTCTCTCCGTGTTTCCCTCTCCACCCTCTCCGTGTTCTCTCCGTGTTTCCCTCTCCACCCTCTCCGTGTTCTCTCCGTGTTTCCCTCTTCACCCTCTCCGTGTTCTCTCCGTGTTTCCCTCTCCACCCTCTCCGTGTTCTCTCCGTGTTTCCCTCTCCACCCTCTCCGTGATTCCCTCTCCACCCTCTCCGTCTTCTCTCCGTGTTTCCCTCTCCGTGTTCTCTCCGTGTTTCCCTCTCCACCCTCTCCGTCTTCTCTCCGTGTTTCCCTCTCCGTGTTCTCTCCGTGTTTCCCTCTCCACCCTCTCCGTGTTCTCTCCGTGTTTCCCTCTCCACCCTCTCCGTGTTCTCTCCGTGTTTCCCTCTCCACCCTCTCCGTGATTCCCTCTTCACCCTCTCCGTGTTCTCTCCGTGTTTCCCTCTCCACCCTCTCCGTGTTCTCTCCGTGTTTCCCTCTCCACCCTCTCCGTGTTCTCTCCGTGTTTCCCTCTCCACCCTCTCCGTGTTTCCCTCTCCACCCTCTCCGTCTTCTCTCCGTGTTTCCCTCTCCACCCTCTCCGTGTTTCCCTCTCCACCCTCTCCGTGATTCCCTCTCTACCCTCTCCGTGTTCTCTCCGTGTTTCCCTCTCCATGATTTTGAAGATGGGCTTCTGGAACATGCTGGTTCGATGATGTTCAAAGAAATTAAAGTGCATCCAAAATTTCTGTAAAGTTGTTAGAATGCCAGACCCTTAATCTTAAGATACCCTTAAGGGAATCAAGGGATATGGAGATCGGGCGGGAAAGTGGAGTTTGTGGTCGATGATCAGCCATGATCTTATTGAATGGCGGAGCAGGCTCGAGGGGCCGAATGGCCGACTCCTGCTCCTAATTATTATTTTTTTATGTTCTTACTGAGAGTTAGTGCCAATAAGATTGTGTTACTCAAACTCTGTACAAATGTCAATGATTGAAAACACTGCCCACAAGTTCCTGGAATCAGCCGCACGTCGTCCAGTGAGAAGCTTCCTACCTGACTCCCAGGAACTTGGGCAGTTCCCCAGGTGCCGATGTCTCAGTCTCCATCTTCAAGCTGTCGATGTGCGCGATGGAGATGACAGTGGCAGCCACATACCAGGGCAATCCCATGAACGAGCAAAGGGCCATTAGGATAGCCACCAAAAAGAGATCCAGGTGATAGCCAGCCCCTTTCTGCAAAAAAGGAGAAACAGGGTCCCAGTTCACTACCGTTGCATTTAAGAGGAAATTATGCTAAACCTTTATAAAACTCTAGTTCGGCCTCAGCTGGAGGATTGTGTCCAATTCTGGACACCGCACTTTAGGAAGGACGGGAAGGCTTTGGAGAGGGTGCAGAGGAGATTTACTGGAATGGTTCCAGGGATGAGGGATTACAGTTACGTGGATAGACTGGAGAAGCTGGGGTTGTTCTCCTTGGAGCAGAAAAGATTGAGAGGAGATTTGATAGAGGTGTTCAAAATCATGAAGGGTTTAGAGAGAGTAAATAAAGAGAAACTGTTTCCAATGGCTGAAGGGTCGATACCAGAGGGCACAGATTTAAGGTGATTGACAAGTGAACCAGAGGCGAGATGAGGGAAAACTTTTTTACACAGCGAGTGGTGAGGATTTGGAATGCGCTGCCTGATAGGGCGGTGGATACAGATTCAATAGTAGCCTTCAAAAGGGAATTGGATAAATACTTGAAGGAGGAAAAGTTGCAGGGATATGGGGAAAGAGCGGGGGAGTGGGACTGACTGGATTGCTCTTCGAAAGAGCTGGCGCAGACTCGATGGGCCGAATGTTCTCCTTCTGTGCTGTACTGTTCTATGAGGGAGAAAGGAATAGAGGTTATGCTGATGGGGTGAGATGAAGTAGGGTGGGAGGAGGCTCGTGTGGCGCATGAGTCAGGAGTGTGATGGAATACGCTCCACTTGCCTGGATGAGTGCAGCTCCAACAACACTCAAGAAGCTCGACACCATCCAGGACAAAGCAGCCCGCTTGATTGGCACCCCATCCCCCCACCTTAAACATTCACTCCCTCCACCACCGCGCACCGTGGCTGCAGTGTGTACCATCTACAAGATGCACTGCAGCAACTCGCCAAGGCTTCTTCGGCAGCACCTCCCAAACCCGTGACCTCTTCCACCTAGAAGGACAAGGGCAGCAGGCGCATGGGAACACCACCACCTCCAAGTTCCCCTCCGAGTCACACACCATCCTGACTTAGAAATATATCGGCTGTTCATTCATTGTCGCTGGTTCAAAATCCTGGAACTCCCTCCCTAACAGCACTGTGGGAGCACCTTCACCACACGGACTGCAGCGGTTCAAGAAGGCGGCTCAACACCACCTTCTCAAGGGCAATTAGGGATGGGCAATAAATGCTGGCCTTGCCAACGATGCTCACATCCCAGGAACACCAGCATGTGCTAGTTGGGCCGATTGGCCTGTTTCTGTGCTGTACATTCTAAGTAACGTTCATATCATGGAATGTATCATTCTGGGTTTTGTCTTGTTCGCATGAGTGGAGTTCGGGTAAGTGACCCACGATTTCCTTGGAGCTGCGCCTGGGTAACTTCCACCGAAGTTCTGGTGGTGGAGCGGGAACAGCTGCCAGGAAACTCCAGGCCAATCTAACATTACAGTGTCAGCCGTGGCTCAGTGGGCAGCACTCTCTCGCCGCTGAATCAGAAGGTCGTGGGTTCAAGACCCACTCCAGAGACTTGAGCACAAAATCTAGGCTGACACTTCAGTGCAGTACTGAGGGAGACTGCTGCACTGTCGGAGGGGCAGTACTGAGACAGTTCTGCACTGTCGGAGGGGCAGTACTGAGGGAGCGCCGCACTGTCGGAGGGGCAGTACTGAGGGAGCGCCGCACTGTCGGAGGGGCAGTACTGAGGGAGCGCCGCACTGTCGGAGGGGCAGTACTGAGGGAGCGCTGCACTGTCAGAGGAGCAGTACTGAGGGAGTTCCGCACTGTCGGAGGGGCAATACCGAGGGAACACCGCACTGTCGGAGGGGCAGTACTGAGGGCGCGCTGCACTGTCTGAGCAGCAGTACTGAGGGAGAGCTGCACTGTCGGAGGGTCAGTACTGAGGGAGCGCTGCACTGTCTGAGGAGCAGTACTGAGGGAGAGCTGCACTGTCAGAGGGTCAGTACTGAGGGAGCGCTGCACTGTCTGAGGAGCAGTACTGAGGGAGCGCTGCACTGTCTGAGGAGCAGTACTGAGGGAGCGCCATCCTCTCGGGTGGATGTAAAAGATCCCACGGCCACTATTTGGAAGAAGAGCAGGAAGAGTTCTCCTGATGTCCTGGCAAATATTTATCCCTCAACCAGTACCTAAAAAAAAATAACTTAGTTCATTGCTGTTTGTGGAAGCTTGCTGTGCGCAACTTGACTGCTGCGTTTCCTACACCACAACAGGGACTTACACTTCAAAAGTACTTCATTGGCTGTAAAGCGCTTTGGGAGTTCGTGAAAGGCACTATATAAATGTAAGTTCTTTCTTTCTAACACAAGTGATGACTTTAACTCTTAAAGGCATTAGGCAAACATTTATTGTGCTAACTCTACCTTGTGCCTGGTCCAACTTCAGTCATTTATTCCCAGCCAAGGTACCAGATGACCCACCTTCTGGAAACATGACTTTGTGACCTAAACCGAACTCTTCGCTAATCATGAAGTTGGAACTGTACCTAGAGCTACAGAGGAGTATGTGGCCAACTCACTCACCCTTCTATTGAAAGGAAGATAGATGGAGGTCATAGGCAAGCAAACAATCCGGTAAAACAATTTATATTAAAAGAATTAGCTCCAAAAAATATACTGCGGGGAGAAATCAGAAGATCAGCTCCAGCATTGTCTCATCTTCCTCATCAGTGACTTCATGCCTTTAGCAGAAAAATATATGGCCTGTCACGGCATTCGATTAAGACCTTCCATCATCCTGCTTAAGCAGAATACTTTGTTCTCTTCCATTTCCCATGAACTCATGGCACGTGCAGGGCCCTGCCAAGCCATCCTTGAGATTTCCAGTGACAGACTGGAGATTTGGCTCCACTGATTGGAGTCACACGGACAGGTGCTGACTGCCAAGAACGGCTTTAAAGTCAGTCTGCCAAAGATATGCGACACAAAAATGAAATTAATTGCGAATTAAGAAATGTCGCCACCATGCAAGAAAGAAAATCCACGAAATAGTTCTACTCGTGGATATTCAATTGCCGGGCATAATTGGTACAGCCCATGGTCACGTCGTTTAAGGTCATGAACCTTGACTCGGGTTTGAGGCCTGCTGAGACATAAGAACACAAGAATTAGGAGCAGGAGTCGGCCATTCGGCCCCTCGAGCCTGCTCCACCATTCAATAAGATCATGGCTGACCTTCGACATCAACTCTACTTTCCCGCCCGCTCCCCATATCCCTCGATTCCCCGAGAGTACAAAAGTCTATCGAACTCAGCCTTGAATATACTCCACGATTCAGCCTCCACAGCCCTCTGGGGTAGAGAATTCCAAAGATTCACCACCCTCTGAGTGAAGAAATTTCTCCTCATCTCAGTCCTAAATGGCCGACCCCTTATCCCGAGACTGTGACCCCTGGTTCTAGACTCCCCAGCCAGGGGAAAACAGCCTCTCAGCATCTACCCTGTCAATCCCCCTCAGAATCTTTGATTTGAGGGGTAAGCTTTCTGATTAATGAGAAGTGGAGTATTCAACACTTTCCCATCTATTTCTATTTATGTTTTCCTTCATTCTGGTAATTGGCGGTTTGTTTTTAAGTCTTCAGACTCTATATTCCCATTCTTTTATCTGACTGTAACCGCTCTGGTTGCCCTTGGATACACAGCTGTTGTGCTACCTCCCTGATCACCTCATTGTTTAGTACAAAAGGCAGAAGTGGCTTAAACGGGCAACGTGTTCAAAAGGGAGCTCTCGCTTTGGAATCATTATTCCGCTCAAGGGACAGGGGGGGCTAAAGAAGCTCCGAATGTTAATTCAGCAGCAACCAGGACCTTGCTGCTACTTAAAGGGGACTGCCCTACAGTCCCTCCGTCTTTCCTACATTACAACAGTGACTGTGTTTCAAAAGTACTTCATTGGATGTCCTGAAAGGTGCTGCAGAAATGCAAGTTCTTTCTTTCTTATGAAAGATATCTGCACAACTACTGACGCCTTTCAATCACTCACCCAGTGCTCGCACGGTTCTTATCCGTGATGTCACTGCAGTGGAATGTTATTGAGTTGAGGAGAAGTTCAACACAAAATGTTGTTTCCTACACTTCCTCTTTCCAGAAAAGTATATACATACACAAAGCACAAGAGCAAGGGACAACCAGGAGATGTCACAGAGTCATAACGGCACAGGAGGCTGCCATTCGGTCCATCGAGTCGGTGCCGGCTCTCTGTAGAGCAATCCAGTCAGTCCCATTCCCCCGCTCTATCCCCGTAGCCCTGCAAGTTTATTTCCCTCAAGTGCCTATCCAGTCTCCCCTTGAAAACATTGAGTGTCTCCGCTTCCACCCCTTCCGTCGGCAGCGAGTTCCAGGCCCTCACCACTCGCTGCGTAAAAAGGTTTTCCCTCACATTCCCCCCTGTATCTCTTACCCAAAACCTTAAATCTGTGTCCCCTAGTCCTTGTACCATCAACTAGTGGGAGCAGCCTTTTCCCGTCTAGCCTATCCAAACCCGTCATAATCTTGTACACCTCTATCAAATCACCCCTCAACCTCCTTTGCTCTAATGAAAACAAATCCAGCTTCTCCAACCTGTCCTTGTAGCCAAGATCCCCCATCCCCGGAACCATTCTGGTAAATCTCTTCTGCACCCTCTCAAGGGCCTTCACATCCTTCCTAAAGTGTGGTGACCAGAACTGGACGCAATACTCCAGTTGTGGCCTAACCTGCGCTTTATAAAGGTTCAGCTTAACTGTCTGGAGTAATTCAGTTGGATGCTCTTTCCCTTTAAGGGAGATTTTCAGCTCTCTACAGGTCTTTCTAATGATGGCTACCTGGTCACACCTGAGCCCTTTACCAATACAAATGTAGGAACAGGAGGAGGCCATTCAGCCCCTCGAGCCTGTTCCGCCTTTCAATTAGATCAGGGATGATCTGTATCTTAACTCCATCTACCCGCCTCGGTTCCATAACCCTTAATACCCTTACCCAACAAAAATCTTCGATCTCAGTTTTTAAATTTTCAATTGACCCCCAGCCTCAACAGCTTTTTGGGGGAGAGAGTTCCAGATTTCCACCACCCTTTGTGTGAAGAAGTGCTTCCTGACATCACCCCTGAGCGGCCTGGCTCTAATTTTAAGGTTCTGCCCCCTTGTTCTGGGCTCCCCCCACCAGAGGAAATAGTTTCTCTCTATCTACCCGATCAACTCCTTTGATCACCCCTTAATCTTCTATATATTCAAGTCAATACAAGCCCAGTCTGTGCAACCTGTCCTCGGAATTTAACCGTTTATCCCGGGTATCATTCTGGTGAATCTGGGCTGCTCCCCCTCCAAGGCCGATATATCCTTCCTGAGGTGCGGGGCCCAGAACTGAACGCAGTCACTCCATGTGGGGTCTAACCAGAGCTCTCTACATCACTTCCACCCCTTTGTAATCCAGCCCCCCTCAAGATAAAGGCTAATATTTCATCAGCCTTTTTAATTGGGCAGCAGGCGCATGGGAACACCACCACCTCCAAGTTCCCCTCCAAGTCACACACCATCCTGACTTGGAAATATATCGGCCGATCCTTCATCGTCGCTGGGTCAAAATCCTGGAACTCCCTCCCTAACAGCACTGTGGGAGTACCTTCACCACACGGACTGCAGCGGGTCAAGAAGGTGGCTCACCACCACCTTCTCGAGGGCAACTGGGGATGGGCAATAAATGCTGGCCTTGCCAGCGATGCCCACATCCCATGAATGAATTTAAAAATTTGTTTTTTTCTACCTGTCTTCCAGCTTTTAGTGATTTCTGAACTTGGACCCCTGAATCTCTCGGCTCCTCCACAGATCCCAGCTTCTCACCATTTGAAAAATACCAATGCAATGCCAATCTATAGGGTGTGAGTGCGCACAGCCCGGTGGGACTGGCTGTTTGATTTTCACTTCCTCCCTCTGCTGTTAGTGCTTTGCCTCGTCTTGAAGCCTCTCTATGATGGCACAGCTCAGACTGGCTGCCCAATCACGAGGAGGCGTCAAATCAGTGCGAGCAATCGCAATCGCAGACCTCACGGTGTGTACTTGAAACGGAAAAGTAATTGCAGGGCAATGGGGGGAAAGAGCAGGGGGGAGTGGGACTAATAGGGTAGAACTTTCGAAGAGCCGGCACAAGCACAATGGGACAAATGGCCTCCTTCTGTGCAGTACAAAGCTACGATGTAGTTCCGATAAACGCTTAACACTGACTGTTATAAATCTCATCATCATCAAGAAACTACTCATGAAGTAACACTGGACGGCCAGCTGGTGGTGCCGTCCAAGGAGTGTAAATACTCGGGCGTGGGCCCAGCTTGCCAGGAACATTTTGTAAGACAAGGAACTAGTGAAGTACAACTAGACCTCCATGTTCTGAAACAAGTTGATTAAAGCCTTGCTTTATGCTGAAACCAAGTGCGTAGTGAGCTTTATTACATCACTGACCTTCAACTTGTGCTCCTTCCTGTTGACAATAACCGCGGTGATTTGCTGGTCCATGAAGATCAGGATGGTGATGAGCAGGGCAGGCAGGCCAGAGGCGATACACACCCACCAGGGGTTGCCCCCGAACGGCGGCACAATCCAGCCTCGGTTCGGGCTGGTCGGCTAGAGAAGGAATGGCAAAGCAGGAAGTTGAACTAGACAGCAGGCAAAGCGATAGCCGCCACCCACAACATTCATTTCTGCGGCACTCCTCACGTAGAACAGATCAGCTTTAAATGGGTCTAAACCACCGATAAATAGTGGATGGCGGAATGTCATGTGAATGCACAAAGCCACAATAGGGTCGCGCCCCCACACCCTCACTGGACACGAGCCAAGGATTCCCAATATCACCACAACACCATTTCCACAATTGCAACAGTGACTAAACTTCAAAAATACTTCAGTGTCAGCCGTGGCTCAGTGGGCGGCACTCTCGCCTCTGAGTCAGAAGTTTGTGGGTTCAAGTCCCACTCCAGAGACTTGAGCACATAATCTAGACTGACACTCCCAGTGCAGTGCTGAGGGAGCGCTGCACTGTCGGAGGGGCAGTACTGAGAGAGCACCACACTGTCAGAGGGGCAGTACTGAGGGAGTGCTGCACTGTCAGAGGTGCCGTCTTTCTGATCAGGTGTTAAACCAAGGCCCCGTCTGCTCTCTCAGGTGGACGTAAAAGATCCCACGGCACTATTTCGAAGAAGAGCAGGGAGTTCTCCCCGGTGTCCTGGCCAATATTTATCCCTCAACCAACATCCCTAATAAACAGATTATCTGGTCATTATCGCATTGCTGTTTGTGGGAGCTTGCTGTGCATAAATTGTCTGCCGCATTTCCTACATTACAACAGTGACTACACTTCAAAAGTACTTCATTGGCTGTAAAGCACTTTGGGACGTCCTGAGGTTGTGAAAGGCGTTATAGAAATACAAGTTCTTTCTTTCATAGGTCCTAGTCTGGTGAGGTCCACACTGGGAGTTCACACCGTAACCTAGAGTTTCTGCTGAAATTGTCTTACACTCCATCATTTGTTATATTCCAGTCCTTATACGCCTGCTTAACTTTTAAGAACATAAGAATTAGGAGCAGGAGTCGGCCATTCGGCCCCTTGAGCCTGCTCCGCCATTCAATAAGATCATGGCTGATCTTCGACCTCATCTCCACCTTTCTGCCCGATCCCCATATCCCTCGATTCCCCTAGAGTCTAAAAATCTATCGATCTCAGCCTCGAATATACTCAATGACTGAGCATCCACAGCCCTCTGGGGCAGCATTTTAAACATCGTCATTGTAACCTGGCACAAGGGCTTGCAGCTCCGAAGTGGGTTCCCTGTTTATTTTAATTCTGATTGTATCTGTGCAAGATCGCAGGCTCTGCATTGAAGGAAAAGCCCGCAGTTTAAGCTTTATTTTTATCCACGAACGTTGCTTTGATCTGACAGCTGTGTAGCCGGGTCTTTTGTGCACTGTATTACAGACCTGTTTTTCAGCTGTCGCTGCTGGACAGATGGCAGCAAGGGAGGGAGGGAGGGAGGGAGGGATGGAGGGAGGGAGGGAAGGAGGGAGGGATGGAGGGAGCAAGGGCTAAGCTCTTACGGACAGGAGCGTACGACGAGGAGTGAGTTACAGGGCAGCTCGCCGATCGAAGGATCGCTAAACCAGGAGCGCGACCACCTGACATTTTTTACTCAGTGCGCTGTTGTGATTGGGAACGTACTGCCCGAGAGGGCGGGGGAAGCAGGTTAAAAATGAAATTGGATAAAGACTGGAAAGGGAAAGAATTGCAGGACTATGGGGGGGAAGAGCAGGTGAGTGGGACCAATGTTCCCTTTAAGCTGCGTGGCCATGCAGCACTCCGGGGGACCCGCGCAGCCGGTGAGCCGGACTTTTGAATGCGCTGCACAGCCTGTTAAAGGGACTACGTGGCCCCCAAAAAATTGGGGGAACATTGTGTGCGACTAATTGGAGAGCTCGTTCAAAGAGCCGGCACAGACACAATAGGCCGAATGGCGTCCTTCTGTGCTGAATGATTCTATACTGGTTTTCTTCCCGAGATTTCCGCACCCCCCCCACCACACCCCCACTTTGGAGGGATGTTAAAGCAGGTGACGACAGACGGTGTGCATTTTATCAGTGTATTAGCAACAGATCAAAGCAAGGGAGCGTGCGATCGGTCGACATGGTGGTAATTCTCTCACTTGCCCTGTATTAAATGGCGATTGAACAGTGCTGGGGGGAGAAAAAGCAGCCCTTGTGAGTGCAAGATTTCCAAACAGGCAGGATCATGTGACTTGCTGGTCCGACAGAAAGAAAACACCCGCCCCAAACACCGGAGCGGATTTCCCCCTTTTTTCAATGCTACAAGGGTGAAGGGTCACGCCAATGAGATGGCATGTTGGAACATCGGCAGGGCGGGCCACAGAATCCAGCCTGCAGGTCTCCACTCGTTCGTTCTGTGTTACTGGTCTCAGGACATTCACAGTGGAGATCAGGGAGTGGGGGGGTTGCATCTCCCTGTTCTTCAGCCTGGGCACCTGAGATACCCTGGGGGCAGCAAATGGAGGGAAATCAGATGGGGACGAACGCGAGCCCCGAAGGAACATAGGAGCAGGAGGAGGACATTCAGCCCGTCGCACCTGTTCCTCCATTCAATCAGTTCATGATCTGCACCTTAACTCCATCCACCCGCCTCGGTTCCGTAACCCTTAATACCCTCACCTAACGAAAATCTATCGATCTCAGTTTTGACATTTTCAATTGACCTCCAGCCTCAACAGCTTTTTGGAGGCGAGAGTTCCAGATTTCCACTGCCCTTTGTGTGAAGAAGTGCTTCCTGACATCACCCCTGAACGGCCTGGCTCTAATTTTAAGGTTCTGCCCCCTTGTTCTGGACTCCCCCCACCAGAGGAAATAGTTTCTCTCTAGCTACCCTATCGACTCCTTTAATCATCTTAAGCACCTCAATTAGATCGCCCCTTAATTTTCTAAACTTGAGGGAATACAAGCTTAGTTTAGTTACCGGTCCTCATAATTTTAGTCCTGGCATCGTTCTGGAGAATCTGTGTTGCATCCTCTCCAAGGCCAATATAAGGGAACCCACCTGATTTTTTTCCCATTTGTTTACATTAACAGACGGATAGTTGCGGGAGGCGGGGGGTCCCTTTTGGGCCTCCTGCGTCTGATCTTTCTCTATTTACTGAACCCAGGCCTTCCAATGCACCCAGGCTCAGGAATGGTTAGCCCACACCTGGAGCATTGTGAGCAGTTCTGGGCACCATGCCCTAGGAAGGATATATTGGCCTTGGAGGGAGTGCAGCGTAGGTTTACCAGAATGATACCCGGACTCCAAGGGTTAAATTACGAGGAGCGATTACACAAACTAGGGTTGTATTCCCTGAAATTTAGACGGTTAAGGGGTGATTTGATCTAAGTTTTCAAGATATTAAGCGGAACAGATAGGGTAGAGAGAGAGAATCTATTTCCGCTGGTTGGGGAGTCTAGGGCTAGGAGACAGAGTCTAAACATTAGAGCCAGACCTTTCAGGAGTGAAATTAGGAAACACTTCTACACACAAAGGGTGGTAAAAGTTTGGAACTCTCTTCCGCAAACGGCGGTTGATGCTAGATCAATTGTTAATTTTAAATCTGAGATTGATAGATTTCTGTTAACCAAAGGTATTAAGGGATATGGGCCAAAGGCAGGTATATGGAGTTAGGTCACAGATTAGCCATGATCTAATTGAATGGCGGATCAGGCTTGAGGGGCTGAATGGCCTCCTCCTGTTCCTAATGCATGAACACGCCCCCTGGTCTCTCCTAATGATCACCAGCTCCAATCCACATTGGAGGAGGGCCTGGAGCGTCTCATCTCATCACTCTACGCTAAGCTACCAGGGGCTAGTTCATGTTGTGCGCAGATCCAACCGGATCCAACTCCAGGAGTAAAGAAGAAAAGAAGGAACTTGCATTTATATAGTGCCTTTCACAACCTCAGTTCCGAAAGACAGCACCTCCGAGAGTGCAGCACTCCCTCAGTACTGCACTGTATTTTATGATTGATGATTATATACATCAAGTTCCATGGAGTGGGGCTTGAACCCATGACCTTCTGCCTCAGATGCAAGAGTGGTACCCACTGAGCCACGGCCAAAAGGGGGAACCTACCAGTCAGTTTTCTCATTGGCATAACAGAACAAACCTCAACAGTTCAAAATCATGATGGGTTTTGATTGAGTAAATAAGGAGGAACTGTCTCCAGTGGCAGGAGGGTCGGTAACCAGAGGACACAGATTTAAGATAATTGGCAAAAGAACCAGAGGGGGAGGATGAGGAGAAATGTTTTTACGCAGCGAGTTGTTGTGATCTGGAATGCGCTGCCTGAAAGGGCGGTGGAAGCAGACTCAATAGTAACTTTCAAAAATGAATTAGATAAATACTTGAAAAGGAAAAAATTGCAAGATAGAAAATTGGAGAGCTCTTACAAAGAGCCGGGATAGGCATGATGGGCTGAATGGCCTCCTTCTGTGCAGTATGATTGTATGAACATATAGGCCTAGAAATTCATTGACGCCACTTTTGGGGCGCTAAAGTGGGGCGTCCGCTAAAGTTTGCGGCCGCCGCAAAATCTAGGCCACTTCTCCGATATTCATTAGCTTCACCCTACTAGTTCGGGCGAGCGCTAAAACTGCTGTTGGACGCCTCTCTTTGGGCGCTAAGCCGGAGGTGGTGATCGATAGCGCCGAGGCCGGGCGCAGCGCAGGTGCGGCCATCTCGTGACTGACAGCAGACACCCTGGCGCCGGCCAGCTCTTAAGGGGGAAGGGTCGACTGTGTCTGCTGCCACGCCCTGGATAGTGGAGCCCTCCAGCTAGGCCTGAACACTGCTGCTGGACCCAAATAGCGCCTGAAGACATGGAGAAGGCCCGTGAACGTGTGCAGCGCTTCTCAGAGCGTGATCTGAGTGTGCTGCTTGCTGCTGTAGAGAAGAGGCGCCATGTTTTGTACCCGGACAATGGCAAGAAGGCGACGGTCCGCGTCTACAGGAGAGCCTGGAGGCATGTCGCCAGCAAGCTGTCAGCCAACAGCGACGTCCCCAGGACCGGTGCCCAATGCCGCAAAAAGTTAAATGACCTCACACGCATTGTCAGGGTGAGTACCCTTTCCAATGACCTCCTCATCCTTGCATGTGCACCTCACATTATGGGCAAAGGGACCTGAAAGCTCTAATGGCCAGCCTTCATCCAGCAGCTATGGCACAGGCATGAGCATCAATTGCACATTCTGCACTGAACACACTGGCCAAGCTATTCCACCGTGGGAGGCAGTGCACAGCAGATCATGGCGACACACTGGCCAGGCTATTCCACCATGGGAGGCAGTGCACAGCAGATCATGGCGACACACTGGCCAAGCTATTCCACCATGGGAGGCAGTGCACAGCAGATCATGGTGACACACTGGCCAGGCTATTCCACCATGGAAGGCAGTGCACAGCAGATCATGGCGACACACTGGCCAGGCTATTCCACCATGGGAGGCAGTGCACACCAGATCATGGCGACACACTGGCCATGCTATTCCACCATGGGAGGCAGTGCACACCAGATCATGGCGACACACTGGCCAGGCTATTCCACCATGGGAGGCAGTGCACACAAGATCACGGCGACACACTGTACTTAGAGGCCGTCCTTTCTCTTGCAGGCCAAGCTGGCGAATAATCGCAAGAGCCGGACTGCGACCGGGGGAGGACGACCCCATATCCAGCCACTCACCGACCTGCAACATCGCGTGGAGCGCCTCATGGGTGACCGGGTGATTGGGTCCATTGCATGTGGAGATGCCGACCCTGTTCTGGGAAGCAATGGTAAGGACATCACCTTTTGCACCTCTCTCGTCCCACTTGCGCATCAGATCTACATCCTTTGCCACTGTCCGACCAATGCGCTGAATGCCACCACTCATGCATCCCGCACTGACGCCCTCTCCTCACTCTAAAGCTACTCTTGTGCCTTCCTGCTTTCAGATGGTCAAGTGGAGGTCCCTCAACTTGCCAGTGACAGACCCTCCGAGGAGGAGCAGGAGGAGGAGCAAGAGGAAGGCGGCCCATCAGGGGAACCCTCAGCCGCGGCCACCCAGGCCAATGTAGGGGACACGTCTTCCCTGGAGGGCAGCGTGGCGGAAGTGTCGAAGGGGAGGGGAGCTCCTGGGACCTGCGTGCTGCAGAAAGGCGGGAGGGGGGTGGAAGCTCGGCGGCCTTCTCCCCAGAGGGGGGATGCGTCGGAGGGGAGTCCAATTGCTGGGCCCAGCGGCCTCCAGCAACGCAGGAAGGGTCGGCCAGCTCGGCGGCCTTCTCCCCAGAGGGAGAGTCCGGCCTCCAGTCAGGAGATGCTCTTCGCCGAGGAGATGGAACGCCTCGAAGACTTGTCCGCGGACTCGGAGCGCCGGCACACGGAGCTCATGGCGGCAGTGGCACGGTTGCCTGAGTCCATCGATTCCCTCTCTCGGAGTGTGGCCGAGTTCGGGCCCTTAGAGGCCACCAGTCGGGCGGAATACCGGGCAGATCTTTCAGCGACTGGCCAGGTGATTAGTGGTGCCGTCCAGTCACTGGCTGCTCTGCTGCGGTCAGTGAACAGGTCAACACGGGCACTCACTGCTGCCACACTCGCTGTGTCAGCCAGGCATCGCCAGGGCACCCGGCGCGCTGCAGCAGCACATCGGTCTCTCCCTCGGCAGATTGGTGCGCATGCTGCAGTGCTGGCCCGGGTGAGTGCCAGTGTCTCAGGCGACCAGCGAGCGCCTGCCATCCGCCAGCTTGCCGCCATTCCTCCAGCCGCCACTGCCACTCCCCCAGTGGAGCTGCCAGGAGCTGCTGCAGCGACTGATGCTGGCCAGCCACAGCTGCAGCAATCAACAGCCGGCCGCTCGACGCCCAGACCTCGACTAGGCCGACCCCCAAGGGCATCTGCCGTCACGACATGTGCCCCTCAGGAGCCTGCCCCCAGCCTTGCAGCAGCCAATGGCCTTACTTTGAGGCGGAGCAGCAGGGCAGGCAGGGGCCACCCAAAGATGGCCAAGGCATCGCCCTAGCGGGCCAAATAGTCGAATGTGTGGCCATTTGTGTTTGTTTCTTGAGGCCGAGAATTGGATGTTTGTTTTTTGAAGGCCGATGATGTGATGTTTGTTTTGGACGAAGGCCGAGAATGACGGCCATTTTAGTTGCCCTATTTTGTTAATCCTCCCCAGGTTGTGGGAGCGAGTAATGTGTTTGAGTGTTTTTTGGGGGTTTCCTCTGTTTTTGGTTTTCATGTGGGAAGGGCCCAGAGTTTGTACAATAAAGCATTTTATTTATTCACATTGTCCATGTTTGATCTTTGAAGTGTTTGTTGCCTTAACCGGCTGAGGGCTTGCGGAGCGGCTGCAATCATGTTCTATCATTGGCACAAGCCATTCCCTGACAGGGGGCCTAGAAGTAACGTTCAATAAGCCGCCGACGGGCGGCCCTTGGACCTTGTGCATCCCTCCTGGGCTGGTACTCCTCGTCCTCGTCGTCCTCATGCTCCTCCTGCTCCTCCTCCTGAGGTGGTGGTCCAACGTGAGGTGGCAGTGCCTGAGTCCTGCGGATAGCCAGGTTGTGCAGCATGCAGCAAACGACGACGAATTGGGAGACTCGATCCTGCGAATACTGGAGGGCTCCCCCGGAGCGGTCGAGACAGCGGAACCGTTGCTTGAGCACGCCGATTGTTTGTTCTATGAGGCTCCTCGTCGCTTGATGGCTCTCGTTGTATGCCTCTTCAGCAGGGGTCGTGGGCGCGCGGAGCGGGGTCATGAGCCAGGTACACAAAGGATAGCCTTTGTCCCCGATAAGCCATCCTCTTGGGGGAGGCTGTGCCTGGAACATGTCAGCCACAGTTGTCTGTCGCAGGATAAAGGCATCGTGGCTGCTGCCTGGAAAGCGGGCATTGACAGCTAGGATGCGCTGCCTGTGGTCACACACCAGCTGTACATTGAGGGAATGGTAGCCCTTCCGGTTGCGGTAATCCTCGGCATGCTCAAGAGGTGCCCGCAAAACCACATGCGTGCAGTCAATGGCGCCCTGCACCATGGGGAAGCCCGCTATTCTTGCAAACCCCACTGCACGCTGCTGCTGCTTGTCCAGGGTCATGGGGAAGGAGATGAATTGATGTCTCCTTCTGAAAAGGGCTTCGGTCACCTGGTGGATGCAGCAATGCACGGCGAACTGGGAGATGTTAGCGATGTCCCCAGTAGCGGATTGGAAGGAGCCGGAGGCATAGAAGTTGAGAGCCACCATCACCTTCACTGCCACCGACAGAGACGTCCTGCGCATCAGCTGTGGCTGCAGATCTCTCTGAAGCAGCCGGCAGATGTCTGCAACCACCTCCCTTCTGAATCGCAGCCTCCTTACACACATCGCGGCAGACATGGTCAGATAGGAGGTCTGCTGGCGGTATACCCTGCGTGGGTAAGGCCTCAGTTGGCGACGCCTGTTGCCCCCTCTGCGTCTAGCCAGGGCTGCCACTCTCTCACGGCGTCTGTAAGCCCTTCTGGCATAAGGCTGAAATTCAGCGTTGCCACCCAATGCAGCCCCCATTATATGCTGGCAAACACTGAGCTCTGAATGAAGGCTAAGATAATTGGTAAGCTCTGGCCTGAGCCAAAAATACCTGTCCAAGTGTTGGTCCAAACCAGTAAACTCTCCTCCTTGGTCTCTGTCCAAAAAACCGTTGCACAAGAGTGAATGCTGCAAAATGGCTGGCCTTTATACTGCTGGGTAAGTGCCCTTTAATTAGCGCTCCCCCCGGCCCGGCTGGCCTGTGTACCGTTCCACTTCACAGTCGCTCGGGACGCCCGGCGCACAATGGGCCGGCGCGAGTGAAGTTCCGGTTTGGGGCGCACAAAGGGCGTTGCACTATTAAATGACGTCATGATCTGCACGCGCAGCAGGGCGCACGCTAAGACTTTGCGCCGGCGCTAAATGTGTCCTGAAGTTGGGGAGAGGCGCAGATCGCGCTGCGCCCGGGCGATAAGCGCCTAGCGCTCGAGATCTACTCCCCCTAAGGCGCTAACGGCTGGCGCGCCCAACTGAATTTCTAAGCCATACAGTGAAGGGCCATATTTCACATTCTTCAGTGTGGAGGACTTTTGGGACCTTGGAGTGCATGTCCACAGATCTCTGAAGGTAGCAGGACAGGTAGATAAGGTGGGTAAGAAGGCATACGGGATACTTGCCTTTATTAGCCGAGGCATAGAATATAAGAGCAGGGAGGTTATGCTTGAACTGTATAAAACACTAGTTAGGCCACAGCTAGAATACTGGGTGCAGTTCTGGTCACCACATTACAGGAAGGATGTGATTGCACTAGAGAGGGTGCAGAGGAGATTTACAAGGATGTTGCCTGGACTGGGGAATTTTAGCTATGAGGAAAGATTGGAGAGGCTGGGGTTGTTTTCTTTGAAACAGAGGAGGCTGAGGGGAGATTTAATTGAGGTGTATAAAATTATGAGGGGCCTAGATAGAGCGGACAGGAAGGACCTATTTCCCTTAGCAGAGAGGTCAATAACCAGGGGGCAGAGATTTAAAGTAATTGGTCGGAGGATTAGAGGGGAGTTGAGGAGAGATTTTTTCACCCAGAGGGTGGTAGAGGCAGAAACCCTCATCACATTTAAAAAGTACTTGGATATGTGCTTGAAGTGCCGTAACCTACAGGGCTACGGACCAAGAGCTGGAAAGTGGGATTAGGCTGGAGAGCTCTTTGTCGGCCAGCACGGACACGATGGGCCGAATGGCCTCCTTCTGTGCCGTACATTTCTATGATTCTCTGATTTGGAGAACAGGCTGGAATCTATTGCAGTACAGTCCAAGTTCTTTGAAACTGTCGGCTCACGCTGGCTCTAGCTCCTACTGTTAATAGTTAGGTTGCTCTGATTAAAGATTGTGCACATCAACACTCCACTGCAGCATGTACCAGACGGGAACGTGCATTATATCCAATCGCCTATCTTGGAGCAGGATTTTCCCTAGTCATGCTATGTACTGAATACACCAGAAAGGAACTATTAGACATAATTATAAACAACATATTTCAAAGGGAGCGGTTTATTGAGGGAAATCAATTTGGAGGAGTACGGTTTCAACTGAACTACGAAACCAAAGAAGGAACGCAGGGGGGTGGGGGGTTGGGGGGAAGCCTCGTATTTGTAAGGAACAAGAAAGTAAACAGCCATACCTTGAACTCACTTGGCACAATAAGTTTTGGTGTATCTACTCCGACTAGAGCGTCGAGTCCGCAGAAGATCAGAATGGCCAGGATGATGGCAAAGTCGCTAATCAGCTTGCGGATCTGATGGGGAGAGAAACAAAAGTGCAATGAATGATCGAGGACCCCAAACACCCAACAGGAGGGCAATCCAACTCCAGCCAACATCTCATCTTCTGCCAACAATACAGCTTTCGAGGCGCCCGGCACTCTTCTCAATCGTAAGTTATGAAAAGTGATTTACCATTCGGTGAGTTTCTGTTGCAAGGCAGAATTACAGAAATCTCAATGGAACGACCGAACTGTCCTTAATTTCTGAGATTCTTAGATCAAGCCCCACACTTTTAAACTAAATCGGGCCACACTTTGTACTGATGGTGAGACACTCCTGCAGGTCTCAGATCCACGTTCAAGTTCCGCTCCAGGGACTTGAGCACAAAATCCAGGCTGACACCCCCAGTGCAGTGCTGAGGGAGTGCTACACTGTCAGAGGTGCCGTGTTTCAGATGAGACGTTAAACCGAGGCCCTGTCTGCCCTCTCAGGTGGACGTAACAGATCCCATGGCACTATTTCGAAGAAGAGCAGGGGAGTTATCCCTGGTCATAGAGTCATAGGCCTAAAAATTCAGTTTGGGGCGGCCAGCTCACTCGCGCCCAGAAAGTACTGCTGTGTGCGGAGCCACTTGCACCCGCCGGAAATTCAGTTTCAGCGCCCCAACTCGAAGGCGGCCGCTATTCAAGGGTTTCGGCGCCCCCGCTTGGGGCGCTGAAACTGAATATCGGCGCGCTAGGTGCCGCAGCGCCACCCGCTGCGGAGCGGCAGGCTGCGGTACTGCAGGCCTTCCTCCCTCTCTTAAGGGGGAGGTGCCTGCAACAGCGAGATCGCCGCTCGCTAGTGCCGGCAAATGAGCCCGGCACCACGGAGAAGTGCCGGGCTCCCGGAAAACAGCCGGCAATGCCGCGGGGGGTGGGTGGAGGAGGCCTGGGAAGGAGGTGCGGGCAGGCAGCCGCCGAAAAAACGGCCGACCGCACCTCCGCCTTAACTCGCCCCACTAACGCTACAGGACGGCCCCGTTTTCTGATCGCTGTTTGCGGCCGCTGCGGAAGAGGCGGCCGCAACTAAATATGGCGGTCGGGCCGGTAGTGGGGCGGTAGCGGGGCACTGCGCACACCGATGACGTCATCGGTGGCGGCGCAGCGCTACTGGCTAACGCCGCCATTACCGCAGCGCTGAATATCGGCGAAAGCTCAGCAAGTGGCACAAAAGCCCTCTTTGGGCGAAAACTGGGCGCAAAGCCTACTGAATTTCTAGCCCATAGAGTCATAGAGTTATACAGCACAGAAAGAGGCCCTTCGGCCCATCGTGTCTGCGCCGTCCATCAAGCCCTGTCCAATCTAATCCCATTTTCCAGCATTTGGTCCATAGCCTTGTATGCAATGGCATTTCAAGTGCTCATCCAAATGCTTCTTGAATGTTGTGAGGGTTCCTTCCTCTACCACCCTTTTAAGTAGTGAGTTCCAGACTCCAACCACCCTCTGGGTGAAAAAGTTCCTCCTCAAATCCCCTCTAAACCTCCTGCCCCTTACCTTGAATCTATGCCCCCTTGTTATTGACCCCCCTACTAAGGGGAAAAGTTCCTCTTTATCTACCCTATTTGTGATCTACATAAATGATTTGGAGGAGAATGTAAAAGGTATGATCAGTAAGTTCGCAGATGACACGAAAATTGGTGGGGTGGTAAATTGCGAGGAGGAAAGCCTCAGGCTACAGGATGATATAAACGGGTTGGTCAGATGGGCGGAAAAGTGGCAAATGGAATTTAACCCTGAAAAGTGCGAGGTGATGCATTTTGGACGGACAAATAAGGCAAGGGAATAAACAATGAGTGGTAGGACCCTAGGAAGTACAGAGGGTCAGAGGGACCTTGGTGTACATGTACATAGATCCCTGTAGGCAGCGGAACAGGTAGATAAGGTGGTTAAAAAGGCATATGGGATACTTGCCTTCATTAGCCGAGGCATAGAGTATAAGAGCAGGGAGGTTATGATGGAGCTGTACAAAACGCTGGTAAGGCCACAGCTGGAGTACTATGTGCAGTTCTGGTCGCCTCACTATAGGAAGGATATGATTGCTTTGGAGAGGGTGCAGCGAAGATTCACTAGGATGTTACCTGGGATGGAGCGCCTCAGCTATGAAGAAAGACTGAACAGGCTGGGGTTGTTTTCCTTGGAGCAAAGAAGGCTGAGGGAGGACCTGATTGAGGTGTACAAAATGATGCCAATATTTATCCCTCAACCAACATCACTAAAACAGATGATCTGGTCATTATCACATTGCTGTTTGTGGGAGCTTGCTGTGCGCAAATTGGCTGCCGCATTTCCCACATTACAACAGTGACTCCTCTTCAAAAAGTACTTTATTGGTTGTAAAGCGCTTTGAGACGTCCGGTTGTCGTGAAAGGCACTATAGAAATGCAAGTCTTTCTTTTTTTCAGACAGTTAAATCAAATCACAATGCAAGATCAACAGGTTATACCTACAGCTAACAATGCTGTGGCTCAGTGGGCAGCACCCACTCTCGTCTCTGAGTCATGAAGGTTGTGGGTTCAAGTCCCACTCCAGAGACTTGAGGACAAAATCCAGGCCGACACTCCCAGTGTAGTGCTGAGGGAGAGCTGCACTGTCAGATGCAGATACTAAACCGTGGACCCATCTGCCCCCTCGAGTGCATGTCACAGATCCCATGGCCACTATTTTTGAAGAAGAGCAGGGGAGTTCTCCCCAGTGTCTGGGGCCAATATTTATCCTTCGATCAACATCACAAAAATAATTATATGGCCATTATCATGTTGCTGTTTGTGGGATCTTGCTGTGTGCAAATTACCTGCCGCATTTCCTACATTCCAACAGTTTCACACATCACAACAATTTCAAAAGTACTTCATTGGCTATAAAGCACTTTGGGATGTCCTGAGGTTGTGAATGGCGCTGTATTTAAATACAAGTCTTTATTACTGTGTAGCCAGCCTCAGCTAACTGTGTCAGGCTGACCAAGTCTCCTCCTTTAGCCAAAAACAGGTCATTCAACTCCGCAGCTGTCTGTGAGGTCTTGCTGTGTGCAATCTTTCTGCCTCCATTTGTTTACATAACAACAGTTTTGAAATGCTTCAAAATAATTCAATGGGCCTGAAGTGCTTTCTTGACGTGAGAAGTTTCTATAGCTCCTCTTCTAATCCTCTTCCAGTGCTACGGAAGGTTTACGAGTGAGGTGGATGAGCATCGTATGAACCCACATGAAAAGACAGACCCTAATAGCAGAGCTCCTGTTAGCCGTGGCACCGACCTCTCACCCGTGTAACGTATATCTGACTGCAAATGGAATTTCCACTCAGGGTTTGAGTTACAGGCAGCTCCTGCCTCGATGCAATCAGTTGATTATTTTTTTTCTCTCCATCTCGTCTGACCATCCCTCGCTCAGAGTCTCTGGTTTCACACGGCGCGTGTGTGCCATACTCATCCCCGTCACTCAAGAGCAGCAGAGACAGAGCCTGAGAATCGGCACGACAAGCTCACCGCAGAGCCGCGAATCATCTGCATTGGTCACGGGGCGGATAGGTGGATGTAAAAGATCCCGCGGCCACTATTTTTGAAGAAGAGCAGGGGAGTTCTCCCCGGTGTCCTGGGGCCAATATTTATCCCTCAACCAACATCACTAAAAAACGGATTATCTGGTCATTGTCACATTGCTGTTTTGTGGGAGCTTGCTGTGCGCAAATTGGCTGCTGCGTTTCCTACATTACAACAGTGACTACACTTCAAAAAGCACTTCATTGGTCGTAAAATTCTTTGAGACGTCCTGAGGCTGATAATCGCTCCTGTGAAGTGCCTTGGGACGTTTTTACTACGTTAAAGGCGCTATATAAATGCAAATTGTTTCACAGTGGTGGGGGGACGAATTATGAAGGTTCGTCTTGACATGGAGCCTCGCCCGCTGCCAGCCCGTATCGCGGCTGCACTTCCCGTGATTTTTTGCGGTCATTAAAATTAAAGGGGGCAGAAAACCGTGAGAAGCACGGCCGCAGTTTCTCGCCGCGTGCTCCTCACCGGATTTCCCAATGCCGGTCCTGTAAAGCGAACCCCACTTGCGCTTCGCTTGCCCTTTGATGCGTTGGCTAACAGCAGCTTCCAAGCTGCTAAAGTAAAGCACAAAGCCCGGGGAACAATGACCGAGTGACCCAGCCCCTCGCTGGTGATAAGGCAACAGGCAAACGAACATTTACTTTGGCAAACTCGGAGTGAGCAGCTTCACAAAGCTGCCCAGAGGCTTTACTGGCATTAGCTGCAGGGTTTGATGGATTTCTGTGTTCAGTCAGTGTGAAAGTTCCCCATACTCAAATTTCAAAGCATTTTCTTTAAGTTGACTGCTTGCACGGCCCGCTGCAACACAGTATAGGAGCTCAGTAACTCGCCGAGCTCGACTTCAAACCAAGAATGACATATTCTAAACAACAACCAAATAGACCCATTCACCAGGGCAATCACCCCGTGCTCTGTTCCAGTCAGAGCATCCGAGAATGCTCCCAGGTCTCCTGCGCTCGGTTTAGAAGCGGAAATGGAAGAGAAATGTTCGCTCACTATCTCTCTCTCTCTCTCTCTCACTCACACAGAGGGATACAGCCACTCACAGACTGACAGGCACACATATACACAGAGAGACACGGTGTGTGTGTGTGTGAGTGTAAGTGTGTGTGAGTGTGTGAATGAGAGTGAGAATGTGAGTGAGAGTGAGAATGTGAGTGTGCGTGTGCACGCGTGTGTGAGTGAGTGTGTGTGTGAGTGTGTGTGTGCACGCGTATGAGAGTGAGTGTGTGCACACGTGTGTGAGTGAGTGTGTGTGTGTGTGTGTGTGTGTATGTGTGTGTATGTGAGACTGTGTGTGTGTGTGTGAGTGTGTGTGTGTATGTGAGACTGTGTGTGTGTGTGAGAGTGTGAGTGTGTGTGTGTGTGTGTATGAGACAATGTGTGAGTGAGTGTGTGTGAGTGAGTGTGTGTATGTAAGACTGTGTGTGTGTGTGAGAGTGAGCGTGAGTGAGTGAGTGTGTGTGTGAGACAGAGTGAGTGAGTGAGAGTGTGTGTGTGAGAGTGTGTGAGAGTGAGCAAGTGAGTGAGCGAGTGAGTGTGTCTGAGTGCGTGTGTGTGTGAGTGTGTATATGTGAGACAGTGTGAGTGAGTGAGTATGTATGTGTGTCTGAGTGGATGTAATTGTGTGAGAGTGTGTGAGATTGTGAGTGTGTGAGAGTGAGAGCGTGAGAGTGAGAGTGTGAGAGTGGGAGTGTCTGAGGGAGTGTGTGTGTGTGTGTGTGTGTGTGTGTGTGTGAAGGAGTGTGTGTGTGCGTGCGGAGGGTGTGTCTATGACTGCCTGGCGAGCGAGCTCCAGGCTCCAACAGTGTGATCAGGCCACGAATTGGAGGCCGGGTCCTTCCGATCCCCTCTGTGCTCTGCCTAGTGGCCGGTTACAGAACAGCACAGGAGGAGGCCTGGGGACAGCGGTCACAGGGGACAGCGGAAGAACGGAAAGGTAATTCAGCTGATCAAGCCCATTCTCACTGCAGACCAGGAACAACTGCCTTATCATTGACCTCCAGGCATATAAAGCTCTGTGAAATATCTCACCTAATTTCGAAAAGCAATCAAGCAAAACACTAAAACATTAATCCAGCCTAAAAATGCCCTTAACTCTCACCAGCTGCTGACGGAGAAGGACACCCATGGACTTAGCAGCACTCAAACCCTGGAGATACATACAATATTCTATCATCCAGGTCAGTCCTTATCCCCGTAACCTTAGCATCAGTCTTGGCTCCTTCTTCATAATTTAGCGCAGCGATGAATTAGGTTTAGGGTGGACACTTTTTGCCTGCTGCACAGGATCAGGTCATTTTATTTTTAAAGTGAGCGTGCGATCAAAACACCGCTGTTTGTGGGATCTTGATGTGCATAAACATAAGTGGGGTTGACAAGTGGCAAGTAACATTCGCACCACACAAGTGCCAGGCAATGACCATCTCCAACAAGCGAGACTCTAACCATCTCCCCTTGACATTCAATGGCATTACCATCGCTGAATCCCCCACTATCAACATCCTGGGGGTTACCATTGATCAGAAACTGAACTGGACCAGCCATATAAATACTGTGGCTACAAGAGCAGGCCAGAGGCTGGGAATTCTGCGGCGAGTGTCTCACCTCCTGACTCCCCAAAGCCTTTCCACCATCTACAAGGCACAAGTCAGGAGTGTGATGGAATACTCTCCACTTGCCTGGATGAGTGCAGCTCCAACAAGACTCAAGAAGCTCGACACCATTCAGGATAAAGCAGCCCGCTTGATTGGCACCCCAACCACCACCTTCAACATTCACTCCCTCCACCACCGGCGCACCGTGGCTGCAGTGTGCACCATCTACAAGATGCACTGCAGCAACTCGCCAAGGCTTCTTCAACAGCACCTTCCAAACCCGCGACCTCTACCACTTAGAAGGACAAGGGCAGCAGACGCATGGGAACATCACCACCTACAAGTTCCCCTCCAAGCCACACACCATCCTGACTTGGACCTGTATCGCCGTTCCTTCACTGTCGCTGGGCCAAAATCCTGGAACTCCCTTCCTAACAGCATTGTGGGTGTACCTACACCATATGGACTGCAGCAGTTCAAGAAGGCGGCTAACCACCATCTTCTCAAGGGCAATTAGGGATGGACACTAAATGCAGGTCTAGCCAGCCAGCGACGCCCACATCCCATCAAAGAATAAAAAAAATTTTTTTTTAAAAAGAACATAAGAATCAGGAGCAGGAGTCGGCCATTTGACCCCTCGAGCCTGCTCCGCCATTCAATAAGATCATGGCTGATCTTCGACCTCATCTCCTCTTTCCCGCCCGATCCCCATATCCCTCGATTCCCCTAGGGGGCAAAATTCGGTTGCTTTGCCCCTCCCGTTAGCGCCTAAGAGGTGCTGGGCGGCCATTGGGCACCTGCCCCCCCCCCCACCCCCGCTGTCCCCAGCCTCCTCTGCAGCAGCCCCCCCCGCCCCCCGCGGGGTGCTGGTTGCCCTCCATCAGCCCGGCACTCCTCCTCCTGAGCGCCAGGCTCATTTGCCAGCACCCCGATCCCTGGTGGCCCAGCTGGGCCCCGGGCCGCGCTGCGCAAGGCCACTCCCCTTTAGAGTCCAAGTAAATTGGCTGCCGTGTTTCCCTACATCGCAACAGTGACTATGCTCCAAAAAAAAAACCTACTTCATCAGTTGTGAAGCACTTTGGAACATCCTGAGGTCATGAGGCCCCTTTGGACTCGAGGGATATGGGGATCGGGCGGGAAAGTGGAGTTGAGGTCGAAGATCAGCCGTGATCTTATTGAATGGCGGAGCAGGCTCGAGGGGCCGAATGGCCGACTCCTGCTCCTAATTCTTATGTTCTTATGTTCTTATGAAAGAGGCTGCATCTATGTGAGTACTTTTTTTCTTTCTTAATAGGGTGGCTACCTTTCAGCCAGTGGACACTTTAAATATGGAAGCCTCGGATTTAACCTGCTTTGAAAGTTTAACTGTGGCCGAGGTTCCCGGGCCTGCGGATTCCCGGCAGCTGCAGTGAGGCGAGGACAGGCTCGGGGAGCAATCCTTGTGGGCCGGGAGGAGCTGCACGATAAGGATGTGCTCTGATTTACCACATTTACAATCTGGATGACTATTCCAACGCTCTCCGGCCCGGCTTCCCACCTTCCACCTTCTGTCAACTTGAGGTCATCCAAAACACTGCTGCCCCGTGCCCTAACTCACACCCAGTCCCGTTCACCCATCACCCCCTGTGCTCACTGCCCCATGTCCTAACTCACACCCAGTCCCGTTCACCCATCACCCCCTGTGCTCACTGCCCCGTGTCCTAACTCACACCCAGTCCCGTTCACCCATCGCCCCCTGTGCTCACTGCCCCGTGTCCTAACTCGCACCGAGTCCCGTTCACCCATCACCCCCTGTGCTCACTGCCCCGTGTCCTAACTCACACCCAGTCCCATTCACCCATCACCCACTGTGCTCACTGCCCCGTGTCCTAACTCACACCCAGTCCCGTTCACCCATCACCCCCTGTGCTCACTGCCCCGTATCCTAACTCACACCTAGTCCCGTTCACCCATCACCCCCTGTGCTCACTGCCCCGTGTCCTAACTCACACCCAGTCCCGTTCACCCATCACCCCCTGTGCTCACTGCCCCGTGTCCGAACTCACACCCAGTCCCGTTCACCCATGCCCCCGTGCTCACTGCCCCGTGTCCTAACTCGCACCCAGTCCCATTCACCCATCACCCCCTGTGCTCACTGCCCCGTGCCCTAACTCGCACCGAGTCCCGTTCACCCATCACCCCCTGTGCTCACTGCCCCGTGTCCTAACTCACACCCAGTCCCGTTCACCCATCACCCACTGTGCTCACTGCCCCGTGTCCTAACTCACACCCAGTCCCGTTCACCCATCACCCCCTGTGCTCACTGCCCCGTGTCCTAACTCACACCCAGTCCCGTTCACCCATCACCCCCTGTGCTCACTGCCCCGTGTCCTAACTCGCACCCAGTCCCGTTCACCCATCACCCCCTGTGCTCACTGCCCCGTGTCCTAACTCACACCCAGTCCCGGTCACCCATCACCCCCTGTGCTCACTGCCCCGTGCCCTAACTCGCACCGAGTCCCGTTCACCCATCACCCCCTGTGCGCGCTGACCTACATTGACTCCCGGTCCAGCAACGCCTCAATTTTAAAATCATCATCCTTGTTTTCAAATCCCTCCCTGGCCTCGCCCCTCCCTATCTCTGTAACCTCCTCCAGCCCCACAATGCGCCGAGATCTCTGCGCTCCTCCAATTCTGGCCTCTTGAGCATCCCTGATTTTAATCGCTCCATCTTTGGCAGCCGTGCCTTCAGCTGCCTGGGCCCCGAGCTCTGGAATTCCCTCCCTAAACCTCTCCGCCTCTCTCTCCTTCTTTAAAATGCTCCTTAGTACCTCTTCGACCAAGCTTTTGGTCACCTGTCCTAATATCTCCTAATGTGGCTCGGTGTCGAATTTTATTTGATAATCGCTCCTGTGAAGCACCTTGGGACGTTTTAATATGTTAAAGGCGCTGTGTAAATTCAATTTGTTGTTGTTAAAAAACCACTACTTTTATCTGGAACGGTTTTGATTTTTGGTTGAATTGTTTTTGCTGGTTGAGGTGAGGGAGCGCAGCACTGGGATCAAATGACTTTCCCGTGTTGGACAGCCAACATCAGCACCGAGGGCTCTCAGGTCAGGTTGACATGGAGTAACGCTCCCTCTTCTCTACCGTAATGAAATGCAACAGTGGAGCACACTGTCCCAATCCACCCCTTACCTGACTGCAGAGTTTGTTCAACGTTCCCCACACCAAAAGGCCAACTTTATGGAATCACCCTCCTCGCAGCCTCGCATGTCGGCAAACTGCAGGTCAGCATCTCGCAGTTTTCCATCCGTATTGTAAAATTATCCCACCTAGTGGTCTCTCGGAGTGACCCGCTCAATGTCATGGCAAGTTGTCCAAATTACACCGAATGTACAGTACAGAAAAACAGGCCATTCGGTCTAACTGGTCCGTGCCGGTGTTTATGCTCTACACGAGCCTCCTCCCACCCCTCTCCATCTCACCCTATCAACATATCCTTCTATTCCTTTCTCACTCATGTGTTTATCCAGCTTCCCCTTAAATGTATCTATACTATTCGCCTCAACCACTCCCTGTGGCAGCGAGTTCCACATTCTCACCACTCTCTGGGTAAAGAAGTTTCTCCTGAATTCCCTATTGGATTTATCAGTGACTATCTTATATTGATGGCCCCTGGTTCTGGTCTCCAGATGGAAACATCTTCTCTACTTCCACCCTATCGAACCCCTTCATAATTTTAAAGACCTCGATCAGGTCGTCCCCTCAGCCTTCTCTTTTCTAGAGAAAAGAGTCCCAGCCTGTTCAGTCTTCCCTGATAGTTATAACCTCTCAGTTCTGGTATCATCCTTGTCAATCTTTTTTGCACCTTCTCCAATGCCTCTATAATCCTTTTTGTAATATGAAGACTAGAACTATGCACAGTACTTCAAGTGTGGTCTAACCAAATTCTGCCTGGTGTAATGGTCTGGGGCCACCTTTACATTGAGACTGCCCAAATGCACTCCAGATAGGATCCTTACAGCCAAGACACCAAGAAGACTACCATCCAATCAGTCAGCGGTTCAAATAAAAATAGAAAGACTTGCATTTATATAGCGCCTTTCGCAACCTCAGGACGTCCTAAAGCGCTTTACAGCCAATGAAGTACTTTTTGAAGTGTAGTCAGTGTTGTAATGTAGGAAACGCGGCAGCCGATTTGCGCACAGCAAGCTCCCACAAACAGCAATGAGCTAACGACCAGATAATCTGTTTTTAGTGATGTTGGTTGAGGGATAAATATTGGCCAGGACACCGGGGATAACTCCCCTGCTCTTCTTCAAAATAGTGCCATGGGATCTTTTACATTCACCTGATAGAGCAGACGGGGCCTCAGTTTAACATCTCATCCGAAAGACGGCACCTCCGACAGTGCAGCACTCGCTACCCACTGAGGCACGGCTGAAATATAGAGGTGAAACGACAGCACGCTAACTCACTACGCCACCCAATATGTTTGAAGCATTAATATGCAAAATATGACTGACACTGAGATTAAAGAGCACAGTTTGATACAGGTCAGGGGGGTCACAAACAGATTCAGCTGCCTATTGGATAAGTGCTGAACATCACTGGCCAACATCCGGAGGTAACACCATATATTCGTCTGCTGTTAGAATTGGTTAGGCCTCAGCTGGAGTATTGTGGACAGTCCTGGGTACCACACCTCAGGAAAGATGTGAAGGCCTTAGAGAGGGTAGAGAGGAGGGTTACCAGGGTGTGACCAGGGATGAGGGACTTCAGTTATGAGGAGCAGTTGGAAAAGTTCGGACTGTTCTCCTTGGAACAGAGAAGGTTAAGAGGTGACCTAACGGAGGTCTTCAAGATGATGAGGGGTTTTGAGAGAAAAACTATTCCCTCTGGCGAGTGGGTCAATAACCAGAGATCATCAATTCAACATCTTTGGCAAAAGATCTCGAGGGGAGATGAGGAGAAATGTTTTCACTCAGAGAGTTGTCAGGATCTGGTGGAAGCCGATTCCATCAGTAATTTTAAAAGGGAGTGGGACGGGTTCTGGAGGATGAGGAACCGACAGGGTTACGGACACACAGCGGGGGGGGGGGGGGGGGGACTGAGCCCGACTGCTCTTTCAAAGAGCCAGCACGGGCACAACGAGCCGAATGGCCTCCTCCCGTGCTGTAAGATTCCATGCATACAAGTTAAACAAGCCAAACAGTCACTGATAGAAAGACATCAAGTGTTAATCCTTCTGACTTACTGTGGTTGGGAAGAACGGGCTGGTTTTGAAATTCTTCAGTGTCATCGAACAGGTGTAAGTGCCGAGGAAGAGGATGAACGACATCAAGGTGACATCTGGAACATAGTCACAGCTCGCACCAACCATCCTGCCTCCATACGTCAGGCAATCCTCCCTTGACAGCGATGACCAGTCCATGCTTGTGTTCTGGGCAGAGAAGAGAAAGAGAGTCACTTTTCTGGAACTCTACATCGCTACTAAGAAGCATGTCCATTATTTTGCACTTTCTCCAGGGCCCCTATATCCTTTTTATAATATGGAGACCAGCACCATTCACAATACTCCAAGTGTGGTCTAACCGAGGTTCAATACAAGTTGAACATAACTTCTCTGCTTTTCAATTCTATCCCTCTAGCAATGAACCCAGTGCTTTGTTTGCATTTATGGCCTTATTAGCCCACGTTGCTACTTATCGCGATGTGTATCTGTACCGTCAAATCCCTTTGCTCCTCTACCCCATTTAAACTCTTATTATCCAAGCAGTACATGGTCTCCTGATCCTTCCTACCAAAATGCATCAGCTCATATTTATCTACATTGAAATTCGTTACAGGCCCATTCTGCAAGTTTATTAATGTCTTCTTGTATTTTGTCACAGTCTTCCTCAGTATTAACTATACCTTTCAATTTGGTGTCATCCACAAATTTTGAACTTGTACTTCCGATTCCCGAGTCCAAATCGTTTATGTAAATGGTGAACAACAGTGGTCCCAGCACCAATCCCTATGGAACTCCACTTCCCACCTTCCACCAGCCTAAGTAGCTACCCTTAATCCCTACTCTCTGTTTTCTGTTTTTGTGGCCAGCTTGCTATCCATTCTGCTACTTGTCCCCTGACTCCACATGCTCTGACCGTAGTCATGAGTCGACCATGCGGTACCTTATCGAAGGCTTTTTGGAAATCCAAATATATTACATCAACTGCATTACACTTGCCTACTCTTTCTGTCACTTCTTCAAATAATTCAATAAGGTTGGTCAAGCAGGACCTTCTCTTTTGGAATCCGTGCTGACAACCCTTTATTATATTTTCAGCTTCTAGATGTTTTTCAATTAAACCTTTGAGTAAAGATGCCATTATCTTTCCTACTGCTGACATTAAGCTAACTGGTCTATTGTTCCCTGGGCTTGTTCTATCGCCCCTTTTTATAGATATGAATCACATTGGCTGCTCGCCAGTCCTCTGGCACTATTCTATTTTCTAATGAATTTTTATATATATATGTAATAGCGTCTCTGCTATCATTTACCTATGCATGGATACAATCCATCCAGACCAGGGGCTTTACATAGAATTAACAGCACAGAAACAGGCCAACAGGTCCGTGCCAGTGTTTATGCTTCACACGAGCCTCCTCACACCCTACTTCATCTCCCCCATCAGTATAACCTTCTATTCCTTTCTCCCTCATGTGTTTATCGAGCTTCCCCTTAAATCCATCTATACTATTCGCCTCAACCACTCCCTGTGGTAGCGAGTTCCACATTCTCACCACTCTGGGTAAAGAAGTTTCTCCTGAATCCCCGATTGGATTTATTAGTGACTCTCTTATATTGATGGCCCCTAGAGTTGGACTTTCCCACAAGTGGAGACATCGGGGTAGAAATTCGTCGCGGATGGTGGTGCAAAGCAGGCGGTATTGGATCTGCCTCCCGTTATACGCAGCCCCTAATATTCAGTCCCACTGCAGTCAATGCAAGTGAATATCAGACGGCACATACAACAGGCGGCCCACCCGATACCACCCGCTTTACACCACCACCCACGACGAATTTCTAGGCAACCTTCTCTACGTCTACCCTGTCAAACCCCTTCATAATTTTAAAGACCTTTTATCCTCTCTTAAGTTTGATTAATTTATCAATTATCTCCTGTTATCTGAAATGTCGTTACATCCTTTTTAATATTAGTTATTTTATGCTAAAAATTGAGTTTTAGGTAGGCCAAAGTTTGTGCTAAATACAAATAGTGTCATCCTTCTAAGAGACACCATTGATTGTAACCCCATGGGACTAAGCTCATCCGGCCCTACTTTAGTGCTGTTGAACTGAAAGATCACTGTAAGAGACAGCTTGGACATCAGCAGTAGGCCAAAGAACAAGGAATGGACATCTGTAGTTAGTACCCTTCACTATTTCGAACCGTACCTTCCAAAGTAACAAAAATAAAATGGGAAAAGCCATTGACTGAAGCGTTGGGAATATATATCACTTGACCAATTCCCAGAAGTTGTTTGGCAGCAGGTTCGGCAGATAAGAGAGTGCAAGAGTTCCTCGACTCCCCCCTCCCCCTGCCAAGCCTCTCAATTAGTGCCCAGCAGTTTTGAACAGTGCTGTACCTCCCAAGCAGCTGAAATGCAAATCGCCACTCCTTTAAATGTACCTGGATACATTACGGTTTTATCAGGTTTAAAAATGAGCAGAAAGCACGAAAACCAGAAACGGAATTCAACTGGGCGCAGGTGTGAGGAGCCGCAATATAAACCGCTATCGACATGAGGTGAGAAACATTCGACACAATGAGGAGCGGTCAGCTGTGCCTGTGTTGTACGACAATAACACCGGCCTTTCCCGTCACTGTCGACTCACGGCACCTCTGTTGTTGACCATCGACTCACAAGGGACTTTGGGCTAGAAATTCAGTAAGGCCCCGCCAGCTTTGCGCCCAGTTACCACCCAAAGAGGGCTTCTGCGCCAATAGAGGAGTTTGCGCTGATATTCAGCGCAGCGGTAATGGCGGCGGTAGCCGGTAGCGCTGCGCCGGCACCGATGACGTCATCGGTGTGCACAGTGCCCCGGTTCCGCCCCGATACCGACCCGATCCCCATATTTAGTTGCGGCCGCCTCTTCCGCAGCGGCCGCAAACAACGTTCTGCAACCGTGGCCGTCCTGCAGCCTTAGTGGCGCTAGTTAAGGCGGAGGTGCGGCCGGCCGCTTTTTCGGCGGCCGCCTGCCCGCACCTCCTTCCCCGGCCTCCTCCACCCACCCCCCCCCCCCCCGCGGCATTGCCGGCTGCTTTCCGCGAGCCCGGCACTTCTCCGTGGTGCCGGGCTCATTTGCCGGCACTATCAAGCGGCGATCTCCCCGTTGCAGGCACCTCCCCCTTAAGAGAAGGAGGAGGCCTGCAGTACCGCAGCCTGCCGCTCCGCAGCGGGTGGCGCAGCGGCACCTACAGCACTGAAATTCAGTTTCAGCGCCCCAAGCGGGGGCGGGCACACCCTGGAATAGCGCCCGGTTCCAACTTGGGGCGCAAAAACTGAATTTCTGACGGTCGCAACTGGCTCCGCGCGCAGCGCTAACTTTTGGGCGCAAGCGAGCTGGCGGGGCCTTACTGAATTTCTAGGCCTTTATCTTTTGCCAAATATCTCGCAGTTTCTGCACTTCTCAAGGTAAACAAAGTTGCCCCTCCTGATCTCTGTAATCTCCTCCAGCCCCACAACCCCCCATGATCTCTGCGCTCCTCCAATTCTGGCCTCTTGCGCATCCCTGATTTCCTTCGCTCCACCATTGGCGGCCGTGCCTTCAGCTGCCGGGGCCCCGAGCTCTGGAATTCCCTCCCTAAACCTCTCTACCTCTCTCCGCCTTTAAGGCGCTCCTTAAAACCTCCCTCTTTGACCAAGCTTTTGGACACCTGTCCTAATATCTCTTTACGTGGCTCGGTGTCAGATTTTCACAGAATCACAGAAGCCCCACAGTGCAGATAGAGGCCATTTCGTAATCGCTCCCGTGAAGCACCTTGAGACGTTTTACTACGTTAAAGGCGCTATATAAATGCAAGTTGTTGTGGTTGAGGTTGGCAGTTCTTCGATCTGCTCCACGGGTATTTGATGGGAGCCTCAAAGTGAAAAGTCTCCCCTTTTAGCGGTGAAAAATTGGGCGTCTTTCTACATTTCACGTCAAGTTTCAGCAACAAGTGCTTTCGGGTCAGATACAACGCACTTGAAACTTGAAAACACTGAAACCGCGCTTTAACCCCAAACTCAGAGAGCACTCCTTACTGGAGCAACATGGCAAAGTGTCAACTGTGGCTCAGTGAGCAGCACTCTCGCCTCTGAGTCAGAAGGTCGTGAGTTCACGTCCCACTCCAGAGACTTGGGCCGGCCGACACTCCCAGTACTGAGAGAGCGCCGCACTGTCGGAGGGGTCGGTACTGAGGGAGCGCCGCACTGTCGGAGGGGTAGTACTGAAGGAGCGCCGCACTGTCGGAGGGGCACTACTGAGGGAGTGCCGCACTGTCGGAGGGGTAGTACTGAAGGAGCGCCGCACTGTCGGAGGGTCAGTACTGAGGGAGCGCCGCACTGTCGGAGGGGTAGTACTGAAGGAGCGCCGCACTGTCGGAGGGGCAGTACTGAGGGAGTGCCGCACTGTCGGAGGGGCAGTGCTGAGGGAGTGCTGCACTGTCGGAGGGGCGGTACTGAGGGAGCGCCGCACTGTCGGAGGGGCAGTGCTGAGGGAGTGCCGCACTGTCGGAGGGGCAGTACTGAGGGAGTGCTGCACTGTCGGAGGGGCAGTACTGAGGGAGCGCTGCACTGTCGGAGGGGCAGTACTGAGAGAGCGCCGCACTGTCGGAGGGGTCGGTACTGAGGGAGCGCCGCACTGTCGGAGGGGCAGTGCTGAGGGAGCGCTGCACTGTCGGAGGGACAGTACTGAGGGAGCGCTGCACTGTCGGAGGGGCAGCACTGAGGGAGTGCTACACTGTCGGAGGTGTCATCTTTCAGATGAGATGTTAAACCGAGGCCCCGTCTGCTCTCTCAGGTGGACATAAGAGATACCATGACACTATTTCAAAGAAGGGCTAGTTCTACCCGGTGTCCTGGGACAATTTTTATCCCTCAACCAACAGCTAAAAATACTGATTTAAAAAAGTTTGTGGGAGCTTGCTATGCGCCAAGTGACTGCCACATTTCCTACATTACAACAGTAACTACACTTCAAAAAGTACTTCATTGACTCTAAAGCACTTTGGGACGTCCTGAGGCTGTGAAAGGCGCTATTTAAATGCAAGTTCTTTATGTTGGCATCTGTACAAGCCAGCTTTCTTCTCGTTAATGTGGGCTGGTTTTAAACCCAGGGCTGAAAGGACAGTGTGCTAACCCAACTCACCACCCGCAGTTCAGCTCTTCAATGTTGAGTGGTTTCAAGCCCAGATCTCAGAGCTAAAAGGACAGTGTGTTAATTCACCACACTATCCAAATCTCTTCGAGGTGCAGCAGAACCTGCACGGCATTAACTCATATTGAGCCTCTTGCCTGCGATTGAGGTCATGAGCGAGGTCCCCCCACCAGCTGTGCGTACTCCGGAGGTCAGCCTCTTCAAGACAGCACAAGAGGCAAACTCTGAAAACTTCCACCTGCCGACAAAACGTTTGGAACAGGATACTGAGGGATCCTCCTTTTCTCTTTCTCCCCTCCCCCTCCTCTCGTCAAAAGCGAGTTCCCTCAGAGACAAAGAGGCCCCAGCTGTGTGCTCCGCAAGCAAATCAATCTGAAGCTAATGCCTGTCTAATTCTTGGGCCTTTCGGCACTCTTCCAAGTTGGACACAGTTCAAGTCACATCACTAAGTCAGCTCCTCTGTAAACCTCTGTCAAACTGTCATTGGAGCAGGGTCCATCAACTGTTCCACTGCTAAATTAGATAGTTTCTTGAAAAGGAGTTACATTACAAGTAAACGGCGGGTGAGTGGGATTAGGCCGGGTGGCCCGTGGAGAAAGCCATCCGCATAGACTCCATGGGCTGATTCTGTGCTGTAATATTCCACCGTTTAAAAAAAATCTTTCTTGGGAACGTCTCGCTCAGTTCTTCCTTAAATCTTTCGATAACCCGAGGGCACAGATTTAAGGCGATTGGCAAAAGAGCCAGAGGTGACATGAGGAAAAACATTTTTACCCATCGAGTGGTTAGGATCTGGAATGCGCTGCCTGATAGGGCGGTGGATGCAGATTCAATAGTAGCCTTCAAAAGGGAATTGGATAAATACTTGAAGGAGAAAAAGTTGCAGGGATATGGGGAAAGAGCGAGGGAGTGGGACTAACTGGATTGCTCCTCAAAAGAGCCGGCACAGACTCGATGCGCCAAATGGCCACCTCCTGTGCTGCACTGTTCTAGGATTCTAGGTTAGCAATCAGTGAATGGTTTTCCAAAGGTATACTCCAACCGTCATTATTAGTCTAATCGACATAAAGATCTCCTGTGTGATTACATTAAATCTTTCTTCCGTGTTCGCCCCCGTATCTGGAGTAATTGGCATTTATTGCCGAGCGTCTGCAAACAAGGCTCCATTGTGCAATTTAATGTTGTGTGCATCGCAGTAATATGAGCAGGTAATTGGGGGTTGTGGTAAACCACTGTTTGTATTCCTGTTTGTCCTGTTTGTATTCCACTGCGTACATGCCTGGACATGCCTCGGCTGACTCCTCCCACAGGTCCTAGTATAAAGGTGACTGCTCCCCAGCCCTTAGTATCATGGACCGGTCGACCACTCGAGGCAGACCTCCATTCTGTTGTTAATAAAAGCCTTTGGTTACTCTTCTAACTCTCAGTCTTTTATGAGTAATTGATAGCGCATCAATTTTATTAACAACATTTTTATAATGGAGAAGATCCTCACACCAGCATGCCTGGACTTAGATCATCGGGAGGCGGACTCATCCACCAAGTTTACTCACTGGCTTAAGTGTTTCGAAAAATTCCTGACCGCCTCCGAAGCAATCAAATCGGACGAGGACAAACTGGATGTCCTGACCTCCAAAGTGAACCACCGAGTGTACTCGGTCATCCAAGACGCGACCTCGTACGCGGACGCTATCAAGCTCCTCAAGGACCAGTACACGCGCCCAGTGAACGAAGTGTACGCCAGGCACCTCCTGGGGAGTCGTAAACAACCTGGGGAATCGACCGTGGAATACCTTCAGGCACTGTCTGTGCTTGGCCGGGCCTGTGGTTGTAAGGATGTAAAGGCCGCCGTGTACACAGAGGAACTTATCCGGGACGCTTTTGTAGCGGGCCACAGATCCAATTACACCCGACAGCGACTGTTGGAGCAGAGTAACCTCGACCTCAACAAGGCCTCTGAACTCGCACTATCGTTGGATGCAGCCTACCAGGGCATGGATGCCTACTCCTCTGCACCGTGGACGCCGCGGGGAATGACAGCCTGGGACACGGTAGGACCGCCTCATAGCGCCGTGCCACCCCAGCCACACCCCAACAACGGCCCAACTACCGCAGCAGTGTCCCAAGGCCAGACAGCAGTGCCCCAAGGCCAGAAATGCTACTTCTGTGGCCAGGCAAAACACCCCAGAGCGCGCTGCCCGGCGAAAAACGCGATCTGCTCGGGCTGCGGGAAGAAGGGACACTACGCTAGCGTCTGCAGGGCCAAAGCCACCCCGAACCCCAGCAGCGCCGCGTGTGGGCCATGCGGGCCGCCATCTTGGACCTCCCCGGCCATGTGCGAATCACCGGTATAGCAGCCATTTTGGACGCCTCCAGCCACATGGGGATCATGGACGCCGCCATCTTGGACGACAGCCGGGACGCAGCAGGCCCCCGACACCGCCTCATCTGATACCCGCAGCGACACACTGACCCCTACGCTGGCATCCGTTACACTGGACCAAGCGAGACCACACCAACTGGCCAGTTCCACAATGGACATTAAGGTAAATGGTCACGATACAATCTGCCTTTTTGAATCTGGGAGCACGGAGAGCTTCATCCACCCCGACACGGTGCGGCGTTGCTCTCTCCCAGTCCTGCCTGCGCAACAGCGGATTTCTATGGCCTCCGAGTCCCAGTCGGCGGACATCGGCGGCTACTGCGTGGTGACACTCGTAGTAGACGGGACCGTGTACGATCATTTTAAACTTCTGGTCCTGCCTGACCTCTGCGCTGCCGTCCTGCTGGGGTTAGATTTTCAGTGCCACCTTAAAAGTGTTACGATGGCGTACGGTGGACCCCTACCCCCACTCACAGTCCGCAGCCAGCAGCTTCCAAACTGCCCGCCGCGCACCAGGTGCAACCTCTCCACACTCAGAGTCACCCCCCCCCAACTGTTTGCTAACCTCACCCCCGACTGTAAGCCCATCGCCACAAAGAGCAGGCGATACAGTGCCGGGGACAGGGTTTTCATTAAAACCGAAGTGGAGCGGCTCCTGAAAGAAGGGATTATTGAGGGCAGCACCAGCCCCTGGCGAGCCCAGGTTGTGGTCGTTAAGACCGGCGAGAAGCAGCGCCTGGTCATCGACTACAGCCAGACAATAAATCGCTACACCCTGCTGGACGCCTACCCACTCCCCCGTATAGCTGATATGGTCAACCAGATCGCGCAGTACCGCGTCTTCTCGACCATTGACCTGAAATCAGCGTACCACCAGCTCCCCATCCGCCCTGAGGACCGCCAGTACACTGCCTTTGAGGCAAACGGCCGCCTCTATCACTTCCTTAGGGTTCCCTTTGGCGTCACCAACGGGGTCTCCGTCTTCCAAAGGGAGATGGACCGGATGGTAGATCAAAATGCGTTGCAGGCCACTTTCCCATATCTGGACAATGTGACCATCTGCGGCCGTGACTTGCAGGACCATGACGCAAACCTCGAAAAATTCCTCCGCACCGCCCAACTCCTAAACCTGACATATAACAAGGAGAAGTGCATATTCTGCACAAACCGCCTCGCCATCCTTGGCTGTGTTGTGGAACACGGAGTCATCGGCCCCGACCCCGACCGGATGCGTCCCCTTATGGAACTTCCACTGCCCCACTGCCTCAAGGCCCTGAAGAGGTGCCTAGGGTTTTTCTCCTATTACGCCCAGTGGGTCCCCTACTATGCGGACAAGGCCCGTCCGCTGATCAAGTCCACCTCTTTTCCCTTGACGGCAGAGGCCCGCTTAGCCTTCCACCGTATCAAGGAGGACATTGCCAAAGCCACCATGCACGCAGTGGACGAATCCATCCCCTTCCAGGTGGAAAGCGACGCGTCTGACTTTGCCCTGGCCGCTACCCTCAATCAGGCGGGGAGACCCGTGGCCTTCTTTTCACGAACCCTCCAAGGCCCGGAGACCAGACACTCCGCTGTTGAGAAGGAGGCCCAGGCGATTGTGGAGGCTGTGCGTCATTGGAGGCACTACCTGGCCGGAAAACGATTTACCCTGCTCACTGACCAGCGTTCAGTTGCTTTTATGTTTAACAACAAGCAGAGGGGCAAAATCAAAAATGACAAGATCTTGAGGTGGAGAATCGAACTTACCACCTACAACTACGAGATCTTGTACCGGCCCGGGAAGCTAAATGAACCCCCGGATGCGCTATCGCGTGGCACCTGCGCCAGCGCGCAGATCGATAGACTGCGGGCCCTCCACAATGACCTCTGCCACCCGGGGGTCACCAGGTTCTTCCACTTCATCAAGGCCCGCAACCTGCCTTACTCTATTGAGGAGGTCAGGACCATGACCAGGAACTGCCAAGTCTGTGCTGAGTGCAAACCGCACTTTTATAGACCAGACAGGGCCCACCTGATAAAAGCCACTCGCCCCTTCGAGCGCCTGAGCGTCGATTTTAAAGGGCCTCTCCCCTCCTCCGACCGCAATGTGTACTTCCTCAATATTATTGATGAGTACTCCCGTTTCCCGTTCGCCTTCCCCTGCCCGGACATGACCAGTGCCACGGTCATTAAATGTCTGAACAACCTCTTCACCCTGTTCGGCTTCCCCAGCTATATCCATAGCGACCGGGGCTCATCGTTTATGAGCGACGAACTCCGTCAGTACCTGCTAACTAGGGGTATTGCCACAAGCAGGACCACCAGTTACAACCCCCGGGGGAACGGACAGGTGGAAAGAGAAAATGCGACAGTTTGGAAGGCCGTCCTGCTAGCCTTAAAGTCTAGGGGCCTTCCAACCTCCCGCTGGCAGGATGTGCTCCCCGATGCGCTCCACTCTATTCGGTCACTGCTCTGCACTGCCACTAACGCCACCCCTCATGAGAAAATGTTTGTCTTCCCAAGGAAGTCCACATCGGGGACATCGCTACCGCCATGGCTGACGTCCCCAGGGCCGGTCCTACTGAGAAGACACGTGAGGACCCATAAAACGGACCCCCTGGTCGAGAGGGTCGACCTCCTCCACGCCAACCCCCAGTATGCTTACATCGCATACCCGGACGGGCGGGAGGACACAGTCTCCATAAGAGACCTTGCACCCTCGGGGGCCGCAGTAACCCACTACCCACTACCACCCCCCCCCACGATCCGATATCCAGCCCCAGCAGACGGCAGGCCGGGGCCCCGCGACCCGCTCGACATCTACGAGGACGACACGCCTGTGCCACAGCCTACGCTGGACTCGACGCCGGAAGCTTCACTACCCCTGCCGTCGCCACGCCGATCACAGCGGCAGACAAGACCTCCGGAGAGACTCCAATACACTAACTTTTAATACACTTCACCCCGCCGGACTCAATTTTAAACAAGGGGTGAATGTGGTAAACCACTGTTTGTATTCCTGTTTGTCCTGTTTGTATTCCACTGCGTACATGCCTGGACATGCCTCGGCTGACTCCTCCCACAGGTCCTAGTATAAAGGTGACTGCTCCCCAGCCCTTAGTATCATGGACCGGTCGACCACTCGAGGCAGACCTCCATTCTGTTGTTAATAAAAGCCTTTGGTTACTCTTCTAACTCTCAGTCTTTTATGAGTAATTGATAGCGCATCAGGGGTGTGCAGCAGAATCCCTGTCACAAGCCAACAACAACCTGTCATAGAAGTTTACGGCACAGAAGGAGGCCATTCGGCCCATCATGTCCGTGCCGGCCGACAAAGAGCTCTCCAGCCTAATCCCACATTCCAGCTCTTGGTCCGTAGCCCTGTCGGTTACGGCACTTCAAGTGCATATCCAAGTACTTTTTAAATGCAATGAGGGTTTCTGCCTCCACCACCCTTTCAGGCAGTGAGTTCCAGACCCCCACCACCCTCTGGGTGAAAATAATTCTCCTCAACTCCCCTCTAATCCTTCTACCAATGACTTTAAATCTATGCCCCCCTCTCCGCTAAGGGAAATAGGTCCTTTCTATCGACTCATAATTTTATACACCTCAATCACGTCTCCCCTCAGCCTCCTCTGTTCCAAAGAAATCAACCCCAGCCTTAGTTGGGTCTCTCGATAAGTGTCTGTGTTTTTGCGGGGCTCCGTCTAGACAGGTTTCAATGTAGCTCTGTCCACAAACCCACCCTTTCCGTCGCTGGCTGTCTGTGAGGCCTGGGTTCCAGGTCTCGGAGGTTAAGATTACTTTCACGGCCTCCCATTCCCACTGACATCCACCCCCTCCAACCGCTTCCCATTGTTTTCCGTCTCTCCCTCAGTCTGCTGTAGATGTCTAGACTCAAGAAGTAGACGCAAGATGGTATTTAAACGCTTGACCTTTGACTTCACCCGCTGCCTCTGCTGCCGGTATCACCCGACTGCCTCGCACAAGTACAAAATATAATCCCAGACCCTTCTGTTCTGAAGAAATAGTTCAGCTGCCAGAAAGTATCTGTTCCCCGCTGTCTGGTATAAACCATCTTAATCTCGCGGTAAATGTGGCTGGTGAACATTTCTATCCTGTGGCTAGAATGATACCGGGGGCTAAAAGGGTTAAATTCCGAGGACAGGTTGCACAGACTGGGCTTGTATTCCCTCAAGTATCGAAGATTAAGGGGTGATTGAATTGAGGTGTTTAAGATGTTTAAAGGAGTTGATCGGGTCGAGAGAGAGAAACTATTTCCTCTGGTGGGGGGAGTCCAGAACAAGGGGGCAGAAACTTAAAATTAGAGCCAGGCCGTTCAGGGGTGATGTCAGGAAGCACTTCCTCACACAAAGGGTGGTGGAAATCTGGAACTCTCTCCCCCAAAAAGCTGTTGAGGCTGGGGGGGGGGTCAATTGAAAATTTCAAAACTGAGATTGATAGGCTTTTGCTAGGCAAGGGTGTTAAGGGTTACGGAACCAAGGCGGGTAGATGGAGTTAAGGTAAAGATCAACCATGATCTCATTGAATGGCGGAACAGGCTCGAGGGGCTGAATGGCCTCTTCCTGTTCCTATATAACAGGCTCGAGAGGCTGAATGGCCTCCTCCTGTTCCTATATAACAGGCTCGAGAGGCTGAATGGCCTCCTCCTGTTCCTATATAACAGGCTCGAGAGGCTGAATGGCCTCCTCCTGTTCCTATATAACAGGCTCGAGGGGCTGAATGGCCTCCTCCTGTTCCTATATAACAGGCTCGAGGGGCTGAATGGCCTCCTCCTGTTCCTATATAACAGGCTCGAGGGGCTGAATGGCCTCCTCCTGTTCCTGTATAACAGGCTTGAGGGGCTGAATGGCCTCCTCCTGTTCCTATATAACAGGCTTGAGGGGCTGAATGGCCTCCTCCTGTTCCTATATAACAGGCTCAAGGGGCTGAATGGCCTCCTCCAGTTCCTAATGTAACGAGCTCGAGCGGCTGAATGGCCTCCTCCTGTTCCGATGTTAACCATCCCTATAAAATTCCTACATTTATGTCCCACCCAAGGTCCCTCCAGTAAGGTCTTGCTGTGACCTTTCCCAAAATGAGGGGCAGAATGACCTATTCTAAACCCTCATTCAATTCTGCTCTGGAACTGGCTGGCAGAGACTGCTTTGGAGCAACCAGCCCTCTCGCTTTTTTGTCTCTTTATCTCTCTCTCTCTCTCTGTCTCCAAGCGTTGGATCCGCTTCTGATGACACAGCCGAGGTGGGAGTGGGTCACAGTGCGGAGAATGGTGGGTGTGACATCTGCCTGTTCAAGTAGCGAAACACAGTCCCAGGCAACAGCCGGCTCAAAGCTTGCTTTGTGGAAGGAAAACAATTAGAACTTTAAACAATCGCAGCAGTCTGACAAGAAAGTGGCAAAAGAAAAACGGCAGTGCCAGAACGGAGGCTGCCTGAAGTCAAATATACTGCTGTCATTATAAAAAAAATTAACAATCTGTACATATTTCAAAAGGTGGAATCCTTGAAATAGAATTACTCCCAAATATCAATGGCAGGGCGGGGCGGGGCGGGGGGGGGACGACGAGGAGAGGGGAGAGAGTCTGATCAGAACCTCGTGAAGCGGGTTTCAGTAGAGCTTGAAATGGCAATTGGCAAATTGTCATCTCAGTCAAATCCACACACATTTGAAGGCTGGGAGGCAGGCAGTCTGTATCCAGTACAAACGACCATTGCATCTCCATAAAGCTAGCTCCTCCAGGGCAGAAGAACAATGATACTGGCTGACATGAATCAGTCATTCATGAAAGAAAGACTTATGAAATAATACTGAGTGGCCTACGGGTGGCGCTGTCCAGGGAGAGTATAAATACTCGGGCACGGGCCCAGCTTGCGCAGGACATTCTTAACAGGAACTAGTGAAGGACACAACTAGACCTCCATGTTGTAAAACAATTGATTAAAGCTTTGTTTAGCACTTAGACCAAGTGCCTAGTAGTTTTCTTACGTCACTGGCTATCGTCAACGTGACTCCGTCATGATGGGTCAGCCAAAAATGTAGCAACAACAGGAACTTGCATTTATATAGTGCTTTTAACACATTAAAACATTAATATGTTAACAATAAGTGGAGGTTAAGGGGAGATTTAATTGAGGTGTTCAAAATCATGAGGGGTTTTGATGGAGTAAATAAGGAGAAACTGTTTCCAGTGGCAGGAGGGTCGGTAACCGGAGGACACAGATTGAAGATAATTGGCCAAAGAACCAGAGGGGGAGAGGAGGAGAATTTTTTTTACGCAGCGAGTTGTTGTGATCTGGAATGCGCTGCCTGAAAGGGCGGTGGAAGCAGATTCAATAGTGACTTTCAAACAGGGAATTGGATAAATACTTGAAGGAGAAAATATTGCAGGGCTGTGGGGAAAGAGCAGGGGGGAGTGGGACTAATTGGAGAGCTCTTTCAAAGAGCCGGCACAGGCACGATGGGCCGAATGGCCTCCTTCTGAGCTGCATCATTCTATGAAAACATCCCAAGGCGCTTCACAGGGGTGTGACCAGACAAGATTTAACATCGAGACACATAAAGGAGATATTAGGGACAGGTGACCAAAAGCTTGGTCAAAGAAGTAGGTTTTGAGGAGTGTCTTAAAGGAGAAAAGAGAGGTAGAGAGGTTCGGGCAGGGAATTCCAGAGCTTAGGGCCCAGGCGGCTGAAGGCACGGCCGCCAATGGTGGAGCAATGGAAACCGAGGATGCGCAAGCGGCCAGAATTGGAATAGCGCACTGTTTCACCCCCAAGTTGTTCAGTGTAATTGCATTCCCACCTGCGGCTTAGAATCGACGCCCCCCCCCCCCCGCCCCTCCCACGTCTCACACTTGTAAAAGCCATCGCAGGGAAAATAAGAATCAATAACAGGTTCTGTCTGCGTGTATATGTAAATTTATCTACTGCTGTGAGGTGTCCGTAAATAGAACTGCTTCCAACGCAAGCAGCACAAAGCTGGCACATGAAAGCGCCCATGGGAGCCCAGTCCCAGAGTCACGCTCTCGAAAGTTGCCCGAGGACAGGCGTGCTTTGCAGAATGACAGAGGGACACTTACCATTTGAGTGGTGACATTGCCCAGCCAGAGGACCATTGAATCCGTTGAGTCAGTGTCATTCCAAAGAAGGCTTGTATTAGCACCTGCAAAATAGCGAGAGAGAGAGAGAAAGGCTCAGTCATCTAGAAAGGAACAGGAAGAACGCCACCTCTCCCAGATTCTCTCTCCAGATTCTGCACATACCGCAAGTATTACAATAGCTTTCAATAGTTTGTCATAAAACATTATTGTTTTAAATTAACCATTTTTGAAAGGACTGTCACCCGAGGACAGAGGACGAGGATACATTTTGCAGAGTCCCGGCAGACGATAAGGGCATAAGAAGTCACCACACCTACGTCACGTCATTTTGTGGTCATTAAAGTTAAAATTGGGAGTGCTGCCTAGCAGACTTCCAACGGCCAACTTTCTGCTACACATCCACCATGGATCGAGGCCCCAAGGCAGAAACGGAGCATTGCAAAATTCAGTTTTTCGGATGAGACGTTAAACCGAGGCCTTGTCTGCCCTCACAGGTGGACGTGAAAGATCCTGTGGCACTGTTTTGAAGAAGAGCAGAGGTGAGTTCTCCCCGGTGTCCTGGCCAATATTTATCCCTCAATCAACATCACATTGCTGTTTGTGGGATCTTGCTGTGCCCAAATTGGCTGCCACATTTCCTACAACAGTGACTACACTTCAAAAAACCACTTCAGTGGCTGTAAAGCGCCTTGGCATGTTCAGTGGTTGTGAAAGGCGCTGTGGAAATGCAAGTCTTTCTTATTATAGAGTTATAGAGCCAATGGTCATTGGCTGGGCACACAGGGAATCAAGACTAAGTACAATCTTCAGGTGCAGCAGGCTTAGAGAGCAGGGGATAAATAGACCAGGACACACAGACCTTTTTAAAATCATTTACATTTCTATCTTTCTTTTTATGTTTTTATTATAAATTCCAACCTCCAGATCTCGAATAGAAACTGCCGGTGGAAACTTGTCACGCTGTAATTTCACCCTCCTGCCAGTGGCGGCACTGCAACACTTCCGCTGGTGTAGAAGGTGTAACTACGCCATGACGGGTTTACATACACAATTCCCAATGCAAAAGTGGACATAGGAATATACAAAGGAGGAAGGTGAAAGGAAGAGCGTGCGTGCGTGAGATTTTTAATATAGTGATATATACAGTACATGCTAGCCGGCAGGGAGTGTCGTACGCCACAATGGCTGTAAGTGAGACGCAAGGGCCTGGTAGGGTCATTGGAACCTTGAAGAGGTGCCGTAACCTTAAAGGGTCGCCGTAGCAACATCGCATGAAAAACCTGGTTTGTAAACTTGGGTTGTAATGGCACGCTGCAATTCACCGTCACCGTTGCTCATGTATGCTGACATACTACATAGATTATTTGTGACATAACTTCCACCCCTTTGTATTCCAGCTCTCTTGGCCTAGAATCATAGAAATTTACGGTACAGAAGGAGGCCATTCGGCCCAACTTGTCCGCACCGGCTGACAAGTAGCAATCCAGCCTGATCCCACTTTCCAGCTCTCGGTCCGTAGCCCTGCAGGTTACGGCACTTCAAGCGTATATCCCAGTACTTTTTAAATGTGATGAGGGTCTCTGCCTCGACCACCCTTTCAGGCAGTGAGTTCCAGACCCTCACCACCCTCTGGGTGAAAACATTTCTCTTCAACTCCCCTCTAAATCTCCGACCAATTACTTTAAATCTCTGCCCCCTGGTTATTGACCTCTCTGCTAAGGGAAATAGGTCCTTCCTATCCACTCTATCCAGGCCCCTCATAATTTTACATACCTCAATTAAATCTCCCCTCAGCCTCCTCTGCTCCAAAGAAAACAATCCCAGCCGATCCAGTCTTTCCTCCTTCGGTGCTGTGTCACTCTATGATTCTATGTTGTGTAGTGAGGTGCATTTTGCGCTAGAAATCTATGTACACCATATTGGGAAGCTTAATCACCCGGGTATCGCAATGTTGAGAAAGGGAACTTTTAATATGAAATACCAAAACAATATATAGGCGTGCGACATCCTTTCTCTGTGTACAGCGAGCAGCAAATTGCAAGTTACCTCAATGCTGACAGCCCACAGGACCCGCACTGCCAAATATAAAACAATGGTTCCTCCCATGTAGACATTTCAGATAAAGTTACAAAGGCAATTCCCTCAGGCCACAGCACCGAGGTTAGGTTCCATGAAGGGCACCATTTAAAGATCTAGGTGATTGGTTTCCTAAACTCATTGTACTGAAGGATGTGGCTTTAGTCCCAGCTATCCACTTTGTCCCAATAACAGATCCCCTTTTTGAAGGAATCGTTTACATTTAAAGTTGCCACTGCTGCTCATATCGCCCAAACTTATCTTTACAAAGTCATCACGACCACCACACGCCCCAAAGTGTTTTACAGCCAATGAAGTACTTTTTGAAGTGTAGTCACTGTTGTAATGTTGGGAAACGCAGCAGCCAATTTGCGCACAGCAAGCTCCCACAAACAGCAATGTGATAATGAGCAGATCATCTGTTTTTAGTGATGTTGGTTGAGGGATAAATATTGGCCCCAGAACTCCCCTCAAAATAGCGACCGTGGGATCTTTAACATGCACCTGAGAGAGCAGACGGGGCCTCGGTTTAACGTCTCATCCGAAAGACGGCATGAGTACTGCGCTGGAGGGTCAGGCTAGATTTTTGTGCTCAAGTCTCTGCAGTGGGGCTTAGAACTCATAACCTTCTGACTCAGCGCGCGAGGGTGCTACCGACTGAGCCACGGCTGACACTGCAGTGTCCTCTGACAAAGTAAAATAGCTCCTGTCTGTCTGAAAGAAGGTCGCTAATGCGCTATCACTGGCTCAAGGATCGATCTCTTCCATATGGGCTCACTTTGAGACAGGAGCTGGACCGTGCCACGTGACACAGAACATTCAGTGATAACTGATACACAGCCCATAATTATCTTTATTGCAGGGTGTGGACATAGCTCCAACACTCGTATAATAATTAAGAAGCCTCTGAGCTAACTGTTCTCACTGAGACTCCACATCAAAGGTTAACGGCAGGAAGGAGGAGTGGCCAATTAGTTCATTCCAGATCACGTACTGTTCAGGGTCAAGTACAGGACCTGCTCGCACTATTCTCCAAATCAAGAACAAGTTGGAAACACACAGTGGGTCAATCAGCATCCGTGCAGAGAACAGTCAGTCAGTCAGTCACTGGCCAGTCCTCTCCGCACAAACTAATCCACCCGCTCTGTGTTTCTTCAGCTTTTACTCTTTGTGTTTCAGATTTCCAGCATCCACTTTTTACTTTTATTGTCAGAAACATGGGAACAGGAGGAGGCCATTCAGCCCCTCGAGCCTGTAATACAGGAACAGGAGGAGGCCACTCAGCCCCTCGAGCCTGTAATATAGGAACAGGAGGAGGCCACTCAGCTCCTCGAGCCTGTAATATAGGAACAGGAGGAGGCCACTCAGCTCCTCGAGCCTGTAATAAAGGAACAGGAGGAGGCCATTCAGCCCCTCGAGCCTGTAATATAGGAACAGGAGGAGGCCATTCAGCCCCTCGAGCCTGTAATATAGGAACAGGAGGAGGCCACTCAGCCCCTCGAGCCTGTAATATAGGAACAGGAGGAGGCCACTCAGCCCCTCGAGCCTGTAATACAGGAACAGGAGGAGGCCACTCAGCCCCTCGAGCCTGTAATATAGGAACAGGAGGAGGCCACTCAGCCCCTCGAGCCTGTTATATAGGAACAGGAGGAGGCCACTCAGCCCCTCGAGCCTGTAATATAGGAACAGGAGGAGGCCACTCAGCCCCTCGAGCCTGTAATATAGGAACAGGAGGAGGCCATTCAGCCCCTCGAGTCTGTAATATAGGAACAGGAGGAGGCCACTCAGCTCCTTGAGCCTGTAATATAGGAACAGGAGGAGGCCACTCAGCCCCTCGAGCCTGTAATATAGGAACAGGAGGAGGCCATTCAGCCCCTCGAGCCTGTAATATAGGAACAGCAGGAGGCCACTCAGCCCCTCGAGCCTGTAATATAGGAACAGGAGGAGGCCATTCAGCCCCTCGAGCCTGTAATATAGGAACAGGAGGAGGCCATTCAGCCCCTCGAGCCTGTAATATAGGAACAGGAGGAGGCCACTCAGCTCCTTGAGCCTGTTATATAGGAACAGGAGGAGGCCACTCAGCCCCTCGAGCCTGTAATATAGGAACAGGAGGAGGCCACTCAGCCCCTCGAGCCTGTAATATAGGAACAGGAGGAGGCCATTCAGCCCCTTGAGCCTGTAATACAGGAACAGGAGGAGGCCATTCAGCCCCTCGAGTCTGTTCCGCCATTCAATGAGATCACGGCTGATCTGTATCTTAACTCCATCCATCCGCCTTGGTTCCGTAGCCCTTAATTCCCTTACCCAACATAAAATCTATCAATCACAGTTTTGAAATTTTCAACTGACCTCCAGCCTCAACAGCTTTTTGGGCGGGGAGAGAGTTCCAGATTTCCACTGCCCTTTGTGTGAAGAAGTGCCTCCTGACATCACCCCTGAACGGCCTGGCTCTAATTTTAAGATTCTGCCCCCTTGTTCTGGACTCCCCCCGCTCACCAGAGGAAATAGTTGATCTCTCTCTACCCTATCAACTCCTTTAATCATCTTAAATAACTCAATTAGATCACTCCTCACTCTCCTATCCTCAAGAGGTGAGTAATAAATGCTGGCCTTGCCAGTGACAGCCACGTCCCGCAAATGAATGAACAAAAAAGGATACAAGCCTAATCTATGAAACCTGTCCTCACTAAATGACTCTTTTAGTCCCGGTATTGTTCTGGTAAATCTGTGCTGCACCTCCTCAAAACATGCATTAGTTTTAATACATCTTTGTGCTGTAAGATCAGGAATCTCAGTGCTTGACAGGAGGAGATTTCTGGGCACCCAGCAGCAATATCAAACGCTTAGATTAGGTAAAGCACTGTCAAGTAGAAGAGAAAACTTGCATTTATATAGCACTTTTCACATCCTCAGGGTGTCCAAAGTTCTCCACAGCCATTTAAGTATTTTTGAAGTGTAATTTAATGAGATAGTTTGCGAACAGCAATGGATTAAATGACCAGATAATGTCCACAAACATCAACTCTCCGTAGGCGGGGAGCGATTAGTCGGTGAGTCACTCGCCTTGGCTCACTCGAGCATTTAAACATCACCTTCAACATCCCAAGGTGCTGCCCAGAGGTGTGATTCACCAGAACAATACCGGGGCTAAAAGGGTTAATTTATGGGGACAGGTTCCATACACTGGCCTTGTATTCTTCTTTTAAATTAATTCGCGAGATGTAGGCGTCGCTGGCAAGGCCAGCACTTATTGCCCATCCCTTGATTACTGAAGATTAAGGGGCGATCTAATTGAGGTGTTTAAGACGATTAAAGGACTTGAAAGGTGGACGTAAAAGATCCCATGGCAATATTTCGAAGATGAGCAGGGGAGTTCTCCCCGGTGCCCTGGGGCCAATATTTATCCCTCAATCAACATCACTAAAGTAGATTATCTGCTCATTATCACATTGCTGTTTGTGGGAGCTTGCTGTGCGCAAATTGGCATGCTGCGTTTCCCACATTAGAACAGTGACTACACTTCAAAAAGTACCTCATTGGCTGTAAAGCGCTTTGGGACGTCCTGAGGGGGTGAAAGGTGCGATATAAATGCAAATCTTTCCTTCTTTTTAAAGAAACAATACTGGAGACCGAGCCAGGGCTGGAGATATGGGGAGGGGGGTGAGCAAAAGGTTTAGTCGAAGTTAGTTTACAGAGTGACACTCACAGAGGTGTGGGAGTAGGCAGCTTGTAAACTAGGAATGATGCGAGGCACCGCGAGCTAAACAACGGAAGAGGGAATGATTTCTAAGGAAAAGGGAAAAAGTAACAGAAGCTAAGAAAGATAGAGCTTATGGGCAGGATATTCATTGGGCCGTGGAGGCGGGATTGGAGGTGTGTGGGGGGTTAAAATCCCGAAATCGGGGGGCACGAACCCATCCCGCCCCCAACCCGCCTCCATGCCAGTTTCACAGGAGGCGGGTACCCAACCCGCGCTGGGACCCGCCTCCCTGAGGCGGGAAGGGGATTAGTGCCAATTAACTGCCTGTTAACAGGTAGTTAACAGGCAGTTTTTAGCCTAATCCCTATTTTTATTGCTGACGTGTGGGATTCCCGACGGCTCCAAACCACGCCAAGTTAGCGAGGCGGACCGTCAGGCCGTCGGGCTGAAGGGCTTGGAGGGTTCGAGAGGTCCGGTGTTCAGGTAAGTGATGGGTGCATGAGTGCAGAGGTAAGTGTGTTTGGTGTGTGTAAAGTGTTTAAAGAAGTTTTACTTACATTTACTTACCTTTACAGCCTTCCTTCCTTCAGGTCTCGGGAGTCCCTCATCTCACCGGCACAGAAAGCAGAATGGCCGCGAGCTGTCAAAAGTTGCAGCATTCAGCTTATTGTTCCGGAGAGATCTCTAAATCAGCCTGAGAGGAAGGAATTAACTTAGAGTACAGATTGTCAGTGTTTGACAGCTTCAAAGAGCTGTCAAACGCTGATATTTCATCTGTCAAAAGCTTTTGACAGATGAAATGTCAATCTGTGACGTCACCTGTTGCCGGGTGGCCTTTAATTGGCCTGCTGAGCCTGCTGGGCGGGCTCAACAAGGTCAATCAAGGGAAAATCACGTGGGTTGGCTAGAACACGATGGAGGCAGGACTACAACCCCGAAAGTTGTAGTCCCGCCTCCTACACGCCTCCTCAATGAAAATCCAGCCCAATATGTCCATCATGCCTTTCACAACCTCAGGATGTCCCAAAGTGCCAATGAAGTCCTTCTGAAGTCTGGTCACTGCTGTAAAGTGGGGAAATGCAAGTTACCAGATAATAATAAATATTGGCCAGGACACCGGGGATAATCCCCCAGCTCATCTTCAAACAGTGCCATGGGATCTTTTATATCCGCCTGAGAGGGCAAACGGGACCTTGGTTTAACAACTCGTCCGAAAGACGGCACCTCCGACAGTGCAGCACTCCCTCAGCACTGCACTGGGAACGTTAGCTTAGATTACGCGTTCAAGTCTCTGGAGTGGGGCTCGAACCCACGACCTTCTGGCTCAGAGGCCAGAGTGCTGCCATGTCCGTCAAAACTATGATAAAAGCCAGAGGGGATTAGGGAATGTGAGAAAATGTAGAGAGTAGGTGATTCAAGGCGGGTGTGGGGAGGGGAAATTGTTGAAAAGTGCAGAGGTAGAGAAAATGAGAAGGCTTAGAGAGATACAATTTTCTGTGAGAGAGCGAGGTGAAGAAAGACAACAGGGAGAGAGTTCTGTTGGAGCCTCAATGGGCCAAGTAGATTTTTTTCTCATTTTGTAACACACCAGTTGAGATCCAACTTGTACAGAACCTTGGTTAGACCACACTTGGAGCAATGTGACCAGTTCCGGTCTCCATATTATAAAAAGGATAGAGAGGCACTGGTGCAAAAACAGAATTACTAGAATGATATCAGAACTGAGAGGTTATACCTATCAGGAAAGATTGAACAGGCTGGGGCTCTTTTCTCTAGAAAAGCGAAGACTGAGGGGTGACCTGATCGAGGTCTTCAAGATTATGAAAGGGTTTGATAGGTTAGACATAGAGAAGATGTTTCCACTTGTGGGGGAGGCCAGAACTAGGGGCCATAATTATAAGACAGTCACTGATAAATCCAATCGGGAATTCAGGAGAAACTTCTTTACCCAGAGAGTGGTGAGCATGTGGAACTGGCTACCACAGGGAGTGGTTGATGTGACTAGGATAGAAGTATTTAAGGGGAAGCTAGATAAACACACGAGGGAGAAAGGAATACTGTAGAAGGATTTGCTGATGGGGTGAGATGAAGAGGGGTGGGAGGAGGCTGGTGTGGAGCAGAAATACCAGCATGGACCAGTGGGGCCGAATGGCCTGTTTCTGTGCTGTACATACTTTGTAACCTTGAGATCAACTAACTAGCAAAGAAGCAAGAGCACAAACAAGCTTGTGTACAGGCTCTGCCAAGTTCTTCGATTGCGAGAGGTCAATGTGGTCACAGGGGTGGCACTGGGACATATGGGACAAATAGTGCAACATTGAGCGCTGCTCATCCATCAGCAGGAAGGACGTTGTCCAGTGAGTTGGCGCCACCGCGATTACACACCAGACTTTGTTCACTCCGATCATAAACGCTCCTTTCACTTTTGGGAAACCTCAATATCATTTACCAATGTTTTTATAATTTGTCAACCTTAATGAGATTAGATTGCATAATCTTCACTTCTCTTAACCGTTTTAATACTGGACCGTGTGAAGAAGGGGCACTGTCGACAAGAGTCCTTCAGATCACTGCCGCGGTGAATTTCTTGTTACAATACATCAACAACTTGTATTTATACAGCACCATTAACGTGGTAAAACGTCCCAAGGTGCTTCACAGGAGTCACATAAGGAGATATGAGGGCAGGTGATCAATAGCTCGGTCAAAGAGGTAGGTTTTAAGGAGCGTCTTAAAAGAGAGAGAGGTTTAGGGAGAGAATGCCAGAGCTTAGGGCCTAGGCAGTTGATTGCGGAACCTTGCTGTTTGTGGGAGCTTGCTGTGCACAAATTGGCTGCCGTGTTTCCTACATTACAACAGTGACTACCCTTTAAAAAGTACTTCATTGGCTGTGAAGTGCTTTGGGAGGTTTTGAGGTTGTGAAAGCCGCTGTAGAAATGCAAGTCTTTCTTCCTTTTAAGTGTTCTGATTAATCCAACAATGGGGCAACAACACAAAGAACGATCCCTTTTTCAAAACTCCGAGCCCAGAGAGTGCGTCAGGGCAGGACAAACCAGGGAATAACAAATTTAAGCCTAAAGTTAAATTGCCTGGATTGTGAAGGCCTATTGCCGTGCCCTGGGAATACACTCCTGCCCTATATACTGAGTTCAATCAGTTCACCAGCTCATGCCTTGGCAGTGACAACATTCACCGCACGCAAGTAAAAAATATTTCTTCAAACAGAGAAAGGAATGAAAATTCGTCCCTTTTTATGGTGCAATCCCCTCTTTGAACTTCAGCGCGATAGACCTTTTAAAAAAAAAAGTGGAATCTATCCATTTATTTGGGGGCTGAAAGAAAAGGTTGCGGTGGGGAGTTGGGGGGGGGGGGGGTGGGGTGGCGGCGGGGGGGGCAGCCTGGCAGTTTTGAGAGACAAGTTTCGGAAAAATAAAGAGGGGAAAATAAAATTTGGCAGATATTGTGAATCCGAAGTGAAAGATCTGGAGACACACAGCAAGACGCCAGAATAACCGGCGTGTCGGCGATTGAGGAGCAAGTTCCCTTTAAACGAACGATCTGCCTCTTGAAATGCTGACTTTGGTTTTGCACTTCATAGGTGCTGATGGAGCTGGCGTGATTTGCAGTTTTTATTCATAGCTTTCAGGAATGTGTGTAATGTCTAAAGAATAAGGCCCGCGCCCCATTTGTCTTTTTAACTGGGTACGTGCAGGGGTTCACTTACAGCTGGCAACACTGGGTCTGAGTGAGACAAAAGCAAAGTTATTACCAGCCATCAAGGGGTGAGAGACGAGCTTGCATTCTTGAGAACCTTAGCTTCATACTAATCCGTTGCACACTCGCTGCTCTCTGCCCTCGGTGACACGGGCATTGTTCGCTGCCTTCTGACACGAATTGCCCTCACAGATACAAGGCTGGTAACCATAGAATAGAATCATAGAATCTCTCACAGCACAGAAGGAGGCAATTCGGCCCATCGTGCCTGTGCCGGCTCTTTGAAAGAGCTCTCAAATCAGTCCCACTGCCCCCCTGCTCTTTCCCCACAGCCCTGCAAATTTCTCCTTTTCAAGTATTTATCCCAATTGAAAGTTACTATAGAATCTGCTTCCACCGCCCTTTCAGGCAGCACATTCCAGATTTATATTCTTTGTCAAATATTTATCCTCTTCCCTTTTAAAAGATATTATGAATTCCCCCACTATTTCTATATCCGAGCAACCCTCCCGCTTTCTCTCCACTTCTCCCTTTGTTTTTCTAGTGATGATCTTAAATTTAAGTTAAGATGCATGGATCATGGATCCCACGGCCTCCTGTTGGGTCACCATTAGGCGTTTAACGATGTGTTTTTCTGCGCTGTCTGCTACCCGCTAACCCAGCTGTCAATTTCACAGCATTCAGTGATCAGCCCAAGTGAGCCCTGTGCACACAAACCTCACCGTGAAGTCCAGCTCCTGAGAAAGATGTCAATACATTCCAGTCCAAACCACATCCACAATAAAACCATGACCAACTGAAGCCATTAAAGAAATTCGAAGAGCGAAGAAGGCTGGGAAACATCACCAGGTCCAGAGCAGACTGTGACCTTCTACAGCTGGTAGATGCTGAATGTAGAGACTTTCCTCCTCAATAGTTATTTCTGAAACTGCTACAGCTGTCACTTGTAATATCGTGAAATAAGAAACATAGAAACATAGAAAATTAGGAGCAGGAGTCGGCCATTCGGCCCTTCGAGCCTGCTCCGCCATTCAATATGATCATGGCTGATTATCTATCTCAATACCGTATTCCCGCTCTCTCCCCATACCCCTTGATGCCTTTTGTGTCTAGAAATCTATCTATCTCCTTCTTAAATATATTCAGTGACTCGGCCTCCACAGAATTCTGTGGTAGAGAATTCCACAGGTTCGCCACCCTCTGAGTGAAGAAATTTCTCCTCATCTCAGTCCTAAATGTCCTACCTAAGAAGGGACGAGTATGCATCCATCTACAAGATGCACTGCAGCAACTCGCCAAGGCTTCTTCGACAGCCCCTTCCAAACCTGCGACCTCTACCACCTAGAAGGACAAGGAGAGCAGGCGCGTGGGAACACCACCACCTCCAAGTTCCCCTCCAATTTACACACCATCCTGACTTGGAAATATATCAGCCGTTCCTTCATCGTCGCCGGGTCAAAATCCTGGAACTCCCTCCCTAACAGCACTGTGGGAGCACCTTCACCACACGGACTGCAGCGGTTCAAGAAGGCGGCTCACCACCACCTTCTCAAGAGCAACTAGGGACGGGCAATAAATGCCGGCCTCGCCAGCGATGCCCACATCCCGAGAATGAATTTTTTAAAATTCACACCCAGTGACATCAGCTTTTTAAACTATTTCAGCTCTGACTAACCCTTGCTGCTATCACAATGATTGAACCTTTCCCATAACACCCATTTCTCCAGATAATAAGTAGAAAACCCCAAGGAACCTGCGTTTCAAAAATTGCTCTCCTGGTGTCCATTTTACATTTTAGAAACTTCCAGAAGGTCTCCTCAAAAGCAGAGGTTAAAAAAACGCTATTGGAAAACTACAAGGGAATAAAAGGGTCCCAGTAATACCACAGAATCATAGAATAGTACAGCACAGAAGGAGGCCATTCGGCCCATCGAGTCTGTGCCGGCTCTTTCGAAGAGCAATCCAGTCAGTCCCACTCCCCCGCTCTTTCCCCATATCCCCGCAATTTTCCCTCCTTCAAGTATTTATCCAATTCCCTTTTGAAGGCTAGTATTGAATCTGTATCCACCGCCCTATCAGGCAGCGCATTACAAATCCTCACCACTCGTTGTGTAAAAAAGTTTTTCCTCATCTCGCCTCTGGGTCTTTTGCCAATCACCTTCACTCTGTGTCCACTCGTTATCGACCCTTCAGCCATTGGAAACAGTTTTTCTTTATTTACTCTGTCTAAACCCTTCATGATTTTAAACAACTCTCTCAAATCTCCTCTTAGCCTTCTCTGCTCCGAGCAGAACAACTCCAGCTTCTCCAGTATCTCCACGTGACTGGAATCCCTCATCCCTGGAACCATTCCAGTAAATCTCTTCTGCACCCTCTCCCTTCACATCCTTCCTAAATTTTGGTGTCCAGACTGCAGCTTGGGCTGAATTAGTGTCACAGAATCACAGAAACCCCACAGTGCAGATAGAGGCCATTTCGGCCCATCGAGCCTGCACCGACACGTATCCCACCCGATCCCCGTAACCCCTACACCAACACATATCCCACCCTATCCCCGTAACCCCACGTATTTAATCCCCCTAACACTAAGGGTCAATTTTTATCATAGCCAATCAACCTAACCCGCACATCTTTGGACTGTGGGAGGAAACCGGAGCACCCGGAGGAAACCCACGCAAACACGGGGAGAATGTGCAAACTCCACACAGACAGTCACCCGAGGCCGGATTCGAACCCGGGTCCCTGGCGCTGTGAGGCAACAGTGCTAACCACTATGCCACCGTGCTGTCTTATAAAGGTTTAGCATAACTTCCTGACCTTCGCACCAATTGAGGGGAAAAAAACACATTCCCTCCCGTTCCCAAAGATGCAGTGAAGCCATCTGAAAAAATAATAAAGGAATGCTGCAAATAATTCAGGTTCCAACTGTGTTGTTGCTGGATTTTATTCTGGCTAATTCAGTTTTGAGGACACACACTGCTAACAATTTAATAGACATGAGATATCAGTGCAGGAGGTGCAGGCAACACAACGTAAACTGCATAAACCTGATACGTAAGAAAGTTTTTTTTTGCGTGATAAATAATTCAAAAGAGAAACAGCAAGAGAATCAGCATGGCAGATGGAGTGCAATGTGGAGAAGTGTGAAGTGATGCACTCCATAAGAATTAGGAGCAGGAGTCGGCCGTACGGCCCCTCGAGCCTGCTCCGTCCTTCAGTAAGATCATGGCTGATCTTCGACCTCAACTCCACTCTCCCGCCCAATCCCCATATCCCTTGATTCCCCTAGAGTCCAAAAATCTATCGATCTCAGCCTTGAATACAACGACTGAGCCTCCATAACCCTCCGAGGTAGAGAATTCCAAAGATTCACCACCCTCTGAGTGAAGAAATTCCCCCTCATCTCAGTCTTAAATGGCCGACCCCTTATCCTGAGACTGTGACCCCTGGTTCTAGACTCGCCAGCCAGGGGAAACACCCTCCCTGCATCTACCCTGTCAATCCCCCTCAGAATCTTGTATGTTTCAATGAGATTACCTCTCATTCTTCTAAACTCGAGAGAGTATAGGCCCAATCTACTCAATCTCTCCTCATAGGACAACCCTCTAATCCCACTTTGGGAGGACTAATATGGAAAGACAGTATACTATAAATGGCATGATTTTGAAAATTGTAGATGAGCAGAGACCTTGGTGTGCTTATAGACAAATCCTTAAAGTTGGCCGGGCACGTTGATGAAGTGGTTAAAAAAGCATCTGGGTTACTTAGGTTTATAGATAGAGGAACAGAATATGAAAGCAAAGAGATCAGGCTCGAACTTTATAAATCACTGGTTAGGCCTCAGCTATTGTGGACAATTCTGGGCCCCACACTTGAGGAAAGATGGAAAGGCCTTAGAAAGGGTAGAGAGGAGGTTTACCAGGATGTTACCAGGGATGAGGAACTTCAGTTATGAGGAGCAGCTGGAAAAGTTAGGACTGTTCTCCTGGGAACGGAGAAGGTGAAGAGGCGACCTAATAGAGGTCTTCAAGATGATGAGAGGTTTGGGTAGAGTAGAGAGAGAGAAAATTTACCCTCGGGCGAGTGGGTCAATAACCAGAGGTCATAGATTCAACATCATTGGCAAAAGATCTCGAGGAGGGATGAGGAGAATTTTTTTCACTCAGAGAGTCGTGGGGATCTGGAACGCTGGTGGAAGCGGATTCCACCAATAATTTTTAAAGGGAGCGGGACGGGTTCTGGAGGACGAGGAATTGACAGGGTTACGGACAAAAAGCGGGGGGGGGGTGGGACTGAGCACGATGGATCGTTCAAAGAGCCAGCATGGGCACGACGGGTCGAATGGCCTCCTCCTGTGCTGTAAGATTCTATGGCCTAGAAATTCACTAGCCTTAGCGCCGCTTTTGAGGCGCTAGAGGGACTAGCGCCAGAGTTATGGCCAGTTGAAAAATTCCCTGGGGCCCTAAAGCGGCGTTGCACCGGTAGCGCTGCGCCGGCACCGATGACGTCATCGGTGTGCGCAGCGTCCCGGTTGCCATGCCGACGGGCCCCAGCGCCGAAATTCAGTTGCGGCCGCCTCGCCCGTGGCAGCCGCAACTAAGACTCTGGCAACCAAGTTAGCGCCGGCGCATTAAGGTCGCGCGGCGTCCGGCCGCTTTCCCGCCGGCCGCCTGCCCGCACCTCCCTCCCCGGACTCCTCCACCCCCCCCCCGTGGAACAGATGCGTCTGGCCTGCAAGCCCGGCACTTGTCCGAGGTGCCGGGCTCATTTTTGAAAAAATCAAACGGCCAGCGATCGGGTGAAGGCAGCGCCTCCTTAACGGGAGGAGGAGGCCTGCACTTCCCCAGCCTGCCGCACCGCATCGGGTGCCGCAGCGCCGGATTAGCGCCGCAATTCGGCACTCAGCGCCCATTGGGAGGCACTCACGCCCGCCAGTAGCGCCGGCAGCCGTCTGGGCGCGGCGCTACTGAATTTTTGGCGCGCGCAAGGGAATTAGCGCCGGCGCTAAATTTCCGGCGCTAAAGCCCTGGCGCGGCGTCAACTCAATTTCTAGGCCCATGATTCTAATTTTAGGTTTGGATCCTCAGAGACAAGAGGCCCAAGAGTGAGAGTGAGAGAGAGACAGTTGCGGGCTGGAGATGACCATAGTCCGGAAAAGTGTTTATCGTTGAAGAGTTGGTACATAGCCGACTCCCACAGAAGGTGAAGCGGGTGATCTGTGTACCACGGATTTCATCTATCTCACCGACATAATGTAAAGTCTCCAATTCCCCCTTATCGGCAACTTCCAGAGACTAAGGTTGATTTATGAAGTGAATCTTTGCTCTGCATCAATGTCAGTTTTTTTTGTTGCATTTTATGCCATTATTTTGATTCCTTCACACACATACCTTTCAATCATTCTTACAAAATGTTCTAGTTTGAGGTTCCGGATTCAGGGTGTGGTGTGTTAGGAAATAATTAATCCTAGCCAGGATGTCGCATTGTACATACTTGATGAAAATATTCTGAGGTGAATTCGTGAAAGAATTTCCAGCCTGCCAAGTTTGATTTTTTTTTTGGTGCAGAGAAGGTTCTGGATGGTTCCTTTTTATCTACATTTGTTTAAAGAAGTGTTGCTTGTTGAAACCTAACCTCTCCTTGCAGATATGAGAAAGGAGGTGCATTTAGAAAAGGTTATCTGTGGTATGTTTTACACTCAGATGGTGGTGAACCTGTGGAATTCTCTACCACAGAAGGCTATGGAGGACAAGTCACTGAATATATTTAAGGAGGGGATAGATAGATTTCTAGATACAAAAGGCATCAAGGGGTATGGGGAGAGAGCGGGAATATGGTATTGAGATAGAGGATCAGCCATGATCATATTGAATGGCGGAGCAGGCTCGAAGGGCCGAATGGCCTGCTCCTATTTTTCTGTTTCTTCCAATCCGGCCTTTCTGGCTGAGTGAGGAATAGTCTACAGTTTAATGTGGGCAACTACAGGTACTAGCAAATAGCATCGCACTAAACCTCGCCAGCACTTTAATATTAACACACAGCTGATGCCAGTGATGTGCCAACATTATTTGTGTAGCAGTGCAGGTGAGGGGTGCGGTCTATTGTTACCTCTGTGGTCTGGGGGTAAGGGGAAGATTGCAGGGTGGGCAGAACCCCACCAACAACAACAATAACTTATATTTACATAGCGCCATCGACATAATAAAACGTCCCAAGGCGCTTCACAGGAGCGTTATCAAAATAAGTAAATAAATAAATAAAAAATTGTCACCGAGCCACATAAGGAGATGTTACAAAGAAAGAATTGCATTTATATAGCGCTTTTCACGACCACCGGACGTCCCAAAGCACTTTACAGCCAATGAAGTACTTTTTGGAGTGTAGTCACTGTTGTAATGTAGGAAACGCGGCAGCCAATTTGCGCACAGCAAGCTTCCACAAACAGCAATGTGATAATGACCAGATAATCTGTTTTTGTTAGGTTGATAGCCAAAAGCTTGGCCGAAGAGGCAGGTTTAAAGGAGTGTCTTAACAGAGGAAAGAGAAGTGCAGAGGGAATTCCTAGGCAGCTGAAGGCATGGCCGCCATTGGTGGAGCATTTAAAATCGGGGATGTGCAAAAGGCCAGAACAGGCGGAGCACAGAGGTGTAGGGGGATTATAGGGCTGGAGGAGATTACAGAGATAGGGAGGGGGCGAGGCCATGGAGGGATTGGAAAACAAGGATGAGAATTTTAAAATCGAGGCATTGCTAAACTGGGAGCCAATGGAAGTCAGCGAACGCAGTGAATCAAAGGCAGGCATCTAGCTGACTGTCACCACTTCCAGCGCGAGTCATACAAGAGGACCACCTCCTGGAAGGAGTCTCGTGTGTACCACCAGGTTCAGGAAAGCAGGCCTGCGCCCGTTGGACTGTGAACAGACTCTTTGTTACCCCATTGCATGATTGTCGACTGTCTGTTAAACAGCCTTTTTCTCCCCCCCATTCCCAATAGTTTTAAGAATAATAAATCACGGTGAAAATAAAACACAACGCTCCCTATGGTTTTTCTCCTGGGTTGGTGCTGGCAGCAGTGTCCGGGAGCTCAATCTTTAGTTCCTTGGAGACTCCAGGACAAGCTTGGAGGGTTACCGACCCTATTTCAAGGCCACCTTCTTTCCACCGTGCACAGCATTGTAAAAGCAACGAGATGCCACACAATTGTGGTCTTGCCTGCAGGCAGAAACTGAGCTGCCCCATGGCCTTTAAAGCCATCCCCTCACACGGTCTATCACATTTTCCATGAGTCAGTTACACTCCTGTTGTGAGCAGCAGATTGCACCCCCCCACGAGACCATAAGGAGCTGTAGTTCCTGCGGAAGTACGGCCTGTGGTTTTACCTGCGTGTGCTCAGCACTGTTCTCCGCTGCCCCCCCCCCCCCACTGCACCCCCCCCCACCCACCGGCCCCCACGCACCCCGAGAGTGCCTCTGAAGTACCATCGAGCAATTAAGAGAGTGCGATTGAGAAACGAGCTGCTAACAACCGTGTGAGAGCCATTCTGAGGAGGCAGCAGTGCCTGTCCCTGATCGGCAGATGGGCAACCCTCTCGCCAAGGCACTCCAATCATTCATCAATTATTGACAAGATTGCAGGGAGAAAGTCGACGCTTAGATCAAGTGACATGCCAAGAAACAAAAGGGAACGATACCGTGCGTTCAGACACTTGTCAGTAATAAAAGAAAAGATTAAACTCCGAGTAAGAAAAGCATTGTGTGATATAACGTGTGTGCCTGGCTGTATGGCAGGTTAATATTACTTTCACAGAGCGGCAGGTAGGAGATCAGTACAATCAGTGATGGATTGCAGAAGCTCAGTCTAACAATCCTCCCACTTCTATCCTCTGCCCGTATGCCTACTGCGATTCCTCAGCCCCCGCCACCGCCCTCCGCTCTGCTTAAACTCTGCACTATAATGAACGCTTCTCCGCACCTGCAGATACACAGCACCTTGAAACTCTGTGTGGCTTGGAGAGACTACAGCAGCTGGGGCTGTTCTCCTTTGAGCAGAGAGCGTTAAGGCTTAATAGAGGCGAAAGAAAAAAAAAACAAAAGAAAGAGAAAAATGAAAGATTTACATTTCTCCGGCGTCTTTCACCACCTCAGGACGTCCCAAAGCGCTTCACAGCCAATGAAGTTCTTTTTGAAGTGGAGTCACTGTTGTAATGTGGGAAACGCGGCAGCCAGTTTGTGCACAGCAAGACCCCACAAACAGCCAATGACCAGTTTTAGTGATGTTGCTCGAGGAATAAAGAGAACAGTGGGGGAAATTCCCCCGCTCTGCTTAGAAATAATGCCGTGGGATTTTTTAACGTCCACCTGAGAGAGCAGACGGGGCCTCGGTTTAACGTCTCATCTGAAAGATGGCACCTCCGACAGTGCAGCGCTCCCTCAGCACTGCGCTGGGAGCGTCAGCTTAAATTATGGGCTCAAGACCCTGGAGTGGGGCTTAAACCCACAACCTTCTGACTCAGAGACAAGAGTGCTACCAACTGACACTACAGTATGAAGGCAGTCTCTATCAATAATATGTGCACACTCGCTGCTCATTGTGCTCCACACAGGAACATTCGCTAGTTAACTCATTTCTAATCAATAGTACCATCAAAGGGATATACTGTATTACTGAGAATCCAAATTAGTGCTGGTGAGGGGTAGCTGAGTTGGGGCCCTTGGGTCCTTTTGTTTCTTATGTTTATCCTGTTTGAATTTTGTGAGCCTGGAGGTTTGGAGAGGGCTGTTGTTGCGTCACGGGATCAATCCTAAACCAGAACACCAGGATCACATACAACTTACAGCACAGAAACAGGCCATTCGGCCCAACTGGCCCATGCTGGCTCCACACCAGCCTCCTGCTCAAAATCGGATGTCGTGTTTGGCCTACCTACCAACAGTGACCACAACTTCAAGAGTAGCCGAGTGGCTGTGAAGCGCTCTGTGCATGGTTCTGGTCTTCTTATCCGAGGAAGAATATACTTGCCTTGGAGGCGGTGCAATGAAGGTTCACTAGATTGATTCCTGGGATGAGAGGATTGTCCTATGAGGAGAGATTGAGTAGATTGGGCTGATACTCTCTGGAGTTTAGAAGAATGAGAGGTGATCTCATTGAAACATATAAGATTCTGAGAGGGCTTGATAGGGTGGATGATGAGAGGCTGTTTCCCCCTGTCTGGAGAGTCTAGAACCAGGGGTCACAGTCTCAGGATAAGGGGTCGGCCATTTAGGACTGAGATGAGGAGGAATTTCTTCACTCAGAGGGTTGTGAATCTTTGGAATTCTCTACCCCAGAGGGCTGTGGAGGCTCAGTCGTTGAGTATATTCAAGACAGAGATCGATAGATTTTTGGATATTAAGGGAATCGAGGGACATGGGAATAGTGCAGGAAAGTGGAGTTGAGGTCGATGATCAGCCGTGATCTTATTGAATGGCGGAGCAGGCTCGAGGGGCCATATGGCCAAATCCTGCTCCTAATTCTTATGCTCTTACGGGATGTCCTGAGGATCTACAAGATGCTACATATAAATGCAAGCTCTTTTCTTGCTAACAAGCTTGTAAGCTTTGCATTCAGTAGGCTCCTGGGCTTAATGGGTAGCAACGGGGCAGGTGGTGAAAGATTTACTACCTCTGATAACAAGGGAGGTGAACTACAGGCAGGGCACTTGACACAAGCAGCAGCTTGGCTACAACCTTCTACTTGTGTTGTGTTTTCCCTGTCCTGAAGTAAAACAGATAATAAAAGGTCCTGACACAGGATTTAGAGGACAGAGTGAGCCAGACTGACTGGACGTCTTTTTTGTTGTTGACCTCTTAGGTTCTGTAGGCTTGACCTCATTTGGAATCTGTGCAGAATTGAAGATATCTGAGGTGGGGGAAGTTCCACCTGATGCAGCGCCATGTGGCTCGTGGCACGATGACTGGGTGCCAAGCTTCACTTAACCGAGAAGCTGTCATCCACCTGACCAGGTGCTGAAAATATCGTCTAAACAATCCTGCATCCAATTCCATGTCACGCCCTGTGCTGACAGCTGCTGTCTGTAGCCTACATCTTTTTCCTTTCCGCACCTGGCTGTGAGATAGTTTTTATATTACATAGAATTACGTAGAATTTACAGCACAGAAACAGGCCATTCGGCCCAACTGGTCTGTGCCGGTGTTTATGCTCCACGCGAGCCTCCTCCCCACCCCTCCTCATCTCACTCCTCATCTCACTATCAGCATATCCTTCTATTCCTTTCTCCCTCATGTGTTTATCTAGCTTCCCCTTAAATGTATCTATACTATTCGCCTCAACCACTCCCTGTGGTAGCGAGTTCCACATTCTCACCACTCTCTGGGTAAAGAAGTTTCTCCTGAATTCCCGATTGGATTGATTAGTGACCATCTTGTATTGATGATGTGGCTTGTAATTATTCACCAGTTTGTTCCTACAATACTTTTGTCGCTTGATGCTTGAGATACGAAGGACAATGTTGGTGTCATGGTGCATAGCTAACATTTGAGAAAATGAAGCTACGGAAATTAAAATGGGTGGGGGTCATTTTCAAACAGGCGTGCCGTTCTGAGAAGAGGCAAGGTGCCATTTCCCGGCTTTTTCAAAATCATCTCCAATTGAGACCATCTGCCTCTCTCAACTCTAGTAGTCCGGGGTGAACCAGGCTTGATAGCAGAGGCCAGGAGTCAGTCTAGGTTGTGCCTATTTGGTCTCCGAGTTGCCATGAGGCAACAGATCTGGAAGTTGCTGAAGGTTGAAGGAGTAATGGGAAGTAGATGACCTGGAGATAGTGAACTTTTTTAGTCCAAAGGGGATATCTGAGATGTTAGAAATGTGATGTCTCCATCATGACTTTGGGGGATTATTTTGACTTTGGGTGATGGTGTAAAACAATCGATATCAATTCAGCCGCCCATTAAACATCTCCCAATTATCGTTTCTATTGACTTCAATGAAAACCAGGAGAAATGTATAATGGGAGGTTGAATCAATATCACCCGATGTTGTTCTGTTGACAATCCCAGTAAAGTGCCTCTCAGGACACAATAAAAGAACTGCGGTAATCGGAAACCAAAACAGAAATTGCTGGAAACACTCAGCAGGTCAGTCAGAATCTCCGGAGCGACACAACGGGGTCTCGCTCTGAAGTGTTAACTTGTCTGTTCTCTCCACAGATGTTGACTGACTGACTATTTAAACTAAAAAAAGACTTGCATTTCTCCAGCACCTTTCACGAACTCAGGACGTCTCAAAGCGCTTTACAGCCAATGAAGTATTTTTGAAGTGGCGTCACTGTTGTAATGTAGGAAACGCAGCAGCCAACCTGCACACAGCAAGCTCCCACAAACAGCAATGTGATAATGACCAGATAATCTGTTTTTAATTTTGTTGATTGAGGGATCAATATTGGCCCCAGGACACCGGGGAGAACTCCCTTGCTTTTCTTTGAAATGGTGCCACGGGATCTTTTACGTCCACCTGAGAGAGCAGACGGGGCCTCGGTTTAATGTCTCATCTGAAAGACGGCACCTCTGACAGTGCAGCACTCCCTCAGTACTGCCCCTCCGACAGTGCGACGCTCCCTCAGTACTGCCCCTCCGACAGTGCGACGCTCCCTCAGTACTGCCCCTCCGACAGTGCGGCGCTCCCTCAGTACTGCCCCTCCGACAGTGCGGCACTCCCTCAGTACTGTCCCTCCGACAGTGCGGCGCTCCCTCAGTACTGCCCCTCCGACAGTGCGGCGCTCCCTCAGTACTGACCCTCCGACAGTGCGACGCTCCCTCAGTACTGCCCCTCCGACAGTGCGGCGCTCCCTCAGTACTGCCCCTCTGACAGTGCGGCGCTCCCTCAGTACTGCCCCTCCGACAGTGCGACGCTCCCTCAGTACTGCCCCTCCGACAGTGCGGCGCTCCCTCAGTACTGCCCCTCTGACAGTGCGACGCTCCCTCAGTACTGCCCCCTGACAGTGCGGCGCTCCCTCAGTACTGCCCCTCCGACAGTGCGACGCTCCCTCAGTACTGCCCCTCCGACAGTGCGGTGCTCCCTCAGCACTGCACTGGAGAGTCAGCCTGGATTTTAGTGCTCAAGTCTCTGGAGTGGGACTTGAACCCACAACCTTCTGACTCAGACCGAGCTGACACACAAAAAAAGCTGGAATGCAAAGGGGAGGAAGTGAGGCTTCAGTTGTACAGAGCTCTGGTCAGACCCCATCTGGACACTGTGTTCAGTTCTGGGCCCTGCACCTCAGGAGGGGGAGCAGCCCAGATTCACCAGAATGATACCCGGGGACTAAAAGGGCTAAATTATGAGGACAGGGTGCACAGACTGGGCTTGTATTCGCTCGAGTAGAGGAGAGTGAGGGATGATCTGATCAAGGTGTTTAAAATGATAAAAGGGAATTGATAAGGTAGAGAGAGAGAAGCTATTTCCTCTGGTGGGGGGAGTCCAGAACAAGGGGGCAGAACCTCAAAATTAGAGCCAGGCCGTTCAAGGGTGATGTCAGGAAGCATTTCTTCACAAAGGGTGGTGGAAATCTGGAACTCTCTCCCCGAAAAGTCTGTCAAGGCTGGGGGTTCAATTGGAGCTTTCAAGACTGGGATTGATAGACTTTTGTTAGGTAAGGGAATCAAGGGCTATGGAGCTAAAGGGAGTAAATAGCACTGAGATACAGATCAGCCATGATCTAATTGAATGGTGGAACAGGCTGGAGGGGCTGAATGGCCTCCTCCTGTTCCTATAGAGCTGAAACACAGATTCAAGCGTAGAAGTTCTTGCAGCCCGACTGCCACTTTTGGAACAATGTGTATCAGGGGAGCATGAGGCTAATCAGTGTAGGAAAAGGTTATGGGAAGTGACTGCAATAACCCGAGTGATTAATCTTCCCTGAAGTACTGCAAAAAATACCACCCTAAAACTGAAAGGTGTCATCTAAGAGCGCCAGGAGGCAGAATGAATTACCTTCCCCTGCTAAAAATGGCTTGTGGGAGTTTCCGTGCATTCTGAAACTGTGCTTTGGAGATCGATATCAGTATGAAACAGCCAGTTAGTTTCTGCACTGCTTCGCACACGGAGAAAGCCACTTTTCTGTCAACCCAGCCAAATAGAGGCCCAACTCCGTCTGTACAGCACTGATTCATTTCCCTTATTCCAAGCCCAATGATTTATTCACGCCATGGCCATTTGCAACGCCATTGGCAACTTCCTTCGCTCGAGACCGGCACTCTCACACATGGAAGAATGGTAAAGCAGAACTTTCTCAACACTTACTTCCTCTCAGCTCAAACCAGCAAGGCTTCAAGGCTAGACTGTGAAAGAGCCTCGCTAAGTGTGGGGCACTTTTATATCGGAGGGCCCTGGGATAGTACAACTCAAAAGTGAAAGAGCGAGGGGTTTTGATAGAGTAAGAAACTGTTTCCACTGGCAGGAGGGTCGGTAACCAGAGGACACAGATTTAAAATAAATTGGCAAAAGAAATAGGGGAACAATTAGGAGAATTTTTTTTCACACAGCGAGTTGTTGTGATCTGGAATGCGCTGCCTGAAAGGACGGAAGAAGCAGATTCAATAGTAACTTTCCTAAGGGAATTGGATAAATATTTGTAACGGAAAATATTTGCAGGGCTCTGGGGAAAGAGCAGGGGGGAGTGGGACTAATTGAAGAGCTCTTTCAAAGAGCCGGCACAGGCACGATGGGCCGAATGGCCTCTTTTTGTGCTGTATGCTTCTATCAACTTGCATTTATATAGCTCCTTTTGCGCCCCCAGGACACACTAAAGTGTTTCACCGCCAATGAAGTACTTTTTGAAGTGTAGTCGCTGTTGTAATGTAGGAAACGCGGCCGCCAATTTGCGCAGAGCAAGCTCCCACAGACAGCAATGATCAGATTGAATGGCGGAACAGGCTCGAGGGGCTGAGTGGCCTCCTCCTGTTGCTCTGTTGGTTTGAGGGTAATCTGAGCAAGGCGATTCTTACCTTTGTCGGGTGCTAGGCATGTACAACCGAACAGAGTGACGTCCTCCACCTTGAAGTCAGAGTTAATGGGGTAGTGGTGGGACAGCTTAATCATCTTCTTGAAGGCATCGTAGATGAAGATGAAGCTGATCAACGATGAGAACCCTTCCTCGGTGAAGCGGGTGAAATACTGGACCAAGAAACTGGCATCAGTGGCAACCAGGATGAGACAGAAGAAGGCCGACCACAAGCCAATCCACAGACGGAACTCAAGGTAGTCAAAACTGTTGTCTCTGGAAGAGATATTAAGACGAGTTTGGTTCAAAGTTATCAAAATGTGCATGCCCAGAGAGATAGCAAAAGACACAACTTAAAACAAGTGCATCGCTTCAGTACTTCATTGAGTCCTCAATTCCAATAAGTTGATCAACTGAATTTCAATGTAACGGACTGTGACAGTATAAACCTCCAGTTGTAACGTATGTGCAGAGCATTCTGTGCAGAAAACAAGTTAACATCGACAGGAAAAATTTAACTGAAAGAAAATCACAAAAGTGTAACCGTATCTATACCCTGATTTAATTATATAGAATGTACAGCACAGGAACAGGCCATTCGGCCCAACTGGTCCGTGCCAGTGTTTATGCTCCACACGAGCCTCCTCCCACCCCTCTTCATCTCATTCCATCGGCATATCCTTCTATTCCTTTCTCCCTCATGTGTTTATCCAGCTTCCCCTTAAATGCATCTATACTATTCGCCTCAACCACTCCCTGTGGTAGTGAGTTCCACATTCTCACCACTCTCTGGGGAAAGAAGTTTCTCCTGAATTCCCCATTGGATTTATTAGTGACTATCTTATATTTGTGGCCTCTAAGTTTTGGTCTCCCCCACAAGTGGAAACATCTTCTCTACATCGACCCGATCGAACCCTTTCCAAATTGAAACCTAATTCATGAGGTAGCAATAATGTAACGGCAGCGTTTATTACGATTTAGAGATATCGGGGTACGTTCTATGACTATTACTCCTGGAACAAAGATTTGTGTGACAGGAGTATGCATCGGGTGAAGGGGTCAGCGCCCTGAATTCACAGCCCACACCATTTCTTGTCATTTGTAACAACTTGCCTTTATACAGCACCTTCAACCGAATAAAATGTCCCAAGGCACTTCACAGGAGTGATTGCGCAAGAGGCCAGAATTGGAGGAGCGCAGAGATCTCGGAGGGTTGTTGTGGGGCTGGAGGAGGTTACAGGCGTGTGGAGGTGGGGTGTGGGGGGGGGGGGGTTGGGGGCGAGGAGGCCACAGAGGGATTTGAACACGAGGATGAGAATTTTAAAATCGAGGCGTTGCCGAACCAGGAGCCAATGTCGGTCAGCGAGCACAGGGGGTGATGGGTGAACGGGACTGGGTGTGAGTTAGGACACGGGGCAGTGAGCACAGGGGGTGATGGGTGAACGGGACTGGGTGTGAGTTAGGACACGGGGCAGTGAGCACAGGGGGTGATGGGTGAACGGGACTGGGTGTGAGTTAGGACACGGGGCAGTGAGCACAGGGGGTGATGGGTGAACGGGACTGGGTGTGAGTTAGGACACGGGGCAGTGAGCACGGGGTGATGGGTGAACGGGACTTGGTGCGAGTTAGGACACGGGGCAATGAGCACAGGGGTGATGGGTGAACGGGACTTGGTGTGAGTTAGGACACGGGGCAGTGAGCACAGGGGGTGATGGGCGAACGGGACTGGGTGTGAGTTAGGACCTGGGGCAGTGAGCACAGGGGGTGATGGGCGAACGGGACTGGGTGTGAGTTAGGACACGGGGCAGTGAGCACAGGGGGTGATGGGTGAACGGGACTGGGTGTGAGTTAGGACACGGGGCAGTGAGCACGGGGTGATGGGTGAACGGGACTGGGTGTGAGTTAGGACACGGGGCAGTGAGCACAGGGGGTGATGGGCGAACGGGACTCGGTGCGAGTTAGGACACGGGGCAGTGAGCACAGGAGGTGATGGGTGAACGGGACTGGGTGTGAGTTAGGACACGGGGCAGTGAGCACAGGGGGTGATGGGTGAACGGGACTGGGTGTGAGTTAGGACACGGGGCAGTGAGCACAGGGGGTGATGGGTGAACGGGACTTGGTGTGAGTTAGGACATGGGGCAGTGAGCACAGGGGGTGATGGGTGAACGGGACTCGGTGTGAGTTAGGACACGGGGCAGTGAGCACAGGGGGGTGATGGGTGAACGGGACTGGGTGTGAGTTAGGACACGGGGCAGTGAGCACAGGGGGTGATGGGTGAACGGGACTGGGTGTGAGTTAGGACACGGGGCAGTGAGCACAGGGGGTGATGGGTGAACGGGACTTGGTGTGAGTTAGGACATGGGGCAGTGAGCACAGGGGGTGATGGGCGAACGGGACTCGGTGTGAGTTAGGACACGGGGCAGTGAGCACAGGGGGGTGATGGGTGAACGGGACTGGGTGTGAGTTAGGACACGGGGCAGTGAGCACAGGGGGTGATGGGTGAACGGGACTTGGTGTGAGTTAGGACCCGGGGCAGTGAGCACAGGGGGTGATGGGCGAACGGGACTGGGTGTGAGTTAGGACACGGGGCAGTGAGCACAGGGGATGATGGGCGAACGGGACTCAGTGCGAGTTAGGACACGGGGCAGTGAGCACAGGAGGTGATGGGTGAATGGGACTGGGTGTGAGTTAGGACACGGGGCAGTGAGCACAGGGGGCGATGGGTGAACGGGACTGGGTGCGAGTTAGGACACGGGGCAGTGAGCACGGGGTGATGGGTGAACGGGACTGGGTGTGAGTTAGGACACGGGGCAGTGAGCACAGGGGGTGATGGGTGAACGGGACTTGGTGCGTGTTAGGACACGGGGCAGTGAGCACAGGGGGTGATGGGTGAACGGGACTTGGTGTGAGTTAGGACACGGGGCAGTGAGCACAGGGGGTGATGGGCGAACGGGACTCGGTGTGAGTTAGGACACGGGGCAGTGAGCACAGGGGGGTGATGGGTGAACGGGACTGGGTGTGAGTTAGGACACGGGGCAGTGAGCACAGGGGGTGATGGGTGAACGGGACTGGGTGTGAGTTAGGACACGGGGCAGTGAGCACAGGGGGTGATGGGTGAACGGGACTGGGTGTGAGTTAGGACACGGGGCAGTGAGCACAGGGGGTGATGGGTGAACGGGACTGTGTGTGAGTTAGGACACGGGGCAGTGAGCACGGGGTGATGGGTGAACGGGTCTGGGTGTGAGTTAGGACACGGGGCAGTGAGCACAGGGGGTGATGGGTGAACGGGACTGGGTGTGAGTTAGGACACGGGGCAGTGAGCACAGGGGGTGATGGGTGAACGGGACTGGGTGTGAGTTAGGACACGGGGCAGTGAGCACAGTGGGTGATGGGTGAACGGGACTTGGTGCGAGTTAGGACACGGGGCAGTGAGCACAGGGGGTGATGGCTGAACGGGACTTGGTGTGAGTTAGGACACGGGGCAGTGAGCACAGGGGGTGATGGGCAAACGGGACTCGGTGTGAGTTAGGACACGGGGCAGTGAGCACAGAGGGGTGATGGGTGAACGGGACTGGGTGTGAGTTAGGACACGGGGCAGTGAGCACAGGGGGTGATGGGTGAACGGGACTGGGTGTGAGTTAGGACACAGGGCAGTGAGCACAGGGGGTGATGGGTGAACGGGACTGGGTGTGAGTTAGGACATGGGGCAGTGAGCACAGGGGTGGTGGGTGAACGGGACTGGATGTGAGTTAGGACACGGGGCAGTGAGCACAGTGGGTGATGGGTGAACGGGACTGGGTGCGAGTTAGGAGACGGGGCAGCGGAGTTTTGGGTGGGTTGACGTTTACGGAGGGTGGAAGATGGGAGGCCGGCCAGGGGCACGTTGGTATAGTAACCTGCAGACGCATGTTCCTGATGGGCACTCCCGTCGCACGAAGCTCAGCGCTGGGAGCACTAAACTGTAAAGTGGTCTCATCAACTCTCACGTCAAAAGACTCGCTTTATAAAACCAATCTACTACAACACTGTCCTACATTGTTTGCTGCTCCTTCAGCATCAGGCAAACCATATAAAAGATCCCCTCAATAACATACTTGTGCACTCCTCACTGTACAGGGAGTCAGTCTGGTTTGGAAATACAGGACAATTTACCGTTATTTTATCGTGAGGCGTTTTGTTTTTTTTATCAGGAGAACCACATGAATCAGAACTTGAAACATTTCTACTCGTGGAAAAGGCTTTGCCCATTATTGTTTCCTGGGAAGTCTCTCCATCATCACATTTATTCGCAGATCCTATCAGTGCGTGCGAGAATGGAACTAGATCCCGGCGAAAATGGGAATGACAAAGGCGACATTTTCTCACATCTGAAAAAAGCCATTGTCCAAATGTCGACGGTTAAGGTTGTGCAGTGGCAACCAACCCTCGACTAAAAGGGTCTCCTCTTACTCCATGTGCACGACTCCGTGTACTGGCAAACACGCCGAGATTATCCTTCCGAGGCAGCATTCCTTTGTCCCGGTTTGACGGGGCCTCACAGCCAGATCACTCTGAAGGAAACTGTGAATTTGTTAGAGCCTGTACAACAGCTTCCTGTGAGTGCTTTAACTCAGTAAACTCTCACTGAGGTTTCCTTTAGCTCGGAGCTCTGTAATTGGGGGCGATTTTGACTCCCCCTTTGCACGGTGTTAACGGGGCCGTAAGAATGTCAATTCTCCACCCCACAGGTATATTCATTTCATTCTTTAGTGATTCCAACCACACCACAGGCTAAACGTCCTCCAGCATTTCCTGTCCCGAGAGCTCTCGTCATTTCCACCTTTGCCCAAGTCATCTTCCTTCTCATGAACCGCAAGTGTATGTCCAATAATGGACCTTTCTCCTGACAGATGGAGCTGTTTATCCTTCATTTCGAAGGTGGCCACACCATTTCCATTAGCCTCCACGTTGCCAAGATCACCCACATGTCTTTCTTGCGGTCGGTTGCTTAACTGTCCCGTTAATACTGGCGATGCAGCCGCCGCCATTTTGAAAGGGGCTCCAAAGCACCTGCCTGTTTCGGGTGATAGGCCCTTTTTTAACATGGAAATCCTGTGATGTCACTAGGGCGCCGGTTGCCTTTATTTGGGCGGAGCCTGCGCCATGCTCACTACGACCAGCTCATAAGAACATTAGAAGTAGGAGCAGGAGTAGGCCATACGGCCCCTCGGGCCTGCTCCGCCATTCAATAGGATCATGGCTGATCCGAACCTAGGCTCACGTCCACTTCCCTGCCCGCTCCCCGTAACCCCTAATTCCCTTATCAGCTAGGAAACTGTCTATCTCCATTTTAAATTTATTTAATGTTGCAGCTTCCACAGCTCTCTGGGGTAGCAAATTCCATAGATTTACTACCCTCTGAGTGAAGAAGTTTCTCCTCATCTCAGTTTTGAAAGGGCAGCCCCTTATTCTAAGATTATGCCCCCTAGTTCTAGTCTCACCCATCAGTGGAAACATCCTCACCGCATCCACCCGATCAAGCCCCCTCACAACCTTATATGTTTCGATAAGATCGCCTCTCATTCTTCTGAACTCTAATGAGTAGAGTCCCAACCTACTCAACCTTTCTCATACGTCAACCCCCTCATCTCCGGAATCAACCAAGTGAACCTTCTCTGAACCGCCTCGAGAGCAAGTATATCTTTTCTTAAATATGGAAACCAAAACTGCACGCAGTATTCCAGGTGTGGCCTCACCAATACCCTGTATAACTGAAGCAAGACTTCCCTGTTTTTATACTCCATCCCCCTTGCAATAAAAGCCAAGATTCCATTGGCCTTCCTGATCACCTGCTGCACCTGCATACTAACTTTTTGTGTTTCATGCACCAGGACCCCCAGATCCCTTTGTACTGTAGCACTTTGCAGTTTCTCTCCATTTAGATAATAACTTGCTCTTTGATTTTTTCTGCCAAAGTGCATAACCTCACACTTTCCAACATTATATTGCATCTGCCAAATCTCTGCCCACTCACTTAGCCTGTCTATGTCCTTTTGCAGGTTTTTTATGTCCTCCTCACTCACTGCTTTCCCTCCCATCTTTGTATCGTCGGCAAACTTGGATATGTTGCACTTGGTCCCTTCCTCCAAATCATTAATATAGATTGTAAAGAGTTGGGGTCCCAGCACTGACCCCTGCGACAGAATGGAAAAGGTTAAGTGTTGAATTATTTTCCTGAGTCCCCCAGAGGGGGAGGAGAAGGAGAAGGAGTGCTAACCTTGGCCGCTGATGCCCTGGGGAACCCTCCACAATCACGACCCCCTAACCCAGCCCAATGACCTCAAGTTTACGGAGGGTAGAATGTGGGAGGCCGGCCAGGAGTGTGTTGGAATAGTCAAGTCCAGAGGTAACAAAGGCATGGATGAGGGTTTCAGCAGCAGATGAGCTGAGGCGGGGGCGGAGACAGGCGATGTTACGGAGGTGGAAGCAGGCGGTCCTGGTGATGGAGAGGATTGATATTCTTCGGAAATTAGCCAATAGCTTGTTGGAAGTGAAGCGCCAAAGAGAAGTAACGAGAATATTTATGAACAACACAACCGGCGAAGACAGATCTGGTCACTGGCAGCCGAGAGAGATTGGTCATGAACTATCCTTGTGCAGTTAGACATGAACACACACAAGTTCTCATTTCTGCTCTTTCAGCTTCAGAAGTACTTTTCATTTCATTCTGCTGGGCTGGCAAGATAGACACTGTGTGTAGTCTTTGCTTCTTATCATAGAATCATAGAAATTTACCGCACAGAAGGAGGCCATTCGGCCCATCGTGCCCACACCGGCTGAAGAAGAGCTCTCCAGCCTAATCCCACTTTCCAGCTCTTGGTCCGTAGCCCTGCAGGTTACGGCATTTCAAGTGCATATCCAAGTACTTTTTAAATGTGATGAGGGTTTCTGCCTCGACCACCCTTTCAGGCAGTGAGTTTCAGACCCCCACCACCCTCTGGGTGAAAAAAGTTCTCCTCAACTCCCCGTTAATCCTTCTACCAATTACTTTAAATCTCTGCCCCCTGGTTATTGACCTCTCTGCTAAGGGAAATAGATCCTTTCTATCCACTCTATCTGGGCCCCTCATAATTTTATACACCTCAATTAAATCTCCCCTCAGCCTCCTCTGTTCCAAAGAAAACAACCCCAGCCTATCCAATCTTTCCTCATAGCTAAAATTCCCCAGCCCAGGCAACATCCTGGTAAATCTCCTCTGCACCCTCTCTAGTGCAATCACATCCTTCCTGTAGTGCGGTGACCAGACCTGCACGCAGTACTCTAGCTGCGGCCTAACTAGTGTTTTATACAGGTCAAACATAACCTCCCTGCTCTTGTATTCTCTTGGCAAAATTACATCCCAGGCAACTGTTCTATTCCTGGAACCGAAGCCTTCCTCCAGCGCACAGTTCCAGGCTGGCACAGGTGGTGGCGCACAACAGGTTACCCACTACAAGCAGGTAATTATGGGATGCTAGACCGACAGGCCGCACTAGGCCACTGATGCCAACACCCCTGACTGATGCAATGACAGCCACCAATGTTCACTGAGGCAATGACATTCACTTCAGCTCGGCTCAAAGCAGTGCCCACGCTCCGTGTGAGGCACAGCGAGCACTGTCACAGCAATGACACCACGCATCGCATCCTGTGCCACTGTCCTTTTTGCAGAAAGGCCCACAAGATAAAGGAGGACAGAAAAGAAATAAATCCAAGTACAGTACTGAGGGAGTGCTGCACTGTCGGAGGTGCCGTCTTTCAGGTGAGACGTTAAACCGAGGCCCCGTCTGCCCTCTCAGGAGGACATAAACAACAATAACTTGTATTTATACCGCACCGTTAACGTAGTAAAACGTTCCAAGGTGCTGCACAGGAGCGATTATCAGACAAAATTTGACACCGAGCCACGTAAGGAGCTATTGGGACAAGTGAAAAGAAACAGGTTTTAAGCAGCGTCTTAAAGGAGGAAAGAGAGACAGAGAGGTTTAGGGCCGAGGTAGCTGAAGGCACGGCCACCAATGGTGGAGCGATTAAAATCAAGGATGCTCAAGTGGGCAGAACCGGAGGAGCAGCAGAGATCTCGGGGGGTTGTGGGGCTGAAGGAGACGACAGAGATAGGGAGGGGGGTGGGGGCGAGGCCACGGAGGGATTTGAAAATAAGATACCGCCACACTGTTTCGAAGAAGAAAAGCAGGGGAGTTCTCCCTGGGGCCAATATTTGTCCCTCGACCAACATGGTTAATAAACAGATTATCTGGTCATTATCACATTGCTGTTTGTGGGACCTTGCTGTGCCACCTTTCCCACATTGCAACAGTGACTACGCTTCAAAAGTACGTCAGGGGCTGTGAAGCGCTTCGGGACGTCCTGAGGTCGAGAAAGGCACTATAGAAATGCAAGTCTTTCTTTTTTCTTATTGATATCAGAAGGAAAGGTCACTACCAAGTATGTACCATCAACGGGTGGCTGCAGAAATTTAATGAATTCCGTTATTCACTGAGCAGATTTTAATCAACCCTGGGCAGCAGCAGATGCTGACTTTACTAATTTGTTTATAAACATTTAAAAATAGATATATATATTTAAACATATGGCACTTCTGCATGACTACATCTTGGTCGCATTCTGCCCCAATGGTTACTGAGGCAGGTCCAACAGTAAATAGATCACCGCTTATATTATTCTCACGGTCTAAATCACAAAGGAGTTTTGATAGAGTAAATAGGGAGAAACTAGCAGGAGGGTCGGTAACCAGAGGACACTGATTGAAGATAATTGGCAAAAGAACCAGAGGGGGAGACGAGGAGAATTTTTTTTAACGCAGCGAGTTGCTGTGATCTGGAACGCGCTGCCTGAAAGGGCGGTGGAAGCAGATTCAATAGTAACTTTCAAAAGGGAATTGGATAAATACTTGAAAAGGAAAAATGTGCAGGGCTATGGGGAAAGAGCAGGGGGGAGTGGGACTAATTGGAGAGCTCTTTCAAAGAGCCGGCACAGGCACGATGGGCCGAATGGCCTCCTTCTGTGCTGTATCATTCTATGAAGTGACGCAAACTGAAAACGGCTACAACACACAGGTGAAACGCACCTTAAATCCGTGTCCTCTGGTTACCGACCCTCCTGTCAGTGGAACTCTATCAATACCTCTCATAATTTTGAACAGCTGTATTAAATCTCCCCTTAACCTTCTCTGCTCTAAGCTTCTCCAGTCTCTCCACGTAACTAAAGTCCCTCATCCCTGGAACTATTCTAGTAAATCTCCTCTGCGCCCTCTCTAAAGCCTTGACATCCTTCCTAAAGTGCGGAGCCCAGGATTGGACAAAATACTCCAGCTGAGGCCTACCAGTGATTTATAAAGGCTTAGCATAACTTTGTATTCTATTTATTAAGCACGGGATCCTGAATGCCTTTTTTTAAACAGCCTTATCAACCTGACCTGCCACCTTCAAAGATTTCTGTACATACACCCCCAGGTCTCTCTGTTTCTGCACCCCCTTTAAAATTGTCCCATTTAGTTCATATTGTGGTTACACTTACTTGCTAAAACTGAAGAGGAGGCGTTCGAAGACTAGCACAGGCCCAGTGCTGCTGAGGATGGTGAGTGGCTGCCCAGCAAAAAGGCAGAAGACGGCTCCGCTGACAGCCGTGCCCAGGAAACTCTCCAGCACCCCCTGAGGTACACAAGAAATCAGAATCAGCAAACTCCGGCAAACACCATGGCCCTTGCATTCCTTTCGCAGGCTTTCCAACCCGGGAGAAATGTTATGTCGGAGGCAATTACATAGAATGACAGAGAACGTACAGCCCAGAAACAGGCCATTCGGCCCAACAGGTCCGTACCGGTGTTTATGCTCCACACCAGCCTCCTCCCTTCCTTCCTCATCTCACCCCATCAGCATAACCCTCTATTCCTTTCTCCCTCATGTGCTCATATAGCTTTCCCTTAAATGCACCTATGTTATATGGCTCAACCACTCCCTGCGGTAGTGAGTTCCACATTCTCACCACTCTCTGGGTAAAGAAGCTTCTTTATAGAGCAAGATATGCATTAAACATAAACAGTTCCTCTAAATAAACATCAAATGGTACTGGGGAGCAGAGAGCAAAGATAAAGTTTGTGATACGCAGCAAAATCTATTTGACAAACATATGAATTTAGTGTAATTGCAAAATTAATTATTCGTAGAACCATACAGCACAGAAGGAGGCCATTCGGCCCATCGTGCCTGTGCCGGCTCTTTGAAAGAGCTCTCCAATTAGTCTCACTCCTCCCCCTGCTCTTTCCCCATAGCCCCACATAACCCTTCAAGTATTTATCCAATTCCCCTTTGAAAGTTACTATTGAATCTGCTTCCCTTTCAGGCAGCGCATTCCAGATCACAACAACTTGCTGTTTTTGTATCATTTAGTTTATATTGCCTCTCCTCATTCTTCCTTCCAAATGTATCACTTCACGCTTCTCTGCATTAAATTTCATCTGCCACATGTCTGCCCATTTCACCAGTCTGTCTGTGTCCTCCCGAAGTCTGTTGTTATCCTCCTCATTTTTACTACATTTCCGAGCTTTGTGTCAGCAACAAACTTTGAAATGATGCCCCCTATACCCAAGTCCAGGTCATTAATATATATCGAAAAGAGCAGTGGTCCTAATACCAACCCCTTGGAGACACAATTGCACATTTCCCTCCAGTCTGTTAAACAACTATTCACTGCTATTCTCTGCTTTCTGTCCCTTAGCCCGTATCGTATCCGTGCTGCCACTGTCCCTTTAATCCCACGGGCTTCAATTTTGCTAACACGTCTATTACGTGGAATGATGGGCCGAATGGCCTACTTCTGTGCTGTAACATTCGATGATAAGGAGGCCACATAATCCTTGGGGGAAAAAAGTCTAAATGGGGTAGAGAAGCAAAGGGATCTCAGGGTACAGATACACAAATCACTAAAAGTAGAGACGCAGGTTAACAAGACCATAAAAATAAGCACACCAAGCACTGGGATTTATTTCTAGAGGGATAGAATTGAATAGCAGAGCAGTTCTGTTCAACTTGTATAGAACCTTGGTTAGACCACACTTGGAGCACCGTACACAGTTCTGGTCTCCATATTATAAAAAGGATGTAGAGGCACTGGAGAAGGTGCAAAAAAGATTTACAAGGATGATACCAGAACTGAGGGGTTTTCACTATCGGGAAAGGCTGAACAGGCTGGGGCTCTTTTCTGTAGAAAGGCGAAGGCTGAGGGGTGACCTGATAGAGGTCTTGAAAATTATGAAGGAGTTCGTTGGGTAGACGTAAAGAAGATGTTTCCAATTGTGGGGGAGATAAAAACTACGGGTCATAAATATAAGATAGTCACTAATAAATCCAAAAAGGAATTCAGGGGAAACTTCTTTACCCAGAGAGTGGTTAGAATGTGAAACTCGTTACCACAGGGAGTGGTTGAGGAGAATAACAGAGATGCATTTAAGGGGAAGCTGGATAAACACATGAGGGAGAAAGGAATAGAAGGATATGGTGATGGGGTGAGAGGAAGAGGGGTGGGAGGAGGCTGGTGTGGAGCAGAAACACCGGCACAGACCAGTTGGGCCAAATGGCCTGTTTCTGTGCTGTGAATTCTATGAAATTCGACGTGTGACGGAGTTGAAAGAAAGGCATGATCAGCACATCGCCTCCCTAATAGGACACCTTGGAGTAAAAGACACCTGATCTGCAATGGGGAGCAGCTTCACACCTGCATGTTGTCGGTAGCGTCCCCGAGGAGGCCTCCGAAGGTGATAGCGTTGGTTACGGTCCCCAGGTAGATGAACAGAATGGCAGAAAGCGACTGGATACTCAGAGCATCGTAGAAGTCACTGGCGTACCACGGGACTTTCCTCTTAATGTCCGTCACAAACCCGCCAAAGAACCTGAGGTGTTGGACAAACGAGAGCGAGAACATTTCATAAAAACCAGGGTCTCTGCGAGAAGCCAGGAAAATGCGCAGGGAATGAAATGTCAGGTGAATCACACTAACGTGTCCGAGGAGATCAATGGCAGAAGGAAGGGAGCGATCATAATTTTCACAGGTTTCACGAGCACGTGCCAAGAGCTCTTATAGATATAATAAGAACATAAGAATTAGGAGCAGGAGTCGGCCATTCGGCCCCTCGAGCCTGCTCCGCCATTCAATGAGATCATGGCTGATCTTCGCGCTCAACTCCACTTTCCCACTAGCATAAATGCAGCAGATCAGCCGTGATCTGATTGAATGGTGGAAGAGGCTCGAGGGGTTGAATGGCTTCCTCCTGTTCCTGTGTAACAGGCTCGAGGGCTGAATGGCCTCCTCCTGTTCCTAATGTAACAGGCTCGAGGGGCTGAATGGCCTCCTCCTGTTCTTGTGTAACAGGCTCGAGGAGCCGAATGGGCCTCCTCCTGTTCCTATGCAACAGGCTCGAGGGGCCAAATGGCCTCCTCCTGTTGCCGTGTAACGGGCTCGAGGGGCTGAATGGGCCTCCTCCTGTTGCCGTGTATCGGGCTCGAGGGACTAAATGGCCCTCCTCCTGTTGCCGTGTAACAGGCTCGAGGGGCTGAATGGCCTCCACCTGTTCCTGTGTAACAGGCTCGAGGGGCTGAATGGCCTCCTCCTGTTCCTGTGTAACAGGTTCGAGGGGCTGAACGGCCTCCTCCTGTTCCTGTGTAACAGGCTCGAGGGGCTGAATGATCTCCTCCTGTTCCTGTGTAACGGGTTCGAGGGGCCGAATGGCCTCTTCTTGTTCCTGTGTAATAGACTTGAGGGGCTGAATGGGCCTCCTCCTGTTCCTGTGTAACAGGCTCGAGGGGCTGAATGGCCTCCTCCTGTTCCTGTGTAACCTCTATTTTAGCAGTGACCGTGCTGCCAACCGAGCCAAGCGGATGCATAACACTTGCCTACAATTACTGAAGTACACTCGGGTTTTGTCCCAGAGAGTCTGTCATAAAAACGTTAACAATAAAAACAAACGGTGCAAATCCCAGTCTCAAGCAATCGAAGATGGATTCCTATCAAACTGTCTTCATCAGTTTCTTTACTTAACGTTGTTTCGTAGTCAAATATTTACCAACGTCCTCCTTACCTTCCGGTTTTCTTCAGTTCATCTGGAACTTCATGCCCCCCACTCCCGTGTCCACCATCATGAGGCATGTCTCCGTTCATCTGGATGCTTTCTCCTCCTGAGATCATGTTCTTTCTGTTTAGAATGAAGATGGTGTTACAACACTCCGCTCTCTCTCGCCCGCCTTACATCGAGTTACATTATGTCTTCAACGCAGGAACAGGCCATTCAGCCCAGCTAGTCTAGACCGGTGTTTATGCTCCACACCAGCCTCCTCCCATCCCTCTTCATCTCCCCCGATCAACTGAACCATTTATTCCTTTCTCCCTCATGTGTTTATCCAGCTTCCCCTTAAATGTATCTCTGCTATTCGCCTCAACCACTCCCTGTGGTAGCGAGTTCCACATTCTCACCACTCTCTGGGTAAAGAAGTTGGAAACAAATTCTCTATGTTTCTCCTATCGAACCCTTTCATGATTTTAAAGACCTCGATCAGGTCACCCCACAGCCTTCCTTTTTCTAGAGAAAAGAGCCCCAGCCTGTTCAATCTTTCCTGATAGTTACAACCTCTCAGTTCTGGTAACATCCTTGTGAATCTTATTCCCACCTTCTCCAGCGCCTCTATATCCTTTTTATAATATGGAGGCCAGAACTGTGCACGGTGCTCCAAGTGTGGCCTAACCAAGGTTCGATACAAGTTGAACAGAACTTTCTCTGCTTTTCAATTCTTTCCCTCTAGAAATGAACCCAGTGCCTGTTTTGTGTTTTTTATTGCCTTAATAACCTGAGTCGCTACTTTGAATGATTTGTGTATCTATACCCCGAGATCGCTTTGCTCCTCTACCCCATTCAGACTCTTAGGACTCGATTTTCATTGGGCCGTGGAGGCGAGTACCCGACCTGTGCTGGGACCCGCCTCCCCGAGGCGGGAAGAGGATTACTGCCAATTAACTGCTTGTTAACAGGTAGTTAACCAGCAGTTTTTAGCCTAATCCCTATTTTTAATGTTGAAGTGTGGGATTCCCGACGGCTCCAAACCATGCCAAGTTAGCGAGGCGGACCGTCGGGCTGAAGGGCTTGGAGGGTTCGAGATGTCCGGTGTTCAGGTGAGTGATGGGTGCATGAGTTCAGAGGTAAGTGCGTTTGGTGTGTGTAAAGTGTTTAAAGAAGTTCTACTTACCTTTACAGCCTTCCTTCCTTCAGGTCTCGGGAGTCCCTCATCTCACCGGCACAGAAAGCAGAATGGCCGTGAGCTGTCAAAAGTTGCAGCATTCAGCTTTCTGTTCCGGAGAGATCTCTAAATCAGCCCGAGAGGAAGGAATTAACTTGGAGTACAGATTGTCAGTGTTTGACAGCTTCAAACAGCTGTGAAAGGCTGATATTTCATCTGTCAAAAGCTTTTGACAGATGAAATGTCAATCTGTGACATCACCTGTTGCCGGGTGGCTCTTAATTGGCCTGCTGAGCCCACTGGGCGGGCTTAACAAGGTCAATCAAGTGAAAATCGCGTGGGTTGGCCACAACTCGATGGAGGCGGGACTACAACCCTGAAAGTTGTAGTCCCGCCTCCTACACGCTCCAGTATCAAAATCCAGCCCTTATTATCCAAGCAGTATGTGGCCTCCTTATTACTCCTACCAAAATGCATCACCTCATACTTATCTATCTTGAAATTCACGCTCATTCTGCAAGTTTATTAACATCTTCCTGTATTTTGTCGTAGTCCTCCTCTGTATTAACGACACTCCCCCAATTTGTCGTGATCCTGAACTGGATTTAACTGGTTCTTCTGCTCATTTTAAGTTCAGTGCGTGACAGGCGTGTCAAATATTCCGCCCTCTAGGCCTGAGAATTGAACCGTCCCTCCGCCTTTTGTGGCAATATCAGGCATGACGCACGGGGCCAATTTTAACCTCACCGGCCCGGCCGGGAACTGACGGGATTGGGTGAGAAGGCGGTTTTACTCCCCGACGGATTTTACTCTTCACTGAAGTCAGTCGGGGGCAATATTGGGTGGGGTATAAAACTGGCTTTCCACCCGATCCTGTGGTATTCCTGCCGGAGAGTTAGGTTAAAATTGCTCCCTAAGAGACTCCCGGTTAAAGCAGTAGGGAATGATTCCACGATTCTGGCAGGGAGGTTGACCTCGGACGGGAGTGTGGGATAGAGACTGGGCTAAAACACCTTCGTCCCAGCTCATCAACCTGCGCTCCTGTCAATCATGGATCCCTATGGAGCACAAAATTACCCCTTCTGTATTGAGACCTTATCAAGTAAAGACTGAAAGACTTGCATTTCTATCGCGCCCTTCTCGACCTCAGGATGTCCCAAAGCGCTTTAAAGCCAATTAAGTACTTTTTGAAGTGTAGTCGCTGTTGTAATGTAGGAAACGCGGCAACCAATTTGCGCACAGCAAGCTCCCACAAACAGCAATGTCAAAATGACCAGATTATTTTTTTTTTTTAGTGATGTTGATTGAGGGATAAATATTGACCCCAGAACAAACTCCCCTGCTCTTCTTCGAAATAGTGCCATGGGATCTTTTACATCCACCTGAGAGAGCAGACGGGACCTCAGTTTAACGTCTCATCCGAAAGACGGCACCTCTGACAGTGCAGCACTCCCTCAGCACCGCACTGCAAGTATCAGCCTGGATTTTGTGCTCATGTCTCTGGAGTGGGGACTTGAACCCACAACCTTCTGACATCAGAGGCAAGAGTGCTACCCACTGAACCATAGTATAACTAGGCAACAGCCACCCTTTATCAAGATTTGTAGTGCATGGGATCAAGTTCACACCTGAGCTGATGCCTCATTAAAGGGAGGGTTCGGTTAATGAGGCCACAGTTGAAAAGGTTGTGCGATTCTCTATCTGTTCACTGAGAAGACGCCGTGGTTTTATCAAGGGTGAAAGTACCAATGAATGTTTTATCTTGAAATGATTCCACCTGTAAGCTGTTTAAAACTGGTCAGAACTGGAATAGCTTGTAAAGTTTCAAATATAATTTCTGCTTCTTATTATAGAACAGAGAGGCAGGTCAGAACCTTTTGCAATACTATGCCCATCGACTAAGGGTTCAAAGCCAAGCCACTTTATCTTATCTGCAGTTTAATATAACAATTACTGTGCAAGGTCCTGACTGGCTACCTGATGGAGCAGACTATTCTAAAACATGGCACTGTAGGTTCTGTAATTGGCCATTAGAAGGGGCTTTAGCCTGAAGCTCTGGAATTCCCGCCCGAAACCTCTCCGTCTCTCTCTCCTCTTTGACCAAGCTTTTGGTTACCTGTTCTAATATCTCCTAACGTGGCTCGGTGTCAATTTTCCGTCTGATTACACACCCTTTGTAGCGCCTTGGGACGTTTTACCACATTCCCTAAGGGTTGTCACTCTCCTGGTGATTGCTTGACTATTGGGAATGTTTATTAACATCACACAAGCTGAGCGTATGGTTGCAGCATCTGCAGATGACACAATGGGGGAAAAATTCGGTATCGCCCCATTTGGGGCGCCATTATCGGCCGTGCGCAAAGTTTAGCGCCTGGCGCTAATCATTGCCTCCGACAGCAAACTTGGCTTTTATTGCCCCTGGAGGTGATTGGAGCGCTAAATCAGGCGCTTCACACCTGTCTTAAGGCGCAAACGCCAAGGAGCGAGGTGCTACCTCAGAGCGCTGGTGAAGCAAGGAAGGGCAAATCAAAATGAACCTGCAAAGTGCTGCTCAGTACCCAAAACTCCTTCACACAGCGTTGAATCTCTCCAGAAGTCTCTCTCTCTTTCTCTCAGAATGCGTGGTGCAAAAATGTCACCTACAAAAAAAGGTAGGAAGCGGTCGCCTTTAAATAACGCTCCCCCAGTCCCTTTCTGACTGCATAATGCTCCCCTCAACCTGTCGTTGCTAGCGGCAGGCGGTAAGGCAGAGGGCGCCACTTAATATACGGTCCGGGGCGCTACGCACTCGACTGACGTCACAATCTGCCGGCACAGGAGATCGTGGTGGTAGTGTTTAGCGCCGCCACAAAATGTCTAGTTAATTTCGCGAGCGGTGCAAACATCGCCGTGCCCGGGTGCTAGTTGCTTTGTGCCCCATTAGCGCCCTCTTAAGGCACTAACGGGAGGCGCAAACAACTGAATTTTTCTCCCAATGGCTTTTCAGTTTGTGGGTAATCCCTAAACCCGCTGAGTAACCCCATTAAAGTAGAGTTAATAAGGGACTCCTCCCAATTGCTTACGGGTAGAAGCGCCAGACAGATGAGGAAGGTGGGAGGTTTGCTCCCCAGACTGTGCTGATATCGGACAGTGGGGCCACTGCAATTAGTCCCTGGATTAGGGGAAGGGAAATTAGATGGGACCTCAACAACAACAGCAACTTGCATTTATACAGCGCCTTTAACGTAGTAAAACGTCCCAAGGCGCTTCACAGGAGCGATTATCAAACAAAGTTTGACATTTAATAAGGAGATATTAGGACAGGTGACCAATTGGAAGAGCGCAGAGATCTCGGGGGGTTGCAGAGCTGGAGGTGGTTACAGAGATAGGGAGGGGAGAGGGCCATGGAGGGATTTGAAGACAAGGATGAGAATATTAAAAATCGAGGCATTGCTTAACCGGGAGCCAATGTAGGTTAGCGAGCACAGGGGTGATGGGTGAATGGGACTTGGTGCACATTAGGACACGGGCAATAGAAGGCTCCACTAGGGTCAGTATGTCTGTGCGAATCGCTAACTGTATGCATTCTAATGTTTAAAAGAATTTGTTATCTAGTGACATTTTCGGTTGCTAGCCAACATTCTGGAGGTCGGGTGAGCACAGTTTATTCTTCTGGGTCTGTCACAGGCCTGGTTTGAATTTGGAACAAATATGTTGTTGGCCTGTCCTATCTAACCATTAAACAATTATTAAATCAAACATTTTTTTAATCCAAGAAAGAACCACAAAATCTGCTGTGGAGAGGAACGCATCTCTTTCTGGGGCCAATTTGCTTTTACAACGAGGAGTTAAGTGCAAGCTGCATCCAGTTTTGTATGCAGTTTTCTACTCCTTTGACCTAACTTTACACTAAGAGGCCTACTCCCTGCTTGTTTCAGGCCTTTACACGTGACCTGAAATCACAAAGCAGGCCTTCTGAACTTGGTGCTAACACCTCGATCTTGAAATGACGCCGAGCGAATATTACTGTCCAAATGCATTCATGTAATATTTCTTTAGTGTCGGCCATGTCTCAGTGGGCAGCACTCTCGTCCCTGAGGCAGGTGGTTGTGGATTCGAGTCCCACTCCAGAAGCTTGAGCACAAAATCCAGGCCGACACTCCCAGTGCGGTGCTGAGGGAGCGCCGCGCTGTCGGAGGTGCCGTCCTTCAGATGGGACGTTAAACCGCGGTGACGTCTGCTCTCTCAGGTGGTCGTAAAATATCCCATGGCCACTATATTGAAGAGCAAGAAGTCCTGAGCCAATATTGATCCCTCAATCAACATCGCTGAAACAGATGATCTGGTCATTGTCTCAGTGCTGTTTGTGGAACCTTGCTGTGTGCAGAGCAGTAATTGAAGCATAAAGATAATAGACAAAGCTAGAGACTGGGGGCGGATGGGGATCAGAAAACGTGTCACTATGGAAAACAACACACGCTGTGTCCCTTCACAAGTAATGAAGCTGATTGGCTACCTGAGGTTGTCCAAGAGCAGCAGTATCACTAACTGAGAGTCGATTGAGAAGTGTGGAGGAAGGGAGGAGAGGGGAGAGAGACCAACACAGGAAGAGGGGGGATGGAGGGAAAAAGAGAGGGGTGGGAAGGAGAGGAGGAGGGGGTAATTTCAACCTAACTCTCTGGCTGGGAAGCCCACGGGATCGGGTGGAAGGCCGGTTTTACACCCCCGCCCGATATTGGTCTCCTTTGACTCCGATGGAGAGTAAAATCAGGCGGGAAGTAAAACCAGCCTTCCACCCGATCGCCTCAGTTTCCCCAATGTGTGGGTTACATTAAATATACCCCAGAGAGGGAGAGAGGGAAAAGGAGAGGGAGCAGGAGAATGGGAGAGAGAAAGAGAGAAGGAGAGGGAGCAGGAGAATGAGAGAGAGAGAGAGCAGGAGAATGTGAGAGAGAGAGCAGGAGAATGTGAGAGAGAGGAGAGAGAGCAGGAGAGAGAGAGCAGGAGAATGTGTGTGAGAGAGAGAGAGAGAAGGAGAGACTGCAGGAGAATGTGTGAGAGAGAGAGAGAGAGAGAGAGCAGGAGAATGTGTGAGAGAGAGAGAGAGAGAAGGAGAGAGAGCAGGAGAATGTGAGAGAGAGAGAGAGAGAGAGAGCAGGAGAATGTGAGAGAGAGAGAGAGAGAGAGAGAGCAGGAGAATGTGTGAGAGAGAGAGAGAGAGAAGGAGAGAGAGCAGGAGAATGTGAGAGAGAGAGAGAGCAGGAGAATGTGAGAGAGAGAGAGAGAGAGAGAGAGCAGGAGAATGTGAGAGAGAGAGAGAGAGAGCAGGAGAATGTGTGAGAGAGAGAGAGAGCAGGAGAGAGAGCAGGAGAATGTGTGAGAGAGAGAGAGAGAGAGAGCAGGAGAATGTGTGAGAGAGAGAGAGAGAGAAGGAGAGAGAGCAGGAGAATGTGAGAGAGAGAGAGAGAGAGAGCAGGAGAATGTGTGAGAGAGAGAGAGAGAGAGCAGGAGAATGTGAGAGAGAGAGAGAGAGAGAGAGAGAGCAGGAGAATGTGTGAGAGAGAGAGAGAGAGCAGGAGAGAGAGCAGGAGAATGTGTGAGAGAGAGAGAGAGAGAGAGAGAGCAGGAGAATGTGTGAGAGAGAGAGAGAGAGAAGGAGAGAGAGCAGGAGAATGTGAGAGAGAGAGAGAGAGCAGGAGAATGTGAGAGAGAGAGAGAGAGAGAGAGCAGGAGAATGTGTGAGAGAGAGAGAGAGAGAGAGAGCAGGAGAATGTGAGAGAGAGAGAGAGAGAGAGAGCAGGAGAATGTGTGAGAGAGAGAGAGAGAGAGAGAGAGCAGGAGAATGTGAGAGAGAGAGAGAGAGAAGGAGAGAGAGCAGGAGAATGTGAGAGAGAGAGAGAGAGAAGGAGAGAGAGCAGGAGAATGTGTGAGAGAGAGAGAGAGCAGGAGAATGTGAGAGAGAGAGAGAGAGAGAGAGAGAGCAGGAGAATGTGTGAGAGAGAGAGAGAGAGAGAGAGCAGGAGAATGTGAGAGCGAGAGAGAGAGAGCAGGAGAATGTGAGAGAGAGAGAGAGGAGAGAGCAGGAGAATGTGAGAGAGAGAGAGAGAGAGAGCAGGAGAATGTGAGAGAGAGAGAGAGAGCAGGAGAATGTGTGAGAGAGAGAGAGAGCAGGAGAATGTGAGAGAGAGAGAGAGAGAGAGCAGGAGAATGTGAGAGAGAGAGAGAGAGAGAGAGAGAGCAGGAGAATGTGAGAGAGAGAGAGAGAGAGCAGGAGAATGTGTGAGAGAGAGAGAGAGGAGAGAGAGCAGGAGAATGAGAGAGAGAGAGAGAGAGAGAGCAGGAGAATGTGTGAGAGAGAGAGAGAGAGAGAGAGCAGGAGAATGTGAGAGAGAGAGAGAGCAGGAGAATGTGTGAGAGAGAGAGAGAGGAGAGAGAGCAGGAGAATGTGCGAGAGAGAGTGAGAGAGAGAGAGAAGGAGAATGTGCGAGAGAGAGAGCAGGAGAATGTGTGAGAGAGAGAGAGAGAGCAGGAGAATGTGTGAGAGAGAGAGAGAGCAGGAGAATGTGAGAGAGAGAGAGAGAGAGAGCAGGAGAATGTGAGAGAGAGAGAGAGAGAGAGCAGGAGAATGTGTGAGAGAGAGAGAGAGCAGGAGAATGTGAGAGAGAGAGAGAGAGAGAGCAGGAGAATGTGAGAGAGAGAGAGAGAGCAGGAGAATGTGTGAGAGAGAACGAGAGAGAGCAGGAGAATGAGAGAGAGAGAGAGAGAGAGAGAGAGAGCAGGAGAATGTGTGAGAGAGGGAGAGAGAGAGAGAGCAGGAGAATGTGAGAGAGAGAGAGAGAGAGCAGGAGAATGTGTGAGAGAGAGAGAGAGAGAGCAGGAGAATGTGAGAGAGAGAGAGAGCGAGAGAGCAGGAGAATGTGTGAGAGAGAGAGAGAGGAGAGAGAGCAGGAGAATGTGCGAGAGAGAGAGAGAGAGAGAGAAGGAGAATGTGCGAGAGAGAGAGCAGGAGAATGTGTGAGAGAGAGAGAGAGAGAGAGAGAGAGAGCAGGAGAATGTGCGAGAGAGAGAGAGAGAGAGCAGGAGAATGTGCGAGAGAGAGAGAGAGAGAGAGCAGGAGAATGTGTGAGAGAGAGAGAGAGCAGGAGAATGTGTGAGAGAGAGAGAGAGAGCAGGAGAATGTGTGAGAGAGAGAGAGAGAGCAGGAGAATGTGAGAGAGAGAGAGAGAGAGCAGGAGAATGTGAGAGAGAGAGAGAGAGAGCAGGAGAATGTGAGAGAGAGAGAGAGAGAGCAGGAGAATGTGAGAGAGAGAGAGAGGAGAGAGAGCAGGAGAATGTGAGAGAGAGAGAGAGCAGGAGAATGTGAGAGAGAGAGAGAGGAGAGAGAGCAGGAGAATGTGAGAGAGAGAGAGAGAGAGAGAGCAGGAGAATGTGTGAGAGAGAGAGAGAGAGAGAGAGAGCAGGAGAATGTGTGAGAGAGAGAGAGAGAGAGCAGGAGAATGTGAGAGAGAGAGAGAGAGCAGGAGAATGTGAGAGAGAGAGAGAGAGAGAGAGCAGGAGAATGTGAGAGAGAGAGAGAGAGCAGGAGAATGTGAGAGAGAGAGAGAGGGAGAGGGAGCAGGAGAATGTGAGAGAGAGAGAGAGAGAGAGAGCAGGAGAATGTGTGTGAGAGAGAGAGAGAGAGAGAGCAGGAGAATGTGAGAGAGAGAGAGAGAGAGCAGGAGAATGTGTGAGAGAGAGAGAGAGAGAGAGCAGGAGAATGTGAGAGAGAGAGAGAGAGAGAAAGAGAGCAGGAGAATGTGAGAGAGAGAGAGAGAGAGCAGGAGAATGTGAGAGAGAGAGAGAGCAGGAGAATGTGTGAGAGAGAGAGAGAGAGAGAGCAGGAGAATGTGAGAGAGGGAGAAATAAAGAGAGAAAGATAGTCAATGACAGAGGGAGAGGGTGAGAGGAAACACCAAACAGGTTTTAAAGACTGCTAAACAAATGGAAGAAAAGAAGAAAACACATCTTTTTATCTGTGAGCAAAGCCGCAGGAGATAACTAGTAACAACAACAACAACAACTTGTATTTATATAGCGCCTTTAACGTAGTAAAATCGGGGATGGACAAGAGGCCAGAATTGGAGGAGCGCGGAGATCTCGGGGGGTTGTGGGTCTGGAGGAGGTTACAGAGATAGGGAGGGGCGAGGCCAGGGAGGGATTTGAAAATAAGGATGAGAATTTTAAAATCGAGGCGTTGCTTAACCGGGAGCCAATGTAGGTCAGCGAGCACAGGGGTGATGGGTGAACGGGACTGGGTGCGATTTAGGACAATAAGTGTATGGTGACAAACCTGACTGTCAATGCAGTGGTGATAACCGTTCACATGACAGCTTTTGAATGTCAACAGTGTGTTTTATGAGCGAATTTTACAATCGGCAGAAGGCCCTTTGAGGAAATATTTGCGTAATCTTTAAATTTTACACCTTCTCTGGCCTCTAGTCTCCAACCAGCCCCAAATTCACGGCGTGCCCTTTGACCCGGCAGGCTGGCGGCTCGACCCTGTGTCACGCTGAGCTGACCTCTGACATTCACAATATTATCACCGTGGCCTTTAATATTTGGGCTTTCAAGTAATATTAAAATGGAAAGAAATAAACACAAAAGAGAAGATAAGAATTTTGTTTATTTTAGGAGTCCTTTGAAGGCACGCCCTAAGATGGACAGCTGAGTATTAATTCATTTGCTGACCTCGCTGTTGCCATGGTGACTCAATAATCTGGCCAGGTTTTGTAAATACACAGTAACGTAGTGAATAATAGGTAAGGTATTCTTGCTTATCCTGGCTCTGTGTGCAGCCCCGAATGAAGAGCTACACAAACGCCATTGTAGCTACGCTTTGCCAACAAGTCAGGCTTAGGGGTAGAAAGAAAAGAACTCATATTCATAAAGCGTCTTTCACGACCTCAGGACGTCCCAAGGCACTTTCCAGCCAATGAAGTACTTTTTGAAGTGGAGTCACTGTTGTAACATAGGAAACATGGCAGCCAATATGCGCACAGCAAACTCCCACAAACAGCAATGTGATAATGACCAGATAATCTATTTATTTTTTAGTGTTGCTGATTGAGGGATAAATATTGGCCAGGACACCGGGGAAAACACTCCTGCTCTTTGAAATAGTGCCGCGGGATCTTTTGCGTCCACCCGAGAGGGCAGAGGGGCACCAGCTCCAGCATCTGAGGAGCAGTCTCCCTTTGCTAGTGTGAGTGTGCCATTTGGGAGCAGTACATTTACCAGGCATTCGTAGCCCCGTGCGCCCAGGACAGTCCCAGTTATACAAAGCATCTCAAGACCGCGGGACACACTGTGCCAAAGTTTCAGTAGAAGTTAAGGGTCTCTTTACCTTTTGTCAGAGGAAGGGAGTGACTTTGGAGGCTCTATTCTGATCTCAGGATCCCACTCACCAGGAGGAAGGACAATCACCTCATCCAGAAACTCATCAATTCCGGCCAAGAGATCTGCGCTATCCTTGGCCTTGTAGGCAATGTCATGAAACAGCTAAACAATCAGACAGAGAAAAACAAAAATCATTTAATTCATGTTAAGCAACAACAACAGACGACAACTTTTTCCGAGTCTGTCCTGACTGGGAGCCCAGGAACAAGGAGGCGGCCATTCAGCCCTTCGAACCTGTTCCGCCATTCAATTAGATCATGGTTGATCTGCCTCCACCAGCCCTACAACTCTCCGAGATCTCTGCGCTCCTCCAATTCTGGCCTCTTGCGCATCCCCGATTTTAATCGCTCCACCATTGGCGGCCGTGCCTTCAGCTGCCTGGGCCCCAAACTCTGGAATTCCCTCCCTAAACCTCTCTGCCTCTCTCTCCTCCTTTAAGATGCTCCTTAAAACCTACTTCTTTGTCCAAACTTTTGGTCACCTGTCCTAATATCTCCTTATGTGGCTCGGTGTCAAAATTTGTTTACATAATCGTTCCTGTGAAGTGCTTGGGGACGTTTTACTACGTTAAAGGCGCTATATAAATGCAAGGTGTTGTTGTTGTATCTTAACTCCATCTACCCGCCTTGGTTCCGTAACCCTTAATACCCTTGTCTAACAAAAATCTATCAATCTCTGATTTGAAATTAGATTTTTATGCCCACCTGCGAGGGCAGACGGGGTCTCGGGTTTAACGTTTCATCCGAAAAGCGGCTTAAGAGCAGAAGCACTTCAGATTTCTGGGTCCTTCCAGTCCCTCCCAACATTCAGAAAGGTGATGTAAACATCTACAGTACTTTTCCTTGTAAATTTTGAAGGTGCAATTAAAGTAGAGTTACGCAAATGAACGCATAGAGCAACTGTGAAGAGATTGTGATGGTCAGTAATTTTACCATCCATGTTTCTTCAACCTTGTCCCGCTAGCGGTAATGTTGTAACAAATGCTCAGGTGATTGATGGAACCAAGCAGCACAGTGACATGCTCTTGATTCCACTTGTGCGTCACCAGAACCTGTAGTGTCAAGATAAGTATCTAGTGAGAGTCTCACTGTCTAAATGGGTTCTCAAAGGATTAATGAATTGTAATTTCATCCCAAATTCTCAGCTTCTGCCGAGTTTTCTTTTCGGTTAACAACTAGAGAAGCTGGGATTGTTCTCCTTAGAGCAGAGAAGGTTAAGGGGAGATTTACTAGAATGGTACCAGGGATGAGGGACTTCAATTACGTGGAGAGGCTGGAGAAGCTGAGCTGGTTCTCCTTCAAGCAAAGAAGGTTAAGGGAAGATTTAATTCAGGCATTCAAAATTATGAAGGGTTGTGATAGAGTAAATGAGGAGAAAGCGTTTCCAGTGGCAGGAGGGTCGGTAACCAGAGGACACAGATTGAAGATAATTGACAAAAGAACCAGAGGGGGAGATGAGGAGAATTTTTTTTACGCAGCGAGTTGTTGTGATCTGAAACACGCTGCCTGAAAGGGCAGTGGAAGCAGATTCAATAATAACTTTCAAAAGGGAACTGGATAAACTGAAGGGGAGAAAATGTGCAGGGCTACGGGGAAAGAGCAGGGGGTAGTGGGACTAATTGGAGAGCTCTTTCAAAGAGCCGGCACAGGCGTGATGGACCATTCAGGGGAGAAGTTAGGAATCACTTCTTCAGGCAAAGGGTGGTAGAAGTGTGGAACTCTCTCCCACAAGAAACAGTAGGTGCGAGCTCAATTCATGATTTTAAATCTGAGAGCGATAGATTTTTGCTAAGGGTAAAAAAACATATGGAGCCAAGGGAGGTGAATGGAGTTAAGATACAGATCAGCTGTTATCTCACCGAATGGCAGAACAGGCTCGAGTGGCTGAATGGCCTCCTCCTATTCCTATGCTTCTATATTCTTATGATACCCTAACCCAACAAAAATATATCCATAGTGGCACGGTGGCATAGTGGTTAGCACTGTTGCCTCACAGCGCCAGGGACCCGGGTTCGAATCCGGCCTCGGGCGACTGTCTGTGTGGAGTTTGCACATTCTCCCTGTGTTTGCGTGGGTTTCCTCCAGGTGCTCCGTTTTCCTCCCACAGTCCAAAGATGTGCGGGTTAGGTTGATTGGCTACGATAAATTGACCCTTAGTGTTAGGGGGATTAAATACGTGGGGTTACGGGGATAGAGTGGGATATGTGTTGGTGTAGGGGTTACGGGGATCGGGTGGGATATGTGTCGGTGCAGGCTCGATGGGCCGAAATGGCCTCTATCTGCACTGTGGGGTTTCTGTGTTCTGTGTCTGTGTATCACAGTCTTTAAAATTTCAATTGACTCAGCATCTCTACCCTTTTGGGGGAAGAGAGTTCCAGATTTCCCCTACCCTTTGCGCTAACAGTGCCTTTACTGCACCTAATGGAGGTCTTTAGATTATGAAAGGGTTCGATAGGGTAGACATAGAGAAAATGTTTCCACTTGTGGGGGAGACCAGAACTAGGGGCCATCAATATAAGAGAGTCACTAATAAATCCAATAGGGAATTCAGGAGAAACTTCTTTACCCAGAGAGTGGTGAGAATGTGGAACTCGCTACCACAGGGAGTGGTTGAGGCGAATAGTATAGATACATTTAAGGGGAAGCTGGATAAACAGATGAGGGAGGAAGGAATAGAAGGATATCAGCATACCCTTCTATTGCTTTCTCCCTCATGTGCTTAATGGAGCGTTTTTTTTAAATAGACAGTAAGGGCTGGATTTTGCCAGCCCTGGGGAGGCGGGTATGGAGGCGGGACTGCCGGGAAAATGGCAGAATTTAGGGGCAGGTGCCCAACCCGCCTCCATGCCATCTTGCCAGGAGGCGGGTAGCCGACCCGCGCCGGGTCCCGCCGCCTCAAGGCGGGAAGGGGATTAATGCCAAACAGATAGTTAACAGGCAGTTTTTTAGCTAATCCCTATTTTGAGCCCTGAAGTGTGGGCTTCCCGACGGCTCCAAACCTCGCCAGGGTCAGCGAGGCGGGCCGTCGGTCTGCGGGAGTCGGAGGGGTCGAGATGTCTGGTGTGCAGGTGAGTAATGGGTGCATGTGTGCAGAGGTGAGTGTGTGAGGTGTGTGTAAAGTGTTTTAATAAGTTTTACTTACCTTTACTTCTTCCTCCAGGCTTCCTCCCTTCAGGTCTCGGGAGTCCCTCAGCTCACCGGCACAGAAAGCAGAATGGCCGCTGAACTGTCAAAAGCTGCAGCTTCTGCTTTCTGGTCAGGAAGGCTTTCTAACTGAGTCTTGAGTAAAGCCACAACTTAGAAGACAGATTGTCGGTGTTTGACAGCTTCACAGAGCCGTCAAACGATGACATTTCATCTGTCAAAAGCTCTTGACAGATGAAACGGCACTCGCTAACGTCACCTGTAACTGGCTTTCCCTTAATTGGCCTGCTGAGCCCGCTGGGCGGGCTTAACAAGGTCAATCAAGGGAAAATAGCGTGGATTGGCCACAAGTCGATGGAGGCGGGACTAAAACCCAACAAGTGGGAGTCCCGCCTCCAAAAGCTCCCCATTGACAAAATCCAGCCCTAAGACTTCCTCACATCCAGTCAAGAGATATAATGGGGGAACAATTCGGTTGGTTAGCGCCTCTGGGGGGTGCTAGGAACTTCGCGCCCGAGCGCAGCAATTTTAGCGGCGCTCACAAAATTGACCAGTCATTTTGCGGCGACGCTAAACACTACTGCCACGATCTCCTGCACCTGCAGATCGTGACATCAGTCGAGCGTGCAACGCCTCGTTAGCGCCCCGAGCCGGATATTGAGTCATGCCCCCCGTCTTAGCGCCTGCCGCTAGGAACGACAGGTAGCGGGGAACGCTTTCAAGTCGGGAAGGGGCTGGGGGAGCGCTATTTAAAGGCCTTTTGTTGTCGGCAACATTTTTGGTACACGCAGGTTGAGAGGGAGAGAGACGTCTGGAGAGATTTAACGCTGTCCTAAGGAGTTTGGCCCTCAGCACCACTTTTGAGGTTCCTAAGCGCCGAACTCGTTCCCTGGGCCGATCCATTAGTGCTTCCAACACAATTGCTTTCGAGGTCTCTCCAGGCCGAGATTCAAGGCTGCAATGAGCAGGGTGTGGCTGGCCAGAAAGATGGCCCCTCCCCTTTAAGAACTGGACGGCGCCAGTCTGTCTGGCTTCCATGGTAACTGACATCGCCTGAGCTTCGGTAGCGCTCTGAGGTAGCGCCTCGCTCCCCGACGTTAGCGCCTTAAGAGAGGTGTGTAGCGCCTGATTTGGCGCTCAAATCACCTCCAGGGGGCGATAGAGGCGAATTTTGCAGTCGGAGGTGATAATTAGCGCCAGGCGCTAAACTTTGCGCTCGGACGATATTAGCGCCCCAAAATTGTCCATACCCAATTTTTCCCCAATAGAGAAAAAACGCTGATGATTTTACAATAACTGCTCTGAAGCCTCACTAACATCCTCAAGGCATCATAAATCAGTGTAACTCCCAAAATCAAATAACTGATTGAATTATTGACACATAATACGAAGCATGTGTAATTCTATATATCTATTAAATGCAATAATAACTTATTACCGGACTCTGAAGGCGTGAGAGAATGGTCATTTTACTGACCAGCTGAAGTGCTTGGTATTAGACTGAAGATTTAATGACATTGAATGTACGGCACAGAAACAGGCCATTCGGCCCCACTGGTCCGTGCCGGTGTTTATGCTCCACACCAGCCTCCTCCCACCCCTCTTCATCTCACCTCATCACCCTATCCTTCTATTCCCTTCTCCCTCATGTGTTTATCTAGCTTTCCCTTAAATCCATCTCTGCTATTCGCTTCAACCACTCCCTGTGGCAGCGAGTTCCACATTCTCACCACTCTCTGGGTAAAGAAGTTTCTCCTGAATTCCCGATTGGATTTATTAGTGACCATCTCATATTTATGGCCCCTAGTTCTGGTCTCCCCCCGCAAGTGGAAACATCTTCTCTACATCTATCCTATCAAAACCCTTTCATAATCTTAAAGACCTCGATTAAGATGCAACTACACACAACACAAAGAGGAGGAGACATGGCTGCCTGTCACGTTATATGTCGGCACTGAACCAACACATGAGAACAAAAGCCACTAGTAACTGGGTTTGTAAAGGAAGAACAATGCACCAATTATACTGATGCATCCGCCCCCGCCACCCACACCCCCCTCCCTCTGTCCCCCCACTCTCCATCCTGTGTGGACCATCCTTGCTGACCTACATTCCCACTATATCGCAGTTAGATTATCAACCACACTGCTGCTAATCTCAAATACCTGAATGGAAACCAATCTGCATTAAAATGTCAACTTCCGGTACAACCGTAAACATAATCTCGGTGAATTGCAGAAGCCCGTCGATAGAGGGCAAGCTCTCAGACGCTCCAGAAACCAGAAGGGGACAAAAGCAAGCATGCAGAATGGGACAAGGCTGTGACAGTCAGTGATAGTCACAGTGAACAAGTGAGACGTTGCTGCATTTTACAAGAGGAAGTAGTTAAAGCTCCTCATGAAGGAAGAGTCCATCCCAAGGGCTATCCGACTCCACATTAAGTTTTTTTATTGCAGTCAAAACTGGGGGTGGTGGGGTGGGGGGGGGGCGGGGGGCGGGGGGCAGGGTACAGTCATTTCATACAGCCCACATCCATTTTATATGCTGTCTGGCAAGGGAACAAGGTCAAAAAAAGCGATGTCGCTTACTGGAAGAGTTCATTCTTAGTTAAAGGGGGAACTGTTTTCATCAAGAATTGACAGGGTAGATGCTAAGAGGTTGTTTCCCCCTGGCTGGAGAGTCTAGAACCAGGGGTCACAGTCTCAGGATAAGGGGTCATAAGAACATAAGAACATAAGAAGTAGGAGCAGGAGTAGGCCATACGGCCCCTCGGGCCTGCTCCGCCATTCAATAGGATCATGGCTGATCCGAATCTAGACTCACGTCCACTTCCCTGCCCTCTCCCTGTAACCCCTAATTCCCTTATCAGCTAGGAAACTGTCTATCTCCATTTTAAATTGATTTAATGTTGCAGCTTCCACAGCTCTCTGGGGTAGCAAATTCCATAGATTTACTACCCTCTGAGTGAAGAAGTTTCTCCTCATCTCAGTTTTGAAAGGGCAGCCCCTTATTCTAAGATTATGCCCCCTAGTTCTAGTCTCACCCATCAGTGGAAACATCCTCACCGCATCCACCTGATCAAGCTCCCTCACAATCTTATATGTTTCGATAAGATCGCCTCTCATTCTTCTGAACTCCAATGAGTAGAGTCCCAACCTACTCAACCTTTCCTCATACGTCAACCCCCTCATCTCTCGAATCAACCGAGTGAACCTTCTCTGAACCACCTCGAGAGCAAGTATATCTTTTCTTAAATATGGAAACCAAAACTGTACGCAATATTCCAGGTGTGGCCTCACCAGTACCCTGTATAACTGAAGCAAGACTTCCCTGCTTTTATACTCCATCCCCTTTGCAATAAAAGCCAAGATTCCATTGGCCTTCCTGATCACCTGCTGTACCTGCATACTAACCTTCTGTGTTTCATGCACCAGGACCCCCAGATCCCTTTGTACTGTAGCACTTTGCAGTTTCTCTCCATTTAGATAATAACTTGCTCTTTGATTTTTTCTGCCAAAGTGCATAACCTCACACTTTCCAACATTATATTGCATCTGCCAAATCTCTGCCCACTCACTTATCCTGTCTATGTCCTTTTGCAGGTTTTTTATGTCCTCCTCACTCACTGCTTTCCCTCCCATCTTTGTATCATCGGCAAACTTGGATATGTTGCACTCGGTCCCTTCCTCCAAATCGTTAATATAGATTGTAAAGAGTTGGGGTCCCAGCACTGACCCCTGCGGAACACCACTGGTTACGGATTGCCAGCCCGAGAACGAACCATTTATCCCAACTCTCTGTTTTCTGTTAGATAGCCAATCTTCCACCCATGCCAGTATATTACCCCCAATCCCGTGATTTTTTATCTTGATCAGTAATCTTTTACGTGGAACCTTGTCAAATGCCTTTTGGAAGTCCAAATACACTACATCCACTGGTTCCCCTTTATCCACCCTGTATGTTACATCCTCAAAGAATTCGAGCAAATTTGTCAAACATGACTTCCCCTTCATAAAACCATGCTGACTCTGTCCTATTAAATTATATTTATCCAAATGCTCTGTTACTGTTTCCTTAATAATGGACTCCAACATTTTGCCAACCACAGATGTTAGGCTAACTGGTCTATAGTTTCCGGCTTTTTGTCTACTTCCCTTCTTAAATAAGGGTGTTACATTAGCAGTTTTCCAATCTGCCGGGACCTTTCCTGAGTCCAGGGAGTTTTGGAAAATAATCACCAATGCATCCACAATCCCTACTACCACTTCTCTCAAGACCCTAGGATGTAGGCCATCAGGTCCGGGGGATTTATCCGCCTTAAGTCCCATTATTTTACCGAGTACCATCTCCTTAGTGATTTTAATCGTGTTTAACTCCTCCCCCCCCATTGCCCCCTGTTTGTCCAGTGTTGGGATATTTTTAGTGTCCTCTACTGTAAAGACTGATACAAAATATTTGTTCAGCGTCTTTGCCATCTCCATGTTCCCCACCACTAGTTTCCCGGTCCCATCCTCTAAGGGACCAACGTTCACTTTAGCCACCCTTTTTCTTTTTATATAGCTGTAGAAACTCTTGCTATCTGTTTTTATATTTTTTGCTAGTTTACTTTCATAATCTATCTTCCCTTTCTTAATTAATCTTTTAGTTATTGTTTGCTGGCTTTTAAATGCTTCCCAATCTTCTATCCTCCCACTAGATTTGGCTACTTTATATGCCCTTGTTTTCAGTCGGATACTATCCTTTATTATTTTACTAAGCCACGGATGGCTGTCTTTTCTTTTACTCCCCTTTTTCCTCAGTGGAATATATTTATCTTGAAAGATGTGAAATATCTCCTTGAATGTAGACCACTGCTCTTGTACCATCTTACACTTTAATCTGTTTTCCCAGTCCACTTTAGTCAATTCTACTCTCATACCTTCATAGTCTCCTTTATTTAAGCTCAGTACGCTGGTTTGAGATCCAACTCTCTCACCCTCAAACTGAATTTGGAATTCAACCATATTATGGTCACTCATTCCAAGGGGATCCTTTACTAGGACATTTAGGACTGAGGTGAGGAGGAATTTCTTCACTCAGAGGGTGGTGAATCTTTGGAATTCTCTACCTCAGAAGGCTGTGGATGCTCAGTCATTGAGTATATTCAAGGCTGAGATCGATAGATTTTTAGACTCATGGGGAATCAAGGGATATGGAGATGGGCGGGAAAGTGGAGCAGGATTCGGCCATTCGAGCATGCTCCGCCATTCAATAAGATCATGGCTGATCTTCGACCTCAACTCCACTTTCCCGCTTGATCAGCATATCCCTCGATTCCCCATGAATCCAAAAATCTATCGATCTCAGTCTTGAATATACTCAACGACTCAGCATCCACAGCCCTCTGGGGTAGAGAATTCAAAAGATTCACAACCCTCTGAGTGAAGAGATTCCTCCTCATCTCATTTCTAAATGGCCAACCTCTCATCCTGAGACTGTGATCCCTAGTTCTAGACTCTCCAGCCAGGGGAAACATCCTCCAAGCCCTCTGAAAAATTTAATGGGCCGGATTTTCCGATCGGAGGCTTCCTATGGACGAACGCCTCCGATTGGATAAAATCTCGGCACTTACCTGCCGGCTCCGTAGGTCCCGAGGCTTGCGATCCTGGGCCTCTGCTCTACGAAATGCGCAGGGCCCACGTATCCCAGGGGTGCAGGCGGTTCGCAAGCGTCCCTGGGGTCAGGTGGGCCATGGGGAACCAATCAAAGAAGGGAATCCTCCTTCACACTTCTGACAGGTCTCTCCGCACAGATCTGTCAAAAGTCTGAATGGGGATCGCTTAAAAAACAGTTAAACATTAAGTAAATTTTTTTTAAAACATCACATATTTAAAATTAGTTAAAATTACATTAAACAAAAATTTAAATTTTTGAAAAAAAGAATTAAAGTTTTTTACAGGGCTATAAATAAACTTATCTTTTCTAAAAGTATTTTTAAATTAAAAATGAGTGGAAAAAAAAATTATTTTTTATTTTTTAAACTCTTATGCTGGTAAAATCAGGCCTTACGCTTTTACCAGGTGTAAGATTTTGAAAGGTGGTCAGCGGGCGGAGGCTATGCAGAAAGCGGAACTCTCCCCCCGCGGAGGCCCTTCTCCCGGGCAGGCGGAGGATCGGTCCAGAGGATTCTTCACAGATCCCGAGTGCCGGGTGACATGAATCAGTCATTCATGAAAGAAAGACTTATGAAATAATACTGAGCGGCCTGCGGGTGGCGCTGTCCAGGGAGAGTATAAATACTTGGGCACGGGCCCAGTTTGCGCAGGACATTTTTAACAGGAACTAGCGAAGGACACAACTAGACCTCCATGTTGTAAAACAGTTGATTAAAGCATTGTTTAACGCTTAGACCAAGTGCCTAGTAGTTTTCTTACGTCACCGGGTTTTAGCGCAGGCGCTTCGCACGCCTGAAACCGGCACTTGCGAGGCCCCTACGGGCGCCTACACACCTCGTACACACCTGTGGAGGTCGGAAAATCCGGCCCTATATGTTTCAATGAGATCACCTCTCATTCTTCTACACTCCAGAGAGTATCGGCCCAATCTACTCAATCTCTCCTCATAGGACAACCCTCTCATCCCAGGGAGCAATCTAGTGAACCTTCGTTGCACCGCCTCTAAGCCAAGTATATCCTATGAAATATGTGTTGGTACTCACCTCATCAGACATGAGAGTGGCAATCGCTCTCCCAATTTCATGGTAGGATTTAGCCTTCCCTTTGGGCCCAAGCAGAATAAACAGAAACCTAGATAAAATACAACAATAACGTAAGTCTCAATTATACAGAATCAAAAGTGTCTCTAAATAAATTTGCAGACATCACCCCGCCCCTATGCTCGCTGACCTACATTGGCTCCCAGTGCAGCAACACCTCGATTTTACAATTCCCATCCTTGTCTTCAAATTCCTGCATGGCCGACCCCTCCCTATCTCTGTAAGCTCCCTCAGCATCTCGGCACTCCTCCAACTCTGGCCTCTTGCGCATCCCCGATTTTCATCGCTCCATCATTGACGGCCGTGCCTTCAGCTTCAGGATGTGGGCGTTACTGGCAAGGCCAGCATTTATTGCCCAGCCCTAATTGCCCTTGAGGGGCTTGCTAGGCCATTTCAGAGGGCAGTTAAGAGTCGCATATAGGCCAGACCAGGTAAGGATGGCAGATTTCCTTCCTAATAAGGACATTAGTGAACCAGATTGGTTTTATATGACAATCCAGTAGTTTCCTGGTCACCATTACTGATACTAGCATTTTATTCCAGATTTATTTAATTAATTGAATTTAAACTCCCCATCTGCCCATTGGCAGGATTTCAACTCTTGTCTACCAGATTAGTTAGTCCAGGTCTCACGGGTTACTAGTCCAGTAACATTACCGCTATGCTACCATTCCCGCGGGATTGAACTCACAACCCTCTGACTCAGAGGCGAGAGTGCTGCCCACCGAGCCACGGTTGGCGATGAAACAGGTTTGCTGAATTGTCTTTGCCGAGATTTCTAGGGTGGGTGGGGGCGCGGTCATTCACTCACCTGGTCGGCACGGGAACCTCAGTCAGAGCCCCCAGCATCACAGCTTGCTGCAGACGCACAAAGGCAATAAACGGGGAGTCCAGGAAATCCACTTCCCCCACCAGCACGTTGGAGGCCTCAGCGTCGCGCGGGAGTTTCTTCATGAATTTGTTCTTGAGCTGGTGCAAGAAAGCCCACAGTTAATTCTTGTAAGTAAAATCGGCCCGATGATGCACAATTTCCCCCCAGAGCACAGGGAGGGTCAATACTATGGTGTAGTAGCGAAGATGTTTCAAAAGTCCAAAACTAGGGGGCCATCAACATAAGATAGTCACTAACAATTCAATAACAAAAACTTGCATTTATATAGCGCCTTTAACGCAGTAAGACATCCCCTGGTGCTTCACAGGAGCGATTATCATACAAAATTTGACACTAAGTCATGTAAGGAGATATTAGGACAGGCGACCAAAAGCTTGGTCAAAGAGGTCGGTTTTAACAAGCGTTTTAAAGGAGGAGAGATGGAGAGGTTTAGGGAGGGAATTCCAGAGCTCGGGACCCAGGCAGCTGAAGCCACGGCCGTCAATGGTGCAGCGATGAAAATCGGGGATGCTCAAGAGGCCAGAATTGGAGGAGCGCAGAGATCTCAGAGGGTTGTAAGGGCTGGAGGAGGTTACAGAGATAGGGAGGGGCTTCGAAAACAAGGATGAGAATTTTAAAATCGAGGCATTGCCGGACCAGGACCCAATGTAGGTCAATGATGATGGGTGGATGGGAGTTGGTGCGAATTCAGGAGAATTGGAAAATCCAGGCCTTCATGAACTCAGAAGAAACTTCTTTACCCAGAGAGTGGTGAGAATGTGAAACTCGTTGCCACAGGGAGTGGTTGAGGCCAATAGCATAGATGCATTTAAGGGGAAGCTGGATAAACATATGAGAAAGAAAGGAATAGAAGGAGATGCTGATAGGGTGAGATGAGGAGTGGGAGGAGGCTGGTGTGCAGCATAAACACCGGCACGGACCAGTTGGGCCGAATGGCCTGTTCCTGTGCTGTAAATTCTATGTAATTCTATCGAGTGCTCATGATGCAGGGTTTTACGTGACAGGAGCACATATCAGTAATTCTGGTGCCAAAGTCATCATGCACGATTTGTGTGACCAGTACATTTTAATGGCCTTTGTTTTTAAATGAGAGAACATAGAAACATTGAAGATAGGAGCAGGAGTAGGCCATTCGGCCCCTCGAGACTGCTCCGCCATTCAATGCGATCATGGCTGATCATCCAAATTCAGTACACTGTCCCTGCTTTCTCCCCATACCCCTTGATCCCTTTAGCCTTAAGAAATATATCTAACTCCTTCTTGAATATATTTAATGAATTGGCCTCTACTGCCTTCTGTGGTAGAGAATTCCACAGGTTCACCACTCTCTGGGTGAAGAAATTCCTCCTCATCTCTGTCCTAAATGGCTTACCTTAGACTGTGACCCCTGGTTCTGGACTCCCCCGCCATCGGGAACATCCTTCCTGCATCTAGTCTGTCTAGTCCAGTTAGAATTTTATAAGTTTCAATGAGATCCCCTCTCATTCTTCTAAACTCCAGCGAGTATAAGCCCAATCGACCCAATCTCTCTTCATACGTCATTCCTGCCATCCCAGGTATCAGTCTGGTGAATCTTCGCTGCACTCCCTCCATGGCAAGAACATCCTTCCTCAGATAAGGCGACCAAAAACTGCACACAATACTCAAGGTGCGGTCTCACCAAGGCCCTGTACAACTGCAGCAAGACATCTTTGCTCCTGTACTCAAACCCTCTCGCTACGAAGGCCAACATACCATTTGCCTTCTTAACCGCCTGCTGCACCTGCATGCTTACCTTCAGCGACTGGTGCACAAGGACACCCAGATCTCGTTGCACTTCCCCTTCTCCCAATCTATTGCCGTTCAGATAATAATCTGCCTTCCTGTATTTGGCACCAAAGTGGATAACCTCGCATTTATCCACATTATACTGCATCTGCCATGCATCTGCCCAATCACCCAACCTGTCCAAATCATACTGGAGTTTCTCGGCATCCTCCTCACAGCACACACGCCCACCCAGCTTTGTGTCATCTGCAAACTTGGAGATATTACATCTAGTTCCCTCGTCCAGATCATTAATATACATTGTGAACAGCTGGGGTCCTAGCACCGATCCCTGCGGTACCCCACTAGTCACTGCCTGCCACTCGGAAAAAGATCCATTTATTCCAACTCTTTACTTCCTGTCTGCCAACCAGTTCTCTATCCAAGTCAGTACCTTGCCCCCAATCCCATGTGCTTTAACTTTGCACGCTAATCTCTTATGCGGGACCTTATCGAAAGCCTTCTGAAAGTCCAAATACACCACATCCCCTGGTTCTCCCATATCTATTCTACCAGTTACATCCTCAAAAAATCCCAGTAGATTAGTCAAACACAATTTACCTTTTGTAAATCAATGTTTACTTTGTCCGATCCTGCATACTGTCACATCATGCATACTGCCCATCAAGTGTGCCCCCCGGTGCCAGAATTCCCGACATGCAACCCGAGAGGGAAGACAGGGCCTTGGTTTAACGTCTCATCCGCAGGACGGCACCTCTGATAGTACTGCGGGAGCGCTGCACTCCGACATTCCCATTCAGATCAAGCACGGCTCCAGGAGCACAACATTGTAATATCCAGGCTTTCACCCCGCTCCCGCTCAGTGGGAGCCACTGACAGACATAACAGCTATTGCATCTTGTGTCGAAGGGAAGCCTTTTGATGTTTAATTATAGACACTGCGCCAACAGCTGATCCGTTTCATTCACTGTTTCTGGAACTATGGGGAACACATCTGCATTATCAGATGTGCCACCTTTTCGATGCGACTTTAAACTGATCTGCTCCCTCATATGGAGGTAAAATATCCGATCGCACTATTAGTGGAAGAACAGGGGCTTTCTCCCCGGTGTCCCAGCCAACATTCATCCCTCAACTAACCACCAAAACATTAAAATGTACAGGTCACAAATCATGCATGATGACCTCTTATCTCATTGCTGTTTGTGGGGCCTTGCTGTGCGCAAATTGGCTGCAGTGTTTACCTATGCTCTGTGACGTAAGAAAACTACTAGGCACTTGATCTAAGCGTTAAACAAAGCTTTAATCAACTGTTTTACAACATGGAGGTCTAGCTGTGTCCTTCACTAGTTCCTGTTAAGAATGTCCTGCACAAGCTGGGCCCATGCCCAAGTATTTATACTCTCCCTGGACAGCGCCACCTGTAGGCCGCTCAGTATTATTTCATAAGTCTTTCTTTCATGAATGACTGATTCATATCACTCTAAATACAGACAGCGGTCAGATGAATGTACTAAAATTGTGGGCCGTCGTTCAAAGACTCCCTGAACAACTGGCAAGAGCAATAACCAACCTCTCTACTGTACATCTGAAGTAGTGGAACATAAGGCAGGTTAGCCGTGGTTCAGTGGGTAGCACTTTCGCCTCGGTAGTCATGAAGGTTGTGGGTTCATAGTCCCACCCCAGAGACTTGAGCACAAAATCCAGGCTGACGCCTCAGTGCCAGTACTGAAGGAGCGCTGCACTGTCGGAGGTGCCGTCTTTTGGATGAGACGTTAAACTGAGGCCTGTCTTCCCTCTCAGAAGATCCTGTGACATAATTTTGAAGAGCAGGGGGAGTCCTCCCCAGGTGTCCTGCCCAATATTTATCCCTCAACCAACATCACAAAAAAACACAGATCATCTGGTGATTATCACATTGCTGTTTGTGGGAGCTTGCTGTGCCCAAATTGGCTGCAGCGTCTCCTACATTACAACAGTGACTCCACTTCAATAAAGTACTTCATTGGCTGTAAAGTGCTTTGGGACGTCCTGAGGTAATGAAAGGCACTGGAGAAATGCAAGTTGTTTCTTACGATAAAGGAAGGCATCTCTGAATGGCAGTCACTCATTAAACATTAACAGATAGTCGGAGAGGAGAAAATTAATCTAAGATTTCTCCTCCAGTGTTGCTTTAGTTCCTATTCAATCTGAAATGTTGTTGTGTTTCTAAGTGCTGTAGGAAGACACCAGTTAAAAGGCTTTACAAAAACATATTAATTTAACTCCTCAGTAATGCATTGTTGGAGTGACAGTCTTGTGCTGCAGCTTTGGGAAGGTGTTTCTATGAATATCAAGATGCTGATTGGCAGATCACCTAATAAAGCAAAGATTTATGTCCATCTCTGTTCTCACCACTGACTTCTCTTTTGGCCGCTCAATTCTGGACCAAAAACCAGAGGGTTCGGTGGGACAGATACCCGTCACCCGATCTCATGGGTCCTGAGAACATTCTGTCCCCTGTACAACTATCTCCGAGGCAACTGAACCAAGTCGCTGTGTCACCCCATTGCACTGCCTCACGGAAATATCGCAACTTCTCTCATCCAATCCCAGCAGCTTTTTATTCTTTTCGGCAACTAAAAGAAGCCAGAGATTTTCACAAGTTTGTGAAGACACAAATCTTAATTCTGGCTCGAGGAAAGCAGCTTCCACTTATCACCCAACAAAAAGGAGACATCTTCTCGGCAAGCATTACTTTTAAATGGAAACACTACCCCATTAGAAGAGGACTTTTGATAAGCCGACATGTAAAACCTGACAAATTCTTTCACCGCGTTCTGTTTGGCTGCACAGAATTCCAACCTGGAAAGGAGCATAGCAAGAGGTCGGAGTGCGAGGCACAGCAAGAGGTCACAGTGCGAGGCACAGCAAGAGGTCACAGTGCGAGGCATAGCAAGAGGTCACAGTGCGAGGCATAGCAAGAGGTCACAGTGCGAAGTATAGCAAGAGGTCACAGTGCGAAATATAGCAAGAGGTCACAGTGCGAAGTATAGCTGGGGTCACAGTGGGAAGTATAGCTGAGTCACAGTGGGAAGTATAACTGGGGTCACAGTGGGGGGCATAGCAAAGTGCTCCCACAGTGCTGTTAGGTAGGAAGTGCCTGGATTTTGACCCAGCGATGATGAAATAATGGTCATGTATGTCCAAGTCAGGATGGTGGTGTTCCCATGCACCTGCTGCCTTGTCCTTCTAAAGAGTGAAGCTCGTGGGTTTGGACACCTGATCCCATTTAAAATGAGATCCCAGGAGCATCTGAGAATGCAAAAACCATCTGAATCAGCTGTTGCTATCCGGGATTTTCCTGAGTCAGTATCCACAGATGGTAGCCAGAGTGAAGCCCACCATCGTCCAAATAAAGAAACAACTTGCATTTATATAGCGCCTTTCACAACCTCAGGGCATCCCAAAGCACTTTTCAGCCAATTATGTACTTTTTGGAGTGTAGTCACCGTTGTAATGTAGAAAACGCAGCAGCCAATTTATGCAAAGCAAGTACTGTTTAACGTCTCATCCGAAAGACGGATCTTCCGACAGTGCAGGACTCCCTCAGTACTGCCCCTCCGAGAGTGCAGGACTCCCTCAGTACTGCCCCTCTGACAGTGCGGCACTCCCTCAGTACTGACCCTCCGACAGTGCGGCACTCCCTCAGTACTGACCCTCCGACAGTGCGGCACTCCCTCAGTACTGACCCTCCGACAGTGCGGCGCTCCCTCAGTGCTGCCCCTCCGACAGTGCGGCACTCCCTCAGTACTGACCCTCCGACAGTGCGGCACTCCCTCAGTACTGCCCCTCCGACAGTGAAGCAGTCCCTCAGTACTGACCCTCCAACAGTGCGGCACTCCCTCAGTACTGCACCTCCGACAGTGCGGCATTCCCTCAGTACTGCCCCTCCAACAGTGCAGCGCTCCCTCAGTACTGCCCCTCCGACAGTGCAGCGCTCCCTCAGTACTGCCCCTCTGACAGTGCAGGACTCCCTCAGTACTGCCCCTCTGACAGTGCAGCGCTCCCTCAGTACTGCCCCTCCGACAGTGCAGCAGTCCCTCAGTACTGCCCCTCCGACAATGCGGCACTCGCTCAGTACTGCCCCTCCAACAGTGCAGCACTCCCTCAGTACTGCCCCTCCGACAGTGCAGCGCTCCCTCAGTACTGCCCCTCTGACAGTGCAGCACTCCCTCAGTACTGCCCCTCCGACAGTGCAGCGCTCCCTCAGTATTAACCCTCCGACAGTGCAGCACTCCCTCAGTACTGACCCTTCGACAGTACAGCACTCCCTCAGTACTGCCCCTCTGACAGTACAGAACTCCCTCAGTACTGCCCCTCCGACAGTGCAGCACTCCCCCTCAGTACTGCCCCTCCGACAGTGCAGCACTCCCTCAGTACTGCCCCTCCGGCAGTGCAGCACTCCCTCAGTACTGCCCCTCCGACAGTGAAGTAGTCCCTCAGTACTGACCCTCCAACAGCGCAGCACTCCCTCAGTACTGCCCCTCCGACAGTGCAGCACTCCCTCAGTACCGCCCCTCCGACAGTGCAGCACTCCCTCAGTACCGCCCCTCCGACAGTGCGGCGCTCCCTCAGTACTGCCCCTCCGACAGTTGAGCACTCCCTCAGTGCTGCCCCTCCGACAGTGCGGCGCTCCCTCAGTACTGCCCCTCCGACAGTTGAGCACTCCCTCAGTGCTGCCCCTCCGACAGTGCAGCGCTCCCTCAGTACTGCCCCTCCGACAGTGGGAACGAGTTTGAAACAGCCCATACTTGCCAGCAAGTGGAAAATCCAAATTCCGAGGTCAGAACCATGCTGGAATGGTGGCCCGGCTCACATGTGCCAACACTTTCTTGCCAGGGTCAGTCCAATTGACAGTTATGGGCAATATTGATGAAGTAGGTTTGGGGGAGGTTTGTATGGAGCATGGGCCAGTTGGGCCGAATGGCCTGTTTCTATGCTGTACATTCTATGTCATTCTACGTATTATCGGCATCTCACTTCTCAATTTAATCTCAATACTGCAAGTCTCAGGGCATTTTTTTTTACGGTTGACTTTCATTCAGTTTGTCCGCCCTTGCACCTGATCCTATTAAATCCCCATAAATTGTTTAAATATTTACAAACACCCAATGTCACACGAAGATGTGTAACAGTTTCCTGAACTCTTCGAGCTCTGAAACCAGCATGCCAATAGGCGAGACTGTGTTAGCGCCGCTCTCTAGAGTTTCCGCGCCAACTCTTCACGGGGAGTTGGGTGATTCGACCCACCAGTCCACAGATGGGGCTAACCATCCTTCGTTTAGAAGGGGTGAATCCCGGGCTCCCAGGAGGCGGATCGGGGGGAGTCACGGGGCAAAGCGCTCACAATTTCTGGAGATGTGGAATCGCGAGCTGGGTGACCGGGTTTCCCTGTCACACAAGATCATGAGCTGGGCTCCCACCACTGCCCACCAGAAATGTAGGACCCATTCCTCCCCCCACCGTACGGACCCCCAATAATGTCCTAATGAAGATCAAACACGGCATCCCAACCCACGCCCTAAAATTCAAACACATGCGATTGTTCAGCCTGTCCCATCTTTCAGACTGATTTTTCAGTGGAGAAGAACAAAACTAAAGGCCATCAATATCAGATAGTCACTAATCAATCCAATCGGGAATTCAGGAGAAACTTCTTTACTCAGAGAGTGGGGAGAATGTGGAACTCGCTACCACAGGGAGTGGTTGAGGCGAATAGTAAAGATACATTTAAGGGGAAGCTGGATAAACACATGAGGGAGAAAGGAATAGAAGGATGCGCTGATAGGGTGAGATGAAGAGGGGTGGGAGGAGGCTCGTGTGGAGCATAAACACTGGCATAGACTCGTTGGGCTGAATGGCCTGTTTCTGTGCTGTAAATTCGATGTAATTCTATGACTTTCTTTTCATTTGCTTGGCAGAATGTTAGTCTCAAGCTCGTGCTTCGGTTTAATAAGTTGTTTTTAAAGGCAGAGAGCTGGCAATAAAGTAAGAGGCAGTCAGGACCAGACCCTGCAAATCACGGTGCAATTTCAAACACCATGTCAATTAACCCTTCAGCAGTGTTTCCTACTTTGAAGACCAACAACTTGTATTTATTTGGCACCTTTAACAGTAAAATGTCCCAAGGCGCTTCACAGGAGCGATTATCAAACAGAATTTGACACCGAGCCATATAAGGAGATATTAGGACAGGTGACCAAAAGCTTGGTCAAAGAGGTCGGTTTTAAGGAGCGTCTTAAAGGAGGAGAGAGAGGTAGAAAGGTTTAGGGAGAGAATTCCAGAGTCTAAGGTCTAGGCAGCTGAAGGCACGGCCGCCAATGGTGGAGCGAAGGACATTGGGGATGCGCAAGAGGCCAGAATTGGAGGAGCGCAGAGATCTCGGAGGGTTGTAGAGCTGGAGGAGGTTACAGAGATAGGGAGGGACGAGGCCATGGAGGGATTTGAAAAGGATGAGAATTTTAAATTTGAAACAAATAAAAAAGAAACATTGTACAGTAAATGAATGTAACAAAACTGCTAAATTAAGTGGATTTTGATTTTTTTCGATTTCAAGATGGATGCCTCATGTTCCCACACTCCTCACACACACAGACATCAAAGGCTTGATCAGGACCACAGAAAAGCATTTTTTTAACTATTCAGCAAAACTATCACAGTAATTTAATTTTCGCTCCATAATTTTAATGCTAATTTTTAATTCTGGGCATGTATAATTCCATCAATAGCCAATCCCTCGGTACTACACCAGAGTGTCAGCCTAGATTATGTGTTAGAGTGAGGCTTGAACCTACAACCCTCTGACAATGAACTGACTAAGCCAAGGAGGCAAGTTGCTGAGATGTCAAGCTGCCACACTGCCCAAGGTTGGCATTTCTTGACTGTTCCTTAAGGTTATGCCCTTGTGAAATCGACCTAATACTGTGTCAATCTTCATGGCCCCCCCTCTCCCATCCTACTTGACAGTAGAACGTGAGGAGTCCTTCATACATCAGTGATGCATTCCGAAATGATCAAAGTCAGCACTGAAGAACATAGGAATTAGAAGCAGGAGTCGGCCATACGGCCCCTCAAGCCTGCTCCGCCATTCAATGAGACCATGGCTGATCTTCGACCTCAACTCTACCTTCCTGTGCTATCCCCATAGCCCTTGATTCCCTTTGAGTCCAAAAATCTGTTGATTTAAGCCTTCAATACTCAACGACTGAGCATCCACAGCCCTCTGGGGCAGAGAGTTCTAAAGAGTCACAACCCTCTGAGTGAAGAAATTCCTCCTCATCTCAGTCCTAAATGGCCGACCCCTTATCCTGAGACTGTGACCCTTAGTTCTCGACTCTCCAGCCAGGGGAAACATCCTCCCTGTATCTACCCGGTCAAGCCCTCTAAGAATTTTATACATTTCAATTAAATCACCTCGCATTCTTCTAAACTCCAGAGAGTATAGGCCTAGTCTACTCAATCTCTCCTCATGGGACAGCCCTCTCGTCCCAGGAATAAATCTAGTGAACCTTCATTGCACTCCCTCCAAGGCAAGTATATCCTTCCTTAGATACGGAGACCAAAACTGTGCACAGTACTCCAGGATTGGTCTCACCAAAGGCCTGTACAATTGCAGCAAGACTTCCTTACTCTTATATTCCAACCCCCCTTGCAATAAAGGCCAACATACCATTTGCCTTCCTTATTGCTCGCTGTACCATTGCTGCAAAGAACACTCACCTGGTCCTTGTCTGGCTTGTCTGAGATGTCATTCATGCTGCCTGTAGTCAGGTTGCGATGGGATAATCCTGGGCTGCCTGGAAGGGAAAACCAATGGCAGGAATTAAAACAGGACACTCGGAGTTGTCCATTGCAGCCTGAAAACTCAACGGGGAATAAGAGACAGAAAGCATGCAGTTGGAAGAACAGATTCAAAGAGAAAGAAATGAAAACTGCATTCTTATAAAAGCTGCCTGTTCTTTTTGGTACTGGTTTGCATGTTGCAGCAATTTCCCCCCCGCCCCTGCCCCCCGACCCCCACATTTTTGCCCCGCTACAAGAAAAAGGTGTGGAGTTTGGTTTTAGTCTTCTGGCTTGAGGTGGGCCGTGGCCAAGGCTGTCCAGAGGAGTCAGTGAGGGATCCGTGTCATTTCCTCGATCACCCTTACTTGTAGGAGTGGGCTGAGCTGGCAGCATGAACCCCACTTCCCATAGGCAGCTCGCCGATTGGGACGTGGGAAGATCAGGAAGCGCTGCAGGTTTTTAAGGCCCTCAGCAGCTTTGTAAGGGGGCTTTTTTTTTTCTATTTGATTTTGTGGCCCAAAGCAGGAAAGCAACACCCTGAAGCCGTGGGAAGAGGAGACCCAAGGTTTTCAGGTGCAGCTGTGGAGAGCCACTCTGCAGCAGAGAACGCCAGCTGTAAAACTATCCTCAACGAACCGCTGCCGAATGGCTTGACGTGCCGGTTGGAACAATTCACCAAGTGGTCACCTTTGCAACTCGTGTAGATGACGGCATGGCGCAACATGGGTGTGGTCAATGGTGCCCTGGACTTGGGGAGAATCCTGCAAGCTGGGTGATGCCCAGGGCCTGATCCTGTTGCCACTGAATGTTCACAGCGAAAGTGGAGCATCTGTTTGCTTTGGCATGGACTGCAGATTGTCTGGTGCTGCTGATATCCCCTGTGTCAGCCGAGAAGGAGCGAGAGGCAGAGGCCAAGGGCTGCAGTGACGTTGATTAGAGCGGGCAGTGCTGTGTTAGCTATAGCGGTTGGCCGAGAGACCTCTTGCAGGATGTAGGACAACTCTGTCACTGCCTCTCTGGAGAAGCAAAATCGCCTCATACATTGTTTCTCCGAAAACTGTACATTGCTCTGAGCGTATAATAACTTCCATTTCTACAGCGCCTTTCATGACCTCAGGACGTCCCAAAGCGTTTTACAGCCAATGAAGTACCTTCTGAAGTGGAGTCACTGTTGTAATGTAGGAAACACGGCAGCCAATTTGCACACAGCAAGCTCCCCACAAACAGCAATGTGATAATTGCTGTGTATGTACCTTTAAGAGAAGAACTGATTTTATACTGCAGTACCGGCAGTGACCACACCTACTTCAGTAAATACCTGTTTTATTGTTCTCCTGCAGTCCGTGTATTATTGATACTCGGACACTACACTGGCGACGAGCAGGTTCGAACTCACCTGCAGTACTGCATCACCTCACGGGGATCTTTCCCTGAGAAGAAGCTTCTTAGAGGTCGAAGTCAGAGCAACGGGCGTCGACCGCGGGCAACCGCCCAAGGATCCATCGGAGTTCGGAGAATTGCAGGAGAGGCTGTGGAGAGCTGGGCTTGGCTCCCCAGTCAAGGTGTTCCAGCAAATCGTGCTGGTAGCAGGTAGTGCGCTGACCCTTCCGGACTGCGGCGGGCTCGAGCTCGATCGAGCGGCTCTGCAAAGGGGCCGTGCAGCGTCGTTGGGAGGAAAAGAGAGAGAGAGAGGGGGGAGCGCACAGGGCGCGGTCGGTGCTCAAGAACTGGGCAGCGTAGAGAAAATAAAACGAGGGGAAGGAAAAGTGAGACGCGCCGATGCCGTGGGTCGCCGCCATTGCCCTGTAGAACGCTAGGAGCAGCGTGGCAGCAAGGAGAAGAAGGAAAAGCGTGGGAGGCGCCATTTTATTCCATTGGGGAAGAAGGAAAAGCGCGGCAGGCGCCATTTTATTCCATTGGGGAAGAAGAAAAAGCGCGGGAGGCGCCATTTTAAATCACCCAAGATGCCGAAGAGTGGCAGTATCACTGCTTTCGACAACGAGGTAGAAGACTGGACCACGTATGTGGAAAGAATTGAAGTGTACTGCAAGGCAAATGAGGTGGCCGATGGAAAGAAGGCGTCGGTATTATTAAATTTGATGGGCGCAATAACGTACAGCCTATTGCGGAATTTAATTACCCCAGCTAAACCAATGGAGAAAAGTTTTGAAGAGATTGTTAATATCTTACAGGAACACCTAAACCCTACACCGCTGCTGATAGCAGAAAGATTCAAGTTCCATAAAAGAAACCAGCACAAAGATGAGAGCAATGCTGACTATCTTACAGAACTACGCAAGTTATCGAAGCACTGCCAGTTCGGAGCAGGACTGGCAGACACCTTACGGGATAAGTTTGTCTGCGCGCTCCAGAGTGAAGGAACCCAGAAACGACTACTTTCGGAAAAGGACCTGACGCTAGAATAGGCTTTCAGCGTGGCAGTATCCTACGAAGCAGCAGCACGGGGAGCTGCGGAAATACAACAGAAACCACAAGAATACAGCGCTAACGAAATGGCGTATGGAGCAGAAAAGTGCTATCGCTGCGGCAGAACAACCCATGATCAGAAGGACTGCTGGTTTAAGGACAAAGTATGCAGGCAATGTGGGAAAATGGGACACATAGCAAGAGTCTGCAGGTCGGGAAAGAAAACCAACATTACAAGAACTACTAAGGAAAAGTACAAGTAAAAAAAATGACAGACAGTAGTTCGGAAGATCAGGAGAGTGATAATGACTCCGGGAGCAGGAGACTAAGTTGTCTAAAGTTACACAACGTGATCGCAAAGGAGGATCACCGAACCATTTGGTCACCCTCATGATAGCAGGGTCCCAAGTAAAGATGGAATTGGATACAGGATCAGCCCTAACTGTCATGAATCGACGAGACTATGAGCGGCTATTCTCATACATACCCTTGAAGGACACGTCCATTGTATTGAAGACATACACGGGGCAAAAAGTCTACCCCAGAGGAAAAATAAGGGTGCCAGTTAAATACAACGGCAAGGAAACACAGAAACTGTATCTATATATACTACAAGATGGAGGACCACCATTATTGGGACGTGAATGGATCCAAAAAATACAATTGGATTGGCATTCCATTCAGGCGCTGACTGTGACTGATAAAAAGGATGATGACATCACACCTGGACGACTGTCAAAAATTCTAACTGACGCGAAAGAGGTGTTCCAACAAGGACTTGGGACTCTAAAAGGAGTAAAGGCAACGATAAAAATCGAAGATAACGCAAACCCAAAATTTTTTACGGCCAGACCAGTACCGTACGCGATCTGCCCAGCCATTGAAGCAGAACTGGAGAGTCTGGAGCGTTCGGGTGTGCTGTCCAAGGTGGACTGGAACGAGTGGGCCACACCCATCGTTACTGTAATGAAGAAATCATTGAGCAGCTCGCCTGGGGAGCCGAAGAAGGTTCGCATCTGTGGGGACTTCAAGGTAACTGTGAACCCAGTCCTGCACACAGTACAATATCCACTTCCACGGATAGAAGATATTTTCGCCTCACTATCTGGAGGGAAATGCTTTACGAAGATTGATCTGGCCCAAGCGTATCTACAAATGGAGGTGGAAGAAGCATCTAGGAAATACCTCACGATAAACACTCACAAAGGTCTTTACCAGTACAATCGACTGGTATTCGGGGTAGCATCAGCCCCGGCTATTTGGCAGAGGGTGATGGAACAAGTCCTGCAAGGGATCCCGGGGACCCAGTGTTATTTGGACGACATCCTGGTTACGGGCGAAAATGACAGTGAACACCTTGCCAACCTGGAGCAGGTGCTCACTAGATTACAGGAATATGGGCTACGAGCCAACCGCCCCAAATGCGAGTTCTTCAGGAGACAAATCTCGTATTGTGGCCACATGATTGATGAGGAAGGGTTGCATAAGTCACCAGACAAGATTGAGGCTGTAGTCAAGGCTCCAGCACCGGAAAATGTGTCGCAACTGAGGTCGTTTCTCGGGTTGGTGAACTACTACCATAAGTTCTTGCCGAATTTATCTACAATTCTGCACCCACTGAACGCCCTGCTGCAAACTGGAGTAACATGGAAATGGAGTGATGAGTGTAAGCGTGCCTTTCAGAAATGTAAATGCCTAATCACTTCAAAAGAAGTATTGGCCCACTACAACCCAACACTACCGATTCGGTTGGCATGTGATGCGTCTCCCCATGGCATTGGAGTGGTGCTGTCACACAAATTCCTTGACGGTTCAGAGAGGCCAATAGCCTTTGCGTCACACTCGTTAACCTCAGCCGAGCGTAACTACGCCCAGATTGACAGGGAGGCCCTCAGCCTGGTGTGGGGGGTGAAGAAGTTCAATCACTATCTGCACGGGCAGAAATTCACCCTACTGACTGATCATCAGCCCCTGGTCTCCATTTTTAACCCAAAGAAGGGCATTCCGGTGATGACGGCGCAGCGGCTGCAAAGATGGTCACTTTTTCTAGGGGCACATCAGTACGGCATAGAGTACAAGGGTACGAAACAGCATGGAAACGCTGATGGGCTGTCGCGCCTACCGTTGCCTACGGTAGAGGAAGCACCTGCAGTGGACCCTGTTGAGATATTCCATTCGACCATAGTCGAATGTCTACCTGTTACAAACTCAAGTATAGAGAAGGAAACCCGAAATGACCCGACACTCTCTCGGGTCTATGATTTGACGGTGAAGGGATGGCCAGCACATGGCGACTCACTGTTGCCAGCATTCTCGCCAAGGAGAGAACAGCTGTCAGTGTGCCGGGGGACCTTGATGTGTGGATCCCGAGTGGTAACTCCACCCAAGTTGAGAGATAGAGGGCTCAATGAGCTTCATGAGGGTCATCTGGGAGGGGTAAAAATGAAAAGCCTAGCCAGGGCGTTTGTGTGGTGGCCGGGAATCGATAAAGAAATCAAGGATATGACCAAGAGATGCACAGGATACCAGAAGGTCCAAAACACTCCACCACAGGCCCCGCTACACACATGGGAGTGGCCCTCATCTCCATGGCAACGGGTACACATTGATTTTGCTGGTCCATTTATGGACTCAATGTTTCTAATCGCCATGGATGCCCATTCGAAATGGCCAGAGGTCATCAAAATGTCCTCCACCACCACGGAGAAAACTATTGCAGTCCTACGGGCCATCTTCGCCAGGAATGGCTTGCCAGAAGAGATTTGCTCCGACAATGGGCCACAGTTTGTGTCCGAGGATTTCCGGAGGTTTCTGAGGAATAATGGGGTGAAACATTACACATCTGCCCCATATCATCCAGCCACAAATGGATTGGCTGAGAGGTTTGTTCAGACCTTTAAAAAGGCAATAAAGGCGATGTATAACGACGACACACCACTACAACACAAGGTGGATAATTTCTTGTTTGCTTACCGGAATGCGACACATGCAGTCACCAACCAAGCTCCAGCCATAATGTTCTTCAACTGAAGGCTAAGATGTCGCCTGGATTTGCTCAAACCAAACATAAGACGAGATGTTGAGGATAAGCAATTCCAGCACATCAATGAGAAGCCAACCAGGAGCTTCAAGATAGGGCAACCAGTCTTGGCCCGCGACTACCGAACAGAAAAATGGCAGCCAGGAACGATATGCACACAGCAGGGACCACTAATGTACACAGTGGACGTTGGAGAGAGCATCATGAGACGCCATGCTGACCAGATTCTAGAGTCACAGGAACAAGCCAAACCCATACCACGAGCATGTGCACCTGGTAATGAACCCGAAGTACAGATTGCGTCTACCTCAGAAGCAGTGGTATTGGAAGCTGATGAACCTACCAATGACAATGAGCCAGAATCGACTCCGCCGCAAGAACAGGATACTCGAGAAAGGCGCTATCCAGTCAGGATCAGGAAGCCTCCTCAAAGACTGAACTTATAAATAATTATTTCAGTTGATGTGTATAGTACAGAGAAAATTGTAATTGTAATTAGTTATTATTTAGTTGTTAAATGAATGTTATGTACTGTTTATCTAAAAGGGGAGGAATTGTTGTGTATGTACCTTTAAGAGAAGAACTGATTTTATACTGCAGTACCGGCAGTGACCACACCTGTATAAAAGGCCATAGCAGGCTTCTGTACTTCAGTCTTAAGTTTACCCTCTGTTCAGTAAATACCTGTTTTATTGTTCTCCTGCAGTCCGTGTATTATTGATACTCGGACACTACAATAATCACCGGATAATCTGTTTTTAGTGAAGTTGATTGAGGGATAAATATTGGTCCAGGACACCGGGGAGAACTCCCCTGCTCTTCTTCGAAATAGTGGCTGTGGGATCTTTCACATCTACCTGAGAGGGCAGACGGGGCCTCGCTTTAATGTCTCATCCGAAAGACGGCACCTCTGCCTGCGCAGTGTTCCCTCAGTACTGGAGTGTCTGTGAAGCACACTGGGGCGTCTGAGGTCGTGAAAGGCGTTATAGAAAGGCAGGCTCTTTCTTGGTCTGTGGGCAGGAGCAGCAAGTGGTGTTAGTCAAGCAGCAGGGTTGGGAAATCGTGCTGGCGTCCTAAGGATGTCACATGACCTCGACTTGCACACGTGCATGGGCCTCCCACTGGTTTCCAAGAGGATGTCCAACCACCTGCAATGATCTCCCCGCCAGCCCACTCCCCTGGAACATCAAGCAAGCTCTGAGATCGGGGCAAACTGGGCAGGAGAAACTGATACTCCATTTTCTGCCCACAATCACCTCATTCTCGAGTATAAGATGGCCAAAATCACCCCAGAGGAGGGACGCCCTACTGGAGTAGGTCAAAATACATCATAACTCAGTTTAATATTTACATAAACTCTTAGGGGCAGAAAAAAAATCTGTACATACTGTGATTGCATGACTTTATCCCACTGGGACATAGAACGAATCCAACTGTGAACCTTTAAAAATCCATAGTTAAACTGCTCAGCGAACTTCTAAACAGATGTACTTTAAGCCGCGTTTAAATATATTTGCTCGGAATCAGCACAAAGACAGTAGGATTGTGGATCACTCTCGATTTTCTACTTTGCTGTGCAGATGCCATCTTATTTGCTGCAGTATCTCCCGGCCTGTGTGTTCCACCCCCCGCCACCTTGTGAAAGAGGAATGAAGCAAGGAGCTGTTGTCAAGTCCCCTTCTGGCTGTAAGCGTGCGCAGAGACTTACTGTTGGGTCAACGGACTTCCAAATCCCTTGGTCTTAAAGAAAATGTAATAGGACCAGCTGGTGGTGTGTTTCGAACTTTGTTTTGGGGGTGTGGAGGGAGGGGTTTGCATGGATGCCCATGACGGACATTACCATCAATCTATCAATGGTCCCTTGGAAGACTCACTTACTGCAAAAAGGCTGATTGTAGAAATCAGTTCTGCTTTGAGATAAAAGGTCAGGAGCTCATTAATACCAGAGATTCGGACCTGAAGGGATGACTAGCCTAAAACTATTGATGACTGTGCTGTACCTGCACAGGCAGCATTCAGAGCCTGGGTTTTAGCTCAATATTGTCGCACCCCATACCTGCTGCCCAACCCCTCTCTTGCACATCACTTTGATTGGTACCTTGAGGACAGTGTCTTAACAAAATGAAAGGGCTGGATAGCCTGCCTATCGAGAGATTATTCCAGTCTAACAGGTTGGGGCGGGGGGGGGGGGGGGGAAACAGGGGACTCTAGATTAAACTGTGTAAGAGTAGGCATAGGCTGGATTGTTGAGCGGTTCTTCTTTCCCCAGGGAGCAGTGAGCCTCTGGAATGTGTTGCGGGCTGGTGCGGTGGGTGCTGACTCTCGGCCTTCGAGAGGGAGCTGGGCCGGTTCCTGACTGGGGCCGCGAGCCCATCATAGAGAAGGTCAGTGTCTTTAGAGACAACACACGGTCCGTGCGATCTCCCGGACTGGTTTCCATCACCTGAGGGGGTCGGAGAGAAATTTTCCAGAGTATTTTTCCCTTATTGGCCCTGGGGTTTTTCAGCCTCCCTCAGGAGATTATACAGCTGCGGGAGGGCGGGGGGGGATGGGGTGGTGAGGGAAGTGCCTGGTTACGATGCTCCAGCCATCTGTGGAGCAGGCCTGATGGACCCAGCTGGTCTATTCCTGCCCGGCAATTTGGTATCTTCGAAAATCAGAGCGGGGCTCACCTGGGATTCCATCCTGGAGTTTCCGTTTAAAGGGGCAATGCTGTCGGCCTAAAGATCCTCACAAGAAACATCGACCGAGATTCTCTTCTGGGGTGAGATTCGCCCCAACCCCGACCCCGTTTCCCTGGGTCTGGGGGCGTTAGGGATGCACGCCTAGGCTCCCAGCGGGATTCCCGCTGCCAAGGGGCAAGCGCAGCACCGGAAGAGATGGTGATGAAGCTTAAAGGGGCAGCTTGAGCCCTAAAGATAGGACCACTGTCCTGCTGTAGGCCTCAGTCCAAAACTGAAGCCTTCAGCGGGTAAGTGTTGGGGGTAAAGTGGGGGGGGGGGCTGGCGGGGGGACGGAATGCCCTCTCCCTCCAACTGAATCATTTCATGTGGCCTCACACCACCTCGGGAAGGAGCAGTGACACAGGCAGCTGACACCCAAATCTCTTGGGAAACCTGGTCTCCGCACCCTCCTCCCCTCCACCCTCCCTCCTCCCCTTCCTCCCCTCCCGCCACCATTTACATTTGACGAGCAGCAAAGTGGAGACCAGCTGCAATCCGGGCGGACAGGGAGGAAGGGGGCCACGGATCAGGCGCGAGACGTCTGTAGGCCTCACCTCCCACATTCTCCACCTGATTTCAAGTGTGACCTTGGAGGAGAATCTCAGCTGTTGTTTGGGGAGGATGGTGGGGGGAGGGCAGGTGGTGATCAGAGGACACTGCAGCTTGTTAATTCTGTGCTAGTTGTTAATTGGGATATGTTGACCCTGGACAGGTTCATGATGCAGTGGAAAACTCACCAGGGGTGGCGGGGGGGGGGAAACCCCATGCGATCGGGTGCAACGTCCATTTTACTCAATATTATTCACCATTGGCTTCAGTGGGCATGGTGTAAAACTGGCGATCCACCCAATCCTGGGGGTTCCCCGCCCGACAAGTTAGGTAAAAGTGGCCCTCAAAGTCTCAGAGCAGGATGCTCCTCGTTATTCCAAGAATGGGACCTAGCAAAATCTACCCGATATTGTGACAAAGTCTCTTTAAGAGAGAGGTGTGATTCCCATGGGAACAGGGGGAGGCCATTCAGCCCATTGAGCCTGTCCCGCCATTCAGTTAGATCACAGCTGATCTGTATCTTAACTCCATTTACCCGCCTTGGTTCCGTAACCCTTAATACCCTCGCCCAACAAAAATCTATCCATCTCAGTTTTGAAATTTTCAATTGACCCCCAGCCTCAACAGCTTTTTGGGGGGGGGGAGTTCCAGATTTCCACTGCCCTTTGTGTGAAGAAGTGCTTCCTGACATCACCCCTGAACGGCCTGGCTCTAATTTTAAGGTTCTGCCCCCTTGTTCTGGACTCCCCCCACCAGAGGAAATAGTTTCTCTCTCTCGACCCGATCAACTCCTTTAATCATCTTAAACACTTCAATTAGATCACCTCTTAATCTTCAATACTGGAGGGAATACAGGCCTGGCCTATGCCTGTCAATGAACCCCAGCAGAGTACTATTGTTCACAAGAGTTCCCTTGTAGCCGAGGTTACGTTGCCACCCTCCCCATCGCCACTATCATTACCTCGTTGGCATGCATTGGACTTACTGGCCAGTGCCATGCTCTGGCTCTGCTGGACTCGAAGGTCCTGGTCCGAGCTTCGGGATGACAGACAAGGCACGGAGTTCTCGAGTGGACTGCAAGCTTATTGTGGGCCGTCGAGAGCGAAATCGAGTGTACGCGGCAGCAAGACAAAGGTGAGAGAGAAAGAAAAACCTAGCAACAGCAGCAGGAGATTCGATTGGAAGCAAAAAAGGACAGTAAATGCAACGTAAACGGTAAAAGGAGAAAATACGAGAGCAGCAGCCTCATCATTGGACATTATCGGAGGAATCACCAGGTACACAACAAAACCAATAGTTCAACATTCGTCTCTCATCATAACGTTCATCAAACTTTATCAACCAGAGTATTGGTGTGCTTTGTTCGAAAGCTTTAGTTTCAGCAATGTCCGCACATTATTCCAATTCTTCAAAATGTGCAACTTTATTCCAATATTTGAAATATTCAATGGTGTGCAAATTTCAAATATGCAAATGTAATCCAATGTTTCTAATATGCAAAATTATCCCAATATTTCAAATATGTAAATTTATGCTGATATTTTCAGATATGCAAATACATTCCAGTATTTCAAATATGCAAATATATCTGGATATTTCAAATATGCAAATATATCTGGATATTTCAAATATGCAAATATATGTGGATATTTCAAATATGCAAATGTATGGGATATTTCAAATATGCAAATGTATGTGGATATTTCAAATATGCAAATTGATGTGGATATTTCAAATATGCAAATTGATGTGGGTATTTCAAATATGCAAATGTATGTTGATATTTCAAATATGCAAATATATGTGGATATTTCAAATATGCAAATGTATGCGGATATTTCAAATGTGCAACAATTCCAATATTTCAACATGTAAATTTATGCCAATATTTCAAATATGCAAATGTATTTTCAATATTTCAAATAAGCAAAATGATGCCAATATTTCAAAGATGCAAATTGATCCAATATTTCTGTTGAGCCAAATGGTGTTTATGAACCACACGGTGAACCTGTTGTTGGCTGGTACAAAAACAAATTGGTTCAGAGAATGGCAATCTCTGCTATAATACAACTGATCTGGTCAATCCTGGTCAATAAAGTTTAATAAGCAAAATGAATTAAGATGTAAAATATCTATTACATATCCTTAAGTTTGTGAATCTGTGTTATTGAATGAAGAGACAATGGATTCGCTTTGATACTTTGGGAAACTATTTCAATTAATATGCCGTGAGGTTATTCGAACCAATCCTGTTGTATTTTGCCTAATTATAATCCACTTTCAGCAGTGCTCCTTAACCAAATACAAGAAGGATATGTAATAGAAAAGCAAATTAAAAATTCAATCCGATATACAGCAATGGAACAATCAACAGTCAGAAGGTTTAACAATGCACGATAGGGTAAAGCTTGGGAGGCGGACCTGCCAGTACGGAGCCTCACTTGACGGGGAGCAGGGATCGGAGAATCGGGAGAGGAGATTAGTGATCTGCGCTTTGTTCCGACGATGGAACGCCACACATCGGTTACGTTAACCGCGGGCACCCCAATTCTCCGATGCATGACTAGGTCCAGGCAGCACGCTGGGCACGGCGCCTCGCAAGATTTACCCCGATGCAAACACTGAGATCCAAACTACTCCACCACCAACTTTCCAAATGATTTCATGTATGGCAATCATACCCAAAGATGTTCTAGTGACTGACTGGCTTTGTCATTGGCTCAATGATAATCGTTAGGCTCTGTTCCTCACTATGGTCCAGTCCTGATCAGTGAATAATCATCGATCAGGAGCTTAGCAAAATATTTTTTTAAAGTAAGACTTGCGCTTATATAGCGCCTTTCACGAGCGTCGGTCATCCCAAAGTGCTTTACAGCCAATGAAGTACTTTTTTTGAAGAGTAGCCATTGTTGTAATGTAGGAAACATGGCAGCCAATTTGTGCACAGCAAGCTCCCACAAACAGCAATGTGATAATGACCAGATAATCTGTTTTTTAGTGATGTTGATTGAGGGATAAATATTGGCCCCAGGACACTGGGGAGAACTCCCCTGCTCTTCTTTGAAATATTGGCCACAGGATCTTTTACATCCACCTAAGAGAGTAGACAGGACCCCAGTTTAATGTCTCATCTGAAAGATGGCACCTCTGACAGTGCAGCACCCCCTCAGTACTGGCACTGGGAGGGTCAGCCTGGATTTTGTGCTCAAGTCTCTGGAGTGGGACTTGAACCCACAACCGTCTGACTCCAGAAGCGAGAGTGCTGCCAACTGAGCCACTGGGTGACATATCCTACTACAGCATTGCATCAGAATGGAAGATTATGTAAAATGTAATAAAAAACTATATATATTATTATAGCTTTATAGATTCTAAAGCTTTTTAAGGCCAGTCTAATTTGGGTTTCAAATCTGTTAAATGCGTATTCTTCAAGTATAAATTGTTCAAAAGGGAATTGGATAAATTCTTGAAAGGGAACAACTTGCTAGGCTATGGGGAAAGAGCAGGGGGGAGTGGGACTAATTGGAGAGCTCGTTCAAAGAGCCGGCACAGGCACGATGGGCCGAATGGCCTCCTTCTGTGCCGTATGGTTCTACGATTCTAGATTGTCTAGAACGCTATCGTGGGAAAGAAACAGTGAATTTCACACCGAGGATTAGCCAGTCAATCAGTACTCCATCTGAAAGCCCAATCAGTTTCAAAAGTCGTAGGGTAGAGACAGAAACATTAACTTGAGGGGAAAGGGGGCTCCATCCGAGAATAAAGTTACAGCAGTGTCTTGTCAGGTGGTCAACGGGAGCTGCGGGGATCTATTCAGGGGCAGCGATAGCAAAGAACTATTTAAGAAAAGGTGTGGAGAGGGCTCACTAACAATGCAGGGGCAATGGGACCAATTGCAAAACAGTGTTGCTTTAAGCAGAAAATTGACCCAAATCATTAACTCAAAGTACGTAGTATCAGTGAGGATTTAAGTTTGCCACATCTATCCGAAGAGGAGCAGCACTAATTTACAAGTTGCTTTGAACAAAGGTTTGCCGTTTTCGTTTTATATCATGATAGATTACACTTGAGCCAATTCCCACTCCTTGGTGCTTCTATGGGAACGGGAGGGGCGGAGAGTTTAAGGCGGATTATTCATTGTCTGTAGCAGTAGAACTTGCTATAAGGCCATAGTTAAAGGTGCAGTCAACATCTCTGTGCTAATCACAGGTTGATCATGTGCAGCTATAGCCACCCAAGGCCCTCCAACATGGACACTGAGCTATGAATTAGCACACGAGTGGCTTTTTGAGAGGAGTTTCTCAAGTGTAACACATTCCCTCCTCTCTGTGTGTTTATTATTCTTCACACAAAGGGTCAGTGGAAATCTGGAACTCTCTCCCCCAAAAAGCTGAGGGTCAATTGAGAATTTCAAAACGGAGATTGACAGATTTTTGTTGGGTGAGGGTATTAAGGGTTACGGAACCAAGGCAGGTAGATGGGGTCAAGATACAGATCAGCCGTGATCTCATTGAATGACGGAACAGGCTCGAGGGGCTGAATGGCCTCCTCCTGTTCCTATGAAGGAACCTGCATCTCGTGCTAATAATGTCCATTTCTTTCCCCCCTTTTCCACAAAAAAACGGCATTTAGTCTAAACAAGACGTTTGCATATTGCAGTGCCGTGGGACATGGGGGCTAAGGCCAACTGAGTGAATCGGAAAATACGGTCGGTCTGGAACCTGCTTATTGATCAGAAGCCTCCATGGGAACGGCGTGCGAATGGATTTTCCATTCCGTAGTATGTGACCATACATGTAAGATGATGAGGGAGGATGTTAGCGATGGGATGTACCATGGTGGAGAGGGGGGGTAAGAGAAGGGCGGTGACTGCAGCAAACTGGCGCCTGCATTACCATTATCTGATGTGGAAAACAGCCTACTTGCACTGGAAACCGTCTTTCCAATTTCGGCCAGTGACCGTAGGTTGGATTTCTTCGTCTGGTGCCGGTGTTTGCGGAGCAGAGCGTAGGTCACTTTCTCCTTCAGCTCGGGTTTCAGCAAGCCGTTTGCGATTTGGTCATCGATCATCACCTCTGCCCAAATAAAAAACACACAAGAGGGTCAATTGCCTTTGGAGGAACTTGAGTCCGGCCGGGGTTGAACTCTTGCACGGAGGGTCACGGCCAAACGCTCCAATCGCCCCCACTAAAGAAAGAACATGCATTTCTACAGCACCTTTCACATCCTCGGGATGTCCCAGAGCGCTTTACAACCAATGAAATACTTTTTGAAGTGTGGTCACTGTTGTAATGTGGGAAACGCGGCAGCCAATTTGTGCACAGCAAGTTCCCACAAACAGCAATGTGATGATGACCAGACAATCTGTTTTTAGTGATGTTGGTTAGGGATTAAATATTGGCCCCAGGACATCGGGGAGAACTCCCCCTGCTCTTCTTTGAAAGAGTGCCATGGGATCTTTTACGTCCACCTGAGAGGGCAGATGGGGCCTCGGTTTAACGCCTCATCCGAAAGACGGCACCTCCGACAGTGCAGCACTCCCTCAGCACTGCACTGGGATTTGTATTTTTATTACATTTATATAGCGCCTTTCATAATTTTTGTGCTCAAGTCTCTGGAGTGGGACTCGAACCCACAGCCTTCCGGCTCAGTGGCAAGAGTGCTACCCACGGCTCACAACTAACAGAAAATCTGTGGGGTGTAGGCTTTCCTTCACGCCTGATTCCCGATATATGCTCCTGTCATGAGTTGTTCTGCACTGAGAGCGAGGATTTGTAAACACTATATCAATATAGTTTAAACTGTGTAGGCGTAGGAATAGGCTGGATTGTTGGGCGGTTCTTCTTTCCCCAGAGAGCAGCGAGCCTCTGGAATGTGTTGCGGGCTGGTGCGGTGGGTGCTGGCTCTCTGCCTTCGAGAGGGAGCTGGGTCGGTTCCTGACTGGGGCCGAGAGCCCATCATAGAGAAGGTCAGTGTCTTTAGAGACAACACACGGTCCGTGTGATCTCCTGGACTGGTTTCCATTGCCCGAGGGGGTGGGAGAGGAATTTTCCAGAGTATTTTTTCCCCTTATTGGCCCTGGGGTTTTTCTCTGTTTTTTTGACTCTCCCAAGTGTTTCCTAGAAACATAGAAGATAGGAGCAGGAGTAGGCCATTTGGCCCCTCGAGCCTGCTCCGCCATTCAATGAGATCATGGCTGATCATCCAAATTCAGTACCCTGTCCCTGCCTTCTCCCCATATCCTTTGATCCCTTTAGCCTTAAGAAATATACCAACTCCTTCTTGAATATATTTAATGAATTGGCCTCTACTGCCTTCTGTGGTAGAGAATTCCACAGGTTCACCACTCTCTGGGCGAAGAAATTCCTCCTCATCTCTGTCCTAAATGGCTTACCTCTTATCCTTAGACTGTGACCCCTGGTTCTGGACTCCCCGGCCATCGGGAACATCCTTCCTGCATCCAATCTATCTAGTCCTGTTAGTATTTTATAAGTTCCAATGAGATCCTCTCTCATTCTTCTAAACTCTAGCGAATATAAGCCCAATCGACCCAATCTCTCCTCATACGTCATTCCTGCCATCCCAGGTTTCGGGGCGGGGAGGGGTGGAAGAGAGGGCGAGTGAGGGGGCGGAGAGAAGTGTCCAGTCATGATGCTCCAGCCCATTATTGTGTAGGGCAGGCTTGATGGACCAGCTGGTCTTTGCCTGCCCGTCAATTTCATATGATCGTAAAAGCGGTACCAAAAATGTCCTACGGCTCGGTTGGGGTACCAGAGGAGGAAGCTTACCTGTGATCTGAGGGAGAGTGGTGGCTTCCAAATCCAACAGGACTGTTCCCTTCTCTATACAGATCCGAAGTTCAAATAAGCTGTGCAAGGACAGAGTGGCCACGTGAGGCTTGCTCCATCTCTCCCCACCCTCTTCAACCTTCTCTTCAAATTTGATCCACCTATTGAACAGGAATGGAAGGATTTTAAAAAATGGCTGCATATAGTGACCCCACACATCCCGGCCAGAATGGAGATGATTGGGTAATTTCCCCCGTCAATCACGCCAGAGACCGCACTGCTGGGAGTGACTGGGACTGATTGTATTGTGTAGCTATCCTCCACTCACAGCATTTTACTGGAGAAATAATCCTGCTTTTATCGGGAGACTTTGCTGTAGTTTCGGTCATGAGTTCGACCACAAGCCCCGTCCCCCTGCCTGCAACTCATTGGCTGACACAATGGTGTCACTATTCACTCCGTAAGTAAATACTGAGTGACAACTGATCTACATTAATACTGGCGCACATGTCAGCTAAGAATTTCGAAGAGATTTTACATTTTTTTTAAATCTTCTCGGGATATGGGTGTCACTGGCAAGGCCAGCATTTATTGCGCATCCCTAGTTACCCTGAGAAACAGAATTCACTTGCATTTATATAGCGCCTTTCATAACTTCAGGACGTCCCAAGGCGTTTTACAGCCAATGAAGTACTTTTGAAGTGTAGTAATGTAGAAAACGCAGCAGTCAATTTGTACACCGCAAGCTCCCTCAAACAGCAGCGTGATAATGACCAGATAATCTGTTTTAGTGATGTTGGTTGAGGGATAAATATTGGCCCCCGACACCGGGGAGAACTCTCCAGCTATTTTAAGGACTTTGGAGGGGAAAGGGAGGATGGAGATGGGGCAGTAGTAGGTCAAAGGGGTCAAAGTTGGGCTCTTTGAGAAGAAGAAGGTTAATGACGGTGATTTTGGAAGGGAGGGGGATATTGCTTAAGGAGAGAGAACTATTTACAATATCAGCTAGCTTGGGAGCCAGGAAGGTAAGGTGGGTGGTCAACAGTTTAGTGGGAATGGGGTTTGAGGAAGCAGGAGGTGAGTCTCATGAACAAGATAACCTTGGGGAGGGCATGGGGAGAGATAATGGAGAAACTAGAGCGAGAGGGGGTTTCAGGGCTAGGGTAAGGGCGGCCTGAAGGAAGGCTTGGCTTGGTGATGGAAGGGGAAGGAGGAAAGTAGAAGAGGCAGCTGAATGGAGGGTCTCCATCTTGATGGCAAAGAAAACCCATGAGCTCCTCGAAGTGAGGGTGAAGGGACCACCTGAACAATGGCTGTGTCCACCTGCACCAAAGCTCTCTGCACTTATGCAAGTGTGATGTGTCCTTATGTGGACAGAGTGTGTGCTCCATATCGGACAAACATAGACCCTACAGGTGGGTGTAGATGTCTCAGCAGCTTGAATAGTGGATTCTTAAACACGGAGATGGGTTTCCATGTGTGTCGGACACCTGGCTAACCAAAAAATATATAAATATGTATCCTGGGCCGATATTTTATCCCTCAACCAACATCACTAAAACAGATTATCTGGTCATTATCACATTGGTGTTTGTGGGAGCTTGCTGTGGGTAAATTGGCTGCCACGTTTCCCTACATTACAACAGTGACTGCACTTCAAAAAGTACTTCATTGGTTGTAAAGCACTTTGGGACATCCTGAGGTTGGGAAAGACGCTATAGAAATGCAAGTTCTTTCTTTTTATTTTAATAGGAAATTTGCTTAACAAGTACGTTTTTCCTACCTGGCAGTCTCCTTCCATTCCATCTCTTGTCCATCAACAGCCAAAAGTTCATCCAGCTCCGTGAAGAGTTGAGGAGCGGGGCTCTCATCATCTTCACCAAGGATGAAGCGAATTCTCTCAGCAGTTGGTGAAACTACAATGGTAGAAATACTGCTGGTTACTGTCTGGGACATGCTGAATGACACACAACAACAAATCGCATTCATATAACACCTTCAACATAGTCAAAAACGTCCTCAAGGTGCTGCACAGGAGCGTAAATCAGACAACCATTTGACCCCGAGCCACATAAGGAGATATTAGGACAGGTGACCAAAAGCTTGGTCACAGAGGTAGGTTTTAAGGAGCATCTTAAAGGAAGAGAGAGGGGTGGAGAGGCAGAGAGGTTTAAGGAGCGAATTCCAGAGCTGACGGCCTCGGCAGCTGAAGGCACGGCCGCCAATGGTGGAGCGATAAAAATCAGGGACGCACAAGAGGCCAGAATCGGAGGAGCGCAGAGGTCTCGGTGGGTTGTAGGCCTGGAAAGGGTTATGGAGATCGGGAGGGATGATTTGAAAACAAGGATGAGAAGTTTGCATTCTGTTCTAATCTCCACAGCCATTGAGCCTCACTTTTAACTTCACACCTATAATTAACTTTTCCGTTTCATCAGACACGATTAAATTATCTGTGGCATTGCCCATGGTCAGTTGACAAATGGAAGTTTTTTTTTTAGAACACGAGATGGCAACGGAGCTGGGAGAGAAACGCAAGGGAGAGAAAAAAATTTGCTCCAGAGCTGCCTATTGGCTCAGGCCTGTTACTACAGCGTTACAGACAACTGTTTACATACAGGATCTCCATTCTAAATGTTTACATAGTGAGTTTCAATTTTAAATACTGACATTAAAAGTGTGACCAAAAATTATGGAGGCAGGATGTGTGAGCATACACAAGAACATTACCTATAATATATATAAAAAAATGTCAATATTCTACATATATGGTAGGTTTATTCCTGGGATGAGAGGGCTGTCCTATGAGGAGAGATTGAGTAGATTGGGCCGATACTCTCTGGAGTTTAGAAGAATGAGAGGTGATCTCATTGAAACATATAAGATTCTGAGGGGGATTGACAGGGTAGATGCTGAGAGATTGTTTCCCCTGGCTGGAGAGTTTATAACTAGGGGCATAGTCTCAGAATAAGGGGCCGACCATTTAAGATTGAGATGAGGAGGAATTTCTTCACTCAGAGGGTGGTGAATCTTTGGAATTCTCTACCCGAGGGCTGTGGATGCTGAGTCGTTGAGTATATTCAAGGCTAAGGTAGATAGATTTTTGGACTCTAATGGAATCAAGCGATGTGGGGATAGTTCAGGAAAGTGGAGATGAGGTCGAAGATCAGCCATGATCTTATTGAATGGCGGAGCAGGCTCGAGGGGCCGAATGGCCGACTCCTGCTCCTAATTCTTATGTTCTTACTCCTTGCTTACATGGGGCCATAAATATAAGATAGTCACTAATAAATCCAATAGGGAATTCAGGAGAAACTTCTTTAGAATTAGAATGTGGAACTCGCTACCACAGGGAGTGGTTGAGGCGAAGAGCGTCGATGCATTTAAGGGGAAGCTGGATAAACACATGAGGGAGAAAGGAATAGAAGGATATGCTGATAGGGTGAGATGAAGAGGGGTGGGAGGAGGCTTGTGTGGAGCATGGATCAGTTGGGCCGAATGGCCTGTTTCTGTGCTGTACATGCTATGTAATGAATCAACATTATTGAACAAATGAGTAATTAATCAGCAATTTCTCGAACCTGAAACCGAAACGAATTTATTGATTACTTTACAATGCCCTTTGTTCAGGCACAGATTGACCTTAGAAGTTTCTGACTTCGTTTAATCTTTACACACCTTAATCTTTACGCCACAAATGTAGCCTCCATGCCAAGTGGTTTCACTGCACTCTGATGCAGTCACAGTGCAAATACAGCCTGAATCTGGAGTCAGGACCTTGCCCTGATGCTGAAGCGAAGTGGTGTCAGACTCCCTGGAGAAGAAGGTCTCACTCCGGTTTACGCGGGAGTCAGTTTGGGCGTCAGCGCCGGATTTCTGCGCCTCACGTTGATCATGGGAGTGAAGCTGAAAGCACTCCTCACGGCGGCTAAACTGGCAGTGTGAGTGTGCCCTTAGCTTTTAATGGGCCTGAATTTGCGGTCGGGTGCCTCCGAACCGCAATAAAACTACGCACCTACCCGATGGTCCAGGTTCCATGGCTCCTGGGCCTCTACACGGACTCACGCGTAAAGGCCCACGTATCCCAGGAGCGCAGGCAGTTCGCAAACACCCCTGGGATCACGTGGGCCGGAACAATCAATGACAAAGGGGGATCCCCATTATGCTGATGGAGATTCCATTTATGTACAGAATCCCCATAAACACAATAGGAATCCCCCAAAAAACACACGTACACAACACTGAAATAAAAAAAAAATCATCACATGTTTAAAATTAATTAAAACACAATTTAATTAAACATTTAAAACAAAAATTTACTTTTTTGAAAAACATTTTTCAAGGGGCCAATTAGCAAAGTCAAAAAACAACAACAACTGGCATTTATACAGCACCGTTAACATAGGAGCAATTATCAGACAAAATCTGACACCGAGCCACACAAGGAGATACTAGGACTGGTGACCAAAACCTTGGTCAAAGAGGTAGGTTTTAAGGAGCAACTTAAAGGAGAGAGAGGTAGAGAGGCGCACCTCCTCCAGCCCCAAAACCCTCCGAGATCTCTGCACTCCTCTAATTCTGCCCTCTTGAGCATCCCTGATTTTAATCGCGCCATCATTACGGCCGTGCCTTCAGCTGCCGAGGCCCCAAGCTCTGGAATTCTCTCCCTAAACCTCTCTGCCTCTCTTTCCTCCTTTAAGATGCTCCTTAAAACCTGCCTCTTTGACCAAGCTTTTGGTCACCTGTTCTAATATCTCCCAAATGTTGTTTGATAACGCTCCTGTGAAGCGCCTTGTGATGTAGTACTATGTTAAAGGCGTCATATAAATACAAGCTGTTGTAAGAAGCCATGGCTTCAGCTAATCGGTGTTCCTGCTGTCTTAGCGGTAGTGTCTGATACTTATCCAAATTACCTCAATGAGGTCTAAGCTGCTTGCTCTTACAATCTCCCTTGGTAAGCTAGTCCAAAAGCTAGGGTAGGCCGAGGGATGGGTGGGGAGTGTTGACACAATTGACCACAGCAATCCCGGGCCTAATTCTGGTCCGGCCTCAGCTGGAGTATTGTGTCCGATTCTGGGCGCCGCACTTTAGGAAATAGGTCAAGGCCTTGGAGAGGGTGCGGAGGAGGTTTACCGGTAATGAGGGAGCTCAGTTATGTGGAGAGACTGGAGAAGCTGGGATTGTTCTCGTTAGAGCAGAGACGGTTAAGGGGAGATTTAATAGAGGTGTTCAAAATTATGAGGGGCTTTGATAGAGCAAGTAGGGAGAAACTCTTTCCTCTGGCAAGTGGGCTGGTGACCAGAGGTCATAGATTAAAAATAGTTGGCAAAAGAACAAGAGGGGAAATGAGGAAAAATTTCGTTACACAGAGGGTTGTTATGATCTGGAACGCTCTATCTGAAAGGGCGGTGGATTCAGATTCCAGAGGAACCTTCAAAAGGCAATTGGACGTGTACTTGAAGAGGACTCATTCGCAGGGTTATGGGCAAAAAGCTGGAGTGTGGGACTAAATTGGAGAGCTCTTTCAAAGAGCCGGTAGAGGCACGACGGGCCAAATGGCCTCCTTCTGTGCTGTGAGATTCGATGATTCGAATCCTGTTACTGCCTATATTGACCACAGGATGGGGCTTGGCTATTCTGCCGCCCAAAGTCGAATTGCCTTACACAGAGAGATGGGGGCCACTCGAGTGAGGCCGGTACCTGACTAATAAACATGTTTTTAAAAACCGAGAATGAGTCATGAGGAGGAGGGAAGAAATATTAAAAAAACAAAATGAGTGTAAATTTTAGAGTCAATGTGCAGATGCCAATCACAAGGCCTTATCAACCTGAACAGTCATAGAGGCATTAACTATTCCAAATGTGCAAGTCATTTTCGTAAAGGTTAGAAAGAATTTCTGATTGTGCGCAACCTTTCCCCACCTCCCCTCTATCAATGTTGACATTTCAAGGTGTGTGCGCCGCTCAAACGTCAAAGGAAGGGGAGCAAGGGAAGAAAGCGACCAACAACTCACCTGTTTTATAATCATTTTAAGCACCCCCAAAAAAACACATGTCTCTTTCTGCTCACTTAAAATGCCTCAAACCCTTTCAGACAAATAACTCCTTAAGCCCCTGTATTTTATACAAGCTTTACTAGCGTTTACACACCTCTGACAGCTACCGGCTAAATTCGAGACTGGTTTCAAACACACTCCAGCCAGAGCTGGGCACTGTATCCAGGACAAGTAATGTCAGACTGACATGCCTACTTGGGTAGGGTTCCCAACCCTCCAGAGATGGCCTGGAGTCTCCAGGATACCGCCACAAGCAAAACCCAGAAGAAAAAAACCAAAGGGGCATTAAAAGAAAGCTGTGTTTTTAATTTTGATTTTCTTTGAACATTTCCACTCACTAGTTATAAAAATATCGGGCCTGGGGGAAGAAACGGCCGTTTGACTGGGCAGCCAAGAATCATCGAATCGGGTGACGGAGGGATGGATTGTACCAGCCCTGAGGAGGTGAGTTAGGAGGCGGGACTGCTGGGAAAATGGGAAAAATTGGGAGCGGGTCCCAACCCCGCTCCCAACCCGCCTCCGAACCATCTTCCCGGGAGGCGGGTCCCCGACTTGCGCAGAGACCCGTCTCCTAGCGGTGGGAAGGGGATTAGAGCCAATTAACTGCCTGTTAACAGGTAGTTAAGAGGCTTGACATGAATCAGTCATTTATGAAGGAAAGACTTATGAAATAATACTGAGCGGCCTGCAGGTGGCGCTGTCTAGGGAGAGTGTAAATACTCGGGCACGGGCCCAGCTTGCGCAGGACATTCTTAACAGGAACTAGTGAAGGACACAACTAGACCTCCATGTTGTAAAACAGTTGATTAAAGCTTTGTTTAACGCTTAGACCAAGTGAGTCATAGAGTCATAGAGTTATACGGCACAGAAAGAGGCCCTTCGGCCCATCGCGTCCGCGCCGGCCATCAAGCCCTATCTAATCTAATCCCATTTTCCAGCATTTGGTCCGTAGCCTTGTATGCTATGGCATTTCAAGTGCTCATCTAAATGCTTCTTGAATGTTGTGAGGGTTCCTGCCTCTACCACCCTTTCAGGCAGTGAGTTCCAGATTCCAACCACCCTCTGGGTGAAAAAGCTTTTCCTCAAATCCCCTCTAAACCTCCTGCCCCTTACCTTGAATCTATGCCCCCTTGTTATTGACCCCTCTACTAAGGGGAAAAGTTCATTTCTATCCACCCTATCTATGCCCCTCATAATTTTGTACACCTCAATCAGGTCCCCCCTCAGCCTTCTCTGCTCTAAGGAAAACAACCCCAGCCTGTCCAGTCTCTCTTCATAGCTGAAGCGCTCCAGCCAGGTAACATCCTGGTAAATCTCCTCTGCACCCTCTCCAAAGCAATCACATCCTTCCTATAGTGTGGCGACCAGAACTGCACACAGTACTCCAGCTGTGGCCTTACCAGCGTTTTGTACAGCTCCATCATAACCACCCTGCTCTTATATTCTATGCCTCGGCTAATGAAGGCAAGTATCCCATATGCCTTTTTAACCACCTTATCCACCTGTTCTGCTGCCTTCAGGGATCTATGTACATGCACACCAAGGTCCCTCTGATCCTCTGTCTTTCCTAGGGTCTTACCATTCATTGTGTATTCCCTTGCCTTGTTAGTCCCTCCAAAATGCATCACCTCACACTTTTCAGGGTTAAATTCCATTTGCCACTGTTCAGCACATCTGACCAACCCATCTATATCGTCCTGTAGCCTGAGGCTTCCCGCCTCGCTATTTACCACCCCACCAATTTTTGTGTCATCTGCGAACTTACTGATCATACCTTTTACATTCACATCCAAATCATTAATGTAGACCACAAACAGCAAGGGACCCAGCACTGGTCCCTGCGGTACACCACTGGACACAGGCTTCTTGTAGTTTTCTTACGTCAAGGCTTTTCCCCATTTTCCGCCTGCTGATGCGGCCTTCCCGATGGCGGGAAACCCCGTCAGGGCCAGCGAGGCGAGCTGTGGGTCTGCTACAGTGTAAGTGTGCAAACGACAGCTGCAGAGGTAGTGTGATGGGTGCAATGGTGCACAGGTAAGTATGACAGGTGAGAGAATGTAGTGAGAAATATTTTTATTCTGTTTATATGTATCTGCAGGTGACAAGATCTGATGTTTCTGTGAAGCCTCATCTGATCGGAAGAATTGACAAATGGCTTCTGCAATCTCACATGCAGCTGCCATCTGTTTTCTCCTAAGGAGAAAGTCGTTGGTGAGCCTGGGTGAAAGGGCTCACCTTTGGACAGTGATTGTCAGTGTCTGACAGCACCTCAATGCTGTCAAACACTGACAATTCATCTGTCAAGAAATTATGGGGCCTGTCCCTTTAACAAAACCGGCAGATGAAGCGTCATGCACTGACGTCATCTGACACCGGCTTTCCCTTAATTGGCCGGCAAGCCCGTAGGGCGGCCTTGACAAGGCCAATCAAGCGAAAATAGCGTCTATTCGTCAGACGTCTCTGGGTGCGGGACTAGAACCCGGAAGGCAGCAGTCCCGCCCCCAACTCGTCTCGGCTGGTAAAATCCAGCACGAAGAGTCTGTTTGCCTTCCGATTGGCCATGGGAAGGCGGGGCGCCGCGAGGAGGGACATGTCGAGTGGCCAATGGCTGACGGGTGGGGGCGGGGCGGTTGAGGGCCAGACATCAGGTGATGAAACCTCCAGGCACTGGAGTTGGGAACCCAACACTTGGGGGAGTTTTTGGTCAATCAAAGAAGAATTGTGTTGCTCCCGTCTCCCCTGTTTACGGGGAGTGGGGGTGGGGGGGGGAAGAGAGAGATAGGGGGCTCAGGCTAAATAATTCCTTAATCCAACCCTATATTGCAAAAATAGCTACTGCAGAAAAAGGAATGACTAGAAACTGCGTGGAGAGCGCACTAAAAGAAAGACTTACATAGCGCCTTACACAACATCCCAAAGCACTTTACAGTCAATGAAGTACTTTTTGAAATATAGTCACTGTTGTAATGTAGGAAACACAGCAGCCAATTTACACACTGCAAGATCCCAAAAACAGCATTTAATTTAATCCTAAAATAATCTGTTTGGTTTTTAGTGATGTTGGTTGAGGGATAAATATTGGCCCAGGACATCAGGGAGAACTCTTCATCAAAATAGCGGCCACAAAATCTTTTATGTTCACCCAGGTACTTCATTGACAGTTACTTGGCTGTAAAGCAGATGGGGTCTCAGTTTAACTTCCCCTCCAAAATCCGGCACCTCCAGCAGTGCAGCACTCCCTCATTACTGACACAGGTCTGAGGTTAGAAGGTTGTGGGTTCAAGTCCCACTCCAGAGACTTGAGCACAAAAATCCAGGCTGACCCTCCAGTGCAGTGCTGAGGGAGTGCTGCACTGTCGGAGGTGCCGTCTTTTAGATGAGACGTTAAACCGAGGCCTCGTCTGCCCTCTCAGGTGGATGTAAAAGATCCCACGGCACTATTTCGAAGAAGAGCAGGGGAGTTATCCCTGGTATCCTGGGCCAATATTTATCCCTCAATCAACATCACTAAAACAGATGATCTGGTCAATATCACATTGCTGTTTGTGGGAGCTTGCTGTGCACAAGTTGGCTGCCGCGTTGCCTACATTACAACAGTGGCTACACTTCAAAAAGTACTTCATTGGCTGTGAAGCGCTTTGAGACGTCCAGTGGCCGTGAAAGGCGCTATAGAAATGCAAGTCTTTCTTTTTTTCTTTTTATCCTGTCCAAGAGAGAACTCCCCTGCTCTTCTTCAAAACAGTGGCCATGGGATCTTTTGCGCCCACCTGAGAGGGCAGATGCTCGGTTTAACATCTCATTGGAAAGACGGCGCCTCTTGACAGTGCGGCACTCCCTCAGCACTGCTACTGGGAGTGTCGGCCTAGATTGTGTGCTCGAGTCTCTGGAGTGGGACTTGACCCCACAACCTGCTGACCCAGAGGTGAGAGTGACACTCACTGAGCCACGGAAAGGAAAAAGCAATTTTAGATTCCAGTTAGTTGAACTCAGTAACTACCGAAAATACATCTGAGTGTCAGGGCCACACTGTAGCTGCACAGAATGAACGTGACTCCACAAGGAGAGTGAAGGAGTTAAAGAATCGGATTTCTTTCTCGTAACCAAGCCTTGGCTAAACAGTAACTCTTAGTAACCACATTCACACATAAATGTTTAACAAGTTCTCAATTGCATCAGACTTTCAGAAGTATAAAGATCAATAATTCATACATTTCATAATCTGTTTCAATATCAGAGCAAAATTTAAACAGTCAACAAATATGTACAGAAGTAAATAAGTTATCTGTCGAATGGTGCGTTTGTTTTGTTCACCTCAAGAACTGAAAGTACTCAAGACTGACCGCACTGTCCACATATCGAATCAGGCAACACAGGAGGCCATTCGGCCCATCGTGCCTGTACCGGCTCTTTGTCCCACTATCCAATTAGTCCCACCATCTACAAGGCACAAGTCAGGAGTGTGATGGAATACTCTCCACTTGCCTGGATGAGTGCAGCTCCAACAACACTCAAGAAGCTCGACACCATCCAGGACAAAGCAGCCCGCTTGATTGGCACCCCATCCACCACCTTAAACATTCACTCCCTCCACCACCGGCGCACCGTGGCTGCAGTGTGTACCATCTACAAGATGCACTGCAGCAACTCGCCAAGGCTTCTTCGGCAGCACCTCCCAAACCCGCGATCTCCACCACCTAGAAGGACATGGGCAGCAGGCGCATGGGAACACCACCACCTACAAGTTCCCCTCCAAGTCACACACCATGCTGACTTAGAAATATATCGGCTGTTCCTTCATCGTCGCTGGGTCAAAGTCCTGGAACTCCCTCCCTAACAGCACTGTGGGAGCACCTTCACCACACGGACTGCAGCGGTTCAAGAAGGCGGCTCACCACCACCTTCTCGAGGGCAATTAGGGGTGGGCAATAAATGCTGGCCTTGCCAGCGATGCCCACATCCCATAAACAAATAAAGAAAAACTCCCCGTCTCTTTCCCCACAGCCCTGTAATTCTTTCCTTCTCAAATATTTATCCAATTCTCTTTTGAAAGTTTCTATTGACTCTGCTTCCTCCACCCTTGCAGCAAGTGTGGTCACAGTTAGGGTTGCCAATGCTCCAGGATTGCCCAGTGGTCTCCAGGAATGAAAGACTCATCTCCAGGACAAATAAATCCACTAAGGCTCTCACCCTATCTTGTCTTTCTTTTCTACCACGGTGGTGTTCTGCAGTAGGAGCCTTGGGCCTTCACCCTGGTTTCACTGGCTTCTCTTCACGGTCCACCTGGCTGTGGGATGCCCAAGTGTTTTCTCTCACGAGATTGCCTCTCCAAATGCCCGAGGCAGCCCAGAGTTTCAAAACCTCAAGCAACACAACTGCGCAAAGTTTACTCTTATGGAGGTTTCAAATCTGGGGGGGGGGTGGAAACCTCTTGACACTTTCAGGTTTCCTGTGTCAGCCAGTGGCTCGGTGGGTAGCACCCTCATCTCTGAGGCAGAAGGTCGTGGGTTCAAGTCCCACTCCAGAGACTTGAAGCACAAAAATCGAGGCTGACACTCCCAGTGCAATACTGAGGGAGCGCCGCACTGTTGGAGGGGCAGTGCTGAGGGAGCGCTGCACTGTCGGAGGGGCAGTACTGAGGAAGCGCCACACTGTCGGAGGGTCAGTACTGAGGGAGCGCCGCACTGTCGGAGGGGTAGTACTGAGGGAGTGCTGCACTGTCGGAGGGGCAGTACTGAGGGAGCGCCGCACTGTCAGAGAGGCAGTACTGAGGGAGCGCTGCACTGTCGGAGGGGCAGTACTGAGGGAAGGGCAGTACCGAGGAAGCGCTGCACTGTCAGAGGGGCAGTACTGAGGGAGTGCTGCACTGTCGGAGGGGCAGTGCTGAGGGAGCGCCGCACTGTCGGAGGTGCCGTCTTTCAGATGAGACGCTAAACCGAGGCCTCATCTGCTCTCTCAGGTGGACATTAAAGATCCCTCGGCATTATTTCGAAGAGGAGCAGGGGAGTTCTCCCCGGTGTCCTGGGGCCAACATTTATCCCTCAATCAACATCACTAAAACAGATTACCTGGTCGTTATCACATTGCTGTTTGTGGGAGCTTGCTGTGCGCAAGTTGGCTGCTGCATTTCCTACATTACAACAGTGAGTACGCTTCCAATAGTACCTCATTGGCTGTAAAGAGCTTTGGGATGTGCGGTGGTCGTGAAAGGCGTTATAGAAGTACAAGTCTTTGGGGGAAATAGTGGGTTGGTTTGTGCCTCTCGTTAGTGCCCCCAAGGGGTGCTAATAAGGCCCTAGCTCCCGGGCGCGACGCCACTAACGCATTCAGCGGGAGTTTAGTGGCGGCGGTCGCCAGTAGTGCCCCGCCGCAGCCTCTTACCGCCCCACAACTGAAATTTGACTGCGCCCTGCGAAGCTGCCACGGACAATGTCAAGTGACCGAGTCGCGAACCGGGCCAACCTCCGCTCACAAGGCGGTAATTAAAGGGGAAGCCCGGCTGCGCCCCGCACTGCCATTTTATTGTTTTGGCCGACCTCGTGGCGGCCCTTGGCGTGGGCCGCGGCCACCATCGCCGCGGCCACGACACTGCGTCTCGGTGCTGGGCTGCGGCCACGGCACCATGCCACCCTGCAGAGTGCGCAGCGTCCCTCCCCTTTAACGGAAGGGGAGGGCGATGAAACTCATCAGCTACCGCGCTTTGCGCCCCAGACACTGCCCCGAGAGGAAGTGGAGCGCCCGAGAGAGTGATCCGCTTCCTTGCCGGGGCGCTAAGCCCAATTTAGCAGTACTCCCTCGCCGGACGTTAAATGGCTGGTGCTAATTCGGTTACCACCCCCAAGCGGGGCGTTACCGAATTTCTCCCCCCTTATCTTTAAGCAACCTGCCCCTACAAATCATTGGCACCATTACTATTTTTCTTTCACTGTTTTCGTGTAGTTTATTTTTTTAAATATTCCGTGGAATCAATCTAATTTACAGCGCAGTAATGCCATGATTAAAATTTAATCGCTATTATATAAAAATCACACAGCGAGGGGAGGCTTACTCCCCTGAAATTCCACTGTGACTATTTGTTGGACTCGCCCTCCGCTGACACCAATCCCTCAATTATCTCATATTGCAACTGTTGCTGAGCAGCAGTTGGTCTCCACTAAAAATATCACACAGTCTGTGTGGCTGACAAAGTCCAAACCGTACTGGTTTCGGGGCCTTGGAGTTGCCCTGTGAGAATATAAATACACGAATGCTTGTCCCTGGTGAGAATATTACGCAGTTCTGCTCAGTTCTGGTCTCCATAATTACAAAAAGGATACACAGAGGCACTGCAGAAGGTGCAAAAACAAATTAGAAGGATGATTCCAGAACCGAGAGGTTATACCTATCGGGAAAAACTGAACAGGCTGGGGCGCTTTTCTCCAGAAAACAGAAGGCCGTGGGGCGACCTAATAGGGGTCTTTAAAATTATGATGGGGTTTGATAGGATAGATGTGGAGAAGACGTTTCCACTTGTGGGGGAGACCAGAACTAGGGGCCATGAATATAAGACAGTCACTGATAAATTCAACGGGAATTCAGGAGAAACTTCTTTCCCCAGAGAGTGGTGAGAATGTGGAACTCGCTACCACAGGGAGTGGTTGAGGCGAATAGTATAGATGCCTTTAAGGGGAGGCTGGATAAACACATGAGGGAGAAAGGAATAGAAGGATATGCTGATGGGGTGAGATGAAGAGGGGTGAGGGGAGGCTCGTGTGGAGCATAAACACCAGCATAGACTCGTTGGGCCGAATGGCCTGTTTCTGTGCTGTAAATTCAATTAATTCTTTGTTTTTCAGCACGTGAATGTTTAACAAATTTCATTAAAAAGGCAGACTAAAGGAATTTCATACCAACAGCAATTGGAGAATTGGAGGAGTGCAGAATTCTGGGAGGAGTGTGGGGCTGGAGGAGGTTGCAGAGATAGGGAGCAGCCGGGCCATGAGGGATTTGAAGACAAGGGGGCCGATGTATGATCTGGGCTTAGAAACTGTGAGAACAACACTTAATTTGGTTGTTGACACCGAATTGGGTAGGTCTGTTTAATTGGGCGAAAGACTGAAGGAGGACAGTGATAGGACAGCGGGATGGGCTGTTAGGTGGCAGATACAGTTCAACATAGAAAAATGTGAAGTAACACATTTGGAAAGTTAAGAAGGGGGACATCTTAAATGGTAAGATTCTAAATGGTGTACAGGAGCAGAGGGATTTTGGAGGTCATTAAAGGCGACAGCGCAGGTAGACGGAACGCGCGTAACCGGGATTCCCACCGCGCTTCCTATGAAGTTACTGCCGCAGAAAGTCAGAGGAAATTCAGGGCATTGTATAACAATGTCAGATGGGGTTTATATTTTACTGATGGTTTTATGTTGATTTTACATCGCGCAAGGTTCTCAGCATGCTTAGCCGGCCGGAGTCCCAGCATAAAACTATCAGGGTCTTGTCACAACCAGCAGACCGGGAAACCCACTAAAACCCGAGGAGGGGATGTGGGGGGGGGTGCGGATGGGATTCGGCTCATCTGTCGCCATCTTTGCACAGTTCTGGTCTCTTTATCTAATGAAGGATATACTTGCGTTGGAGGCGGTGCAAGGAAGGTTCACTAGATTAATCCCTGGGATGAGAGGGTTGTCCTGTGAGGAGAGATTGAGTAGATTGGGCCAATACTCTCTGGAGTTTAGAAGAATGAGAGGTGATCTCATTGAAACATACAAGATTCTGAGGGGGATTGACAGGGTAGATGCTGAGAGATTGTTTCCCCCTGGCTGGAGAGTCTAGAACCAGGGGACACAGTCTCCGGATCAGGGGTCGGCCATTTACGACTGAGATGAGGAAGAATTTCTTCACTCAGAAGGTTGTGAATCTTTGGAATTCTCTGCCCCAGAGGGCTGTGAATGCTGAGTCTTTGAGTATATTCAAGGCTGAGATAAATAGACTTTTGGACTCTCGGGGAATCAAGGGATATGGAGATCAGGTGGGAAAGTCGAGATGAGGTCGAAGATCAGTCATGATCTTATTGAATGGCGGAGCAGGCTCGAGGGGCCGTATGGCCGACTCCTGCTCCTAATTCTTATGTTCTTATGTTCTTAAAGCCCCGTCTGATATTCAGTTCCAGTGACTTCAAACGGGACTGAGTAGCTGGTGGGGCCACTGATTGGCGGCAGATGTGATACCGCCCGTTTTGAGTCCCTGCCCAAGGCGATTTTCAACCACCCCCTCCCCTCCCAGCTCCTCCCATGCCCCTCCCCTCCCCCCTCCCAGCTCCTCCCATCCCTCCCCACCCCCCCGTCTGCTTCTTTTAGCAACAGTCCATTGTATAGTCAGCCTGCAGGCGGCTGCACAGGGCCAGGATCGCATGCCACTTGCACGGACTTGCTCAGTCTCGAAGCAGCTTTCCTGGCTTAGGATGATGTAGGTTTTTTTTTTGCATTGTCTAATTAAGCGAACGTAAATGAAGAACACTGAGGTCAGAGTCCTCAGGGGGCTGGGGGTAGGGGGGACGGGGTGCAGAGATGAGATGATGTCTCATCTTGCCATGTCCTCACCTGCTTAGATCAACGCTAGTATCGGTTGCAGTTCTCTCCGGATTAATATTAATGAGAACATCAGTGAGGAGGAAAGGAAAAGAAGGGAGGAAGGAAGGGAAAAAAGAGAGAAAGAGAAAGAGAGAGAGAAAGGCAGAGAAGGGAGGAAGGAAAGGAAAGAAGGAAGGGAAAAAAAAGAGAAAGAGAGAAAGAAAGGGAGAAAGGCAGGAAAGGGAGAAAGAAAGAGAGGAGAGAAAGACAGAAAGAGAAAAATTAGAAAGAGAGAGAAAGCAAGAAAGAGAGAGAAAGAAAAGACTTGCATTTATATAGCACCTTTCACGACCCAAAGCGCTTTACACCCAAAGAAAAGGGCTAGCCAATCATGGCTGGCTGCCCCACACGGGGGTGATGCCGCTAACTGTGCCACTCCTGAGCGCGGAGGGCGCTGCCGGGGAAGCGGGCGACTGGTGCTGGTACCCGGAGAGAGCAGGGATGGTCTATCCTCGCACTGAGCCAGGTACCCGGCTGCATCTGTCGGGAGGAGGAGAGCTGGTGGTGAGCAGGCATGCTCGCTTGCTCTCTCTCTCTCTCGTGTCACATTCCATGCAGGGCTGAAAGCACCCTGTGGGCCAGCCAAGTATCTGGCTCCGGAGAAAGAGCACTTTGTCTCTGGTCACCAGCACTTGGGATCTAAGAGAAACCCTCAGCTGCCAACAGGGCTCTTGGCTCGAGTGCATAATATTAGTAATCGGGATTAGGGACTATTTTAATGACTGTATATTTCCTTTAAACTGATTACTTTTAAAGTAACATAAACTATTAATTTCAAATGGCTAATCTACGATGTTTATAGAAGATTATAGTAATATGTTCCCTTTTTTAATCCCTTGAAGGGATTGCTAATCATGTCTGTGGTTGGTCATGCACACTGTGTCCAACTTACTTACGATCATGATTACATTGGTCTACGTGACAATGCCAAGGGGATGAAAAGTGAGACATACGAGCTACTTTTCACACAGAATCCACAAATACTCAAACAATATTTTTCACTGAAAATCCATCTTTGCATTCCCGAGCCCTGGATTCTTCAAAGCAATGTTTTTAAGTTTGGGCGCAATCAGTCAATGGATGCTTTATTTACAATTCAATTAAAATGTGATTAACCTAGATTTGTTGCGTGAGATTTTACAGTGAATGTTTGATTCCACAGAAATATGCGCCGTGCAACTAATGGATGAACTTCCATACATATTGCGGCAGGTGTCAGCTGTGGCTCAGTGGGTAGCACTCTCTAGGTGGGAGGGGCTAGGAGTGAGCAGGTGTTACTGGTTGCCTGATTGCTGCAGCGAGTTGGAGTGAGTTTGTAAAAAGTTGGTGGTGGTTTTTTTTCAGGTTTTAGGGCCTTTTTGGCCCATAAACAACAGCCAGATGGCTGCTGAGGGGTCCGGAGTGCCGGGCCCCTCAGAGGACAGTGTTCCCAAGAGGAATTTAATTAGGGGAGAAACTGTTGTTGGAAGGGAAAGAAAAAGGCCCAAAGATTTGGGCCGGGACCCCAGGAGGTTTGGAAAAGAAAATACGGTGGTGGTTCAGTGCGAGGATAAGGAGATACGAGCTTGGGATATTATCCAGGTGGTACATGAGGACTGTGGCGAGGGAAGCTGCTTTGCCTGCCGACCAAAGCCGAATGTTGGGTTCGAGGTGACGGTCAGTGGCCGAGAGGAGGTGGAAAGACTTTTACTCAGTTTGAAAGTTGGCGATAAGTTCTTGGAGGTATCTCTGCTATATTCGGAAGAGGTTGTGGTCTCATTCTTAAACTTGCCAGTTTATATTGAGGACAATGTGCTAATCAAAAAGTTGGAGTCGTGGGACATTAAAATTTGCTCAGCAATAAAGAGGAGATACTATCCAGGAACACGGGTAGCAGATGGAACCTGTTACGTAAAGGAGCAGTTCCCAGAGGGCTGAAGTCATTACCGTACAGCATGAAATTCGAGACAATGGAAGGAGTGCAGTACTTCCGAGTACTGCATGATAACCAAGTGAAGGTTTGTTATTATTGTCTTGGACACGACCATCTTGTAAGAAACTGTCCAGACTTGTACTGTTGTGGGAGACTACGGTCTCCCGCGTAAAGAAATAGGCAACACAGCGAGCTACAAGAAATAGGTCTTTACTCCAACTCTCACAATACAGTACTGAATTCGTAAGGCCCGCGAACCTGTGATGACTCACGGATTGGTCACCTGCTGGAACCTGATTGGTTTTCCTTCTCTCAGCAGCAGGCAAGTCTGAACATGCCTTATTCCTCTCAGCTTGCAACTGTCTTGGGGGGGGAGGGGAATACAGCAGTTAAAAGGGGATTATACAGGTTTATCTACATACACACAGTATTTCCCCAATGTGGCAATGCCACATACGCCCCCCCAGAATCCTCGTTAACTGTAAAAGTCAGTCTCTGCGGTGGTTTGACCAAGCGGCCGTAGCGGCTGTAGTAGCCATCTGGCGTGTGAGGAGGGCTGTCTGGGAGGTCAGCCGGTTGGTTCGTCGGCTGGTCTGGCGGCTGGTCTGCCGGTGGGCTGGCTGGACGGGCTGCCGGCGAAGGTGGGGCGGCGGCCGGGAAGTAAGGTTCTGGCGTGTCTTGGTCCTCTTGTGGGGCCGCTGCCAACGCGGGAGGTCTGCCCCGCCGTGGGGGAAGAGCCGGCCGAAACGGGAAGCTGAGGTCCAGGTGCGCCGGTTTGAGGCGGTCTACTGAAATAAGGTCCGGCTTCCCGCCGACGTCGATAAGAAAAGCTTTGTCCCCCGTCTCCAATACTGGGAAGGGGCCGGTGTATGGTGCCTGCAGCGAGCCTCTGTGCGCGTCCCGGCGCACGAAGACGAACTCCGCATGTCGTAAGTCTCGAGGCACGTAGGACGGCTGCGGGCCGTGTTGCGAAGTGGGCACTGGACGGAATTGCTGGGCCGCGTCCTGGTGCAGGGAAAGCTGTCTGGCGGACGACCACGGCTCCATTGTCAGGGGGAGGAAGTCGCCTGGTACTCTGAACGGTTGGCCATAGACCATCTCGGCCGTGGAGGCGCGGAGGTCCTCTTTGGGCGCAGTACGCAATCCCAGGAGGACCCAGGGTAGTTTGTCAATGCAGCTGGTGTCGGCCAGGCTGGCGCGGAGGGAGGCTTTCAAGGAACGATGAAAGCGCTCGCAGAGCCCGTTGGCCTGCGGGTGGTAGGCTGTTGTCCTGTGCAACTTGGTGCCGAGGCCAGCGATGATGGCATTCCACAAGTGGGAGGTGAACTGGGGGCCTCTGTCCGAGGATATGTCGGTCGGCACGCCGAACCGGGCCACCCTTGTCGAGACGAATGCTCGCACGGCGTCGGTCGTGGTGGTGGAGGCGAGGGGAACCGCCTCGGGCCATCTGGTGGTGCGGTCGACGGTCGTGAGCAGGTGTGTGAAACCATGCGACGGCGGCAAGGGGCCTACCAGATCGACGTGGACGTGGTCGAAACGCCTCTCGGGCACCGGGAAACACTCCAATGGCGCCTTGGTGTGCTGCTGGACCTTAGCGCGCTGACACGCCACGCATGTGTTGGTCCAGTCTCTCACATCCTTGTGGAGTCCAAGAACTTGGCGGACATGAGTTTCTGAGACGCACGCATCCCTGGATGTGAGAGGCCGTGGATGATGTCGAAAACTCGCTTGCGCCAGGCGGATGGGACGACCGGCCTAGCCGAGGGGACTGAGACGTCGCACAGGAGAGTTGTACCGGTTGCATGGAAGTGGATGTCGGCCAGGGTGAGGCTGGTGGTTGAAGTCCTGAGGGCCTGGATCTCCGCGTCGGCGGCCTGGTCTCTCGCCATGCTGGTGTAGTCGACGCCCAGGTGCACTGCGTTGAGCGAGGGTCTTGAGAGGCAGTCGGCCACCAAATTGTCCTTGCCGGCGACGTGGCGGATGTCCGTGGTGAACTCCGAGATGAAGTTGAGTTGTCGCTGTTGGCGCGCAGACCAGGGTTCGGTTACTTTGGCCATGGCGAAAGTGAGCGGCTTGTGGTCCACGAATGCGGTGAACGGCCGGCCTTCCAGGAGGAAACGGAAGTGCTGGATTGCCAGGAACAGGGCCAGGAGCTCTCTGTCGAACGTGCTGTAGGCCTGCTCGTTCTTGTGCGGCTGTCGGCTGAAAAATGCCAGTGGCTGCCACGCACCTTCGACCCACTGTTGCTGGACGGCGCCGACGGCGTAATCCGAGGCGTCCATGGTGAGGGCGGTCTTGGCGCCCGGGATGGGGTGGGCCAGTAGTGTGGCGTTGGCCAATGCGCTTTTGGTCTGGTGGAAGGCTGTCGCCATCTCGCTGGACCAGGTGAGTTGCTCTTTGCCCGTTTTGCCCCTGGTGGCTTCGTAGAGGGGGCGCATGAGTGAGGCGGCCTTGGGCACAAAACGGTGATAGAAATTGACCATCCCCAAAAATTCCTGCAGCGCCTTGACCGAGGTGGGCTGGGGAAAGTCCGCCACCGCCTGCACCTTGGAAGGTAGGGGAATGGCTCCCCTTGGCGAGATTCTGTGGCCGAGAAAGTCAATTTGGGCTGCTCCGAACTGGCATTTGGCCGGGTTGACGATTAGCCCGTGTTGGCTGAGGCGCTGGAAAAGAGAGCGCAAATGCACGATGTGCTCGGCCTTGCTGGTGCTGGCCACGAGGATGTCGTCCAGATAGACGAACAGGAAGCTCAGGTCCCGTAGGGCGGAGTCCATGAGCCGTTGGAAGGCCTGTGCGGCGTTCTTGAGCCCGAAGGGCATGCACAGGAACTCGAACAGTCCGAAGGGGGTGATGACCGCCGTCTTCTGGACGTCTGCGTGGTGGACGGGGACCTGATGGTAGCCGCGAATCAGGTCGACCTTGGAAAAGACGGACTTTCCTGCTAGGTGTGCCGAGAAGTCTTGGATGTGCGGAATGGGGTATCTATCGGGTGTGGTGGCGTCATTGAACCGTCTGTAGTCGCCACAGGGGCGCCAGCCACCGCCCGGCTTGGGCACAATGTGGAGGGGGGACGACCAGGGGCTGTTCGAGCGGCGGATGATGCCCAGTTTCTCCATCGTGGCAAATTCTTCCTTGGCCACCGCCATCTTGGCTGGGTCCAGGCGTCTGGCTCGGGTGAACACTGGTGGTCCCGTAGTGGCGATGTGGTGCTCGACTCCATGCTTGGCTGCCGCGGCTGAGAAGGTCGGTTGTGTGAGCCTTGGGAAATCTGCGAGTAGGCGGACGTAGTCGTCATGTGCCGGGGCGGAGCAGGACCCGACGAGGGCCGGGCTGTTGCTCTGCTGGCAGGCCAGTGAAGCGAAAGTTGTTGCGTCGATCAGGCGCCTGTCGCCGACGTCGACCAAGAGTCCGTGGGCGCAAAGAAAATCGGCGACCAGCAAGGGATGTGCCACCGAGGCCATCACGAAATCCCACGTAAATCGCTGGCCGTTGAAACAAACCTCGGCCCGTCGCTTTCCGAAAGTAGCGATGGCTGCGCCATTTGCCGCCACGAGGGGTGGGCCGCTGCGGCCTGCCTGGATGTCGAGCTGGGAGGCAGGAATTATGCTGTTTTGGGCTCCGGTGTCGCAAAGGAATCTGCGCCCTAAAAGGGAGTCGATTATGTACAGCAGTTTACCTGCGGTGCCGATGGCCATCGTGGCGGCGGGGGTGCGGTCGAGCGGGCCTAGGCGGCGGCGCGGGGCTGGTGCGTTGGGCCGGGCGGCCATCTTGGTTTGATCAAAAGAGCAGGGTGCTCTGCAGCGTTGGGCCTTGTGGCCGAAACGCACGTGGTAGTATCATAGTTCTGCGGCCTGGCGTGGCGGCGCGCGCTCGGTGGTGTCGGGGAGCCTCGCGGCTGCACAGCCGAGTTGGGCGATGGCGAAGACTTTGTCCGCGGCGGCTGCCAGTTGTACGCAGTCCATGATCGGGGACCCCGCGAGGGCAGTCTGTACCTGCTGAGGAAGCAGGCTGAGGAAAAGGGCCCGAAACAAGAAGCACTGCGGTTCAGAGCCCAGGAGCGCAAGCATCCGGCTCATCAACTGGGTCGGGGTAGAGTCGCCGAGGCCTGGTAGTGAGAGAAGCCTGCGGGCCCTCTCCTCCTTGGACAGGCCGTAAGCCTGCAGCAAGCGGCCCTTAATGGTTGAGTACTTGCCGGTCTGTGGTGGGTTCCCCAGCAGGTCGAGAACTTCGGCGGCGGTAGAGCTTGCTAGTGCTGAGACTACGTGGAGGTACCTTTCTTCATCGTCTTGAACCCTGCGAAGGGTGAATTGGGCCTCCGAGTGCGCGAACCAAGCTGGTGCTTGGTGTTCCCAGAAGGTGGGGAGCTTCAAGGACGCGGCGCCGGCCGACATCAGGCTGCTGCTGGTTGCCATCGGGTCGTTGCTGGCCTCTGTAGGGCTGCGTGAGCCGGGGGCTTCGGCCGCCGACATTCGGGGTCACCAATGTGGGAGACTACGGTCTCCCGCGTAAAGAAATAGGCAACACAGCGAGCTACAAGAAATAGGTCTTTACTCCAACTCTCACAATACAGTACTGAATTCGTAAGGCCCGCGAACCTGTGATGACTCACGGATTGGTCACCTGCTGGAACCCGATTGGTTTTCCTTCTCTCAGCAGCAGGCAAGTCTGAACATGCCTTATTCCTCTCAGCTTGCAACTGTCTTGCGGGGGGAGGGGAATACAGCAGTTAAAAGGGGATTATACAGGTTTATCTACATACACACAGTATTTCCCCAGTGTGGCAACGCCACACTGTTATAATTGCGGCAAGTCTGGACACATCGCTCGGAGCTGCAAGGCAAAGAGCTGTGGGGTGTGTCACAATGGCCCCACCCGCTGTGTGAGTGTGAGGCAGAAGGAAGCTCTATGAGTGACGAGGAGAAGGAGCAGGAGGTGTGAGTGGTACGGCCGGAGGAGCGGCGCAGTCGGAGGACACAGCTGGTAAATTGAAGGAGAAAAGAGCACAGGAACAGGCAGAAAATTGCGGAGCAGAGAACAGGATGGAGATGGTGGAAAACACACCAAGTACAGTGGAAAAGAACAAAGACAGCAGAGGGCAGCATGGGTCGAGTGCAGACTCGAGCCTTAATACGGTTCAGCTCTCCCTAAAGAATCTGGTTTCCATGGGGGGAGAGGAGGTGGGAGCGGGGTGCATGGTAAATGTAAGTACTCCAAAGAAAGTCGGGGAGTCGGACATCTCGGTGAGCAGGAGGGGGCAAGACAAGGAGAGGGTTCAAGAGGCAGGAGCCTTAAAGGGGCAGCAGGACGGGAGCGGCGAGACAAAGACGCCAGAAGGGAGCAATATAGGTGCGCCATTGTCCCAGAGAGCGAAGGATCAGGGAGCAAGGGTCAGAGGTGGAGATGAGGTCAAAGGGAGCAGCACTGTTGGAGAAGCTGCGATAGCAGGAAGACTCTCTATGGGAGATGATGTATCTGACGGGGCGCAGGATTATGTATCTGATGGGGAGCAGGCACAGAGGGTTACAGAAGAGCTTGAGAGTGAGGAATTAGAGGGGGACAGAGACATGGAAGTGGGGGGTGGGGTGGCATCATGTGGAAAGGGAAAGGTTAGTGAGGGGCAGAAGGAGGGAGAAGGGGCAGCTCCTTGGCCCAAACTTAATGCAAGGAAGAGGCTGAAACAGCAGGGAAGGTTCAAACAGGAGGGGAAAAAGAGTCGGAGGCTGCAGGAAAAAGCAACAGCTGGCTGAAAAGTTGGGAAGGAGCATGTAAGGAGGGAAGGGCCAGAGATTAAATGATGGTTAGATTATCAGGCATACTTCCCTTCTTCGGAGCCATGATTACATTGGTCTCGATTAATGTGAACGGACTGAGGGGTGAGAAGAAATTGCAGCAGTTGTTGCAGGGTTTTAAAGGCACGGACTTGTTGTGTCTGCAAGAAACCTTTTGGGATGAGGATATCCTAGAAAGAGTTCAGAAGGTTTGGAAGGGAGAGGTGTTTGCAAGTTGTGCAAACAATAACCATAGAAGGGTGGCTGTTTTGGTGAGTCAGTCCATAAAAGAGAATGTTGCCTTGGTGGACAAGGACACTGAGGGGAGATTTTTATGGCTAAGGGTAAAAATGGAGGAATTTAATTGCGATCTCTTTAATAATATCTATGCACCGAACGACCATTGCAAGCATTGCAAGTTTTTTCGGGGGTTATTCACTGAAGTAGCAGAGGTGGAAAATCCTTGTATAGTGGGGGATTTTAATGTATTTTTAATCTCGGATGAACATTTCAGCCCAGATGACCTTTAAGGATGATAACTCCAGAGGGATGATTGTAAAAATGATGGCAAATTTAAATTTGAGAGACTTATGGAGGGACCGGAACCCCATAAAAAGGGAGTTCTCCAGAACAGGTTGGGTGGGTGATGTTTTAAAACAGAGCCGAATAGATTTTGTGTTAATACGGGAAGGGTTAAGTTCTGAGGTGATGGAGATTTATTATAAAAAAGTATTTTTTAGTGACCACTCGGCTTTGGTTCTTAGAATTAGGAACAGCAGAGTTAAGATCAGTTCAGGGCTGTGGATTTTAAACAATCAATACCTGAAAGAAATTGCTTACAAAGAAGGGATTTTAAATATAATAAAGAATGCTCGGAAGGAACCTTTGTTCTTGAAAGAAAGAAGAGTTTGGTGGGACAATTTCAAATATGAGGTCAAAGTTTTTTCGGTATGTTATGGGAAAAAGAGCGGCAGCTAACCAGCGTCGAGAAGAGAATATAAACAAAAGATTTATGGATGTCTCTAAAGCAGTTGACGGAGGGGATAAGGGAGCAGAGACTAAGTTCCGGGTGCTAAAGGAAGAGTGGGAATTATTGCAAGCTGAAAAATGCAATGGGGCCATTCTCCGTGCAAAGGCTAGAGATGCATTGGAGGGCGAAAGATGCACTAGATATTTTCTAGAGCAAGAGAAGCTGCGACAGAGATTATCATTAATTGGAGAGTTGAAGGTTGGGGAGAAGATCATTCATGAAAGTGGGGAGATTTTAGAGGCGGCTAGCAGCTTTTATCAAGAGTTATATATAAAAGAAGACATTTCCAATTTGGCGATGGAGAAGGTTACTGCTTTTATTGAAGAGGGTTTAAAGGAGGATGAGAGAAGCATGTGTGACAAAGAAGTAGGATTAGCGGAAATAAAAGTAGCAATAAGTGGAATGAAGGGGGGGTGCGGGGGAAGCCCAAGGTCCGATGGACTAAGTGCAGAATTTTATAAAGAATTTTTTGAGATTTTAAGTCCACTGCTCTTAGAAGTTTTTAAGGAAAATAAAAATTGAGGGAAGCCTGGCCCCATCTATGAGGAGAGGTGTCATAAGCTTAGCTTATATAAAAATAAAGGGGATAGACGGGATCTGAAGAATTGGAGGCCCATCACATTATTAAATGTGGATTATAAGATCTTGGCGAGGGTTATGGCAAATCGTATGAAGAAGGTGTTGCTGCAGATAGTTTTGCCCTCTCAGTCCTATGGAGTCATAGGCCGGGACATCGCAGACTCTGTGGTCTCAATCCGAGATGCGATAGAGCCCTTGGAAGAGAGTGGGAGGGAGGCTTATGTATTAAAGATAGATCAAGAGAAAGCCTTTGATAGGGTCTCTCATGAGTTTTTATTGAAGGTTTTGGAAGCATTTGGTTTCGGGGAAAATTTCATTGAGTGGATAAGGATTTTTTATTCAAACATATTTAGCTGCGTTAAATGTAATGGTTTTTTATCCAAGTATTTTCCGATACAGAGATCAGTGAGACAGGGTTGTCCCCTGTCCCCATTGTTGTACACATTGGTAGCAGAACCATTAGGTTACATGTTGCAAAAGAAACAAGGTGTAGTTGGGATTGTGGTCCCCAGTTCTGGGCTGGTGTCGGTGATACACCAATATGCAGATGACACAACCTTAACATTGAGAAATGGGGAGTCAGTGAGGAAAGCTATGGATGTAGTGGAGGAATATTGTAGAGCTTCAGGAGCCAGAGTGAATTATAGTAAGTCCCAATGCCTGGTTACAGGAAGGGGTAGGGGGGAATGGTTGGGGGAAAGTCCCTTTAAGGTGGTGGAGGCTTTGGAAGTTCTGGGGGTGCATATGGGGTGCAAGAAAGACAGGGATAAAGTGGATCAATTAAATTGGGAACCGAAGGTTATGAAAATTAAAAAGATTTTGGGAAGATGGGAAAGAAAGTGGTTGAAAGTGCAAGGAAGAACGACAGTGGTGTCTGCTCTCCTGCTATCTAAGCTATGGTACTGATTGACGGTGGAGGATATTCCTGAGTGGGCGGAAAAGTCCATCCGAGAGGCTTGTGTGAGGTTTTTATGGGAAGGGAAACCAGCCTTGGTGGCTTACAATACCACCATTGGACGGAGAAATCAGGGAGGACTCAATTTCCCAGATATTGATTTGAAGAAAAAATCCTTTAGAATCAAATGGGTGAAGAGATTTCTTCAGAAGTCAAATACAAGTTTTTGGAAGAGTTGTTTTGAGCATTTTTTAAGTGGGATAGGAGGGCAGGGGATATTGTATATGGAATACAATAATATGTTTTTGAAATCGATTAAACTTCTCCCTAGGTTTTATAAGGGGGTTGTAGAGACTTGGGCCCAATTTTTAAAAAGTGTACAGTTTATGCCCAAGGGGGCTGAGGAATTTTTAGAACAGCCTTTATTTTTGAACAGGTGGGTCAACATCGAAGGAGAGGTTTTATTTAATCAAGCTTTTATAAAAGCTGGTATTATATGTGTGAAAGATGTATTATACGAGGTGATTCCAGGTTGGTTGCCGGAAGCGATAGTGAGGGACATGGTGCGGGAGGAGGATCAGGAGGTAGAGGAAAAAGCAATAGGGATCATGTATGAGAAGATTGTGAAGGCAATGCCACAGGATTGGATGGATGAAATAAATGCGGAAATCTCCAAAGGAAATAAAATGTGTCCCGCTTTTCCAAGCTTTCTGCTGGAGAAAGGGGGAGAGTTGGTCCAATTTGACAACTGTAATACTCGAGATTTCTATGAGGTATTTAGAGAATGGAGATTCAAGACACCTGCTGGTCAGGAGTTTTGGCAGAGTATATACCCACAGCTGGACTTCAACAGGATTTGGAAGGGAGTGTGGGCGAATTTTAAATGTCCAGAGTGGATTGAACTGGATTTCAAATTGGCTCATAACCAGATTTTTACCATGACGGTCTTGTGCAAGATTGGACGAGTGGAGGGGGCAACTTGCCCAATGTGTGGGACACGGGATGAGACTCTGTCCCATTTACTGGTGTTATGTCCGCAGTTAAATGACTTTAAGTACTATGTTCGACAGTTGTGTGAAGCTTCGGGGACCAAAGAGCGAGAATGGGAATCCCGTGGGACTCAATTTTGAGATGGGGATTGCAGGAGAGTCTGGCCGAGCCTAACGGAGCGGCAATTAATTTAATGTTCAGTTTGGCTAGATTCGTGATTGTGCAAAGAAGGAATGCTCTGTTTTTTAAGGGGAGGAGAATCAATCTAAAAGAGTATTTTAAATATAAGCTAAAAGATCATTATAAGGCTCTGTGGATGTTTTATTCAGAAAGGAATTTAAAGATAGTATTTTACAATCAATTTTTAAAGTACAATCGATTAATATATGTTATAGGAGACAAATTAAACTTCAGGTTTTGATGTTAAAATGTGATGGCGGAATGGCTGTGCAGAGCGGCAGAATGGATTTGTATGATACAATGAAATGATCATGATGTTGTAAATGTTCTTAATGTTCAATAAAGTATATATTTTTTAAAAGTGGGTAGCACACTCGCGTCGGCGTCAAGTGGGTTCAAGTCCCACTCCATGAGACTTGAGCACAAAAATCTAGGCTGACCCTCCAGGGGAGCCGAAATAACAACAGAAAATGCTGGAAAAACTCAGCAAGTCAGGCAACATCCGTGGAGAGAAATTTGAGTTGACGTTTCGGGTTTGACCCTTCTTCAAAACTGGAGAGAAAAGGAACTAGATCGAAGGCAGGGCTGCGATCGGACAAAAGAATAAAAGAACCAAAAGAAGTAAAAGAGATTAGAAGCTAGACGAGATGGTAATAGGCTGTGATGAGGTGTAACCTTGTTCATCTCCAGGGGAGCGCTGAGTTGTTGGTGGTGTCTTCAGATGAGACATTAAACCGAGGCCCAGTCGTAAAAGATCCCACGGCACTATTTTGAAGAAGAGCAGGGGAGTTATCCCCGGTGTCCTGATCAATATTTCACTATACTTCAAAAGAGCTTAATTGGCTGTGGGGCATACTGCGGCTGTGAAAGGCGCTACATAAATGCAAGTTCTTTTTTCTTTATCGCTCCACAGTACATCCCAATGCACTTCACGTCCAATGAATGAATTTTGAGGTCGCTGTTGCTATTGGCACCCAATTTATGCAAAGCTAAATCCACACATAGCCAATGAAGTGAATGATCATTGAATCTCTTCTTTTTTGGTGGTATTTGGGGGAATATTGGCCAGGACACCGGGAGAACTCCCTGCTCTACTCTGTGCCGTGCCGAGGGATCGTTTATGTTCACCTGAGCAGGGAGACAGGGCCTCCATTTAACGTATTACCCAAAGGCAACACCTCTGACAGTGTGGCACTCCCTCAGCACTGCACTAAAGTGTCAATCAGTCTCGGGTTTCCGCCCAAGGTCTGGAGGGAGGCTGGAAGCCACAGCTTTCTGACTCAGAGAGTTGCCTGTATTTGCAAATGATTCAGTGGCAGGTTTATAATAACTAGCAAGCCCTGGTACAAACAATACTGCATGATTATTACTGTTGGCATACCCTGAACACTTGCTGCTTTCCCCTGCAGAAGGCATGGTCTCCTTTCAGGGGCGTGGTTCCATGGGTAGCAGCTCACGTGGCCATTTTTGGGTGTGATTTTTGTATTGGTCTTCTTGGACGTAGATGAATCTTTAGGTGACCTGATGAAATCACTTACTGACAGACTCGCTCACTCACTCACTCAATCACTCACTCACAAACTTTCTCAATCACTCATTCATTAACTCACTCGCTCACTCTCACTCAATTCCTTATTCACCAACTCACTCTCTCACAAACTTCCTCAATCACTCACTCAATCCTACACTCACTAACTCACTCACTCAAATCCTCGCTCACTAACTCACTCATTCACTAGCTTGCTCAGTCGCTCACTCACTAGTTCACTCACTCAGTTGTAACTCACTCTTTCACTAGTTCACTCAATTATCCACTTACTAATTTCTTCACGTCTCTTGGATATAAAGCTGTGTTTCTGTACCATCTATAAAAGAAAATTGCCCAGGCCAGCAGGCAGCCTGCAGACACCTCTCGTGACTGCTCTGGCTCAAAGTACTCAAGCTAATGCTGGGATAACTCTGAAACTAACCAGATGAGGAAGTAAAAAAACAGCAAAACCTTCGATTGTACACAGCTACCACATCAGCCTATGGGCCAACCTAGAAAGCTAAACAAGGGGAGGGAGGGAAATGGCTTAAGAAGGGGATGGAGGGAGGGGAGTGGTTTACGGAGCGATTGACAATTAGAGAAATATTAGGAGTGAGGTTTGTGGTGAGCAAGAATCACAGTGACTGAAGATCTATTGAAGCGCAAGAATCTGAGTTTATTATTCAGAGAAACAGCCACCCAAATAGGTAAGGAGTGAGTGAGTCACCCCGGCATGTGGTGCCCAGCAGTCATGGTTTCAGCAGAAGAAGAAAGTGAGAGCACGATTTGATAACTGATCATTTTGCATCGTGCTCAATTTGAAGCGGTTTTTGAAGAAAATATGAATTACATAGAATGTACAGGACAGAAACAGGCCATTCGGCCCAACTGGTCCGTGCCGGTGTTTATGCTCCACACCAGCCTCCTCCCACCCCTCCTCATCTCACCCTATCTGCATATCCTTCTATTCCTTTCTCCCTCATATGCTAAACTAGATTCTCCTTAAAACTATGTTATTCACCTCAACCACTCCCTGAGGCAGCGAGTTCCACATTCTCACCACTCTCTGGGTAAAAAAGCTTCTCCTGAGTTCCCTGTTGGATTTATTAGTGACTGTCTTCTATTGATGGCCCCTAGTTCTGGTCTCCCCCACAAGTGGAAACATCTTCTCTACATCTACCCTGTCGAACCCTTTCATAATCTTAAAAACCTCTATAAAGTCACCCCTCAGCCTTCTCTTTTCTATAGAATTCAGACACGGCAAGAGAGCCCCAGGTGGGCAGAGGAAACGCTTCAAGGACACCCTCAAAGCCTCCTTGAAAAAGTGTAACATCCCCACCGACACTTGGGAATCCCCGGCCCAAGACCGCACAAAGTGGAGGAGAAGCATCCGGGAAGGCGCCGAACATCTCGAGTCTCTTCGCCGGGAGCAAGCGGAAGCCAAGCACTGGCAGCGCAAGGAGCGCACGTCAACCCAAGCACCTCACCCACCCGCCCCTTCAACCACCGTCTGCCCCACCTGTGACAGAGACTGTAGGTCCCGCATTGGACTCATCAGTCACCTGCGAACTCATTCTTAGTGTGGAAGCAAGTCATCCTCGGTTCCGAGGGACTGCCTAAGAAGAAGAGAAGATAGAATTCAGAATTTGCTTAAACTTTGACACTGCAGTTTTAAACCACCTACAGGGGATAAGGACTCGAATTGTGCTTATGTGATCAGTATGAATCTTCCCCTCGCCCTTACACTACGAGACAGAGCAGACAGTGGACGCTAGTTTAATTCAGGCACCTCTGCTATCACTGTAACCTCCTCCAGCCCTACAATCCAAGGTTTCCAGAATGTCGCAGGTTTCGACCCTGCTCTGTGCTGAGGCAGCTGATTTGTAGCCAGAGTATAGCACAGGCCCTGCGCTTGGTCATGGCCCCTGGGCTGGGGTGGGAGGAAAATAAATCAGGCCAGTTTCTCGCCCCTGATCGCTATCCAGTTGGCTCTTCCTGCCTATTTCCACCTCCGTAATATCGCCTGTCTCCGCCCCTGCCTCAGCTCATTGGCTGCTGAAACCCTCACCCATGCCTTTGTCACCTTTGGGCTTGACTATTCCAACGCACTCCTGGCCGGCCTCCCCCATTCTACCCTAAACTTGAGCTCATCCAAAGCTCTGCTCAAGTCCTGTTCGCCCATCACCCCCTGTGCTCACTGCCCTGTGTCCTAATTCGCACCCAGTCCCGTTCGCCCATCACCCCCTGTGCTCACTGACCTACATTGGCTCCCGGTTAAGCAACGCCTCGATTTCAAATCCCTCAGTGGCCCTCACCCCCTCCCTATCCCTGTAACGTCCTCCGGCCCCACAACCCCTCCGCGATCTCTGCGCTCCTCCAATTCTGGCCTCTTGCGCATCCCCGAATTCCTTCGCTCCACCATTAGCGGCCGTGCCTTCAACTGCCGAGGCCCTAAACTCTGGAATTCCCTCCCTAAACTTCTCTCACTCCTCCTTTGAGATGCTCCTTAAAACCTTCCTCTTTGACCAAGCTTTTGGTCACCTGTCCTAATATGTGGGCTCGGTGTCAAATTTTGTTTGATAATCGCTCCCGTGAAGCACCTTGGGACGTTTTACTACTTTAAAGGCGCTATATAAATGCAATTTGTTGATGTTGTTGGGTGAGGGCTGGATCGAACACATCAGTGGTGACGCCCCCAAGAATGCAAAGCCGGCCATGATTTACTGTTGAAGCACATGTGGCCAATTAGAATCACAGAATGTGACAGCACAGAAGGAGGCCATTCAGTCCATCGAACCTGTGCCGGAAAAATAATAGGAACACGGTGAGGGTCTGATGGGCCATTGGCTAACTGGGACCTCAAGCTCGACCCCGTCAAACACACAATGGTCACACACACTCCCCCACGGAGCAGCACAGGTCCCACGCACAACCCTAAAACCCAAAACTTCAGCAAGGATCCGCAGCAAACCCATGGAACTATGGGGAGGAAACCTTCCGATTTGGGGAAAACGGGAGTGTTGGAGCAGCAGATGCATCCTGTCATGAATTAGAATCTCGAAAGAGAAACTGTTTCCAGTGGCTGAAGGGTCGATAACCAGAGGACACAGATTTAAGGTGATTGGCAAAAGAACCAGAGGCAACAGGAGGGAAAACTTTTTTATGCAGCGAGTGGTGAGGATTTGGAATGCGCGGCCTGATAGGGCGGAGGATGCAGATTCAATAGTAGCCTTCAAAAGGGAATTGGATAAGTACTTGAAGGAGGAAAAATTGCAGGGATATGGGGAAAGAGCGGGGGAGTGGGACTAACTGGATTGCTCTTCGAAAGAGCCGGCGCAGACTCGATGGGCCGAATGGCCTCCTTCTGTGCTGTACTGTTCTATGATTCAAAGGAAGCGGGGGAATGGAGTAATGATCTGCAGATCACAGGGGACAGTGAACCCCAAGTTGTCTTTCACACAACTGTCATACCCAACGAGCCGGACTCTCGCGAGTTGCAATTTTCGTTCACACTCATCAAGTAACTGCGAGAATTCTCCCTATCGAGTAGATTTTACCGATGCGCGGTCCCAGTGTAGAGCTTCACCTGTTGGGAGCACCCATCAGGAAACCAGGTGCAATGGACCGCGGCCCCTGAATTCCCAATAACGTGCTCCCACTTTGCAAAGCTCTGCAGCAGCAGCGCAAATTCATAATGTTTACCCTTATGTATTTAAACCGTTGCCTATAATAGAAGCACATGAATACAAAATGGACTTCGGCAAAGACTTAACAGAGCTTAGCTAATTATAACTACAGTACTAACACAGCCTCACAGATCTAAGGATTAAAGTGTGCTGGCCTTTCAATCGGAGAGGCTGGGTTCCATTGTGAACTCATCAAGTTAATAAGACCACAGTGACCCCAGGACGCTTATGTACGTTATGTGAAATACATATTAAAAGCTTTCCCCAATGTCAAGACACAGTTATTGTTTTTTTATAAAAAAGACTGGCGCACAGTTCTGGTCTCCATATTACAGTACAAAAAAGATATTGAGGCATTGGAGAAGATGCCACAAAGATTTACAAGGACGAGAGACGGAGAGGGTACAACGATCAGGTGAAGATTGAACAGGCTCTTTTCTCTAGAAAATAGATGACAGAGGGCTGACCTGATCGAGGTCTTTAAAATTATGAATCGGGTAGACGTAGAGATGTTTTCACTTGTGAGGGAGACCAAAACTAGGGGTCATAAATATAAGCTTTTCTACTTCTTTCCCCAGAGAGTGGTGAGAATGTGGAACTCGCTACCACGGGGAGTGGTTGAGGTGAATAGTGTAGATGTAGTTAAGGGGAAGCTGGATAAACACATGAGGGTGAAAGGGATAGGATATGTTGGTAGGATGAGATGAAGGGGGGGGGCAGGAGGCTGGTGTGGAGAATAAACACCGGCACGGACCATTTGAGCCGAATGGCCTGTTTCTGTGCTGGTCGCCCAAGGGGTGAGGAGAAGGAGGTGGGACTGTGCATGTGGCAAAGTACATGGGTGCCTCTTCTGTTTTCCAAAGCTGGTCGCGTGGACCAGAACCAGTTGGACTGGAGTGGAGGGGGAAACGGAACAGTAAAGTGGGCACAGGCTGCATCGGTACAACTAAAACAGAGAGGGAAGCATCAGGAACATAGGGACAGGATCTGTCCATTCAGCCCCTCGAACTTGTTCCGCCATTCAATGAGATCATGGCTGATCTGTATCTTAACTCCACCCGACCGCCTTGGTTCTGTAACCCTTAATACCAGTGACTAACAAAAATCTATCGATCTCAGTTTTGAAAAATTCAGTTGGCCCGCAACCTCAGCAGCTTTTTGGGGGAAGAGATTTCTAGATTTCCGGAGAGTTCCAGTGGACAATATTTATCCCTCAATCAACATCACTAAAAAACAGATTATCACATTGTTGTTTGTGGGAGCTTGCTGTGCACAAATTAGCTGCCGCATTTCCTACATTACAACAGCGACTACACTTCAAAAAGTACTTCATTGACTGTGAAGCGTCCTTGAGGTCGTGTAAGGCGCTATATAAATGCAAGTCTTTCAGTCTATGTATCTGCAGGTGGTTCCGGATCTGTAGTGTGATCCAAGGAAGGGGGCAAACCACAATCGCATCAACATTTCAAAAGGAAATGAGCAAAAAGATGTGGCCATTCGCTCTGGTATCGGTGAGTGCCTTCCTGTTCCAAATCCTGCCTCATCTCCAAAACTGAGCAATGAAGGAAAGAGCAAGTAAGAGAAGAATTAACAACAACTTGTATTTATACCCTGCCTTTAACATAGTAAAAACTTCCCAAGGCGCTTCACAGGAGTGATTGTCAGACAAAATTCGACACCGAGCCACATAAGGGGAGTTATTAGGACAGGTGACCAAAAGCTTGGTCAAAGGAGTCGGTTTTAAGGAGCGTGTTAAAGGAGGAGAGAGAGGCGGCGAGCAATGTTCCCTCTAACTTTTATGCTTGGTGCGGCCACGCATGCATGGCATCTTTTCCAGTGGAACAGCTGGTGAGCGGCCTGCGCGGGACCTCCCGATCACTGGTAGAGAGGCGGAGATGTTTAGGGAGGGAATTCCAGAGCTTAGGACCTTGGCAGCTGAAGGTACGGCTAAGGCTGGGGGAGTTCACCGAGATAGGGAGGGGCGGGGGGGGTGGCGAGGCAATGTAGTGATTTGAAAACATTGATGAGAATTTTTAAAATCGCGGCGTTGCTTAAGCGGGAGCGTACTGATTGTGAAGCGATCCAGTCAGTAGAGACGAACGGACTTGGTCTGTTTCTTGTTTCGACATCGGGTTCAATTGTGCCCTGAACCAATCCCCAGGCTTCAAAAAAAAAATCTTTCCTTTTCACCGATCAACCATTGGGTTTCCATGGAGATGTCCACAGACTGAACAATTCTGACCCAACCATACAAAAGGACCAGTGTGGATAGAAGGATCTGCTTGGGGAGGGGCAGCGGGGGGAACATGTGACTCTGGACAGAAAGGAAATGAAATTCAAACCCTTCAGCAATTTCACTAGAAGCTACTGGCAACATCTAACTTTTTTTTATTCTGGCAAATCTGGTCATAAAGAAAAAGAAAACGTACAGTCGAGAGTTGCAGGGACAGTGAAGCAGGAGCCTCCTCGAGTAAAATACTGCAAGCAATGCTGACTACCAATGTAAGTAACTCCATTTGCATTTTTGCAAGTCAGCTGGCATTAAACTTGAACCCTGCACCGTCTCTGCTGATCTTACTGGAGACCTGATCACTGCTACTGCAAATTGCTCAATACATTCAAGTATAAAGCCTGTCGACTCCAAGCCCCAAGCTCCGGAGTTCCCTCTCCAAACCGCTCCGCCTCTCTCTCCTTCTTTACAACGCTCCTTAAAACCTACCGCTTTACCTGTCCTAATACAAAAATCTAGGCTGACACTCCAGGGCAGTAATGCACTGTCGGAGGTGCCGTCTTTCGGATGAGGCGTTAAACCGAGGCCCCGTCTGCTCTCTCAGGTGGATGTAAAAGATCCCATGGCACTATTTCGAAGAAGAGCAGGGGAGTTCTCACCAGTGTCCTGGTCAATATTTATCCCTCAACCAACATCACTAAATCAGATTATCCGGTCATTATCACATTGCTGTTTGTGGGAGCTTGCTGTGCGCAATTTGGCTGCCACGTTTCCTACATTACAACAGTGACTACTCTTCAAAAAGTACTTAATTGGCTGTAAAGCACTTTGGGACATCCTGATGTCATGAAAGGCGCTGTGGAAATGCAAGTCTTTCTATCTCTAATAACAACAGAAAATGCTAGAAACACTCAGCAGGCCAGGCAGCATCCATGTTATTTCAGATTTCCAGAATCCGCAGTATTTTGCTATTGTATTAATGTTTGGTTCACTGCCACCTCTCTTCTAGGATTGCCCACCTTGAAGGAGTTCTGCTCTTTTCTCCGACAGGATTTCCATTTGTCTCTTAAATCCCTAACTTTTTCCAGTTCTGACGAAGGTCACAGACCCGAAACGTTAACTCTGTTTCTCTCTCCTCGATGCTGCCCTGGCCTGCTGAGTGTTTCCAGCATTTTCTGTTGTTATTTCAGATTTCCAGCATCCGCAGTATTTTGCTATTGTCTTTCTTTCTTTATGTGGCTCGGTGTCCAATTTTGTCCAGTAACGCTCCTGTGAAGTGCTTGGGGACATTTTGCCACGTTAAAAGCGCTGTATACATGCACGTTGCTGTCGACTCCTGCCCCATCACAAGATGCAATATAGAGCCAGCAGTAGTCAAGGCACAATCTGCATACTCGGGGGATCCCAAAACTTACAGTCAGAGATGAAGACAGAAGCTTCTCTTTGCTCCCAGGAGCCACCAACACTTACAGGATGAGACATCACCTTCGTGACTTGCAAACCCTTTTTGCAAGACAGGTTGGTTGGAGGAAAGCTCAGGCGCTTGACTATCATTGAAGTGAGCACACCATCACTCGACTCCTCTTGACCCTTAGTGCAAATGGAAATGGCCTTGCCCTTTACTTTAAGCTCCCAGATAATTTAGTGGGTAAGGTTCCTTGTTGGGACTTTGTTGCTTATTTTGACATCTTTCAGTTTGATAGGACCATGTGCTTATTAGATTAATGGTGCCTCTCTACCCCAGTAAAGACACGTGAGGGAGATCGCTATTCCTCGCACAAAAGGGAAGAGGTTGTCCGTCGAGCGGTTTGAGGACGAACGGGCTATTGCGGTACTCACGGAGTGGTTTAAAGAGACTCGTGTTCGTCTGGTCTTCATTGTTTTCGGTGTCCGAGCGGTCAGAGGCCTCGGCTGTCCTTTCCCGCTCCCTGTTCCTCTCCTTTGAGCCCGACGCTCGCCTCCGATGACGTCTCCTCCTGCGGTAGCTCTTTGGGACATGAACCCCAATATAAACAGTGTGGTGGCCTGAAAGGAAATACACAAAGGGTTAACCACTGCTTCAGCTTCCGTACTGTACTCGGTATGCATGACTGTGCTGTGCAATTCTACTTTGACAGTCCACATTCAGCACCAACTTTGTATGAGGGAGAGTAATATAGGAACATTCAGCCCCTCGAGCCTGTTCCACCGTTCAATTAGATCCTGGCTGATCTGTACCTCAACCCCATCTATCCGCCTTGGTTCCATAACCGTTAATACTCTTACCAACAAAAGCCTATCAATCTCAGTTTTGAAATTTTCAATTGACCCCCAGCCTCAACAGCTTTTTGGGGGAGAGAGTTCCAGACTTCCACCACCCTTTGTGTGAAGAAGTGCTTCCTGACATCACCCCTGAACGGCCTGGCTCTAATTTTAAGGTTCTGCCCCCTTGTTCTGGACTCCCCCCACCAGAGGAAATAGTTTCTCTCTCGACCCTATCAACTCCTTTAATCATCTTAAACACCTCAATTCAATCACCCATTAATCTTCAATACTCGAGGGAACACAAGCCCAGTCTGTGCAACCTGTCCTCGGAATTTAACCCTTTCAGCCCCGGTATCATTCTGGTGAATCTGCACTGCTCCCCCTCCGAGGGCCAATATATCCTTCCCGAGGCGCAGGGCCCAGAACTGAACACAGTCGCTCCAGAATGGGTCGAACCAGAGCTTCAAACACTGCAAGGGTGGGGAAGTGACACATATAGAGCACAACAGTGGGGTAACCTGCTTGCATCACTGGAGCTATGGGACCAGTTGCCACACATACACCGACAATCCCCAACTTTACCTTAGGAGAGCGGGGATTTCTCCCCGGTGTCCTGGTCAACATTCATCCCCTCAACAAGCTCCAACAAAACTGGTCAGTCGTGCCATTGCTGTTTGTGGGACCTTGCAGTGTGCAAAATGGGCACCGTATTTGCCAAACAAACAGAAGTAGTTCATTGGCTGTGAAGTGTTTTGGGATGTCTCGAGGACGTGAAGAACCTGTGGAAAGGCAAGTTGGATATTTCCTCCCAGTACAGCTGTCGGGCAAGCCTCGGGAAAAGTTCAGGCAGATCTGGAATTATTAATATCCGAGTCCAATCTACCCTAACCCTGTTGGCAGGAAATTGTTTTGGGCAAAGTCATTAGAACATAAGAACATAAGAAATAGGAGCAGGAGTAGGCCAATCGGCCCCTCGAGCCTGCTCCGCCATTCAATAAGATCATGGCTGATCTGATCCTAACCGCCAATCCACTATCACAGAACCATCTCCTGAATCTAACAGAATTAGACACACGAAATAGGAGCAGGATCAGGCTACACGGCCCCTGGGCCCGCTCCGCTACCCACAGGGCCATGACCGATCCGAACCGAGACTCATGTCCAAATTCCTGCCCGCTCCCCGTAACCCTTAATTCCCTTTACTTCTAGGAAACTGTCTATTTCTGTTTTAAATTTATGTAAGTCCTACTAAATTGGCCCCAAATTAATACAGGAACTAAAACAGAAATATCAGCTTGTGTCAGAAGCTAAGGTGAGTTCACGTGAGGTATAAAAAAAACCTAATTAAAGGCAGCTGAAAATGCAACAGGTAAATTCTTTAAATCCGAAGCCTATGCCCTATAAAAAACAGAAAGACTCGCATTTCTCCAGCACCTTTCACCACCTCAGGACGTCTCAAAGTACTTTACAGCCAATGAAGTACTTTTTGAAGTGTAGTCACTGTTGTAATGTAGGAAACACGGCAGCCAATTTGTGCACAGCAAGCTCCCACAAACAGCAATGTTAAAATGACCAGATCATCTGTTTTAGCTATTGGTTGAGGGATAAATATTGGCCCCAGGACACCGGGGTGAACGCCGCTGCTCTCCTTCGAAATAGCGCCATGGAATCTTATATATCCACCTGAGCGGGTTAACGTCTCGTCTGAAAGACGGCACCTCCAACAGTGCAGCACTCCCTCAGTACTGCACTGGGAGTGTCGACCTAGGTTTTGTGCTCAAGTCCCTCTATAGGAGGTGTTGGGGACTAGTCACTGAAATTAAAATCAGCTGTAATCACATCCCCAGCAGAATAGAGTGAATCAGATGGTACCACGAGAGATTTATGGTCACCGCTAATCCATAGATCTGGATCACAAGAGAGTTTTGAGGTCACAACATCCAACCGACAAACTTGCAGGAGAACAAAACTTTACTAAATTATATTCCTTGCAGGCCTGTCAACAGGTCATGCTAGTTGAGAGTCCGAAGCAATACCTCACTGTTAACACTTGGAATGTGAAGTACTCTTTCAATGCACTTCCACCCCCACCCCTCAACATAATGGCCTGAACACCTGCCATTTTTCAAAGGATAATGGATTAAGTCCTGCAAGGGCCAGATTAGCCAGTCTGTTACCATGCCGATATTTTTAGTAACTGAAAAGGACTGAGCAGGAGTGTCAGCCGTGGCTCAGTGGGTAGCACCCTCGCCTCTGGGTCAGAAAGTCGTGGGTTCAAGTCCCACTCCAGAGACTTGAGCACAAAATCCAGTCTGACACCCCCGGTGCAGTACTGAGGGAGTGCTGCACTGTCGGAGGGGCAATACTGAGGGAGCGCTGCACTGTCGGAGGGGCAGTACTGAGGGAGTGCTGCACTGTCGGAGGGGCAGTACTGAGGGAGCACTGCACTGTCGGAGGGGCAGTACTGAGGGAGCGCCGCACTGTTGGAGGGGCAGTACTGAGGGAGCGCTGCACTGTCGGAGGGGCAGTACTGAGGGAGCGCTGCACTGTCGGAGGTGCCGTCTTTCAGATGAGACATTAAACCGAGGCCCCGTCTGCCCTCTCAGGTGGACACAAAAGATCATATGGCCACTATTTTGAAGAAAAGCAAGGGAGTTCTCCCCTGTGTCCTGGGCCAATATTTATCCCTCAATCAACATCACTAAAAAACAGATGATCTGGTCATTATCACATTGCTGGTTGTGGAAGCTTGCTGTGTGTGGCTTGACTGCCACATTTTCTACATTACAACAGTGACTACACTTCAAAAAGTACTTCATTGGCTGTAAAGCACTTTGGGACGTCCGGTGGTTGTGAAAGGCGCTATAAAAATGCGAGTCTTTTTTTCAGGAGCTCAATGCTATTTGCGTTTATATTTCTGGTTTATTATTTGAATATTGTGGGGCTTTGCAATTCTGGAAATCGGCTATTCTTAGTGTTCCTGTTGCAGAAATCCTAAATCGGAATACCAGTTGGAAAGGGGTGTTGCACAACTTATGAAAACAAGGTCTGAGGTTGTTTTTTTAAATATTCATTCTCAGGATCTGGGCGTCGATGGCAAGGCCAGCATTTATCGCCCATCCCTAATTGCCCTTGAGAAGATGGTGGTGAGCGCCTTCTTGAACCGCTGCAGTCCGTGTGGTGAAGGTGCTCCCACAGTGCTGTTAGGGAGGGAGTTCCAGGATTTTGACCCAGCGACGATGAAGGAACGGCCGATATATTTCCAAGTCAGGATGATGTGTGACTTGGAGGGGAACTTGGAGGTGATGGTGTTCCCATGCGCCTGCTGCCCTTGTCCTTCTAGGTGGTAGAGGTCGCGGGTTTGGGAGGTGCTGGGGGTGGGGGGTGTGGGCTGCTGCTGGGGGGGGGTTGTGGGCTGGCGCTGGGGTGGGGGTGTGGGCTGGGGGTGGGGGTTGAGCTGGGGGTGGGGTGTGGGGCCTGGTGCTGGGGTGGGGGTGGGGGGTGTGGGCTGCTGCTGTGGGGGGTGTGTGTGCTGGGGGTGGGGTTGAGCTGGGGGTGGGGTGGGGGTGTGGGCTGGTGCTGGGGGGTCCCCTATCGGTACACGGCGGGGGGGGTTGGTCCACACCTCTGGGGTCTCCCCACCTTTCTCCGCCACATTCCCGGGACGCGGGATCCTTCTCCTCTTTGCCAGGTTTTCCCTCCTCCTCTGATATGCTGATATTCCCATTTACACCTCCTCTAGACCGATCTTTTGTTTCTTTACCTGCCCCATTACCATCTCCTTTTGCCTCGCACCATCATCCCTTTTGTCATTCACTCTCTCCTGGCTCCCACCCTATCACAGACCTTCCCTTTTGTTCTTTCACTGCTTCTGGACTTGCTTAAATCTGTTCATCTCTATGATCTTCGAGTTCTGATGAAAGGTCATCGACCTGAAACGTTAACTCTGTTTCTCTCTCTATATATATTAAGAGACATAACAAGAGAAGTTAAAGCCCTTTACAGGACACTAAAAATGTGTGAATTGCCAAGGAATTGGGAATGAGGCAGGTAGAAATGGAAACACCAAAAAACTGGCTTCACCAAACCAGGAAACTCGGAGGAGATTCGATGGCCGCTTTGCCGAACCCCCTGTTCGGTCCACAAGTGTGACCCCAAGCTCTCCCGCATATACCACATCAATCCCCCATTGCACACACCGCCTGACTACCCAGGCAGACCTTGCCCCAGAGTCAGAAGGTTGTGGGTGCAAGTTCCCCTCCAGAGACTTGAGCACATAAATCTAGGCTGACACTCCAGGTGCAGTGCTGAGGGAGCGCTACACTGTCGGAGGTGCCGTCTTTCAGATAAGACATTAAACCGAGACCCCGTCTGCTCTCTCAGGTGGACGTAAAAGATTCCACGGCCACTATTTCAAAGATCAGGAGAGTTCTCCCCAGTGTCCTGGGCCAACCAACACCACTAAAAAACAGATTATCTGGTCATTATCACATTGCTGTTTGTGGGAGCTTGCGGAGTGCAAACTGGCTGCCGCGTTTCCCACATTACAACAGTGTCCACACTGCAACAGGCTTCGACAGGTGGGCAATCCGTCACGCCTGGGTGGCAAGTTGAAAATTAACCCCGCTAACTCCTCTGGTCTCTTGCCCTGACGGACCCACCGAGTGTCTCAGCGCTGATTTTATAGCTTGTCTGGCGAGCTGCTTACCTGTATGAGCAGGTGGCAGGTCAAGTCGATAAGGCTGTTAAAAAATGCATCTGGGCTCCTTGGCTTTATAAGTAGAGGCACAGAGTACAAAAGTCAGGAAGTTATGCTAAACCCTTATAAATCACTGGTTAGACCCCAGCCGGAGTATTGTGTCCAATTCTGGGCACCACACTTTAGGAAGGATGTCAAGGCCTTGGAGAGGGTGCGGAGGAGATTTACTAGAATGGTACCAGGGATGAGGGACTTCAGTTATGTGTAGAGACTGGAGAAACTGGGTCACCTTGGAGCAGAGATGGGAAAGGGAAGATTTAATAGGTGTGTTCAAAATTATGAAGGGTTTTGAGAGAGTAAATAGGGAGAAACTGTTTCCACTGCTGATGAAATATTTGCAGGGCTATGGGGAAAGAGCAGGGGGGAGTGGGACTAATTGGAGAGCTCTTTCAAAGAGCCAGCACAGGCACGATGGGCCGAATGGCCTCCTTCTGTGCTATAAGATTCTATTTTTCAATGGCACATGCTTAGAGTTTACAGTCAGATTGCGTATTGGATGCATACTTAACATATTCCGACCAGATTCCATTCTCTGCTAGTTTAACAGCAGTGTTTACCTATTAACTTTAAACTGATTAACACCTCCAATAATATAGCAGAGACAGGAAGTTGACACATAAGCTAACGTCCCCAACTAACTCCAAAGCTATAGAGGGTCCATCTTTCAGATGAGACATTAAACCGAGGCCCCCTCTACCCTCTCAGGTGGATGTAAGTGATTTCGAAGATGAGCAGGGGAGTTATCCCCAGTGTCCTGGGCCAATATTTATCCCTCAACCAACATCACTAAAAAAAAGAGATTCATTATCACATTGCTGTTTGTGGGAGCTTGCTGTGCGCAAATTGGCTGCCGCGTTTCCCTACATTACAACAGTGACGACACTTCAAAAAGTACTTCATTGGCTGTAAAGCGTCTTGGGACGTCCTGAGCTTGTGAAAGGTGCTGTAGAAATGCAAGTCTTTCTTTCAGAAAGCACTGGTGAAAAAGCCCCAAATGCTTGTTATCCCACTTGTGCAGAATGTATACGTAAAACCAACTAATTGGATCAGTGTTGTGTTGTAAACTGTGAGTGACTAGAAAAGAAATTGCAGCATATTCTAAAAACAAGAGCATTGTTAAGAGGGGCTAGGATGTGTCCGCTAGACCTCAAAGTGTCTATAGTGACGACTTAAAGCTATATTTTTACAGCTATCCAGAACTGTCTGCTGAAATGGATTGCTTACTGCGGAGGTTACGTATGACTCGAGAAGCTAGGGTTGTTCTCCTTAGAGCCTCAGAGGAGCGTTATCAATAAAAATGTTGACACCGAGCCACAGAAAGAGGTATCAGGACAGGTGACTAAAAGCTGGGTCAAAGAGGTCGGTTTTAAGGAGCATCTTAAAGGAGGAGAGAGAGGTGGAGAGGTTTAGGGAGGGAATTCCAGAGCTCAGGGCCCGGGCAGCTGAAGGCACGGCCGCCAATGGTGGAGCGATGGAAATCGGGGATGCGCAAGAGGCCAGAATTGGAGGAGCACAGAGATCCCGGAGGGTTGTCGGGTTTAAAATAGAATAACTCGAGCCCAAAGGCCAGAGACATGGCACTTTGGAGGGAAGCAGAAGGTATGAATGAGCAATGCGATAAAGGACTAGCCAGATATAGGCCAGAATCGGGAGCAGAACTGTCAACATGCCAAGTTCATAAGGCCGATGAGACTCACAGTTACGAGACTCAAACCATCAGAATTGCATTTAACGGGGTTTAAAACAACAAATCACTGTTAGGCTCTGCTGTCTTCCAAAACTGGTAAAAAAAATGTAATTCGTTTATGGGATGTGGGCGTCGCTGGCAAGGCCAGCATTTATTGCCCATCCCTAGTTGCCCTCGAGAAGGTGGTGGTGAGCCGCCTTCTTGAACCGCTGCAGTCCGTGTGGTGAAGGCACTGGTAATGGCGTTAAGTGGAAGTGGAGCAATTTAAAACGGCGGGGCTTCTAATTAGGAACACTAACAGCACAGTGCTTACGGTCATCAATATCAAAATAAAGGATCGTGAAAACTCCCAACAACTATTCTGGAATTCGTGCTCTCTCTCCAGAGAACCGCCGTTTAGCTCCCAGTGGACCAGCGAGTGGTGTGGTGGCCTTTCCCTGATCATTAGGTGGCAGGTGCACGGGGAGAGTTTACCGTCATTGGTGTCCAAGTCATCAGAGTTGAAAAGTCGAAATAACAACAGGAAACGCTGGAAAAACTCAGCAGGCCAGGCAGCATCGGTGGAGAGAGAAACAGAGTTAACGTTTCAGGTCGATGACCTTTCGTCAGAACTGAGAAAAAAAGCAGGAAATGGAAAGCAAGTTTAGGGGCTGGGAAAAGGGGGAGGGGATGAAAGAACAAAAGGGAAGGTCAGTGATAGGATAGAAAGCAGGAGAGATTGAGAGACATTAAGAGATATTCAAGGCAAGAGGAGGTGGAAATGGGACAGGTTGAGGAACAAAGGATGGCTCTAGATGGGGTGTGAATTGCGCTGGCGGAATGAAAGACAGCTGAAGGGAGCGAAGAAGGAACTAAAAGTGTGGATAAAAAAAAAGAAAATATATATGTGTGATAGGGGCCGAGGTTATGATCTGAAATTGTTGAACTCTATGTTGAGTCCGGGAGGCTGTAAAGTGCCTAATCGGAAGATGAGATGCTGTTCCTCGAGCTTACGCTGAGTTTCCATGGAACAATGCAAGAGGCCGAGGACGGTGAGGTCCGAGTGGGAATGGAGCGGTGAATTAAAGTGACAGGCGACCGGAAGCTCGGGGTCCCCCTTACGGACTGAACGGAGGTGTTCCGCAAAGCGGTCACCCAATCTGCGTTTGGTCTCCCCAATGTAGAGGAGACCACATCGTGAGCAGCGAATACAGTATACTAGATTGCAAGAAGTACAAGTAAATCGCTGTTTCACCTGGAAGGGGTGTCTGGGGCCCTGGACAGTGGGAAGGGAGGAGGTATAAGGGCAGGTGTTGCATCTCCTGCGCTTGGCACGGGAAGGTGCCGGGCGAAGGTGAAGGGGTGTTGGGGTGATGGAGGAGTGGACCAGGGTGTTGAGGAGGGAACGGTCCCTTCGAAATGCTGAAAGGGAGGGGGAGGGGAAGATGTGTTTGGTGGTGGGATCGCGCTGGAGGTGGCGGAAATGGCGGAGGATGATCCGATGAATGTGGAGGCTGGTGGGGTGAAAGGTAAGGACAAGGGGAACAAGGACAAGAGTTGAAAAGTCGCTTGTCTCTTGTAAGGGGACGGGGATTGGAGAAATGAAAAGCCCTCTATGACTGCAAGTTAATGAACGCTAATGTAACACTGGGGATTCGTTTCTAGAGGGATAGCATTAAAAAGCAGAGAAAGTTATGTTAAACTTGAATCGAACCTTGGTTAGACCACACTTGGAGTGCTGTGAACAGTTCTGGTTTCCATATCATAAGAAGGATATCAAGACACTGGAGAAGGTGCAAAAAATATTTACAAGGCTTATACCAGAACTGAGAGGTTATAACTATCAGGAGAGATTGAACAGTCTGGGGCTCTTTTCTCTAGAAAAGGGAAGGTTGAGGGGTGACCTGATCGAGGTCTTTAAGATTAAGAAGGGGTTTGATAGGGTAGATGTAGAGAAGATGTTTCCATTTGCGGGGGAAATCAGAACTAGGGGCCATAAATACAAGATAGTCACTAATAAATCCAATAGGGAATTCAGGAGAAACTTCTTTACCCAGAGAGAGGTGAGAATGTGGAACTCGCTACCACAGGGAGTAGTTGAGGCAAGTATCAGAGATGCATTTAAGGGGAAGCTGGATAAACACAGGAGGGAGAAAGGAATAGAAGGATATGTTGATAGGGTGGGATGAAGAGGGGTGGGAGGAGGCTCGTGTGGAGCATAAACACCAGCACGAACCAGGTGGGCCGAATGGCCTGTTTCTGTGCCGTAGACTCGATGTCATTCGATGTAATAAGCAGGTATCTGGAATGTTTTGACTGAATTCTGCTGCTGATCATGGACGGATGCCCTGGATTTATAAACACACCTCCCAGGACAACACATGGTGGTTACGCAATGCAGCACAAGGTGCCAGAGGATTAATGTACTGTGCACTATCCCTAAACAATTACAATCACTGTTCAACCAGCCAAACATGCAACATAATATCTATGAGGGTAGGGAGAGTGTGTTTCAAATATTTTAATAACAAGAGAGAGTGAATGGGGATTCGAGAAATGAAAATTCCTCGATTAGTTAATGATTATTAATATATCCAAGTATCACTCCTGTGCTCGCTGACCTACATCTGGCAATGCCTCAAATTTAAAAGTCTCATCCTCCTGTTCAAATCCCTCCATGGCTTCGCCCACTCCCAATCTCTGTAACCTCCTACAACCAATGTTCCCTCTAGTATTTTTTTGGGGCCGCGCGGCCCATTCAAAAATCCACACATGGGCGGCTTTTGCATTTAAAAGCCAGTGAGCCGGCTGCGCAGGAGGTCCAGACAGCTTAAAGGGGAACGTTGCCTACAACCCTCCAAAAACTCTGTGCTCCTCCAATTCCATCTCCTGCACAGCCCCAATTTACTTTCCCCACCATTGGTGGCCGTGCCTTCAGCTGCTTTGGCCCCCCCAAGCTCTGGAATTCCCTCCCTAAACCTCTCCGCCTTTAAGGTGCTCCTTAAAACCGACCTCTCTGACCAAGCTTTTGGCCACCTGTCCTAACATCTCCTTGTGTGGCTCGGTGTCAGATTTTGTCTAATAATCGCTCCCGTGAAGCGCCTTGGGGACGTCTTACTACGTTATCGGTGCTATATAAATGCAAGTTGTTGTTCAATATTACAGAAGTATAGCAAACTTGTTTATCAACAAAAATTGAGAATCAACTGGTTTGTATCAAAGCCTCTGTACTCACTGGTCAGTTTAACCCAGTACCTCGATACTCTACATGTGCAAAGAAAGAGAAAGTTGGAAAGGACTTGCGTTTCTCCAGCGCCTTTCACCACCTCAGGACGTCCCAAAGTGCTTTACAGCCAATGAAGTACTTTTGAAGTGGAATTGGAGTCACTGTTGTAAGAATAAAACCTACTGTTCGGTGGCTATTGCAAGTAAGTGAACAGAAAGAAACTTTTATTTACATACCCTCCACTTCCTCTGCATCACAGACATGTTTGATGAAGGAGGCCCCTTTGTCCAGCACTGCCTCATCTTCCATCCTGTAATAATAGAAGAGGAAGAAAGATTGGGCGCATTTTTCCTGAGGTGTGCAGTTTGCACTAAACCTAGCTGTGGGGGCTGGCAGCATGTAAACCCTCGCTCATTATTTCCTCTCGACAGTAAAGATGTTGGTCCACAGCAATCTCACTACTGTAACCTCGCATCGTCGAAAGTCCTGTCCTTGAAAGGACCGCTGTCCTGCGAGGTATAAGCAAGCTAATCCAAGCCAGGCTCATTTAAGGCAGATTGAGTATGACGTGTTGGGATGTGACAGGGTTGGGCTGCAGACGCAGTCGCAGCTTCGGAGAGGCACAATAGGCCAGGCAAGTGCGGAAAGGGGCCTCCTGATGCCAGATGGGATTCAGATGGCCAGAGAACACAGCCACTCCCCCTCCCGAACCACCCCCTAGCAAATCACGTGCTTAAGCCTTCTCAAGATTATCCGTGACCATCAGCAAGTAATCCTCCAGTACACAGGCAGTTCAGAGGTGGGCCTTTGATCAGGTCATTCATGAAGCCCACTCATAGAAGATAGGAGCAGGAGTAGGCCATTCGGCCCCTCGAGCCTGCTCCGCCATTTAATGCGATCATGGCTGATCATCCAAATTCAGTACCCTGTCCCTGCTTTCTCCCCATATCCCTTGATCCCTTCAGCCTTAAGAAATATATCCAACTCCTTCTTGAATATATTTAATGAATTGGCCTCCAATGCCTTCTGTGGTAGAGAATTCCACAGGTTCACCACTCTCTGGGTGAAGAAATTCCTCCTCATCTGAGTCCTAAATGGCTTACCCCTTATCTTTAGACTGTGACCCCTGGTTCTGGACTCCCCCGCCATCGGGAACAGCCTTCCTGCATCTAGTCTGTCTAGTCCTGTTAGAATTTTATAAGTTTCAATGAGATCCCCTCTCATTCTTCTAAACTCCAGCGAATATAAACTCAGATACAGGCTACTGCGTGACAAAATTGGGTGGAATTGTTACAATATCGCTGTATGGAAATACCAGTGAAACACAAATCATGTTATCACAAATGGCAAAACAGCATCACAAAAGTGGCCAAAAACACTTGTTTTTCCAACCGACACTAGTTATCGCTGTTCGAAGTGGAAGACTCGGAGGGGATTGGATCGCACAGCGGGTTAGATGTGGAGGGTCCACAAATATTTGTCTTCACTGTGGATACTTGGAGGAGGGGCGCAATATATAAAATTAAAGTTCCAGTCGTTCCGAACAGAATTGGATCCAGATTTTTAAACCTTCCACAGTGTCCTCTCGATCCTCAGCTACCTCTGGGCGGCCCCATTGGTGCCAGGCGGAAGTCCTGTCACTAACTCGATTTACAGGCAAAAGACCTGAGCTAAAAATATTCCGAGAGTCTGTCTGGCCCGTCCTCTTCAGAACCACATCACCTTGTTCTGCCTATCGCAAGCTGACAGATTTTGGTCGTGTCAGCTGTGGCTCAGTGGATAGCCACGCTTGCCTTCTGAGTCAGAAGTTTGTGGGTTTCAAGTCCCACTCCAGACACTTATAGCACAGGAATCTAGGCTGACACTCCAGTGCAGTACTGAGGGAGTGCTGCACTGTCAGAGGTGCCCTCTTTCAGCAGGAGATATTAAACTGAGGTCCTGACTGTCCTCTCAGGTGGATGTAAAAGTTCCCAATCTATTATTGAGGAAGAGTAGGCAATTTATCCCCGGTGTCCTGGTCAATATTTATACCTCAACCAACATCACCAAAAACAGATGATCTGGTCATTATCACATTGCTGTTTGTGGGAGCTTGCTGTGCGCAAATTGGCTGCCGCATTTCCTACATTACAACAGTGACCACACTTCAAATAAAAAGTACTTCATTGGCTGTGAAGCGCTTTGAGACGTCCAGCGGTTGTGAAAGGCGCTGGAGAAATGCAAGTCTTTCTTTCTGGTTTAGGATTTATCCACCAATCAGACAACATCAGTCTTTTCCAAACCTCCAGGCCCTCGAAATTGGAACAGAACACAAAAACTTAACAAATAAGAAATATCGATGCAAATAGGACTAGATTGCCCAGGCTTTAGAGGAAGAAAGAACTTGCATTTCTATAGCGACTTTCAGGATGTCCCGAAGCACTTTTACGACCAATTAAGTACTTTTTTGAAGTGTCGCCACTGTTGCAGTGTAGTGAATCGCGGCGGCCAATTTGCGCACAGCAAGATCCCACAAACAGCAATAAGATAATTAACCAAGATAATCTGCTTTATACTGATGTTGGTTGTGGGATAAATATTGGTGACGTGAAGGGGGGAGCCTGGGCCGGCGGTACTTTTGTAGAGGCAAGGAAGAGCAATTCTGCTGCTCCAGACCCCTCAGTAATGTAACGTTTGTGGCCATTTTTTTCAGCGTCCTCTTGCGGCCCTTTTCAGGATCGCTGGTTCGGCCGCTCAAGGTCAGGTACCACTAGGCAAAGTTGGCACAGCGTTAAGACACCAATTTGTACATAAAGTCATACAGCACAGAAGGAGGCCATTCGGCCCATCGTGCCTGTGCCAGCTCTTTGAAGGAGCTCCCCAATTAGTCCCACTCCCCCCTGCTCTTTCCCCATAGCCCTGCAAATTTCTCCTTTTCAAGTATTTATCCAATTCCCCTTTTGAAAGTTACTATTGAATCTGCTTCCACCGCCCTTTCAGGCAGCGCATTCCAGATCACAACAACTCGCTAAAAAAATGTTCTCCTCACCTCCCCTCTGGTTCTTTTGCCAATTACCTTAAATCTGTGTCCTCTGGTTAATGACCCTCCTGCCACTGTTTCTCCCTATTTACTCTGTCAAAACCCCTCAGAATTTTGAACACCTCTATCAAATCTCCCCTTAACCTTCTCTGCTCTAAGGAGAATGACCCCAGCTTCTCCAGTCTCTCCACATAACTAAAGTCCCTGATCCCTGGCACTATTCTAGCAAATCTCCTCCGCACCCTCTCCAAGGCCTTGACATCCTTCCTAAAGTGTGGTGCCCAGGATTGGCCACAATACTCCAGCTGAGGCCTAATCAGTGATTAATAACGGTTTAGCATAACTTCCTGGCTTTTGTACTCTGCCTCTATTTAAAGCGCCAAGGATCCCATGTGCGTTTTTAGCAGCCTTATCAATGTGTCCTGCCACCTTCAAAGATTTGCGTATGTAAACTGACGTAAGAAAACTACTAGGCACTTGGTCTAAGCGTTAAACAAAGCTTTAATCAACTGTTTTACAACATGGAGGTCTAGTTGTGTCCTTCACTAGTTCCTGTTAAGAATGTCCTGCGCAAGCTGGGCCCGTGCCCGAGTATTTATACTCTCCCTGGACAGCGCCACCCGCAGGCCGCTCAGTATTATTTCATAAGTCTTTCTTTCATGAATGACTGATTCATGTCATGAACCTTCAGGTTTCTCTGTTCCTCCACCACCTTTACAATTGTGCCAATTGTATGTAAGGCGGCCAATGCTTGTTTCAAGCAGGCACCTAAAAGACACCTACCTCCAACCCGAAATGAATTCCCCCTATCGTTCATTTTAACCCCCACCCCAAAAGAAATGAGTGAAACAAAGTTGAATTGCTCCCCCACGATGTGCCTTATGCCATCCCCCCCACCCCACCCCCCAGGCTCTATGAGATGTGCCCATGTAACCCGGGTAAGTCAGAGAGCTTGGGCACACCAACCCTGGGCTGCCAGTGCCTCTGTAACCACACACCAGCAAGGCTCACTGCCGAGAGAGGGGAGGAGGGAAGGAAGAATAATTGTATATATAAAAAAAAGCGATCGATTAAGCAAAATCTGGACATCAAATTATTCAAGTTCTAATTATTTTAATTGTGGCGTGCAAATGTAGCTCATTTAAGAGGAACCTTCTGCAGGTAAATAAATCAAAGATACTTAATGCAATATAGATAAATACAACTGGATAAGCTTATTCCCTCTCTAATAATAATGTCACATGTACACCATCCATCCATTAATTAATATATATACACCTGCACTTGATTTCTCCCATCAATTGTTAAAATAAACCTCGACAATATATTAAAAATCATACGTCTGCACATACATCCTGTCTATAAAACCTTACTTCCTACTGTCATGTTTTGACCATAACACAAGAAAGAAATAGGAGCAGGAGAAGGTCATATGGATCCACGAGCCTGCTCCGCCAATCAATAAGATCATGGTTGTTCTTCGACCTCAACTCCACTGACCCGCCTGAGCCCCTTATCCCTTGATTCCCCTCGAGTCCAAAACTCTATCAATCTCAGCCTTGAATTTACTCAACAACTGAGCCTCCACAGCCTGGCCACACTTTTGTGTCAACTTTGTCCCCCCCCCCCCCCCATTTTAAATTCCAATGTCGACATGTACAGTGGAAACCGCCTATGTAAACTTCTCACTCTGGTGCTGTGGTGTCTCAGGTCCTCAGCCTGCACTCCAGTGGACATCTCATGATCCACCCAACTCTACTTCCCAAATTGCAGTCCGTTTTGCTATTTAACTATCAATAGTAACATAAAGGCGAAGTCTTCTAGAAGAATAAGGACAGTGTGGTGTATGTAACCGTTCCACCTTTAAGAGAACTATTTTAAGAGTTGCACTACTTTATCTTGGCTGCTGTATACTGTAATACCGGTGGTGACCACACCGGTATATAAGTGCTGTGTAATGATTTATTGGGCAGTTCAGCCTGACCTCCGACTAGTAAAGACCTGTTGAATTTACTCTTGTGGTCTGTGTGCAGTGATTCTTATTAACAATAACTAGAACACACAGACTTAACAGTGGCGACGATGACGATCTTACCCTGCGGCAGAGATATATCCAAGGCAGTTTAACGGGCGTCGAGAAGAGGCATCCGCCCTCATCATCCTGCTGAGAAAAGACTCGGGTCTGAAGAGCAAGGAAGAATCCTGACACGAAGCCTTCCATCAGCAACAGGCAGTGATCATCCCTTCTATCATGGTGGTGGGTAAGCCGATCAGCGACGAGCAGCAAGTCGGCCACGTTGGCTGTGAAGTAGGGGAGGGAAAAACGGAGGATATAAGGGCGGAGAACTCGACCACGGCCGGGGTAAAGAGCCGGACAGAAGTCGGGGCCAGAGGCGCTGAGACTGGGGCAGCGTAAGGCACGGGAGCCGCGGTGAATGCAAACACAGCCGGTGTAAAAGACCGGGCTGCAAGCGGGCTGGGAGACGCAACAGCGTCGAGAGAGAGCTCGACCGCAACCGGGGAAAAAGGCCGGGCAGCTACCGAGGCCGCGAGGCGCGGGATAAAAAAAAAAAACGCGGAGAACTCAGCCGCAGCCGGGGGGAAAGGACCGGACTGCAAGAGGGGCTGGGAGGCACGATTTGAGAACCGCTGGGGAGGGCGAACGCAGCAATATGGCAATCGCCATTACAGCCAGCAGGGGAGAAAGGCAAACGCGGGAAGCCGCCATTTTCGTAGGCGGGGGAAGAAGACAAGCGCGGGAAACCGCCATTTTGAAAAAAAAAAAAAAAATTCTTTTTGTTTCTCAAGAAGATTGCGAGGATGCCTAAGCGTGGTAACATCAACGATTTCGATCCCGATGTTGAAGATTGGGCCACGTATGTAGAACGCATAGAGATTTATTGTAAGGCAAATAAAATATCAGATGAAGATAAAGCACTAACCTTACTAAACTCAATGGGTGCGAAGACATACGGGCTATTGAAGCATCTTCTATCACCAGCTAAACCGGCGGATCAGGCTTTCGCTAATATTGTTGCTGTCCTGAGAAATCATTTGAACCCCACACCGCTGATGTTAGCGGAACGATTTAAATTTTATGCGAGAACGCAACTGAAGGAGGAAAGCAACGCGGAGTATTTAATTGAACTGCGTAAGCTAGCGAAATACTGTCAGTTTGGGGAAAGACTGACAGAGGCACTGAGAGACAAATTCGTGTGTGGATTGTCGAAAGAAGGAACACAAAAGCGGCTGCTTGAAGAGAATGATCTTACACTTGATAAGGCTGTCACTATTGCAGCATCGCACGAAGCCGCAGCGAGAGGCACTGCGGAAATGCAGCTGAAGACAGCGGTACTCAGCGTAGATCAAATGGCTTTGGGTACAGCGAAATGTTATCGTTGTGGAAAGACAACACACGATCAGAACCAATGCTGGTTTAAAAATCAGGAATGTAGAAAATGTGGCAAGCTTGGTCACATAGCTAAAGTATGCCGGTCAGGAAAGAAGACCAGCAACAAAAAGTCACCGCAGGAAAAGTGCAGAAAGGTACATAAGGTGGCTGAGAAGAGTTCGGATGAACAGAATTCGGATTCAGACTCCAACAGCAAGGAACTGGGTAGTCTGAGAATTCACAATGTGAGTAAGGAAGCTGACCTACAAACTATCTGGGTCACACTTCAGATAGCAGGAGTCCAAGTGAAGATGGAATTGGACACCGGATCGGCGTTGACGGTCATGAATAAGCAAGATTACAAAAGGTTATTCACACATATTCCCCTACGGGATACGGAGATAGTATTGCAGACATACACGGGGCAAAGAGTATACCCCATCGGAAAGATAAAAGTCAAGGTGGTACACAAGGGCAAAGAACACCAAGGAATGGACTTATATGTACTACCTGAGGGAGGTCCACCACTTCTGGGACAGGAGTGGATCAGGAAAATAAATATGGACTGGCACTCCCTAAAAGCAATAACGGTAGATTCCGGAAAAAAAGATGTCAAACCTGAACGATTGTCCAGAATATTGGATGAGGTTAAAGAGGTGTTCCAACAGGGACTGGGAACACAGAGGAATTACGGCAAAAATCAAGATTGCAGAACATACAAACCCAAAATTTTTCAAAGCCAGACCGGTACCTTATGCGATACGACCTGCTGTGGAAGCTGAGCTGGAAGGGCTAGAACGTTCAGGAGTACTGTCTAAGGTGGACTGGAGTGAGTGGGCCACGCCCATTGTTCCCGTCATGAAGCGTTCATCGAGTAACAAGCCAGGGGAACCGGGGAAGGTCCGCATCTGTGGAGACTTCAAGATCACGGTTAATCCGGTGCTTCACACAGTGCAATATCCGCTTCCGCGGATTGAGGATATCTTTGCTTCATTGTCTGGCAGGAAACACTTCACCAAGATAGACCTGGCGCAAGCGTACTTACAGATGGAAGTTGAGGAAGAGTCGCGCCAGTATCTCACAATCAACACGCACAGAGGCTTGTATCGATATAATAGACTGGTTTTTGGAGTGGCTTCGGCTCCAGCAATTTGGCAGAGGGCCATGGAGCAGGTATTACAGGGAATTCCAAGCACTCAATGTTACTTGGATGATATCCTGATTACAGGAGATGACGATGAGGAACACCTTGCAAATTTGAAACTGGTGCTCACCAGGTTGAAGGAATATGGACTTCGAGTTAATCGCCAGAAATGTGAGTTCTTTCAGAAACGGATCTCGTACTGTGGTCATGTCATTGACCAGGAGGGGCTGCACAAGTCACCTGACAAGATCGAAGCTGTTGTGAAGGCTCCCGCTCCGGAAAATGTATCCCAGTTGCGGTCGTTCCTAGGGTTGATTAACTATTACCATAAGTTTCTGCCAAATCTATCCACGGTGCTGCACCCGCTGAACGCTCTTTTGCAGAAAGAAGTACCATGGAAGTGGAGCGAGGACTGTAAGAAGGCCTTTCGCAAAAGCAAGGCATTGATCACCTCAGAGGAAGTGTTGGCTCACTTCAACCCAACGCTACCTATTCGTTTAGCTTGTGATGCTTCTCCTTATGGTATTGGAGCAGTACTCTCACACAAGTTGCCAAATGGCTTGGAAAGGCCAGTCGCATTTGCATCCAGATCATTGACCTCCGCTGAGCGCAACTATGCTCAGATAGATAGGGAGGCTCTCAGCCTTGTGTGGGGAGTAAAGAAGTTTAATCATTACCTGCAGGGCCAGAAGTTTACACTGCTGACAGACCACCAGCCGTTGGTATCCATTTTTAACCCTAAGAAGGGTGTTTCGGTGATGACAGCACAGAGGCTCCAGAGATGGTCCCTTTTTCTAGGGGCACATCAATATCAGATAGAATTCAAAGGTACAAAGCAGCATGGTAATGCTGATGGGCTGTCGCGCCTGCCACTACCTACTGAGGAGGAGGCACCGACGGTTGACCCGGTGGAGTTATTTCACTCGACCATCATCGAATGTTTACCTGTCACCAATGCAAATATTGAAAGGGAGACTAGGAATGACCCGACACTGTCCCGGGTCTACGAATTGACAGTAAAGGGATGGCCAGCCCATGGTGATCCACTGTTACCGGCATTCTCAGCAAGACGAGAACAGCTGTCCATCTGTCAGGGAACATTGATGTATGGAACAAGGGTGATTATCCCTCCTAAGTTAAGAGAGAGAGTTCTAAAAGAACTACATGAAGGTCATCTGGGGGGAGTCAAGATGAAAAGCCTTGCTAGGGCTTATGTGTGGTGGCCGGGTATCGACCAACAGATAGAGGATCTGACGAAAAGCTGCTCAGGGTGCCAAAAAGTCCAAAATGCACCTCCAATGGCACCGCTGCATCCATGGGAATGGCCTTCAACCCCATGGCAACGTGTACATATTGACTTTGCTGGTCCATTCATGGATTCCATGTTTTTAATTGCGGTGGACGCACATTCTAAATGGCCAGAAGTGATTAAAATGACTACCACTACCTCGGAGAAGACGATCGCGGTGCTAAGAACGATATTTGCAAGAAATGGATTGCCAGAGCAAATATGTTCAGACAACGGACCACAGTTTGTGTCAGAGGAATTCCAGAAATTCCTGAAGAAGAATGGGGTGAAACATTATACCTCTGCCCCATATCATCCAGCTACGAATGGGCTGGCTGAGAGGTTTGTACAGACGTTCAAAAAGGCAATAAAGGCCATGAGCGAAGATCAGATTCCACTGCAACACAAGGTGGACAATTTCCTACTGGCATATCGAAACGCCACCCATGCAACAACAAACCAAAGTCCTGCCACGATGTTCTATAACAGGAGGTTGCGGTCCAGGTTGGACTTGTTAAAACCAAATGTGCGGAGGGAAGTCGAAAACAAACAGTTCCAGCATATCAATAACAAACCCACTCGGAGTTTTGAAATAGGACAACCGGTGTTAGCCAGGGACTATAAAAACGAGAAATGGCAATCTGGAACAATTCGGGCCAGACAAGGACCCCTGATGTACACGGTAGATGTTGGTGAAAATGTAATGCGACGTCATGCTGACCAACTGGTGGGATCGAGAACAAGGGTCGAGCCCATGGTTACGACAGAGACAACCGTGGAGGAAGTTAGTGAACCTGAAGCATCTACCTCAGAAGTGAATATACCTGATGATGATGTCCTATCCATAGGGGATCAACTAGATGAGTCACCCCAGCAACGAGAACCAGAGACCCCTGAAAGGCGTTATCCGTCTCGGATCAGGAGGCCTCCTCAGAGACTGAATCTGTGAACTGTTTTTACATGAAGTTGTGTATATATGTTATTATGTTATGTTTAATGGGGAATATATACTGTTAAGCTAAAAAGGGAGGATTGTGGTGTGTGTAACCGTTCCACCTTTAAGAGAACTATTTTAAGAGATGCACTACTTTATCTTGGCTGCTGTATACTGTAATACCGGTGGTGACCACACCGGTATATAAGTGCTGTGTAATGATTTATTGGGCAGTTCAGCCTGACCTCCGACTAGTAAAGACCTGTTGAATTTACTCTTGTGGTCTGTGTGCAGTGATTCTTATTAACAATAACTAGAACACACAGACTTAACAGACAGAACGCTTGACTTCCATATAAAGAATCACATCGGCATTGCCTGGTTTAATCGCCCTCTTACATAGGAACAGGAGTAGGTCCTTCAGCCCCTCAAACTCCCACTTCACTTGAAGACTACATTTGGTCTCAACCCTCTATGTGAGATAGCATAGATGCCTTTAAGGAGAAACTAGATAAACACATGAGGGAGAAAGGAATAGAAGGATATGTTGATAGGGTGAGATGAAGTAGGGTGGGAGGAGGCTCGTGTGGAGCAGAAACACTGGCACGGACCAGATGGGTCGAACGGCCTGTTTCCGTGCTGTAAATTCTGTGATGCTGCGGGAGATTGACTGTTCAATGTAGGATACATGATCAGCATGCACCTGACACTGAGATTATAAATATATTAGCAAATATTTTTCTTTGTATAATAGATCGCTTTTATCACAGTGTGATATTAAACACGTTCTTTATCTAGTGATGGCCTATCTAAAGGAAAGTTCTATGAGTATATTAAAACTTTAAAAAAAAAATACAAGTATGAATCAGTCCCATAGTCCAATCTCAGCCTGATTCAGATGTTTAAATATAGAATAATAGATGTCTGGAAGTGCATTCAAGGGGGTAATCTAATCGAAGTGTTCAAATGATGCCATAACCCATAACAGCCAAGCTCCAGCAGTTTATAGCTGGCACCTCAAATCCAACACCCATGCCTTAAAATCCCTCCAGGCTGCCTCTTACTTTTATAACATACTCTTCATTTTGGCTGCCTATGGAGACAGCACTATTCCCAGACAGAATGGAGATGATTGGGCAATTTCCCCCATCAATCACGCCTGGTGTAAGTGACTGGGATTGATTTTACGCATATAATAGACTCTGTAGACGGTTTGCTTTTGTACATTGTAGTACATCTCATTGAAACTTATAAAATTCTGACAGGGCTGGACAGACTAGATGCAGGAAGGATGTTCCCGATGGCCGGGGAGACCAGAACCAGGGGTCACAGTCTAAGGATAAGGGGTAAGCCATTTAGGACAGAGATGAGGAGGAATTTCTTTACCCAGAGAGTGGTGAACCTGTGGAATCCTCTACCACAAAAGGCAGTTGAGGCCAATTCATTAAATATATTCAAGAAGAGGTTAGATATATTTCTTAAGGCTAAAGGGATCAAGGGATATGGGGAGAAAGCAGGGACAGGGTACTGAATTTGGATGACCAGCCATGATCTCATTAAATGGCGGAGCAGGCTCGAGGGGCTGGATGGCCTACTCCTGCTCCTATCTTCTATGTTTCTATGTTTAAATAAACTTCTGAGGGGGATTGACAGGGTAGATGCTGAGAGGTTGTTTCCCCTGGCTGGAGAGTCTAGAACCAGGGGTCACAGTCTCAGGATAAGGGGTCGGCCATTGAGGACTGAGATGAGGAGGAATTTCTTCACTCAGAGGGCGGTGAATCTTTGGAATTCTCTACCCCAGAGGGCTGTGGAGGCTCAGTCGTTGAGTATATTCAAGGCAGAGATCGATAGATTTTTGGACTCTAGGGGAATCAAGTGATATGGGGATCGGGCAGGAAAGTGGAGTTGAGGTCGAAGATCAGCCATGATCTTATTGAATGGCGGAGCAGGCTCGAGGGGCCTTATGGCCGACTCCTGCTCCTAATTCTTATGTTCTTAATTTCTGGAGGCTCCAGGCCAATTCTGGAGGGTTGGCAACCATACCCACGTCACTGATATGTGACGGTCACGCCGACAGATTAAAGATTGAATTGGTAGTACCTCACACTTACTCATTGCCGGGTAGTTCTATGGGCAGATATGGATTAATAGCAAGTGACTAAAATGCAGACTGACTGGCAACTACGCATCAATGCTATTTAGGCCAACTACAAAGCTATGAACAGCTTGTTCCATTGAGTTTAGCCGGTGTTAGAGCCTCAGAACTTGGGTGTCCCAGCTCATTGTCTTTGCAAGCTGTACAGGTGTGTACCATGGAGCCCCGGGACCACATAGAAACATGCAGCATAGGAGGAGGCCATTCGGCCCATTGTGCCACTCCCCTCCTCTTTCACCCACCCACCAGCCCTGCAAATTTCTCCTTTTCAAGTATTTATCCAATTCGCTTTTGAAAGTTACTATTGAATCTGCTTCCACCGCCCTTTCAGGCAGCGCGTTCCAGATCACAACAACTCGCTGCGTAAAAAAAATTCTCCTCCTCTCCCCCTCTGGTTCTTTTGCCAATTACCTTCAATCTGTGTCCTCTGGTTACCGACCCTCCTGCCACTGGAAACAGTTTCTCCTTTACTTACTCTTTCAAAACCCTTCAGCGTCGATACATTCTGGATGGCGACTGAGCTACACACGCGCACATTCTTTCACTGTACCTGTTGTGAAACTCATTTTATCGCTCGGTTAACATTTTGAACCCAGCTTAATACCAGATAACGAAAAGTTAATCGCGCTGGCCTTGAAGATTAGCTTAGCACATTCGTATCAAATTTCTTAAGCTCCTTCTGTAGTGAGCGACACCCAGAGCTGGTGCTGTGTCGGTTCCCGAATGTTAAACTTCCCGGGCTCGCTAACACTAGCCGCTGGTTTTAGCTGGCCCCGGCGGTTTTACCACGGCCTACAGTTGGCTTTGTAATACACGTGCTCCGGGACCCCCACACCCAGCAGCACTCGGGAGGGTCTCCCGGTGTAAAAGCAGTGAGCACCTGTCAAAATAGCAGACTAAGGAATGTATTAATATGTCAAGTGTTCCTGTTCCAATCTTTCTCCGGCAGAGCAAATCCAAGGCCAGCGCATCCTCGCTTCCAGCAACAGCTGTATTTTCACATTAATGTATTTACTGTACCTTTCTTTGTTCTGCTGGAACTCATCCCACCGCTCTCTATCTCTCTCAGACTCGCTCACTCTCATTTTAGATACAATGACATAATGTTTTACAGCACAGAAACAGGCCATTCGGCCCAACTGGTCCATGTCGGTGTTTATGCTCCACACCAGCCTCCTCCCACCCCTCCTCATCTCACCCCATCAGCAGATCATTGTCTCTGTTTCTCTCACTCTCCCTCTATTTCTGTTGCTCTCTCCATTACGCTCATTCTATCTGTTTCTCTATTTCTATCTGTCTCTCTCACTTTCTCTTTCTGTTTCTCTCCTTCTGTCTGTCTCACTCTCTCTCTCCTGTCTCCAGCCCGCCCTCTCCTCCCCGATTCCACTGCTGTCGGGTGGAATGGTGACCCTCTCCATGCACAGGCCACTTTTACTTTAAAACGTATTTGGCCACTGTGGTAAACCACTGTTTGTATTCCACTGTGTACATGCCTGGACATGCCTCGGCTGACTCCTCCCACAAGTCCTAGTATAAAGGTGACTGCTCCCCATTCTGGACCGGTCGACCACTCGAGGCAGACCTTCATTCTTTTGTTAATAAAAGCCTTTAGTTACTCTCTTAACTCTCAGTCTTTTATGAGTAATTGATAGCGCATCAATTTTATGAACAAAATTTTTATAATGGAGAAGATCCTCACACCAGCATGCCTGGACTTAGATCATCGGGAGGCGGACTCATCCACCAAGTTTACTCACTGGCTTAAGTGTTTCGAAAAATTCCTGACCGCCTCCGCAGCAATCAAATCGGACGAGGACAAACTGGATGTCCTGACCTCCAAAGTGAACCACCGAGTGTACTCGGTCATCCAAGACGCGACCTCGTACGCGGACGCTATCAAGCTCCTCAAGGACCAGTACACGCGCCCAGTGAACGAAGTGTACGCCAGGCACCTTCTGGGGAGTCGTAAACAACAACCTGGGGAATCGACCGTGGAATACCTTCAGGCACTGTCTGTGCTTGGCCGGGCCTGTGGTTGTAAGGATGTAAAGGCCGCCGTGTACACAGAGGAACTTATCCGGGACGCTTTTGTAGCGGGCCACAGATCCAATTACACCCGACAGCGACTGTTGGAGCAGAGTGACCTCGACCTCAACAAGGCCTCTGAACTCGCACTATCATTGGATGCAGCCTACCGGGGCATGGATGCCTACTCCTCTGCACCGTGGACGCCGCGGGGAATGACAGCCTGGGACACGGTAGGACCGCCTCATAGCGCCGTGCCATCCCAGCCACACCCCAGCAACGGCCCAACTACCGCAGCAGTGTCCCAAGGCCAGACAGCAGTGCCCCAAGGCCAGAAATGCTACTTCTGTGGCCAGGCAAAACACCCCAGAGCGCGCTGCCCGGCGAAAAACGCGATCTGCTTGGGCTGCGGGAAGAAGGGACACTACGCTAACGTCTGCAGTGCCAAAGCCACCCCGAACCCCAGCAGCGCCGCGTGTGGGCCATGCGGGCCGCCATCTTGGGCCTCCCCGGCCACGTGCGAACCACCGGTACAGCAGCCATTTTGGACGCCTCCAGCCACATGGGGATCAGGGACGCCGCCATCTTGGACGACAGCCGGAACGCAGCAGGCCCCCAACACCGCCTCATCTGATACCCGCAGCGACACACCGACCCCTACGCTGGCATCTGTTACACTGGACCAAGCGAGACCGCACCAGCTGGCCAGTTCCACAATGGACATTAAGGTAAATGGCCACGATACAATCTGCCTTTTTGACTCTGGGAGCACGGAGAGCTTCATCCACCCCGACACGGTGCGGCGTTGCTCTCTCCCAGTCCTGCCTGCGCACCAGCGGATTTCTATGGCCTCCGAGTCCCAGTCGGCGGACATCGGCGGCTACTGCGTAGTGACACTCGTAGTAGACGGGACCGTGTACGATCATTTTAAACTTCTGGTCCTGCCCGACCTCTGCACTGCCGTCCTGCTGGGGTTAGATTTTCAGTGCCACCTTAAAAGTGTTACGATGGCGTACGGTGGACCCCTACCCCCACTCACAGTCCGCAGCCAGCAGCTCCCAAATTGCCCGCCGCGCACCAGGTGCAACCTCTCCACACTCAGAGTCACCCCCCCCCCCCACTGTTTGCTAACCTCACCCCCGACTGTAAGCCCATCGCCACAAAGAGCAGGCGATACAGTGCCGGGGACAGGGTTTTCATTAAAACCGAAGTGGAGCGGCTCCTGAAGGAAGGGATTATTGAGGGCAGCACCAGCCCCTGGCGAGCCCAGGTTGTGGTCGTTAAGACCGGCGAGAAGCAGCGCCTGGTCATCGACTACAGCCAGACAATAAATCGCTACACCCTGCTGGACGCCTACCCACTCCCCCGCATAGCTGATATGGTCAACCAGATCGCGCAGTACCGCGTCTTCTCGACCATTGACCTGAAATCAGCGTACCACCAGCTCCCTATCCGCCCTGAGGACCGCCAGTATACTGCCTTTGAGGCAAACGGCCGCCTCTATCACTTCCTTAGGGTTCCCTTTGGCGTCACCAACGGGGTCTCCGTCTTCCAAAGGGAGATGGACCGGATGGTAGATCAAAATGCGTTGCAGGCCACTTTCCCATATCTGGACAATGTGACCATCTGCGGCCGTGACTTGCAGGACCATGACGCAAACCTCGAAAAATTCCTCCGCACTGCCCAACTCCTGAACCTGACATATAACAAGGAGAAGTGCATATTCCGCACAAACTGCCTCGCCATCCTTGGCTGTGTTGTGGAACACGGAGTCATCGGCCCCGACCCCGACCGGATGCGTCCCCTTATGGAACTCCCACTGCCCCACTGCCTCAAGGCCCTGAAGAGGTGCCTAGGGTTTTTCTCCTATTATGCCCAGTGGGTCCCCTACTATGCGGACAAGGCCCATCCGCTGATCAAGTCCACCTCTTTTCCCTTGACGGCAGAGGCCCGCTTAGCCTTCCACCGTATCAAGGAAGACATTGCCAAAGCCACCATGCACGCAGTGGACGAATCCATCCCCTTCCAGGTGGAAAGCGACGCGTCCGACTTTGCCCTGGCCGCTACCCTCAATCAGGCGGGGAGACCCGTGGCCTTCTTTTCACGAACCCTCCAAGGCCCGGAGACCAGACACTCCGCTGTTGAGAAGGAGGCCCAGGCGATTGTGGAGGCTGTGCGTCATTGGAGGCACTACCTGGCCGGAAAACGATTTACCCTGCTCACTGACCAACGTTCAGTTGCTTTCATGTTTAACAACAAGCAGAGGGGCAAAATCAAAAATGACAAGATCTTGAGGTGGAGAATCGAACTTTCCACCTACAATTACGAGATCTTGTACCGGCCCGGGAAGCTCAATGAACCCCCGGATGCGCTATCGCGTGGCACCTGCGCCAGCGCACAGATCGATAGACTGCGGGCCCTCCACAATGACCTCTGCCACCCGGGGGTCACCAGGTTCTTCCACTTCATCAAGGCCCGCAACCTGCCTTACTCTATTGAGGAGGTCAGGACCATGACCAGGAACTGCCAAGTCTGCGCTGAGTGCAAACCGCACTTTTATAGACCAGACAGGGCCCACCTGATAAAAGCCACTCGCCTGAGCGTTGATTTTAAAGGGCCTCTCCCCTCCTCCGACCGCAATGTGTACTTCCTCAATATTATTGATGAGTACTCCCGGTTCCCGTTCGCCATCCCCTGCCCGGACATGACCAGTGCCACGGTCATTAAATGTCTGAACGACCTCTTCACCCTGTTCGGTTTCCCCAGCTATATCCATAGCGACCGGGGCTCATCGTTTATGAGCGACGAACTCCGTCAGTACCTGCTAACTAGGGGTATTGCCACAAGCAGGACCACCAGTTACAACCCCCGGGGGAACGGACAGGTGGAAAGAGAAAATGCGACAGTTTGGAAGGCCGCCCTGCTAGCCTTAAAGTCTAGGGGCCTTCCAACCTCCCGCTGGCAGGATGTGCTCCCCGATGCGCTCCACTCTATTCGGTCACTGCTCTGCACTGCCACTAACGCCACCCCTCATGAGAAAATGTTTGTCTTCTCAAGGAAGTCCACATCGGGGACATCGCTACCGCCATGGCTGACGTCCCCAGGGCCGGTCCTACTGAGAAGGCACGTGAGGACCCATAAAACGGACCCCCTGGTCGAGAGGGTCGACCTCCTCCACGCCAACCCCCAGTATGCTTATATTGCATACCCGGACGGGCGGGAGGACACAGTCTCCATAAGAGACCTTGCACCCTCGGGGGCCGCAGTAACCCACTACTCACTACCACCCCCCCCCACGATCCGATATCCAGCCCCAGCAGACGGCAGGCCTGGGCCCCGCGACCCGCTCGACATCTACGAGGACGACTGTGCCACAGCCCACGCAGGACTCGACGCCAGAAGCTCCACTACCCCTGCCGTCGCCACGCCGATCACAGCGGCAGACAAGACCTCCGGAGAGACTCCAATACACTAACTTTTAATACACTTCACCCCGCCGGACTCAATTTTAAACAAGGGGTGAATGTGGTAAACCACTGTTTGTATTCCACTGTGTACATGCCTGGACATGCCTCGGCTGACTCCTCCCACAAGTCCTAGTATAAAGGTGACTGCTCCCCAGCCCTTTGTATTTCTGGACCGGTCGACCACTCGAGGCAGACCTTCATTCTTTTGTTAATAAAAGCCTTTAGTTACTCTCTTAACTCTCAGTCTTTTATGAGTAATTGATAGCGCATCAATCACGTCCTATTTTGTTCATATAAAACTCCCTCTTGGGTCCCCAGGGGATCTAACCCCAGGTCTCAGTAGCTGTATCTCCATACACAAACCTAAAGCGACCTGAATGCAAAGTCCGAATGTGAAGCAGCCGATCGGTGCAGAGAGAACTCCAGGTGCCCCCCGATCCACAGTGCAGTAAAGCAACATTTCTACACCGACACTGGCTCGCTATACATCAGCTCAAAGTCAATATTAGTATTAATAATATTGAACAAATTATATGAAATAAATCATAAATGACATTATGCTGAACCAACGCATAATTAAAATTAACTACAAATTAATATAATGAATTATTGCAAGAAATGATTCTTTAAATACAAGGTAAGCCCCCCTGACTCCCTTCCCGGGGGGAACCGATTCCCAGACGACAGACAAACACCTGCAAAACCAAACCAAACCCTAACTCACCTCACACAATCTACAAACTCCTTCTAAAGTCTCAAGAAACATCTACAAGAGAGAGAGAGGGTGAGGAGGAGGGAGCCAGGGAGAGGAGGAGGGAGAGAGAGGGAGAGAGGAGGAGGAAGAGGAGTGAATGAGGGAGAGGAGGAGGGAGAGAGAGGGAGAGAGGAGGAGGAAGAGGAGTGAACGAGGGAGAGGAGGAGGAGGCTTGACAGAGCTGCTGACATTTCCTCTCAGGTCTAATCCATATTTCTATCTGATCTATCTACAGAGCTGGATTAAAGAAAGAAACACTTGCATTTATGTGGCGCATTTCATGGCCTCAGGACGTCCCAAAGCACTTTACAGTCAATGAAGTACATTTTCTTTGAAGTGTAGTCACTGTTGTGATGTAAGAAACGCGGCAGCCAATTTCCGCACAGCAAGATCCCACAAACAGCAATGTGATAATGACCAGATCATCTGTTTTTAGTGATGTTGGTTGAGGGATAAATATTGATCCCAGGACACCGGGGAGAATTATTTTGAAGATGAGCAGGGGAGTTATCCCGGGTGCCATAGAAACATAGAAAACATAGAAAAATAGGAGCAGGAGTAGGCCATTCGGCCCTTCGAGCCTGCTCCGCCATTCAATATGATCATGGCTGATCCTCCATCCCAATACCATATTCTCGCTCTCCCCCCATACCCCTTGATGCCTTTTGTGTCTAGAAATCTATCTATCTCCTTCTTAAATATATTCAGTGACTTGGCCTCCACAGCCTTCTGTGGTAAAGAATTCCACAGGTTCAACACCCTCTGGAGTGAAGAAATTTTTCCTCATCTCAGGCCTAAATGTCCTACCCCGTATCCTGAGACTGTGACCCCTCGCTCTAGACCCCCCAGCCAGAGGAAACATCCTCCCTGCATCCAGTCTGTCTAGTCAGGTCAGAATTTTATACGTTTCAATGAGATCCCCTCTCATTCTTCTAAACTCTAGTGAATACAGGCCTAGTCGACCCAATCTCTCCTCATACGACAGTCCTGCCATCCCAGGAATCAGTCTGGTGAACCTTCGCTGCACTCCCTCTATGGCAAGTATATCCTTTCTAAAGGAGACCAAAACTGCACATAGTACTCCAGGTGTGGTTTCACCAAGACCCTGTACAACTGTAGTAAGACATCCTTGCTCCTGTACTTAAATCCTCTTGCAATGAAGGCCAACATACCATTTGCCTTCCTAACTGCTTGCTGCACCTGCATGTTTGCTTTCAGTGACTGGTGTACAAGGACACCCAGGTCCCTTTGTACATCAACATTTCCCAATCTATCACCATTTAAATAATACTCTGCCTTTCCGTTTTTTCTACCGAAGTGGATAACTTCACATTTATCCACGTTATACTGCATCTGCCATGTATTTGCCCACTCACTCAACTTGTCTAAATCGCCTTGAAGCCTCTTTGCATCCTCCTCACAACTCACAATCCCACCTAGTTTCATGTCATCAGCAAACTTGGAAATATTACATTTGGTTCCCTCATCCAAATTATTGATATATATTGTGACTAGCTGGGGCCCAAGCACGGATCCCTGCAGTACCCCACTAGTCACCGCCTGCCACCCCGAAAAAGACCCATTTATTCCTACTCTCTGTTTCCTGTCTGTTAACCAATTTTCAATCCATCCCAGTATATTACCCCCAATCCCATGTGCTTTAATTTTGCACACTAACCTCTCACGTGGGACTTTATCAAAGGCCTTCTGAAAATCTAAATACACCACATCCACTGGTTCTCCCTTATCTATTCTACCAGTTACATCCTCAAAAAACTCCAGTAGGTTTGTCAAACACAATTTCCCCTTCATAAATCCATGCTGACTTTGTCTAATCCCGTTGATATTTCCTAAGTGTCCTGTTATCACATCCTTTATAATAGACTCTAGCATTTTCCCTACTACTGATGTTAGGCTAACATTGTCTGTCGTTCCCGGTTTTCTCTCTCCCTCCTTTTTTAAATAGTGGGGGTACATTTGCCACCCTCCAATCTGCAGGAACTGTTCCATAATCTATAGCATTTTGGAAGATGACAATCAATGCATCCACTATTTCCATGGCTACCTCTTTTAGTACTCTGGGATGCAGATTATCGGGCCCTGGGGATTTATCAGCTTTCAGTCCCATTAATTTCTCCAGCACTATATTTTTTACTAATACTAATTTCCTTTAATTCCTCCTTCTCACTAGACCCTTGGTTCCTTAGCATTTCTGGGGAGTTATTTGTGTCCTCTTCCGTGAAGACAGACCAAAGTATTTGTTTAATTGCTCAGCCATTTCCTTGTTCCTCATTATAAATTCTCCCATTTCTGACTGTAAGGGACCTACATTTGTCTTCACTAATCTTTTTCTTTTTACATACTTGTAGAAGCTTTTACAATCCGCTTTTATGTTCCTAGCATGTTTACTCTCATACTCTATTTTTCCCCTCTTAATCAATCTCTTGGTCCTTTTTTGCTGAATTCTAAACTGCTCCCAATCCTCAGGCTTGCTACTTTTTCCGGCAACTTTATATGACTCCTCTTTGGATCTAATACTGTCCTTAACTTCTTTTGTTAGCCATGGTTGGGCCGCTTTTCCTTTTGTGTTTTTGCGCCAGAAAGGAATGTATAACTGTTGCAATTCATGCATTCGTTCCTTAAATGTTAACCATTGCCTATCCACCGTCATGCCTTTTAATGAAGCTCCCCAATCTATCATAGCCAACTCCCTCCTCATACCTTTGTAGTTTCCTTTGTTTAGATTTAGGACCCTAGTTTCGGTTTGGACTACTTCACTTTCCATCTTAATGAAGAATTCTATCATGTTATGGTCAATCATCCCTAAAGGACCCCGCACAACAAGATTATTAATTAACCCCTTCTCATTGCACAATACCCAATCTAGGATAGCCTGTTCCCTAGTTGGCTCCTCAACGTACTGGTCTAAAAATCCATCTCGTACACACTCCAGGAATTCATCCTCCACAGTATTATTGCTAATTTGGTTTGGCCAGTCTTTATGTAGATTAAAATCTCCCATGATTACTGTAGTACCCTTGTTACATGCATTGCTAATTTCCAATTTGCGCATAGCAAGATCCCACAAACAGCAATGTGATAATGAGCAGATAATCTGTTTTATGTGTTGGTTGAGGAATAAGTATTGACCAGGACACTGGGTAGAACTCCTTTGCTCTTCTTCAAAATAGTGGTCATGGGATCTTTTGCGTCCACCTGAGAGAGCAGACCAGTTTAACATCTCATCCGAATGATATAGTAAAGAAGTTTCCATGCTTTCATCTTCGTGGGCCCCTTCTAAAGTGTAAATCCACAATCCCCATTAGTTTCAATATATTTCAAGTTGCTGCTACTAACAGGCTTTGGTGTTCTGGTTTAGGATTGATCCACCAATGAGGTAACAGCACCAAGAACAGCCCTTTCCCAACCTCCAAGCCCACACAATTCAAACAGGACAAACCAGCGAGAGGCATAAGCACAAACAGCACTAGGTTACCGGGGCTCCCTCACGGGCTGGTGTCAGAGCCACCTGGGAGTAGCAGGTCTGACCCTCCTTTCACTATCCAGCCCAAAATCTAGGCTGACACTCCAGCACAGTACTGAGGGAGCGCTGTACTGTCGGAGGGGCAGTACTGAGGGAGCACTGTACTGTCGGAGGGGCAGTACTGAGGGAGCACTGTACTGTCGGAGGGGCAGTACTGAGGGAGCACTGTACTGTCGGAGAGGCAGCACTGAGGGAACACTGTACTGTCGGAGAGGCAGTACTGAGGGAGCGCTGTACTGTCGGAGGGGCAGTACTGAGGGAGCACTGTACTGTCGGAGGGGCAGTACTGAGGGAGCACTGTACTGTCGGAGGGGCAGTACTGAGGGAGCGCTGCACTGTCGGAGAGGCAGTACTGAGGGAGCGCTGCACTGTCGGAGGGGCAGTACTGAGGGAGCGCTGCACTGTCGGAGGGGCAGTCCTGAGGGAGCGCTGCACTGTCGGAGAGGCAGTACTGAGGGAGCGCTGCACTGTCGGAGGGGCAGTACTGAGGGAGCGCTGCACTGTCGGAGAGGCAGTACTGAGGGAGCACTGTACTGTCGGAGGGGCAGTACTGAGGGAGCGCTGCACTGTCGGAGGGGCAGCACAGAGGGAGCACCACACTGTCGGAGGGGCAGTACTGAGGGAGTGCTACACTGTCGGAGATGCTGTCTTTCAGATGAGACGTTAAACCGAGGCCCCATCTGCCCTCTCAGATGGACGTAAAAGATCCCACAGCCACTATTATGAAGAAGAAATGGGGTGTTCTCCCTGGTGTCCTGGCCAATATTTATCTGTCAACCTCAATCACTAATAAACAGATGATCTGGTGTTTGCTGGTTGTGGGAGCTTGCTGTGCGCAAATTGGCTGCAATGTTTCCTACATTATAACAGTGACTACACTTCAAAAGTACTTAATTAGCTGTAAAGCACTTTGGGACGTCCTGAGGCTGTGAAAGGCGCTATAGAAATGCATATCCTGCAGAGTCAGTAGCTGGTGCTGGTGAATCTCTGACAGCTAGCTACTTTAAATGTGTAGAGGTAAGGTGGGGGTGCGGAAAGGAGCACTGGGGCAGGGTCTTCTTGTGGGGAATGAAAATTTAAGCTGTTCTACTTTTAGACGGGGTCTGGCTGATTTACACTTCCCCCCCCCCCCACCACCCCCCACACTCCTCAAGTCACATCCCTGCGAAGACTGAAACACTGAAGGGATGAAAGAGCCAGGCATGTCGCTCTCCACATTCCACCTTCAGTAAGGCTTTTGACAAAGTCCCACATGGGAGACCGGTCAAGAAGGTAAGAGCCCATGGGATCCAGGGCAGTTTGGCACATTGGATCCAAAATTGGCTTAGTGGCAGGAGGCAGAGGGTGATGGTCGAAGGTTGTTTTTGTGACTGGAAGCCTGTGTCCAGTGGTGTACCGCAGGGATCGGTGCTGGGTCCTTTGCTGTTTGCAGTGTACATTAATGATTTAGATATGAATGTAGGAGGTATGACCAGTAAGTTCGCAGATGACACAAAAATTGGTGGAGTGGTAAATAGCAAGGAGGGAAGCCTCAGGCTACAGGACGATATAGACGGGTTGGTCAGATGGGCAGAACAGTGGCAAATGGAATTTAACCCTGAAAAGTGTGAGGTGATGAATTTTGGGAGGACTAACAAGGCAAGGGAATACACAATGAATGGTAGGACCCTAGGAAGGACAGAGGATCAGAGGGACCTCGGTGTGCATGTACATAGATCTCTGAAGGCAGCAGGACAGATAGATAAGGTGGTTAAAAAGGCATACGGGATACTTGCCTTCATTAGCCGAGGCATAGAATATAAGAGCAGGGAGGGTATGATAGAGCTGTACAAAACGCTAGTTAGGCCACAGCTGGAATACTGTATGCAGTTCTAGTCGCCACACTATAGGAAGGATGTGATTGCATTAGAGAGGGTGCAGAGGAGATTCACCAGGATGTTACCTGGGCTGGAGCGTTTCAGCTATGAAGAGAGACTGGACAGGCTGGGGTTGTTTTCCTTAGAGCAGAGAAGGCCGAGGGGGGCCCCTGATTGAGGTGTACAAAATTATGAGGTGCATAGATAGGGTAGATAGAAAGGAACTTTTCCCCTTAGTAGATGGGTCAATAACCAGGGGGCATAGTTTCAAGGTAAGGGGCAGGAGGTTTAGAGGGGATTTGAGGAAAAACATTTTCACCCAGAGGGTGGTTGGAATCTGGAACTCACTGCCTGAAAGGGTGGTGGAGGCAGGAACCCTCATAACATTCAAGAAGCATTTAGATGAGCACTTGAAACGCCATAGCATACAAGGCTACGGACCAAGTGCTGGAAAATGGGATTAGAATAGACAGGGTTTGATGGCCGGCGCGGACACGATGGGCCGAAGGGCCTCTTTCTGTGCTGTGTAACTCTATGACTCTATGACACCTGTGGCACAGATTCAGCAAAATGAAAGAACCTGCATTCCTACAGCACTGTTCACAACCTCAGGACGTCCCAACACGCTTTGCAGCCAATGAAGTACTTTCTGAAGTGTAATAATGTTGGCAACGCGGCAGCTAAGTTGCGCACAGCAAGATCCCGCAAACAGCGATGTGACAATGACCAGATAATTCTGGTTCCAAAGACGTCAGTTGAGGGAATAATATTGCCCAGAGCACCGGGGAGAACTCCCCTGCTCGTCTTCTTAAGAGTGGCCGCCGGGATCTTTGACATACACCTGAGAGGTTTAACGTCTCATCCAAAAGACGGCATCTCCGACACTGCCGCACTCCCTCAGCACTGCGCTGGAGTGTCAGCCTCAAGTCTCTGGAGTGGGACTGTGAACCCACAGCCTTCTGACTCAGAGGCCAGGCTGCTCCCCACCCAGCCACTGTCACCTGAACAGCAAACAGCAGCAACTGCAATCCCCCTCACCCTACACCCGCTCTACCCCAGCCATTGCTTTTTGTCTTTAATTGTTTTAAAAAATTTCAGCAGCAACCGATGGGAAGAGGCAGGCCGCCGCTTTCCAGCCCGTGTCTAATCTCAATTTGATCATTTTAAAAAATATATCGTGGACAAGCTGTAAAAACACGTGGCGCTTCACCAAAACACAACATAACACAACACAACACAGCCCCTCTGGGACCGGGCAAACTGGGTCTGATTCTAAACTAAACAGGGGAAACCAAAAAAAAAAAACCCCACACACACACGGGGTGCGAAACTCTAACTTCATTTAAATTGATTTCCAAATTCCGTTCGCTTCTCTCCCCCTTCCCCACAATCTCGGGTAACCAGACACTCTGGGATTAGACACAAAAGACAGCGTGTTCCGACAATCCTCTTTGTCCGCAAGTGCTGTGGCACTTTCTGGGTGATTTTTCCACCCTTTCCCCGAACACACACTCACACTACACACACTCACACTACACACTCACTAAACACACACACTTACACAAAAGAACACACACTGACAACAAATACACACACATTTAATTTACACCACACATTCACAACACACACTCACAAATACACACACTCCCATACTTACACTACATTTATTTACACCCAATCCAACAGCCCACACTCTACCCCCTCCTTACCTCCGAGCTGTGTCTGAGGGCTCCAGTTTCCAGCAGTTCCCGGTGCTGGTGCAGAGAGAAGGGTGTCAGTGTCCAGCCCTTGTCTCTGTGTCTCTCCCCCGGACTCTCTCTCCCTCTCCCTCTCTCTCTCACAACATGCGGCCAGAGCTGTAATATACAAGAGCGGGGGGATTTCTCTTTCAGCTGCCTTGTAGGGTTCCTGATTCAGACTGAAATCAGCTCTCCCCCTGACTCTGTGTCTCTCTCTCTCTGTATCCGAGTCACTCACAAACCAGTCTTACTTTCCATATTTAAAGTGCCAATGCTCGTATACGTCACTGACCGAAGTGGGAGGCAAGATCGTAAAGAGGTCAAAGTATCCCTTTAAAGGAACTTCAGTCCTTCTCGACCGTGTTCTACTTTCTTTTCCAAACTGGGTCCAAACTGACTTCCGATCACCAACACTTGGTCTAAAGTAACTGTGTTGCTGCAAAGGGCACAGAATGACTCGCTTCTAAAGTCAATCCATTTGGCAATGTTGCAAAACACTCAAACGCAGGAAATCACAACTTGTAAAAACAATAAAAACAATTATTATAAATATAATGCATAGTTTTAAACAGGCCAATGCAAGCGCCAGTTTGCAGCGCGGACATTTATTTACCCCTCTCCCTGCAGTTTCTCTTCCTTTCATGTGATTTCTTTGTGCGTTTCAGTCAAGTTACTACTTTTTAACAAAAGCAAATCTTGTTGAGGAAAACCCACAAGTTTAAATGAAAACACTCAGTCTGAATCCCACCCAGTTCAATGAAATAAAACGTTTATCATTAATATTTCAGGGATTAAGGATTTGCTATAGATTTTCTTTTGAACTTAACTGCGGTTTTGAAGTAACTGTAAGTTTTAATTAAAGGAGATGAAAACGGCAAGATGCCTCGATTGAACGGTGCAGCACCTTTGTGGCAGAGCGCTCTCTTGTGGGTACCAAGCCACAAGGTGCAGTCACAGTCAACATTGTGAGAACCACAAACTTAGAAGAAAAAGACTTGCATTTCTACAGCCTTTTACAACCTCAGGACGTCCCGAAGCGCTTTACAGCCAATGAAGTACTTTTTGAAGTGCAGTCACTGTTGTAATGTGGGAAACGCAGCAACCAATTTCCACACAGCAAGCTCCCACAAACAGCAATGTGATAAAGGACCAGATAATCTGTTTTCGTGATTTTGGTTGAGGGATAAATATTGGCCAGGACACCGGGGAGAACTCCCCTGCTCTTCTTCGAAATAGTGCCATAGGATCTTTTACGTCCACCTGAGAGAGCAGATGGGGCCTCGGTTTAATGTCTCATCCAAAAGACAGCACCTCCGACAGTGCAGCACTCCCTCAGTGCTGCACCTCCGACAGTGCAGTGCTCCCTCAGTACTGTCCCTCCGACAGTGCGGTGCTCCCTCAGTACTGCCCCCTCCGACAGTGCGGCGCTCCCTCAGTACTGCCCCTCCGACAGTGCGGCGCTCCCTCAGTACTGCCCCTCCGACAGTGCGGCACTCCCTCAGTACTGCCCCTCCGACAGTGCGGCACTCCCTCAGTACTGATACCTGGGATGGCAGGAATGACGTATGAGGAGAGATTAGGTCGATTGGGCTTATACTCGCTGGAGTTTAGAAGAATGAGAGGGGATCTCATTGAAACTTATAAAATTCTAACAGGACTGGACAGACTGGATGCAGGAAGGATGTTCCCGATGGCCGGGGAGTCCAGAACCAGGGGTCACGGTCTAAGGATAAGGGGTAAGCCATTTAGGACAGAGATGAGGAGGAATTTCTTCATCCAGAGAGTGGTGAACCTGTGGAATTCTCTACCACAGAAGGCAGTGGAGGCCAATTCATTAAATATATTCAAGAAGGAGTTGGATATATTTCTTAAGGCTAAAGGGATCAAGGGATATGGAGAGAAGGCAGAGACAGGGTAATGAATTTGGATGATCAGCCATGATCTCATTGAATGGCGGAGCAGGCTCAAGGGGCCAAATGGCCTACTCCTGCTCCTATCTTCTATGTTTATGTTTACTGCCCATCCAACAGTGCGGCGCTCCCTCAGTACTGCCCCCTCCGACAGTGCAAGGCTCCCTCAGTACTGCCCCTCCAACAGTGCAGCGCTCACTCAGTACTGCCCCTTCGACAGTGCAGCTATCCCTCAGTACTGCCCCTGCGACAGTGCAGTGCTCCCTCAGTACTGCCCCTCCGACAGTGCAGCGCACCCTCAGTACTGCCCCTCAGACAGTGCGGTGTGCCCTCGGTACTGCCCCTCAGACAGTGCAGCGCTCCCTCAGTACTGCCCCTCCGGCAGTGCGGTGCTCCCTCAATACTGACCCTCCAACAGTGCAGCACTCCCTCAGTACTGACCTTCCGACAGTGCACTGCTTCCTCAGTACTGCCCCTCCGACAGTGCAGTGCTCCCTCAGTACTGCCCCTCCGACAGTGTGGCACTCCCTCAGTACTGTCCCTCTGACAGTGCAGGGCTCCCTCAGTACTGCCCCTCTGACAGTGCGGCACTCCCTCAGTACTGACCCTCCGACAGTGCAGCGCTCCCTCAGTACTGACCCTCCGACAGTGCAGCACTCCCTCAGTACTGACCCTCCAACAGTGCAGCGCTCCCTCTGTACTGACCCTCCGACAGTGCAGCACTCCCTCAGTACTGCCCCTCCGACAGTGCGGCACTCCCTCAGTACTGCCCCTCCGACAGTGCGGCGCTCCCTCAGTACTGCCCCTCCGACAGTGCAGCACTCCCTCAGTACTGATCCTCCGACAGTGCAGCGCTCCCTCAGTACTGCCCCTCCGACAGTGCGGCGCTCCCTCAGTACTGACCCTCCAACAGTGCGGCGCTCCCTCAGTACAGCACTGGGAGTGTGAGCCTGGATTTTTTTTTCAAGTCAACAGACTCATTGCTGAGGCACAAAATTGCACAAAATCCCTGAGAACCACAACTCCCCTGTTACCAACTGCTCGATGACGGGAGCTGGAAACTTGAATCAGCACGATATTACAGGGAATTTTTTTTAAAAACCTCTTCTTTGGGGAAATGCCAATAAAAATATATGTTGTGTGTGCTGCTCTTAACTTATCACCTCCACTTTCGCCACCAGTGACAGTTCTATAACCATTACTGTTGTACCCTAGTGTTACCCAGCTCAACTACACTCTCCACTTACAGCCCAGTAATTTTAAAATTCTCATCCTTGTTTTCAAATCCCTCCATGGCCTCACCCCTCCCTAGTTCTGTAACTCCTCCAGCCCCACAACCCCCCGAGATCTCTGCGCTCCTCCAATTCTGGCCTCTTGCGCATCCCCGATTTCCATCGCCCCCACCATTGGCGGCCGTGCCTTCAGCTGCCTGGGCCCCGAGCTCTGGAATTCCCTCCCTAAACCTCACCGCCTCTCCACCTCTCTCCCCTCCTTTCAGACGCTCCTTAAAACCTACCTCTTTGACCTGTCCTAATGTCTCCTTATGTGGCGCGGTGTCAAATTTTGTTTGATAATCGCTCCTGTGAAGCGCCTTAGGATGTTTTACTATGCTAAAGGTGCTACATAAATATAAGTTGTTGTTTGTAGGTGTGACAATGTGAGTGTAATTGTACTTTATATCTCTACAAACATGGGTGCAACTCCGGACCCATGGCCTTATTGAAACATATAAGATTCTGAAGGGGCTTGACAGGGTAGATGCAGGGAGGATGATTCCCTCGTGGGGGGATCTAGAACTAGGGGGCATAGTTTCAGAATAAGGGGCCGTCCATTTAAGACGGAGATGAGGTGGAATTTCTTCTCTCAGAGGGTCGTGAATCTTTGGAATTCTCTACCCCAGAGAGCTGTGGAGGCGGAGTCATTGAATATATTCAAGGCGGAGATCGACAGATTTTTGAGCTACAGGGGAGTCGAGGGATATGGGGAGCGGGCAGGGAAGTGGAGTTGAGGCCAAGATCGGATCAGCCATGATCTTATTGAATGGCGGAGCAGGCTCGAGGGGCCGAATGGCCGACTCCTGCTCCTATTTCTTATGTTCTTTTGTTCCACACACACCCAGGTACAACAGAGTTACCATGACAACCTGCAGCACTGCAACCTTTACACACGAGCCCTGTGAATCATGGTGCAGTGCAGGGAATGCATCAACACTTGAATGGATAAAACTAAACAGAAACTGGAGTCTGCTGAGACGACTTTAGCAAAACATTAAGGTAGAAGACAGACACTCCAGTTTCAGGATGTGCATTGTGATTTCCGAGCTCCCCATGATGGATTCTAAAGCCGAACCATGGGAGACATGTCTGGGTAATAAACTTTCAAACTCTTTTGATATAATTTGAAAAAGAACTGAAAACAGACAAAGAAGACCTGGTAAATCACTCTTATATATGACTCACATTTTCAATTCTCTAAGGTTTCTGTCTATAACAAATTTTCTTTCCTAGAAAGTTAATTAGGAATGTAATTGTAACAATACATCACCAAACTCTTGTATTTAGACAACTTGTCTAAAATGCTGCCTGTACCCATAAATAAGTTTTCATTTATTCCTTGATTAATCTTGTGTGAAAAAAATTTTGCAATTACATTTATTTTGTTCGAAGGCCCACTGATTTTTTTGTAATCTCCATGTCATTTAACGGGATTAATAGTTTTTCCTTCTCATTGTCTCTCAGTTTTTGTCTTCCAACTTTTGCCGACTATCCACCTGCTTGTGTGGACCTGCCTGAGTCACAGACCTCTGCCTGTCCAGTCATAATTCTATTACAGGGCTCTAAAGGGAATTGGATAAATACTTGAAAAGGAAAAATGTGCAGGGCTATGAGGAAGGAGCAGGGGGGAGTGGGACTAATTGGAGAGCTCTTTCAAAGACCCGACACAGACACGATGGGCCGAATGGCCTCCTTCTGTGCTGTATGATTCTATTCAATCTCTTCTTCTTCTTCTCTTAAGCAGTCCCTCGGAACCGAGGATGACTTGCTTCCACATTAAAAATGAGTTCTCAGGTGACTGATGAGTCCAATGCGGGACCTACAGTCTCTGTCACAGGTGGGGCAGACGGTGGTTGAAGGGGCGGGTGGGTGGGGTGCTTGAGTTGACGTGCGCTCCTTGCGCTGCCTGCACTTGGCTTCCGCTTGCTCCCGGCGAAGAGACTCGAGGTGTTCGGCGCCTTCCCGGATGCTTCTCCTCCACTTTGTGCGGTCTTGGGCCGGGGATTCCCAAGTGTCGGTGGGGATGTTACACTTTTTCAAGGAGGCTTTGAGGGTGTCCTTGAAGCGTTTCCTCTGCCCACCTGGGGCTCTCTATTCAATACATAAAATTCAAATGGTGCATGAGTGAGAAAATTCTGCCCCACTTTTAAGGTTTTAAGGTTTTAAGCAAGTACAGAGGCAGGGAGGGAAGAACCAAAGGGAAGGCCTGTGATAGGGTGGAAGGCAGGAGAGATTAAATGACAAAAGGGATGATGGTGCAAGGCAAAGGAGATGGTAATGGGACAAGTTAAGAAACAAAAGATGGGTCTAGAGGAGGTGTAAATGTCTCAGAGACATCAGCAGGTACCTCAAAGCACTGGAGAGGCACCACCAACGCTGCCTCTGCAAGATCCTGCCAATCCATTGGCAGGATAGGCGCACCAACGTCAGTGTTCTCGCTCAGGCCAACATCCCCAGCATCGAAGCTCTGACCACGCTCGATCAGCTCCGATGGACGGGTCACATCGTCCGCATGCCCGATACGAGACTCCCAAAACAAGCGCTCTACTCGGAGCTCCGACACAGCAAGAGAGCCCCAGGTGGGCAGAGGAAACGCTTCAAAGACACCCTCAAAGCCTCCTTGAAAAAGTGCAACATCCCCACTGACACCTGGGAATCCCTGGCCCAAGACCGCACAAAGTGGAGGAGAAGCATCCGGGAAGGCGCTGAACACCTCGAGTCTCTTCGCCGGGAGCAAGCGGAAGCCAAGCGCAAGGAGCACACGTCAACCCAAGCACCCCACCCACCCACCCCTTCAATCTGTGGCAGAGACTGTAGGTCCCGCATTGGAGTCATCTGTCGTGTATTGATTGCGAGTTTAACACCAGTCAATACGGTAATGTAATGTGCGAGTTTAACACCAGTTAATATGGTAATGTAATGTGCATTGCATTATGGGAATTACCCAGGAAAGCTGCAGTCAGCCATTTTACAAATAAAGTAAAGATCACAGTTATAAGCCTGTCTGCCTGACTCTGATTTAATTTGACGTATCTACATGCTTGATTGAACGTATTAAAGCATAGATACAACATTGGCGATGAGGATAACGAAAGGAATCATTTTAGATAAGTAGTTGCCCAAATTTTAGTTAGCTAGGATGGAGAAGACCGGCATTCAAAATTTTGCGTGCTTCGCCGAGCCAGCCACGTTGTACAAGATGGACGAGGTGGTTAACGTCTTTTGAGCTTTATGCCGACAGCAAAGGACTCATTATCAACGATACCTCTACAGCTGCCATGAAGCAGAGGAGAAGAGCTCTACTTCTACACCTAGCAGGACCAGATGTCCAGGATATCTTTTCAACTCTACCGGACACAGGAGAACCAGCAGACTACACGGCGGCGGTTAGTGCTTTGAATCACTACTTCGTGCCCCAGGTCAATGCAGCATTTGCTAGACAGACTTTTCATAAGTTGTCCCAGAAGGCAGGTGAGACTGTGCAACAATTTGCTACTCGCTTGCGGCAGGCTGCTAAAGACTGTGCTTTTGGGGGGGTTGCGGATAATCAAATAAGAGACGCTATCCTGAGTAGGTGCACGTCAGCCTATGTGCGGAGGAAATTGCTAGAGGAAGGGCATGGTTTAACGTTCGCCCGCACATTGCAATTGGCCTCACAATGTGAAAACGTCGAGGAACAGATGTCAGCCATCTCATGTACAGAGAAGGCGGAGACAGATACTGTTCGTCGTGTTACACAGAAAAGAGGGTATTGTGTGAAAAGCTCGACAGAGAAACCAAAGGGAAATGGCGATAGGAACGAAAGGAAATGTTACAGATGTGGACTCATAGACCACATGGGCAGAGATCCGAAATGCCCAGCACGCGGACAAACGTGTCATAAGTGCAAGGGAAAGGATAATTTCTCCAAAGTATGCCGCACAAAGGGTACAAAGAAACACAGTGTGAACAATGTAGAGGAACAAAATAACTTTGTATTGGCTGTTACTGGAAATAACGTGACAGAGAGACTTACCTTTTGTGTGGGGGGAGTAAACCTGAGAATGTTAATTGATTTGGGTGCAACTAATAATGTGATAGATGAGAATACATGGGAAGGATTAAAGTTAGAACACATTAAGTGTCAGTCACATGTCCCTAAGACAGAGAGAAAGTTATTCTCTTATGCTTTTAGCCGACCACTGTCAGTTAAAGGTATATTCACATGTGGGATTACAATAGGTAAGAGAACTGAGCAGGCGGAGTTCATTGTGGTTAAAGGCCATGGAGAGCTGTTGCTAGGAAGGGAGACAGCCATGAAACTGGGAGTTTTAAAAATAGGCGCAGATGTCTCAGCTGTGGTAGATGTAAGACAGCTACTAGAACAGCGGTATCCAAAGGTGTTCTAGGGAGTAGGAAGGCTGAACACAAAACAGATCAGTTTGTATATCGACCCACAAGTGAAGCCTGTGGCCCAGCCACTCAGGCGTATACCGTTCAACTTAAGGGGGCAGTAGAGGCCAAAATAAAACAATTGAGGGACATGGACATTATCAAACCTGTAACTGGTCCCACCCCATGGGTAAATCCTGTGATTATTGTACCAACAGCGGATAAGGATGTAAGGTTATGCCTAGACATGAGATGAGCAAACCAGGCAATAGTGAGGGAACGATATCCAATCCCCACCGTTGATGAGATACTCCAAGGTATGAACGGCTCGACGGTGTTTAGTAAGCTAGACCTGAAATGGGGTTATCACCAGCTAGAACTGACCCCTGAGTCACGAGAAATCACAACGTTTGCAGTACATAATGGAGTATACAGGTACAAGAGGCTGATATTCGGTGTATCTTCAGCTAGTGAGCAATATCAGCACGAGATAGCTAATGCCTTAGCTGGAATAGAGGGTGTTGAAAACATCTCAGACGACATTATCGTGCATGCACACGACCAGGAAATGCACGACAGACGCCTGCACGCTGTCATGACCAGACTAATGGAAAGTGGACTGACACTAAACTCAGAGAAGTACCAATTCAACATGGACCGATTGATTTTCATGGGAATCCTGTTGTCTGAAAAGGGCATTGGACCAACAGCAGAGAGAGTGCAAGCGGTGGCAGAAGCTCGGGAACCAGAGAATGCTACAGAGGTGAGGAGTTTCTTGGGACTCATTGGGTACAGTAGCAGATTCATCCTGCAGTTTGCAACGCTATCAGAGCCACTGCGACGCCTGATGAGAAAAGACACACCATTTAAATTTGGATCACAACAGAGACAGTCATTCAGTGCACTCAAGGAAGAGTTGGTCACAGCCGGCACTTTAGCATATTTTGATATAAGGACGCACCAACCAAGGTGATAGCAGATGCCAGTTCTGTAGGTTTAGGCGCAGTACTAGTTCAGGACCAACAGGGACAAGAGGTGCCAATATGCTATGTAAGTCGTAGTTTAACAGACTGAGAGGAAATACTCTCAAACAGAGAGAGAGGCCTTAGTTCTTGTGTGGGCTTGTGAGAGGCTGCATCCATATGTGTATGGCCGAAAATTTAACTTGGTAACTGACCATAAGCCATTGCAAGTGACATACGGCCCACACTCTAAACCCTGTGCCCGTATAGAGAGATGGGTACTTAGATTACAGCTGTATGATTTTAAGGTGATACACATTCCAGGCAAGCAAAACATTGCAGACCCACTGTCACGATTGCTGGGGGAGACAGCAAAACAGGAGAGACATTCTCACGGCTCAGATGAATATGTGAGATTTGTCGCTGTGAGTGCGACACCAAAAGCACTCACTACTAGAGAGGTGGAGGAAGCCTCTGCTACCGACCCAGAGCTGATTGAGGTACGGAAGGCAATCACAAACGGACATTTTGAGAACTGTAAAGCTTATGCAACAATTGCAAATGAGCTGTGCGTAGTGGCGTACCTAGTTCTTCCGGGAACACGCATCGTGCTACCCACAGTGTTACACGCACGAGCCCTGGTGTTAGCACATGAAGGACACTTGGGAATAGTTGGAACAAAGCAACATCTCAGAACCAAGGTTTGGTGGCCAGGCATGGACAAGGCAGCTGAAAAACACTGTAAATCGTGCCACGGCTGTCAGATAGTAGCCAGACCCGACCCACCTGAACCGTTGAGACCAACACCATTACCGGACGGCCCCTGGCAGGATGTAGCTATAGACTTACTGGGACCCTTGCCATCCAACCACTCCATTCTTGTGGTAGTTGATTATTATAGTCGCTACTATGAATACGACATCATGACCTCCACAACAACAGAGAAGGTTATTGATAGTTTAGAGTCAATCTTCAGCCATCATGGTTTGCTAATCACCTGCAAATCTGATAATGGTCCCCAATTCAGATCTGAATTATTCAAAGAATACTGTGAAAACAACAGGATCAAACACCTGAAAACGACAGCAAAATGGGCTCAGGCTAACAGAGAAGTCGAGCGCCAGAATGCATCGCTGATGAAGAGAATCAGAATTGTTCAGTCAGAAGGACTAGATTGGAAACGTGAACTTCGAAAATATGTGACTGTGTACAGGAGCATTGACCATGCCACGACAGGAAAGAGCCCGGCAGAGCAACTCTTTAAACGGAAAATGAGAGGAAAGCTGCCAGACATCACAGAGTCGCGCGCAGACATGGAAGTACATGACCGGGACGCAGGACAAAAAGGCAAGTCCAAACTGTACGCAGATGAACAGTGGAGAACACAATACTCAGAGGTGGAAGTTGGCGACACAGTGCTGGTACGGCAGGACAAAGTGGACAAGCTCACCACTCCTTTTAATGCCACACCACACAAAGTTTTGAGTAAAACAGGGAGTCAGGTAGTAGTAGAATCTCCAGATGGAGCACGCTACTTGAGAAACACTACGTTTGTGAAGAAATACAGAACCAATGGACCAAAGGAGACACTCCATGAGCAGGAGGAAACACAAGGGACTGAGGACAGTATAGTAGACCCTGACACTCATACCACTGTGACACAGGCAATACCCACTGACACCAACATGTCAGACATACCCAATACAGCCAGACCTCAAAGGGTTAAAAGAAAACCCCAAAGACTGTCTGATTATGTCACAACATAAACTGTGCGAGAACTGCATGGGTGATGGTAAATGTTTAAACCTGGGAATTATTTATGTTAAGTCTGTGTGTTATAGTGAGAATTACTACACAGACCCCAAGAGTAAATTCAACAGGTCTTTACTGGTTGGAGGTCGGACTAAACTGAATACAATATTATTACACTGTGCTTATATACCGGTGTGGTCACCACCGGTATTACGTATACAGCAGCCAAAGAAAGTAGTACCTTTCTTAAGGTGGACCAGGCTTAAGTTCTCTTAAGGTGGACAGGTTACATACACCACAATCCTCCCTTTTTAGCTTAACAGTCATATCCCCAAATAAACATAACATATATACATATATAACTTCAGGTATAACAGTTCAAAGGTTCAGTCTCTCAGGAGGCTTTCTGATTCGGCTTGGATAACGCCTTTCAGTGGTCTCTGATTCTTGTTGTTGAGGTGCCTCCTCTAATTGGTTGCCAATGTATTGGGTGTCATCATCATCAAATACATTCTCGGCCGAGGTAGATGCTTCAGGTTCATGAACGTCTTCCACAGCTGTCTCTGTCACAACCATGGGTTCGACCCTTGCTCTCGACTCTACCAGTTGATCCGCATGACGCCTTATCACATTATGACCAATATCTACGGTGTACATCAGAGGTCCTTGTCTGGCCCGGATTGTTCCGGACTGCCATTTGTCGTTTCCATAGCCCCTTGCCATCACTGGTTGTCCTACGTCGAAAGTTCGAGTGGTCTTGCTGTTAATATGCCGAAACTGTTTGTTTTCCACTTCCCTCCGCACATTTGGTTTTAACAAGTCCAACTTGGACCGCAACCTCCTGTTATAAAACATCATAGCAGGACTTTGGTTAGTCACGGCATGATCGGCGTTTCTATATGACATCAGGAACTTATCGACCTTGTGTTGCAGCGGAATCTGATCATCATTCATGGCCTTAATAGCCTTTTTGAATGTCTGGACAAATCTTTCAGCCAACCCGTTTGTCGCCGGATGATATGGGGCAGAGGTATAATGTTTAACTCCATTCTTCTTTAAGAATTGTTGGAATTCTTCCGATACAAACTGTGGTCCGTTGTGCGAACAGATCTGTTCTGGCAATCCGTTCCTTGCGAATATTGTTCTTAACACCGCAATTGTCTTTTCTGAAGTAGTGGTATTCATCTTGATGACTTCTGGCCATTTGGAATGTGCGTCCACCGCGATTAGGAACATGGAGTCCATGAATGGACCAGCAAAGTCAATGTGTACGCGTTGCCATGGGGCTGAAGGCCATTCCCATGGGTGTAGCGGTGCTATCGGAGGTGCATTTTGCACTTTTTGACACCCAGCGCAGCTTTTCGTTAACTCCTCAATCTGTTGGTCAATACCCGGCCACCATACGTAAGCCCTAGCAAGACTTTTCATTTTAACTCCCCCCAGATGACCTTCATGTAGTTCTTTTAAAACTCTTTCCCTTAACTTGGGAGGAATAATCACTCTTGTCCCGTACATCAAAGTACCATGGCAGACGGACAGCTGGTCTCGCCTTGCCGAGAATGCCGGTAACAGAGGATCACCCCGTGTTGGCCATCCTTTCACTGTCACCTCGTAGACTCTGGACAGTGTCGTGTCGTTCCTGGTTTCTCTTTCAATACTTGCGTTGGTGACAGGTAAACACTCGATAATGGTCGAATGAAATAACTCAACAGGGTCAACTTCCATCGTGTCTTCATCTTCAGGTAGTGGCAGGCGCGACAGGCCATCAGCATTGCCATGCTGATTCGTACCTTTGAATTCTATCTGATATTGATGTGCCCCTAAGAAAAGAGACCATCTCTGGAGACGCTGTGCTGTCATCACCGAAACACCCTTCTTAGGGTTAAAAATGGACACCAACGGTTGATGGTCCGTCAGAAGTGTGAATTTTTGGCCCTGTAGGTAATGATTAAACTTCTTCACTCCCCATACAAGGCTAAGGGCCTCCCTATCGATCTGCGCATAGTTGCGCTCAGCGGAGGTCAATGATCTGGATGCAAACGCGACTGGCCTTTCCGTGCCATTTGACAATTTATGTGAGAGTACTGCCCCAATACCATATGGAGAAGCATCACAAGCCAACCGAATAGGCAGTGTCGGGTTGAAGTGAGCCAACACTTCCTCTGAGGTGATCAATTCTTTGCTTTTGCGAAATGCCTTCTTACAGTTTTCGCCCCAGTCCCATGGTACCCCTTTCTGTAAAAGAGCGTTCAACGGATGCAGCACCGTGGATAGATTTGGCAGAAATTTATGGTAGTAGTTAATTAATCCTAGAAACGACCTCAACTGAGAGACATTCTCCGGAGCGGGAGCCTTTACAACTGCCGCTATCTTGTCAGGAGACTTATGAAGCCCCTCCCGGTCAATGACATGACCACAGTACGAGATCCGCTTCTGGAAGAACTCACATTTCTGCCGATTTACCCTAAGTCCATACTCTTTCAGTCTGTTGAGCACCAGTTCCAAGTTAGCGAGATGCTGTTCATCACCATCACCTGTGATCAGAATGTCGTCCAGGTAACATTGTGTGCCTGGAATTCCCTGTAATACCTGCTCCATGGCCCTCTGCCAAATTGCTGGAGCCGATGCCACACCAAAAACCAGCCTATTGTACCGGTACAACCCTCGATGCGTGTTGATCGTGAGGTATTGGCGTGACTCTTCTTCAACCTCCATCTGCAAGTACGCCTGCGCCAGGTCTATCTTGGTGAAGTGTTTCCCGCCAGACAGTGAAGCGAAAATATCCTCAATCCGTGGAAGCGGATACTGCACCGTGTGAAGCACCGGATTAACGGTGATCTTGAAATCTCCACAGATGCGAACCTTCCCTGGATCTCCTGGCTTATTGTTCGCAGGACATTTCATAATGGGAACAATGGGCGTAGCCCACTCACTCCAATCTACTTTAGACAGTACCCCTGAACGTTCTAGTGCTTCCAGCTCCGCTTCAACCGCAGGTCGTATTGCATAGGGTACCGGTCTGGCTTTAAAAAATTTTGGTTGTGCATGTTCATCAATCTTGATGTTTGCCGTAATTCCTCTCAGTGTTCCCAGTCCCGGCTGGAACACCTCTTTAGCCTCATCCAATATTCTGGACAATCGTTTAGGTTTGACAGCTGTTTCCCCGGAATCTACCGTTAGTGCTTTCAAGGAGTGCCAGTCCATATTCATTTTCCTAATCCACTCCCGTCCTAGTAGTGGTGGACCTCCTTCAGGTAGCACATATAAGTCCATTACTTGGCTTCCTTCGCCCTTGTGGACCACTTCTACCTCTATTTTTCCGATGGGGTACACTCTTTGCCCCGTGTACGTTTTCAATATAATCTCCGTATCCTGTAAGGGAATATGTTGGAATAACCTTCTGTAATCTTTCTTATTCATGACCGTCAATGCCGATCCAGTGTCCAATTCCATTTTTACTTGGACTCCTGCTATCTTAAGAGTGACCCAAATTGTCTGGAGGTCTGTATCCTTACCAACGTTGTGTATTCTTAAGCTATCCAGTTCATTACTGCTAGCGTCTGAATCTGACTTCTGTTCAGTCAAACTGTTCTTTGTCACCTTGTGTACCTTTGCATATTTTCCTTGCGGTGACTTTTTATTGCTGGTCCTCTTTCCTGACCGGCATACTTTAGCTATGTGGCCAAACCTGCCACACGTTCTGCATTCTTGGTTTTTAAACCAACACTGGTTCTGATCGTGCGTTGTCTTTCCACAACGATAACATTTGACAGAACTCAAACCCAATTTGTTTGTACCGAGTTCCGGTGGCTGTAGCTGCATTACTGCCGTGCCTCTCGCTGCGGCCTCGTGTGCTGCTGCCATAGTGACCGCCTTCTCGAGAGACAGCTCATTCTCCTCGAGCAGTCGCCTTTGTGTATCCTGTTTAAATAAACCACACACAAATCTATCTCGAAGTGCCTCTGTCAGTCCCGTTCCAAACTGACAATATTTTGCTAGCTTAAGTAATTCCATCAAATATTCAGCATTGCTTTCATTTTGCAGCTGTCTTCTATCGTAAAATTTAAATCGTTCCGCTAGCATCAGCGGCGTGGGGTTAAGATGATTTTTTAGGACAGTAACAATCTGTTCGAACGTCTTATCCGCCAGTTCATCTGGTGATAACAGGTGTTTCAATTGCCCGTATGTCTTCGCACCCATTAAGTTTAGTAATGTTAGTGCTTTATCTGCCTCAGGAATTTTATTTGCCTTACAATAGTTTTGTATGCGTTCTACATACATAGCCCAGTCTTCTATATCACTGTCGAAGGCATTAATGTTCCCATGTTTAGGCATCGTAGCAATTTATCGTATTTTTAATGTTATCTAAGATGGCGGCTTCCCGCTCTTGCCGTCGTCCTCCGCCCACAAAATGGCGGTTTTCCCGCGCTTGGCGGTCTTCACCCGTCCCCCGACGCTGTCTCCGCTTCACCGCGGCTCTCGCGCCTTCAGTTTCCCCAGACGCTGCGCCTTTAGCCCGAATGCGGCCCTTATCTCCGGTCGCGATCGATGTCCCGCGCTGCGCCTCTCGCTTGAAAGCGGCCCGGCCCTTATCTCTGGTCGCGATCGACCTCACCGCCCTTATTCCTCCGTCTTCCCAGCCCCGTCTGTACAGCCAACGCGGTTGACTTTCTGTCGCGTCGCTGCCCGGCTTACCCACCACGAGGTAGTAGAAGAAGCTGACAGTCGCTGATGGAGGCTTCGAGGTCAGGATGTCTTCTGCATTCCGGTTGCTCGATGCCTGCCGCTCGACGTGTCTTCCCGTAGGTGATGAGGGTGGAAACCTCTCTTCGACGTCCTGTCTGTGGACGAAGTCGCCGTGGAAATTACTGCAGCAGGGTAAGAATCGGACTCGTCGCCACTGTTAAGTCTGTGTGTTATAGTGAGAATTACTACACAGACCCCAAGAGTAAATTCAACAGGTCTTTACTGGTTGGAGGTCGGACTAAACTGAATACAATATTATTACACTGTGCTTATATACCGGTGTGGTCACCACCGGTATTACGTATACAGCAGCTAAAGAAAGTAGTACCTTTCTTAAGGTGGACCAGGCTTAAGTTCTCTTAAGGTGGACAGGTTACATACACCACAATTTAGTTGTGTGGTAAGACACAAGTTTGTAAAAAGTTTATAAACCAAATAAGTTATGCAGTGTTATTGTAAGCAACTGTTTGTAAACTGCAAGTTTGTTTCCAAGGAAAAGGGGGATGTCGTGTATTGATTGCGAGTTTGACACCAGTCAATACGGTAATGTAATGTGCGAGTTTAACACCAGTTAATACGGTAATGTAATGTGCATTGCATTATGGGAATTACCCAGGAAAGCTGCAGTCAGCCATTTTACAAATAAAGTAGACCACAGTTATAAGCCTGTCTGCCTGACTCTGATTTAATTTGACGTATCTACATGCTTGATTGAACGTATTAAAGCATAGATACAACATCATCAGTCACCTGAGAACTAATTTTTAATGTGGAAGCAAGTCATCCTCAGTTCTGAGGGACTGCCTAAGGAGAAGAAATGGGAATAGCAGAATCATTCCCAGTAACCGATGTCCAAAATAATGGGGGCAGTGGTTATGGTCTGAAATTGTTGAACTCAATGTTGAGTCCAGAAGGCTGTAAAGTACCTAATCGAAAGATGAGGTGCTGTTCCTCGAGCTTACGTTGAACAGTGTAAGAGGCCGAGGACAGAGAGGGCAGAGTGGGAGCGGAGCGGAGAATTAAAGTGACTTCCATTTTATTTGAGCCTTTCACGTCCTCTGAATGTCCCAAAGCACTTCACATCCAACGGATTACTTTCAAAGACGTCCCTGTTGTTACGTAGGGTAACGCGGCAGCCAATTTGCGCACAGCAAGCTCCCACAAACAGTAAATGAGATGAATGACAGGTTAATCTATTTTTGGTGGTATTGGTTGAGAAGGAGGAATGTTGGCCAAGATATTTCAAATGGTTATATACAATTACACAGAATGTACAACACAGAAACAGGTTTATGCTCCACACAAGCCTCCTCTCACTTTATTCACTTCATCTTGGAAAACAGTGACAGGGTCGGACAAAGTCAACATGGATTTACAAAAGGTAAATCGTGCTCGACTAATCTACTGGAATTTTTTGAGGATGTAACTGGTAAAATAGATAAGGGAGAACCAGTGGATGTGGTGTATTTGGACTTTCAGAAGGCTTTCGATAAGGTCCCGCATAAGAGATTAGCGTGCAAAATTAAGGCACATGGGATTGGGGGCAAGATTTTGACTTGGATAGAGAACTGGTTGGTGGACAGAAAGCAAAGAGTTGGAATAAACGGGTCGTTTTCCGAGTGGCAGGCAGTGACTAGTGGGGTACCGCAAGGATCGGTCCTAGGACCCCAGCTGTTCACAATATATATTAATGATCTGGACAAGGGAATTGGATGTAATATCTCCAAATTTGCAGACGACACAAAGCTGGGTGGGAGGGCTGTGAGGAGGATGTCGTGAAACTCCAATACGATTTGGACAGGTTGGGTGATTGGGCAGAAACATGGCAAATGCACTATAATGTGGATAAATGTGAGGTTATCCACTTTGGTGGCAAAAACAGGAAGGCAGATTATTTTTTGAATGGCAATAGATTGGGAGAAGGGAAAGTGCAAAGAGACCTGGGTGTTCTTGTGCACCAGTCGCTGAAGGTAAGCATGCAGGTGCAGCAGGCGGTTAAGAAGGCAAATGGTATGTTGGCCTTCGTAGCAAGAGGGTTTGAGTACAGGAACAAGGATGTCTTGCTGCAGTTGTACAGAGCCTTGGTGAGGCCACATCTTGAGTATTGTGTGCAGTTTTGGTCGCCTTATCTGAGGAAGGACGTTCTTGCCATGGAAGGAGTGCAGCGAAGATTCACCAGGCTGATACCTGGGATGGCAGGAATGACGTATGAGGAGAGATTATGTCGATTGGGCTTATACTCGCTGGAGTTTAGAAGATTGAGAGGGGATCTCATCGAAACCTATAAAATTTCGTCAGGCCTGGACAGACTTGATGCAGGAAGGATGTTTCTGATGGCCGGGGAGTCCAGAACCAGGGGTCATAGTCTAAGGATAAGGGGTAAGCCATTTAGGACTGAAATGAGGAGGAATTTCTTCACCCAGAGAGTGGTGAACCTGTGGAATTCTCTGCCACAGAGGGCGGTGGAGGCCAGTTCATTAAATATATTCAAGAAGGTGTTGGATATATTTGTTAAGGCTAAAGGGATCAAGGGATATGGGGAGAAGGCAGGAACAGGGTACTGAATTTGGATGATCAGCCATGATCTCATTGAATGGCGGAGCAGGCTCAAAGGGCCGAATGGCCTACTCCTGCTCCTATCTTCTATGTTTCTATGTTTCTGTGTATCTCACCCTGTCAACATATCCTTCTGTTCCTTTCTCCCTCACGTGCTTTTCTAGCTTCCCCTTAATGCATTTATGCGATTCGCCTCAACTTCCCCATGTTATAGTGAGTTCCACATTCTCACCATTCTCTGGGTAGTGAAGTTTCTCCTGAATTCCCTATTGGATTTATTAGTGACTATCTTATATTTATGGTCCCCTAGTTTTGGACTCCCCCCACAGTGGAAACATCTTCTTTACATCTAAAGAATGTCGCGGGATCTTTTGTGTTAACCTGAACAAGCAGACAACGCCTCAGGTTAATGTCTCATCTGAAAGACAGCACCTCTGACAATGCAGCACACCCCTCAGTACTGCACTGAAGGGTCTCAGAGTGGAACTTGAACAGTGTCGTTTGGATTTAGGCAGCCCTGAAACCATTGACTGCTGGAATTATCTGCTTTGAGACACAAAAAACCAGAATTATCTGGATCCACCTTCAACTGGAGTCTGTTTACGGCCCCTAGTTTTGGACTCCGAGATCTCTGCGATCCTTCAATTCTGGCCTTTTGCGCATCCCCGATTTTAATCGCTCCACCATTGGTGGCCGTGCCTGCAACTGCCAAGGCCCTAAGCTCTGGAATTCCCTCCCTAAACCTCTCCGCCTCTCACTCCTCCTTTAAGACGCTCCTTAAAACCGACCTCTTTGACCAAGCCTGTCCTAATATCCCCTTATGTGGCTCGCTGTCAAATCTGTTTTGACAACTCTCCTGTGAAGCGCCTTGGGATGTTTTACTATGTTAAAGGTGCTGTATAAATGCAAGTTGTTGTTGTTGTATAAATGGGGCTTAAGATCCTGGAGCTACCCTTTTACGCAATACTTTTATTATCAGAAACCACATTCGAGAAGAATTCAGTCAACATTTTCGTAATATCTCTCGCATGGGGCAGGATTTTCATTGGGCCATGGAGGTGGGATTGGAGGCGTGTGGGGGGTTAAAATCTCAAAATCAGGGGGCACGAACCCATCCCGCCCCCAACCCGCCTCCATGCCAGTTTCAAAGGAGGCGGATACCCGACCTGTGCTGGGAACCGCCTCCTCGAGGCAGGAAGGGGATTAGTGCCAATTAACTGCCTGTTAACAGGTAGTTAACAGGCAGTTTTTAGCCTAATCCCTATTTTTATTCTTGATGTGTGGGATTCCCGACGGCTCCAAACCATGCCAAGTTAGCGAGGCGGATCGTCGGGTTGAAGGGCTTGGAGGGTTCGAGATGTCCAGTGTTCAGGTGAGTGATGGGTGCATGAGTGCAGAGGTAAGTGTGTGTTGGTGTGTTTAAAGAAGTTTTACTTACATGTACTTACCTTTACAGCCTTCCTTCCTTCAGGTCTCGGGAGTCCCTCATCTCACCGGCACAGAAAGCAGAATGGCTGCGAGCTGTCAAAAGTTGCAGCATTCAGCTTTCTGTTCCGGAGAGATCTCTAAATCAGCCTGAGAGGAAGGAATTAACTTGGAGTACAGATTGTCAGTGTTTGACAGCTTCAAAGAGTTGTCAAACGCTGATATTTCATCTGTCAAAAGCTCTTGACAGATGAAATGTCAATCTGTGATGTCACCTGTTGCCGGGTGGCCTTTAATTGGCCTGCTGAGCCCGCTGGACGAGCTCAACAAGGTCAATCAAGTGAAAAGTTGTAGTCCCGCCTCCTACACGCCTCCAGTATCAAAATCCAGCCCAAGGAATTTTACAGTCTCTATCTACCATTTCCTACTATTTCTGTTACTATATCCTGCCACTCCGTGCTTGGACACACTTCTGCAGTTTTGCTGAACAATTTTCTTTTGAAAGTAGAAAATAACAGGCGTCTTGGCGTGATTTACAGAACTATAACACACTGAGGGTTTTCACACCACATCCTGAGAATAATGTTCCGGTGGTCTGTGCACCGTGTTGACATCGCGAGTGAGCCACATCCTTGATAAATGGGCTCTAAACGTATTTTTGTTCCGATTCAGATTCAATAATAATTTTCAAAAGCAAGGAAGTTATTGCTAAACCTTTATAGGTCACCGGTTAGGCCTCAGCTGGAGTGTTGTGTCCAATTCTCGGGCTCCGCACTTTAGGAAGGATGTCAAGGCCTTGGAGAGGGTGCAGAGGAGATTTACTAGAATGGTCCCAGGGATGAGGGACTTCAGTTATGTGGAGAAGCTGGGATTGTTCTCCTTAGAGCAGAGGAGGTTAAGGGGAGATTTAACAGAGGCGTTCAAAATCATGATAGAGCAAATAGGGAGAAACTGTTTCCTTTGGCAGGAGGGTCAGTAACCAGAGGACACAGATTGAAGGTAATTGGCAAAAGTACCAGAGGGGGAGATGAGGTGAATTTTTTTTTACGCAGCGAGTTGTTGTGATCTGGAACGCGCTGCCTGAAAGGGCGGTGGAAACAGATTCAATCGTAACTTTCAAAGGGGAATTGGATAAATACTTGAAAAGGAAAAATGTGCAGGGCTATGGGGAAAGAGCAGGGGGGGTGGGACTAATTGGAGAGCTCGTTCAAAGAGCCGGCACAGGCAGGATGGGCCGAATGGCCTCCTTCCGTGCTGTGTGATTCTATGCTAAAGACTTACATTATTTTCTTGAGGGAGACCGTATCAAAGTTATATCTGTTGTCATCAGCAATATCTTTTCCCCTGACTGCTGCCGATCTAGTCATGCTCTGTTCATTGCATCATATGACAGGAAGAGGCTCTGGTTCCTGCAGCACTGCGGTCCCTACCCGGGGCTGCAGGAGCAGCTGCTGCCAACCAGGCAAGCAGTGTGCACTGATTTGCCAGGTCGAAGCATCCTTTACCTATTGCTGGGGGGATTTTATCAACGCGTACCCTTGGCACCGAGCTTCCTCCGCAGTTAGTGACTATCAGCAATTTGGGCACAAAGCTGCTTGTGAACTGGGGTGTGGGGGGAGGGGAGAAAATGCACGGACCAATGGGGTCCGTGCCCAGGAGCCCCAGCCCAATATGGGGACCCTGGTTAAACTCACTATAAAGTCGAAAAATGGCACACAACCTCTGGAGCAGTTCCAGTTAAGCGCAGTACATGGCGCTCGCTGACTTACGTTGGCTCCCGGTTAAGCAATGAGATTTTAAAATTGTCATCCTTGTGTTCAAATCCCTCCCTATCTCTGTAACCTCCTCCAGCCCCACAACCCTCCGAGATATCTGCGCTCCCCCAATTCTGGCCTCTTGAGTGTCAGCCGTGGCTCAGTGGGCAGCACTCTCGCCTCTGGGTCAGAAGGTCGTGGGTTCTAAGTCCCACTCGAGAGACATGAGCACGAGATCTAGGCTGACACTCCCAGTGCAGTACTGAGGGAGTGCTGCACTGTCGGAGGTGCCGTCTTTCGAATGAGACGTTAAACCGAGGCCCCGTCTGCTCTTTCAGGTGGACGTAAAAGATCCCGCGGCACTATTTCAAAGACGAGCAGGGGAGTTCTCCCCGGTGTCCTGGCCAATGCTTATCCCTCAACTGACATCAGAAAAAAAAACAATATCTGGTCATTATCACATTGCTGTTTGTGGGAGCTTGCTGTGCACAAATTGGCTGCTGTATTTCCCACATTACAACAGTGACCACACTTCAAAAAGTACTTCATTGGCTGTAAAGCGCTTTGAGACGTCCAGTGGTCGTGAAAGGTGCTATAGAAATGCACGGCTTTCTTTTCTTGAGCAGCCCTGATTTTAATCGCTCCACCATTGGCGGCCGTGCCTTCAGCTGCCTGGGCCCTGAGCTCTGGAATTCCCTCCCTAAACCTCTCCGCCTCTCCCTCCTCCTTTAAGATGCTCCTCACCCCCACCCCTCTCTCCTCTTTTAAGACGCTCCTTAAAACCTACCTCTTTGACTAAGCTTTTGCTCACCTGCCCTAATATCTCCTTATGTGACTCGGTGTCAAATTTTGTTTGACAATCGCTCCTGTGAATCGCCTTGGGACCTTTTTACTATGTTAAAGGTGCTACAGTATATAAATGCAAGTTGTTGATGTTGTGATATGATCTGCTTTATTATGCAGTGCGTAAAATATTGTGGAGCCTTATGTCTTCACGTCTTTTATTACACTTTTGTGTTTTAATGAATTGACTAAGCTGAAGGGTATTAAACAATGAGCATTTATTGGAGAAGTTATGTTGGGGTGGGGGTGGGGAAGTACTGAGTGAGGCCACTTGCTGTTTCTAATCTACATTAATGATGGATTCAGAGACTCAGTGTATAGTGATCAAATTTGCAGAAGACAACAAACTAGATGGGGCAGTGGGACAAAATGTGTACGTGAGCCAATAAAATTTAAATCATGATGTGTGTACGGTGCTAGGAAGCAAAAATGAGCGACATGGAGATGCACTCCATGAATGGTGCTGAAGAAGCGAAGGATGAGGTTGAAAGAGACCTAGAGGTTTCAAGCAAACGCAACATGTCCAGCCAATGCAGAAGAGCATTTCAATAAACCCAATAGAATGCTGTACTACCTCAGGACATCCCAAAGCATTTTACAACCAATGAGGTACTTTTCAAAGTGTAGTCATTGTTGTAATGTAGGAAACACAGCAGCCAGTTTGCACACAGCAAGCTCCCACAAACAGCAATGTGATAATGACCAGATCGTTTGTCTTAGTGATGCTGGTTGAGAAAACTCCCCCTGCTCTTCTTCCAGTAGTGCTTATGGGATCTTTTACATAAACCTGAGAGGGCAGACGGGGCCTCGGTCTAGCGTCTCATCTGAAAGACGGCACCTCCGACAGTGCCGCGCTCCCTCAGTACTGCCCCTCCGACAGTGCGGCGCTCCCTCAGTACTGCCCCTCCGACAGTGCGGCGCTCCCTCAGTACTGCCCCTCCGACAGTGCGGCGCTCCCTCAGTACTGCCCCTCCGACAGTGCGGCGCTCCCTCAGTACTGCCCCTCCGACAGTGCGGCGCTCCCTCGGTACTGCACTGGGAGTGTCAGCCTGGGTTTTTGTGCTCGAGTCTCTGGAGTGGGACTCGAAGCCACTACCTTCTGACCCAGAGGCGAGAGCGCTGCCCACTGAGCCACAGCAGCTGTTTGAGCTCCCACCTTCTGTGGGGTGGGCTGAAGCCTCCCCAGAGTTGAGGTAGACTGCCACGTACTGATGTCGTGCGACAGGTAGCCACACAAGGTGGAAGTGGTCTCTGTTCACAGGTCAGTCAACTTCCTTCCTTCTCTGGTTCACAACGAGACTCTTCGAGTAAGCACATGACACTCGATGGTGGAGTATACGGAACAGACTTTATTCATATCCAGTAGAGGTGGTCGGCCTTACTGTAGCCAGTGGCTTTCGGTTTCTGGTTCTATCTTTCGAGCCCTCTTGAGACCTGTTGAAAACCATGTTCCTTTATAAACCATATTTTCCCTACATCAAAGGTACACGTCACAGATAAGACCTCATGACGTATCTGTTCCTGAATCCTTTAAAGAACGTCTATTCATGTAAACAATTGTAGTTGTTTACGCCAAAGCTACTTCCCTCAAACAAGACTTCCCGACCCAACTGTTCTCAAACACTTTGAAGAACAGGTTTTATGAACCATTATCTTTCCATACTATAGTTAATGGATCCCTCTACCTATAATTATCAACCTAGCCACTAAAGTTATACCTTGATCATTCATGGCTGACGTCGTTGCTGTCACTTATTCCCTCGCACAAGCATTTCTCGTAGAGAACACTCAGACACTAAAAGCAGGAGAATAGCCAGGCTTTCCTCTCACAACACTTCAAAGCCATCCTGTTTAACTTGGAAAGTTAATTGCTCCAAGATACAAATAAGTTTGACTATTAACACTTAATACCCCAAGATGTCCAACGCACATCTCTCCAGGATGTCCAATAGTCTCCTCCAGACTTTCAGTGAGGGTGTGGGATCTCCTTGGCAGTGCCATCCAACACCTGGTGTAATGGCATGTGTGACACAAGCGGTTTTCTTTTCAAGACTTGGGTTCCCCGAAGTCAACGTCTCTGTCCCGCTCAGCAGAGCTGGGGCAAGAACTGGCTCTCCAGCGAGCCGTCTCCTGGGCTTTCCAGCGAGCCGTCTCCTGGGCTCTCCAGCGAGCCGTCTCCTGGGCTCTCCAGCGAGCCTTCTCCTGGGTTGGCCTTGCCACCACTGTCCGCTCCTCTTTACTCATGCTGGGAGCTTCACCAAGTGCAGACTCCTCCAACTCATGCTCTATGACACCCGGGCATCCGTGCCTGCGCTTGGGAGGGCTGGAGCGTGTGACGGTGCATCCTCAGGAGAACTGTCCTCGACAACAACAACTTGTATTTATATAGCGCCTTTAATGGAGTAAAACATCCCAAGGTGCTTCACAGGAGCGATTATCAAACAAAATTTGACACCGAGCCACATGAGGAGATATTAGGACAGGTGACCAAAAGCTGGGTCAAAGTGGTCGGTTTTAAGGAGCATCTTAAAGGAGGAGAGAGAGGCGGAGAGGTTTAGGGAGGGAATTCCAGAGCTTGGGGCCCAGGCAGTTGAAGGCACGGCCGCCAATGGTGGAGCGATTAAAATCGGTGATGCTCAAGAGGCCGGAATTGGAGGAGTGCAGAGATCTTGGAGGGTTGTAGGGCTGGAGGAGGTTACAGAGATAGGGAGGGGGTGGGTTACATAGATAGGGAGGGGGGTTACAGAGATAGGAAGGGTTGTAGGGATGGAGGAGGTTACAGAGGTAGGGAGGAGGTTACAGAGATAGGGAGGAGGTTACAGAGATAGGGAGGAGGTTACAGAGATAGGGAGGAGGTTACAGAGGTAGGGAGGAGGTTACAGAGATAGGGAGGAGGTTACAGAGATAGGGAGGAGGTTACAGAGGTAGGGAGGAGGTTACAGAGGTAGGGAGGAGGTTACAGAGATAGGGAGGAGGTTACAGAGATAGGGAGGAGGTTACAGAGATAGGGAGGAGGTTACAGAGATAGGGAGGAAGTTACAGAGATAGGGAGGAGGTTACAGAGATAGGGAGGAGGTTACAGAGATAGGGAGGAGGTTACAGAGATAGGGAGGAGGTTACAGAGATAGGGAGGGGGGTTACAGAGACAGGGAGGGTTGTAGGGCTGGAGGAGGTTACAGAGATAGGGAGGTGGGTTACAGAGGTAGGGAGGGGGGTTACAGAGACAGGGAGGAGGTTACAGAGATAGGGAGGGGGGTTACAGAGATAGGGAGGAGGTTACAGAGATAGGGAGGGGTTTACGGAGACAGGGAGGGGGGTTACAGAGATAGAGAGGGGGTTTACAGAGATAGGGAGGGGGGTTACAGAGATAGGGAGGGGGGTTACGGAGACAGTGAGGGGGGTTACGGAGACAGTGAGGGGGTTACGGAGACAGTGAGGGGGGTCTTCCACCAGGTTTTGCTGCTGTGAGGGACTGAGAGGACAGAGCAAAGGCACAAGAGTGAACCAGGCACCGACAGGCTGGACGGTAACAGATGACAGGATTCACGATGCAACTAGAAGTTGTCAAGTTGGCTGAATGTGCAATTTTACAGGTAAATAAAGAAAGAACTTGCATTTAATTAGCGCCTTTCACAATCTCGTAGGACTATAGGAACATAGGAACAGAAGGAGGCCATTCAGCCCCTCGAGCCTGTTCCGCCATTCAATTAGATCACGGCTGATCTGTATCTTAACTCCATCTACCCGCCTTGGTTCCGTGGCCCTTAATACCCTTACCTTAAAAAAAAATCTAACAATCCCTGTTTTGAAATTTTCAATTGACGCCCCCAGCCTCAACAGCTTTTTGGGGGAGAGAGTTCCAGATTCCCACCACCCTTTGTGTGAAGAAGTGCTTCCTGACATCACCCCTGAACGGCCGGGCTCTAATTTTAAGGTTCTGCCCCCTTGTTCTGGACTCCCCCCACCAGAGGAAATAGTTTCTCTCTCTCGACCCGATCAACTCCTTTAATCATCTTAAACACCTCGATTAGATCACCCCTTAATCTTCTAAACTCGAGGGAATACAAGCCCAGTCTGTGCAGCCTGTCCTCAGAATTTAACCCTTTTATCCCTGGGATCATTCTAGACCTCAGGACGTCCCAAAGCACTTTATAGCCAATGAAGTACTTTTTGAAGTGCAGTCACTGTTGTAATGAGGTACATAAAGGGGTAGAATGAATAGACAGACACTTTGCTCAGATATGCCGCCAACCTCACCATCTCCAAAGCTCTGATCTCCAGAGCTTCTTATAGAGTCATAACGGCACAGAAGGAGGCCATTCGGCCCATCGAGTCGGTGCCGGCTCTCTGTAGAGCAATCCAGTCAGTCCCATTCCCCCGCTCTATCCCCGTAGCCCTGCAAGTTTATTTCCCTCAAGTGCCTATCCAGTCTCCCCTTGAAAACATGGAGTGTCTCCGCTTCCACCCCTTCCGTCGGCAGCGAGTTCCAGGTCCCCACCACTCGCTGCGTAAAAATGTTTTTCCTCACGTCCCCCCTGTATCTCTTGCCCAAAACCTGAAATCTGTGTCCCCTAGTCCTTGTACCATCAACTAGTGGGAACAGCCTTTCCCTGTCTAGCCTGTCCAAACCCGTCATAATCTTGTACACCTCAATCAAATCACCCCTCAACCTCCTTTGCTCTAATGAAAACAAATCCAGCTTCTCCAACCTGTCCTTGTAGCTAAGATCCCCCATCCCCGGAACCATTCTGGTAAATCTCCTCTGCACCCTCTCAAGGGCCTTCACATCCTTCCTAAAGTGTGGTGACCAGAACTGGACGCAATACTCCAGTTGTGGCCTAACCAGCGCTTTATAAAGGTTCAGCATAACTTCTCTACTTTTGTACTCAATACCTCTATTTATGAAGCCCAAGATCCCATATGCTTTGCTAACCACTCTCTCAATATGTCCTGCCACCTTCAGGGACCTATGCACATTAACTCCCAGGTCCCTCTGCCTCTGTACACTCTCTAAAACTGTGCCATTAAGTGTATATTGCCTCTCCCTGTTCCTTCTGCCAAAATGCATCACCTCACACTTCTCTGTATTAAACTCCATCTGTCACTTGTCTGCCCATTCTGCTAGCCTTTCTATGTCCTGTTGCAGTCGATTGGTATCATCATCACTGCTTGCCACACCCCCAAGTTTGGTGTCATCGGTAAATTTAGAAATTCTACTCTGTATTCCAATATCCAGGTCATTTATATATATATCAAAACAAGCAGTGGCCCCAGCACTGACCCTTGGGGAACACCACTGTCTACCATCCTCCAGTCTGAAAAACAACCATTTACCACAACTTGCTGTTTTCTGTCCTTAAGCCAATTCCTTATCTAAGCTGCCACTGACCCATCTATTCCAGGAGCCTCAATTTTGTTAACCAGCCTTCTATGTGGTACTTTGTCAAACGCCTTCCTAAAATCCATGTAGACAACATCCATTGCATTCCCTTCATCAATCCTCCCTGTTACTTCATCAAAAAATTCAATTGGATTAGTCAAACACGATCTGCCTTTTACAAATCCGTGTTGGCTCTCCTTAATTAGTTTAATCCTCTCCAAGTGCCTGTTAATTTTTTCCTTGATTATTGTTTCTAAAACTTTACCCACCACTGATGTTAAACTGACCGGCCTGTAGTTACTAGGATTGTCTGCACACCCTTTCTTGAACAATGGTGTAAGCTTCTTGCTCCACCTCGTTGTGGGCCATGATGTTGGGTATTCCTCTCCTGGTCTTAATCATGATGATTAAGATGTGTTGTGTGTGTTGTGTGTCATCTTCTCCTGCAGAAAGAGTTAGTGATTGGCTACTGAAAAGGAATGTGGAGATGGCAAAAGAACCAGAGGGGGAGATGAGGAGAAGTTTTTTTACACAGCGAGTTGTTGTGATCTGGAACGCGCTGCCTGAAAGGGCGGTGGAAGCAGATTCAATAGTAACTTTCAAAAAGGAATTGGATAAATACTTGAAAAGGAGAAATGTGCAGGGCTATGGGGAAAGAGCAGGGGGGAGTGGGACTAATTGGAGAGCTCGTTCAAAGAGCCGGCACAGGCACGATGGGCCGAATGGCCTCCTTCTGTGCTGTAAGATTCTATGCGTGGGGCTTCTGTGTGATGTGCATGTGTTGAGAGGTGGAGAGGAAGTAAGAGGCAAGCAGGATGGGGAGGTGTTGAATGAAAAGCAAGTAGCTAGCGTGTGAAGTGATTTCCTGGTTCTGCAATTGCTACCATGTGAGAAGAGGATGCTGAAGGCAGCAAGCAAACGGTGAGTGTGTGTTTGGAATGAGCACGAGAGGGGGTATAGTGCGTCCATATGATTGGTGTGATGCAGAGGAGGGAATTGTTCAGAGTGTGATGGAGGAGTAGAAGGACTGTTGCTAGGTGTTATTGTGAGAAATGGAGACATAGAGAGAGAGCTGTAGTGAACTAGAAAGTGTCAGCCGTTGCTCAGTGGGCAGCAGTCCCACCTCTGAGTCAGAAGGTTGTGGGTTCAAACTCCCACTCCAGAGACTTCGGCACATAATGGCCCAGTAATTCCTCTCCCAACGCGCGAGTACGGACGGGGTACTCACGCGTGTGCCCGGAGGAATTGCCGGTTTTCAGCATGCACAGCGCATGCGCTGAAAACCGGCATTTCCTGTCCTCTGACCCAAGGGGTTAAGAGGCAGAGCGCGCGCGACTGCACAGGCAGCGCGTGCGCAGTGAAATTCCTTTTTTTTTTTCCAGAGTTGCGCGCGTGTAAAGGCCACCGGTCTTTATGCGTGGAAAAACCAGACGTTAAGTATTTAGTTTTTCAGGTAAGTGGGCTTTTAGTACAATGTAGAAATTTTTTTTCCACAGGTTTGTTATTTTTAAAGAATTTACAAGATGGTAAGTTTAGTTTTAGACCCTATTTTTAATAAATTTATTTTTTTCAAAAAATTGATTAATTGTTTAAAACATTTTTTAAAACTTATTTATAGTTAATATAATCAGTGGGATGTTTTTTAAAATTTTATTTAAAGTTAAAGTAGTGTTTTGGCAGCCCATACTTTTCATGAGTTTGACAGCTCTTACTGTCAAACTCATGAATGAGTTTCCCCTCCCCTGATTGGCTGCACAGTGCTCACCTGATCCCAGCCAGCACATCGCACTAACTACGCCGCTGGATCAGGTAAGCACAGCGCGCCGACAGCTGAACCGGGCCAGTGACAGGAAATGCGAGCAGGCCCAGGCTTCAGATGTCGGCGCGCAGGGTGAGTGCAGATCGGGGGCTTGCACGCGCGGCAAGCCCCCGGTCCTAATTTCAGGGCCAATGTAGTCTGACACTCCAGTGCAGTACTGAGGGAGCGCAGCACTGTCAGAGGCCCCATCTACCCTCGCGGGTGGATGTAAAAGATCCCACGGCACTATTTCAAAGAAGAGCAGGAGAGTTCTCCCCGGTGTCCTGGGGCCAATATTTATCCCTCAACCAACATCACTTAAAACAGACGATCTGGTCATTATTACATTGCTGTTTGTGGGAGCTTGCTGTGCGCAAATTGGCTGCCGCATTTCCTACATTACAACAGTGACTACACTTCAAATAAAAAGTACTTCATTGGCTGTAAAGTGCTTTGGGATGTCCTGAGGTTGTGAAAGGCGCTACAGAAATGCAAGTCTTTCTTTATTTTCTTTTACTCTTGTCAGGTCATTGACCGGGTCCTGGAGGTGCTGCTCCCTGAAATGACCATCTCTGCCAGCTCTCGCCAAGCCTGGCGAATGTTGGTCTTGCCAATCTTCTGCCCATGTCTGGCGAACAGACCGATCCTCTTTGCCACTCGCCTCTTCCACTAAGCTCTCTCGGGAGGGGGGGGGTTGGGCATTGGAGAAGCAGGTGAGAGATCCCTACATTCCCGCAGTATCAACAGGCCTATTCTGGCTCAGTGAGAGCAACCTCCTTTTAAAAGGTGCATTCACGCTTTAATAACAGACCATTGGCGGGAGAAAACACACTCTGAGTTGGAATCCCGCCCCCCCCAGTGTATGGTGCAGGATCAATTCGAAATCTCAATGCTTATACTGTGGTGCCCTCTGGTGGTGTGACTCAGATGATCAATGCTTTGTGCGGCTGTAATGGGTTGAGCTCTGGCTGTGTGACATCAGTGATTAATTCAATAAAGTGTTTCCATGCCTCAGCTATGACTCATTTTAACCCTATTTATTTGAAACTAGAAAATGCAGACGTCTTAATGCATTCTTAATAATGTATCACACAGGCCAATTCCATCCAAAAATACGCCTCTGAAGTGTTTGCAATATGTCTGTCCCTATCTTTAATCCCCTTAGCTCCCTTTTGATCAGCTGATGACTGACTGACTAACCCTTGGCTCCGAAAGAAAAAAGAAAGACTTGCATTTCTATAGCGCCTTTCACGACCTCAGGACGTCCCAAAGCGCTTCACAGCCAATTAAGTTATTTTTGAAGTGTAGTCACTGTTGTAATGTAGGAAATGCGGCAGCCAATTTACGCACAGCAAGCTCCAACAAACAGCAATGTGATAATGACCAGATAATCTGATTTAGCGATGTTGGTTGAGGGACAAATATTGGCCAGGACACCGGGGAGAACTCCCCTGTCTACTACAAAATAGTGTCATGGGATCTTTTACTTCCACCTGAGAGAGCAGACGGGGCCTCGGTTTAACGTCTCATCTGAAAGACAGCACCTCCGACAGTGCAGCACTCCCTCAGCACTAGACTGGAGTGTCAGCCTAGATTTTTGTGCTCAAGTCTCTGGAGTGGGCCTTGAATCCACAACCTGCTGACTCCACTGGCTGACACAGTAGTAACACTCTTCCCCTCTACGAACATACAAAATTGGCGGACTTAAAATGACCAGCTGGTCCATCAAGCCTGCCCCGACACTCATGATGGCCGGAGCATCGTGACTGGACACTGCCCCCCCCCCCCCCTCTCACTCGCCCCCAAAACTCTTGGGAGAGGCAAAAAAACAGAGAAAAACCCCAGGGCCAATCAGAGGTAAAAATACAATGGAAAATTCCTCTCCAACCCCCTCGGGCGATGGAAACCAGTCCGGGAGATCGCACGGGACCGTGTGTTGTCTCTAAAGACACTGACCTTCTCTATGATGGGCTCTCGGCCCCAGTCAGGAACCGGCCCAGCTCCCTCTCGAAGGCCGAGAGTCAGCACCCACCGCACCAGCCCGCAACACATTCCAGAGGCTCGCTGCTCTCTGGGGAAAGAAGAACCGCCCAACAATCCAGTCTATTTTTCCACTCCAGAGACTTGTGCACATAATCTAGGCCGACACTCCAGTGCAGTACAGAGGAAGTGCTCCACGCTAGCAGGGGACATCAAACCGTGACAGTGTCACACTCCCTCAACACCCCGCTGATTGAACACATAAGAACATAAGAATTAGGAGCAGGATTCGGCCATTCAGCCCCTCGAGCCTGCTCCACCATTCAATAAGATCGTGGCTGATCTTCTACCTCATCTCCACTTTCCTGCCCGATCCCCATATCCCTTGGTTCCCTTAATATCCAAAAATCTATCGATCTCTGTCTTGAATATACTCAACGACTGAGCCTCCACAGCCCTCTGGGGTAGAGAATTCCAAAGATTCGCCACCCTCTGAGTGAAGAAGTTTCTCCTCATCTCAGTCCTAAATGGCCGACCCCTTATTCTGAGACTGTGACCCCTGGTTCTAGACTCCCCAGCCAGGGGGAAACATCCTCCCTGCATCCACCCCGTCAAGTCCTGTAAGGATTTTGTATGTTTCAACATGGTTTGGTCCATCAATTCAAGGATGTCAGCTATCAAATGATCTATTAAAGCGCGTAAAGCAACAATTTGATAATGAACAACAACAGCTTACATTTATATAGCGCCTTTAACGTAGTAGATTCACAGGAGCATAAATCAGGCAAAATTTGACACCGAGCCACATAAGGAGATATTAGGCCAGGTGACTAAAAGCTTGGTCAAAGAGGTCGGTTTTAAGGAGCGTCTTAAAGGAGGGGAGAGAGGCGGAGAGGTTTAGGGAGGGAATTCCAGAGCTCGGGGCCCAGGCAGCTGAAGGCACGGCCGCCAATGGCGGAGCAATGGAAATCGGGGATATGCAAGAGGCCAGAATTGGAGGAGCACAGAGATCTCGGGGGGGCGGGGGGGTTGTTGGGCTGGAGGAGATTACAGAGATAGGGAGTGGCGAGGCTATGGAGGGATTTGAAAACAAGGATGAGAATTTTGAAATCGAGGCGTTGCTTAACCGGGAGCCAATGTAGGTCAGCGAGCACTGGGGGTGATGGGTGAACCGGACTTGGTGTGAGGTAGGACACGGGGCAGCAGGGCTTTGGATGACCCCAAGTTTACGTAGGGTAGAACGTGGGAGGCCGGCCAGCAGTGTGATAGAATAGTCAAGTCTAGAGGTAACAAAGGCATGGATGAGGGGTTCAGCAGCGGATGAGCTGAGGCAAGGGTGGAGACGGGCAATATTACCGAGGTGGAAATAGACGGTCTTAATGATGGCGCAGATATGTGGTCGGAAGCTCCTCTCGGGGTCAAATATGACAGAAAGGTTGCGAACAGTCTGGTTCAGCCTCACTGAGCACACTGTGATACACCGAGGGCAGCAAGCCTCAGAAATCAGTCTTTTAATATTATTTCTTTAACCTGAAAAAAAACTGTGACTTTGTCTGAAACCTTCCTTATTTAATATTCATGAGATCATCAGGTGAAGTCATCTATGTCCAATTCAGTGCATTGTTCACAGAATCATAGAGCACTTAAGGTGGCCATTCGGCCCATCGTGCCTGTGCCGGCTCTTTGAAAGAGCTCTCCAATTAGTCCCACTCCCCCTGCTCTTTCCCCATAGCCCTCCACATTTCTCCCTTTCAAGTATTTATCCAATTTCCTTTTGAAAGTTCCTGTTGAATCTGCTTCCACCGCCCTTTCAGGCAGCACATTCCAGATCACAACAACTCGCTGCGTAAAAACAATTCTCCTCATCTCCCCCTCTGGTTCTTTTGCCAATTATTTTCAATCTGTGTCCTCTGGTTACTGACCCTCCTGCCATGGGAAACAGTTTCTTCTCATTTACTCTATCAAAACCCTTCATAATCTCCCCTTAACCTTCTCTGCTCCAAGGAGAACGACCCCAGCTTCTCTAGTCTCTCCGCATAATTGAAGTCCCTCATCCCTGGTAGCATTTCGGTAAATCTCCTCTGCACCCTCTCCAAGGCCTTGACATCCTTCCTAAAGTGTGGTGCCCAGAATTGGACACAATACTCCAGCTGAGGCCGAACTATTGATTTATAAAGGTTTAGCGTAACTTCCTCGCTTTTGTACTCTACGCCCCCTATTTATAAAGCCCAGGATCCTGCATACCTTATTTTAATAAAACAGCTTCATCAACTTGTCTGGCCACCTTCCAAGATTTGTGCATGTGAAATAGCTCTAATGTGCGATTATCTTAACTCCAACCCCCTTTTGCAAACCTGGATCAGAGCTGTGCAAAATGGCCCAAGTGCATTACGACATAAAGTGAGAACATGCTCAACAGGCTCTGTACAAATTATGCTGAGTTTCAAATTATTTTGGCATCTGTGAGGGAACAGCGCTAAACGTTGTCTAATTAAATTCACAGTGTAAGTCTTAATTAGCAGATGGGGACTAGTTGGCTGAGTTACAGTTGATTCCAGAGAAAGGTTTACCTAATGTAAGAGTATTCTAGTCTATGCAAACTGCTCCAGTCTACTAAAAACTGTTTGCAATCACTGCTGTATAATTTGTGATTAATGCTTTCATGTTCAATGAGTGAAGACTGAGTTGAAGCATTTCGAATAGCGTTCACCGATTCAGCAGAGGAGCGAGGGAGAAGAGCTTGACCTCAAGGCAGGAGGGAAATTAAAAAGGTCATAATCTCAAACAAATCAAAGCAGAGAATGTTAAGGGGAGATTTAACAGAGGTGTTCAAAATGATGAGAGGTTTTGCTAGAGTAGATAGGGAGAAACTGTTTCCCGTGGCAGGAGGGTCGATAACCAGAGGACACAGATTGAAGATAATTGGAAAAGAACCAGAGGGCAGAAGATCAGGAGAATTTCTTTCACGCAGTGAGTTGTTGTGATCTGGAACGCGCTGCCTGAAAGGGCGGTGGAAGCAGATTCAATAGTAACTTTCAAAATGGATTTGGATAAATACTTGAACTGGAAAAATGTGCAGGGCTCTGGGGAAAGAGCAGGGGGGAGTGAGACTAATTGGAGAGCTCTTTCAAAGAGCCGGCACAGGCACGATGGGCCGAATGGCTGGAGCAGCGATTGGATACATACTGGACCATTCGCGATGCTGAGGTTGGCACAGGCAGAGAGGGAGCGGGTGACCAACAGGCAAAGTAGCAGGCGCAGGCAGGTAGTGCAGGGGTCCCCTGTGGCCATCCCCCTCTCAAACAGATATACCGCTTTGGATACTGATGGGGGGGGATGGCTTATCAGAGGAAGGCAGCAGCAGCCAACTTCCTGGCACCGGGGGTGGTCCTGCTGCACAGAACGGGAGGAAAAGGACTGGGAGAGCGATAGTGATAAGGGACTCTATTGTAAGGGGAATAGACAGGCGTTTCTGCGGCAGCAAACGAGACTCCAGGATGGTGTGTTGCCTCCCTGGTGCAAGGGTCAAGGATGTCTCGGAGAAGCTGCAGAAATTTTGGAAAGGGAGGGTGAACAGCCAGTTGTCGTGGTGCATATAGGCACCAACGATATAGGTAAAGAATGGGATGAGGTCTTAAAAGCGGAATATAGGGAGTTAGGAGGTAAATTAAAAAATAGGACCTCAAAGGTAGTAATCTCAGGATTGCTACCAGTGCCACGTGCTAGTCAGAGTAGAAATAGAAGGATATTTCAAATGAATACATGGCTAGAGGAATGGTGCAAGGGGGAGGGATTCAAGTTCCTGGGACATTGGAACCGGTTCTGGGGGAGGTGGGACCGGTACAAACTGGACGGTCTGCACCTGGGCAGGACCGGGACCGATGTCCTTGGGGGAGTGTTTGCTAGTGCTGTGGGGGAAGGTTTAAACTAAAATGGCAGGGGGTTGGGAACCTGAGCAGGGAGACAAAGGAAAGGGAAACAAGGATAGAAGCAAAAGACAGGAAGGAGAATAACAAAGGTGGCAATCGGAGAAATCAAGGGTTTAAAACAAACATGGCCACAGTAAATAATAATTCTAAAAGGTCTAAGAGCGTTAAAAAAACAAGCCTGAAGGCTTTGTGTCTTAATGCAAGGAGCATTCGTAATAAGGTGGATGAATTAGCAGCGCAAATAGAGGTAAATGAATATGATATGATTGGAATTACGGAAACATGGCTCCAGGGGGACCAAGGCTGGGAACTCAACATCCAGGGGTATTCAATATTCAGGAAAGATAGGCAAAAAGGAAAAGGAGGTGGGGTAGCATTGCTGGTTAAAGAGGGGATTAACACAATTGTAAGGAAAGATATTAGCTCTGATGATGTGGAATCTGTATGGGTAGAACTGAGAAATACCAAAGGGCAGAAAACGTTAGTGGGAGTGGTGTTTAGACCCCCAAACAGTAATGCAGAGGTTGGGGATGGCATTAAAAGGGAAATTAGAGAAGTGTGCAATAAGGGCACAGCAGTCATCATGGGTGACTTTAATCTACATTATAGATTGGGCTAACCAAATTAGTAACAATACTGTGGAGGAGGAATTCCTGGAGTGTATACGGGATGGTTTCCTGGACCAATATGTCGAGGAGCCAACTAGGGATCAGGCCATCTTAGACTGGGTATTATGCAATGAGAAAGGATTAATTAGCAATCTTGTTGTGTGAGGCCCCTTGGGTCAGAGCGATCATAATATGATCGAATTCTTCATTAAGATGGAGAGGGAAGTAGTTGACTCAGAGACTAAGGTCCTGAATTTAAATAAAGGGAACTATGATGGTATGAGATGCGAGTTGGGTAGGATTGATTGGGTAATGTCACTCAAAGGGTTGACAGTGGATAGGCAATGGCAAACATTCAAAGATCACATGGATGAACTACAGAATTTGTTTATCTCGGTTTGGCATAAAAATAAATCAAAAAAGGTGACGCAACCGTGGCTAACAAGGGAAATTAGGGATAACATAAGATCCAAAGAGAGGGCATATAAATTGGCCAAAAAAAGCAGCAAACCTGAGGATTGGGAGCAGTTTAGGATTCAGCAAAGGAGGACAAAGGGATTAATTAAGAGGGGGAAGATAGATTATGAAAGTAAGTTTGCAGGGAACATAAAAACTGACTGTAAAAGCTTTTATAGATATGTGAAGAGAAAAAGATTGGTGAAGTCAAGCGTAGGTCCCTTGCAGTCAGAATCAGGGGAATTTATAATGGGGAACAAAGAAATGGCAGACCAATTAAATACATATTTTGGTTCTGTCTTCACAAAGAAGGACACAAATAACCTCCCAGAAATACCGCGGAACATAGGGACTAATGAGGGGGAGGAACTGAAAGAAATCAGTATTTGTAGGGAAATGGTGTTGGGGAAGTTGACGGGATTGAAGGCCGATAAATCCCCAGGGCCTGATAATCTACATCCTAGGGTACTTAAGGAAGTGGCCCTGGAGATAGTAGATGCATTGCTGGTCATCTTCCAGAACTCGATAGACTCTGGAACAGTACCCATGGATTGGAGGGTAGCTAATGTTACCCCACTATTCAAAAAAAGGTGGTAGAGAAAAAGTGGGGAATTATAGACCGGTAAGCCTGACATCGGTAGTGGGGAAAATGCTAGAGTCCATTATAAAAGATGTAACAGCAGAGCACTTGGAAAGCAGTGACAGGATCGGACAAAGTCAACATGGATTTACAAAAGGTAAATCGTGCTTGACTAATCTACTGGAATTTTTTGAGGATGTAACTGGTAAAATAGATAAGGGAGAACCAGTGGATGTGGTGTATTTGGACTTTCAGAAGGTCCCACATAAGAGATTAGCTTGTAAAATTAAGGCACATGGGATTGGGAGCAAGGTATTGACTTGGATAGAGAACTGGTTGGCAGATAGAAAGCAAAGAGTTGGAATAAACGCGTCGTTTTCCGAGTGGCAGGCAGTGACTAGTGGGGTACCGCAAGGATCGGTCCTAGGACCCCAGCTGTTCACAATATATATTAATGATCTGGACGAGGGAATTGGATGTAGTATCTCCAAATTCGCAGACGACACAAAGCTGGGTGGGAGGGTATGCTGTGAGGAGGATGTTGTGAAACTCCAGTACGATTTGGACAGGTTGGGTGATTGGGCAGAAACATGGCAAATGCACTATAATGTGGATAAATGTGAGGTTATCCACTTTGGTGGCAAAAACAGGAAGGCAGATTATTATTTGAATGACAATAGATTGGGAGAAGGGGAAGTGCAAAGAGACCTGGGTGTTCTTGTGCACCAGTCGCTGAAGGTAAGCATGCAGGTGCAACAGGCGGTTAAGAAGGCAAATGGTATGTTGGCCTTCGTAGCAAGAGGGTTTGAGTACAGGAACAAGGATGTCTTGCTGCAGTTGTACAGGGCCTTGGTGAGACCGCACCTTGAGTATTGTGTGCAGTTTTGGTCGCCTTATCTGAGGAAGGACGTTCTTGCCATGGAAGGAGTGCAGCGAAGATTCACCAGGCTAATAGCTGGGATGGCAGGAATGACGTACGAGGAGAGATTGGGTCGATTGGGCTTGTACTCACTGGAGTTTAGAAGATTGAGAGGGGATCTCATCGAAACCTATAAAATTCTGTCAGGCCTGGACAGACTAGATGCAGGAAGGATGTTCCCGATGGCCGGGGAGTCCAGAACCAGGGGTCATAGTCTAAGGATAAGGGGTAAGCCATTTAGGACTGAGATGAGGAGGAATTTCTTCACCCAGAGAGTGGTGAACCTGTGGAATTCTCTACCACAGAAGGCAGTGGAGGCCAATTCATTAAATATATTCAAGAAGGAGTTGGATATATTTCTTAAGGCTAAAGGGATCAAGGGATATGGGGAGAAGGCAGGAACGGGGTACTGAATTTGGATGATCAGCCATGATCTCATTGAATGGTGGAGCAGGCTCGAGGGGCCGAATGGCCTACTCCTGCTCCTATCTTCTATGTTTCTATGTTTCTGTGGTAAATGATTCTATCTACGCAAGTGCAAATGTCATTCACACCTCAAGTATATTATTTGACTAGAGGAGTTAAGCAAGTCCCCAGGGTTTTTTCATGGCGCTGAACCAAATAAATTCTTGAAGTGATTTACTTCGCTCATGGATTGCATATTAATCAAAATTTCAATCAATATATCTGAAACCATGGCATTACAATTGTCAAATACCCCACCGTCAACATCCTAAGGGGTCACCATTGACCAGAAACTTAACTGGACCAGCCACATAAATACTGTGGCAACAAGAGCGGGTCAGAGGCTGGGTATTCTGCAGCGAGTGTCTCACCTCCTGACTCCCCAAAGCCTTCCACCACCTACAAGGCACAAGTCAGGAGTGTGATGGAATACTCTCCACTTGCCTGGATGAGTGCAGCTCCAACAACACTCAAGAAGCTCGACACCATCCAGGACAAAGCAGCCCGCTTGATTGGCACCCCATCCACCACCTTAAACATTCACTCCCTCCACCACCGGCGCACCATGGCTGCAGTGTGTACCATCTACAAGATGCACTGCAGCAACTTGCCAAAGCTTCTTCGGCAGCACCTCCCAAACCCGCAACCTCTTCCACCTAGAAGGACAAGGGCAGCAGGCGCATGGGAACACCACCACCTCCAAGTTCCCCTCCAAGTCACACACCATCCTGACTTGGAAATATATCGGCCGTTCTCTCGTCTCTGGATCAAAATCCTGGAACTCCCTCCCTAACAGCACCGTGGGCGCACCTTCACCACACGGACTGCAGCAGTTCAGGAAGGCGGCTCACCACCACCTTCTCAAGGGCAACTAGGGATGGGCAATAAATGCCGGCCTTGCCAGCGACGCCCAGATCCCACGAACTAATAAAAATAGAAGCTCCAGGATTCGGTCGGTGTGATACGACCAAAGCCACTTATGGCAGTGGCCCATTGAAGATGCCCCACCCATCTAATTATCCCATGGTGGGTATGATCAGGCAGAACATCACCCGGTAATCCTGTTATACACGAAAATGTACAATTAATCATAACCTTAATCCACTGTGTGAGGCCAGACTTTGATGTAAGGACCCCTTTGAAGGAAAGTCATATTTATTTTGTTCTTTGTTTCTCTTCATTAAAAAAAATTAAGAAAAAAAATAGCTATTTCATAATCTCTAGATGTAATTCAATTACTAACTAGAGAATTCAAAACTAACGTGGTAAAATACAAACACACGGTTAACAGAAATGTTAAACGTTATTATTTCAGCAGCTCCTTCATTCCCTCACGTTTGTCTACTGGTGCCTGATGTCTTGTTCCACAGAATTTACATACGTTATAAAGAGTGCAGAAATGCCTTGATCTGGAAAAGAAGAACATCAGACCTTATTGAGAGCATTTAATGGGCACAGACACAAGGCTAGAAAGTGGCTGGCAGTGGAGTTTCACTAGATAGGGATAGGGGTCAGAGGTAACATAAGAACATAAGAAATAGGAGCAGGAGTCGGCCATTCGGCCCCTCGAGCCTGCTCCACCATTCAATGAGACTAAGGCTGATCTTCGACCTCAACTCTACCTTCCCGTGCTATCCCCATATCACTTGATTCCCTTTGAGTCCAAAAACCTATCGATCTCAGCCTTGAATATACTCAACGACTGAGCCTCCACAGCCCTCTGGGGCAGAGAATTCCAAAGGTTCACTGAGTGAAGGAATTCCTCCTCATCTCAGTCCTCAATGGCCGAACCCTTATCCTGAGACTATGCCCCCTGGTTCTAGACACTCCAGCCAGGGGGAAACAGCCTCTCAGCATAAGGCTACAAGCTCTGGAATTCCCTCCCTAAACTCCTCCAGCTCCTTTAAAACCCTCCTTAAAACCTACCTCTTTTACCGAGCATTTGGTCACCTGCCCTAATGTCTCCTTCTTTGGCTCGGTGTCAATTTTTGTCCGATAACGCTCCTGAGAAGTGCCCTGGGATGGTTTTACTACGTTGAAGGTGCTATATAAATGCAAGCTGTTGTTGTTGTTACAATATTCTGAGGCTGATTCTGTGCCCCATTCATATATCTAGCAAGACTCTGCACTGGCATTGAAAGCTTGCCTTTTCTGCCCAATAACATACATAGAAATAACATGCTGTACCTTTGTAACATACATTTACCGGTTAGGAATGATAAAGAGAATCTAATGTACCCACATTTCATGTGTAAAATAGGTCTGATTCACACACTGAATATATTTCTCTTTACACATATCCTCCTGGTTTCATAAAGCCAGGACGTGAATATTCTTAGTCATCGGGGAAACTAATTTCTAAAATAACATTATGAACAATATAAAGTGCATGCCCTCCAATTTTTGTGAAGGACATGTGTTATTTGGACAGTTTATTTTGTAACTATTTCCATATCTAAATTAAAATAGGCTTAGCTTTGTGCGGTTTACTCCTTAACCAACATCACTAAAACAGATGATCTGCTCATTATCTCATTGCTGTTTGTGGGAGCTTGCTGTGCGCATTTCCTACATTACAACAGTGACCACACTTCAAAAAGTACTTCATTGGCTGTAAAGCACTTTGGGACATCCTGAGGTTTGTGAAAGGCGCTATAGAAATGCAAGTCTTTCTTTCTAGTGAACTAGAAGAGGGAAAGGATATTAAAGGGTAATGTACTCTGAAAAACTTTAGGTCAAGTAAAAATTAATGATCACAAAACCTGTTTAAAACAGACTTATTTCCTTCAATGTTATTGCGAGACTCCTGACATTATCTGAAACATCCATAACAGGCAAGCTTATTTTTTTCAAATGGATGAATTTTACACTTATCAGCATTCCGGTACCTTTTCAATCAGTTCTTCACACTTGGCTTCATTCCCCTTGAAGTCTTCATTAACATCTAATGTCAAAACCGGAACTTTACTCAGGTAATCAAAGTGAAGCCTGCAATTAGAACGCCGAATTAAACTGAAAGTCAAACAAACCAATACTTTCCCTTCCTATCGTCTTTCAGATGAGGTGTTAAACCGAGGCCCCGTCTGCTCTCTCAGATGGACGTAAAAGATCCCACGGCACTATTTCGAAGAAGAGTAGGGGGAGTTCTCCCCGGTGTCCTGGGGCCAATATTTATCCCTCAACCAACATCACTAAAACAGATAATCTGGTCATTATCAGAATACTGTTTGTGGGATCTTGCTGTGTGCAAATTGGCTGCCGCGTTTCCTACATTACAACAGTGACTACACTTCAAAAATACTTCATTGGCTGAAAAGTGCTTTGGGACGTTCTGAGGTCATAAAAGGCGCTATATAAATGCAAGTCTTTCTTTAAATTGCCAATATTAATAAAAAAATATGAAATCCACACTGAACACAACCTCTAGTCTTCTGATTGGACCACTGGGATTTAGACAGGAAGAACATTTGCATAAAAGATGGCCACCACAGACATCTTACAAAGGCTTGTGCGTGGGAATAATGAGTATTAGCTATTTTTTAAATCAGAAATTCTTTAGCAAATAGTTTCCTTCAGTTTCACTAACTTTCTGGGTCTAGAATCTGTCCTATTTGACTCAATCTCCTCTACAACCTAACATAGGAACAGGAGGAGACCATTCAGCCTCTTAAGCCTGTTCCACCATTCGATTGGCTCATGGCTGATCTGTACCTCTACCCCATTTGCCTGCCTTGGTTCCGTGGCCCTTAATACCCTTACCGAACAAGAATCTATCAATCTCAGTTTTGAAATTTTCAACTGACCCCCAGCCTCAACAGCTTTTTGCGGGGAGAGTTCCAGATTTCCACTGCCCTTTGTGTGAAGAAGTGCTTCCTGACATCACCCCTGAACGGCCTGGCTCGAATTTTAAGGTTCTGCCCCCTTGTTCTGGACTCCCCCCACCAGAGGAAATAGTTTCTCTCTCTCGACCCGATCAAATCCTTTAATCATCTTAATCACTTCAATTAGTTCACCCCTTAATCTTCCATACTCAAGGGAATATAAGCCTAGTCTGTGCAACCTGTCCTCGTAATTTAAACCCTTTTAGCCCCGGTATCATTCTGGTGAATCTGCACTGCACCCCCTCCGAGGACAATATATGCCTTCCTGAGGAGCGGGGCTCAGAACTGAACGCGGTCACTACATATGTAACTTGCCCCTAAAATTCCTTTCTATCACCTCTGTAGTCATTCTCATATAGCAACCATGGCCTAATAACCTGCTCCAAGGTTTGTGCCATTGCATTTCTTTACCTGGCTACCACATGGGAAAGAAAAGTGGTGAGATGTTAAATCTCTTATTTCGATAGAATCATGGAATAGTACAGCACAGAAGGAGGCCATTTGGCCCATCGAGTCTGCGCCGGCTCGTTCGAAGAGCAATCCAGTCAGTCCCACTCCCCCGCTCTTTCCCCATATCCCTGCAATTTTTCTCCTTCAAGTATTTATCCAACTCCCTTTTGAAGGCGACTATTGAGTCTGTATCCACCGCCCTATCAGGCAGCGCATTCCAAATCCTCACCACTCGTTGTCTAAAAACATTTTTCCTCATGTCGCCTCTGGTTCTTTTGCCAAGCACCTTAAATCCGTGCCCTCTGGTTATCGACCCTTCAGTCACTGGAAACAGTTTCTCTTTATTTACTCTGAACCCCTCATGACTTTGAACACCTCTATCAAATCTCCTCTTAGCCTTCTCTGCTCCAAGGGGAACAACCCTGGCTTCTCCAGTCTATCCACGTGGCTGTATTCCCTCATCCCTGGAACCATTCCAGTAAATCTCCTCTGCACCTTCTCCAAAACTTTCACATCCTTCCTCAAGTGTGGTGCCCAGAATTGGGGACAATCCTCCAGCTGGGGATGAAAGACCAGTTACATGGAGAGACTGGAGAGACTGGGATTGTTCTCCTTAGATCAGAGAAGGTCAAGGGGAGATCTGATAGGGGTGTTCAAAATCATAAAGGGCTTTGCTAGAATAAATAAGGAGAAATGAGGGGGAGAAAATTCACAAAGCAGGTTGTTGTGATCTGGAACGCGCTGCCTGAAAGGGCGGAGGAAGCAGATTCAATAGTAACTTTCAAAAGGGAATTGGATAAATACTTGAAGGGGAGAAATTTGCAGGGCTACGGGGAAAGAGCGGGAGGGAGTGGGATTAATTGGAGAGCTCTTTCAAAGAGCCGGCACAGGCACGATGGGCCGAATGGCCTCCTCCTGTGCTGTATCATTCTATGATTTCTAGCGGGTATGGAGATAAAAAGCCCAGGAGCATTTGCACTTTGGTTAATCAAATTATTGGCCCTTTGAAGGATAATCGATATTTAATTTGTAGATTCCAGTCAGACAGGCGAATGAAGCTGACAGTGGTCAAATAATAAAGGTATTAACCCTAATGGTTGAGTTGTAAGTGAGATTTATTTTGAAAGAACCTTGGCTGTGCGTTATGTAAAGCATCAGCAATTCTCAGGCAACACAGACGATTGATGCCAGTTGTTCTTTAACCTGGATTGCAAGTTTCTTAGGGCTGCAGGTCCACTGCAGAGACCTGAGCCCATAATCTAGGCTGACGTTCCCAGTGCAGTACTGAGGGAGTGCTGCACTGTCAGAGGGGCAGTACTGAGGGAGCGCTGCACTGTCAGAGGGGCAGTACTGAGGGAGCGCTGCACTGTCGGAGGATCAGTACTGAGGGAGCGCTGCACTGTCGGAGGGGCAGTACTGAGGGAGCGCTGCACTGTCGGAGGATCAGTACTGAGGGAGTGCTGCACTGTCAGAGGGGCAGTACTGAGGGAGCGCCGCACTATCGGAGGGGCAGTACTGAGGGAGCGCTGCATTGTCGGAGGATCAGTACTGAGGGAGCGCTGCACTGTCGGAGGGGCAGTACTGAGGGAGCGCCGCACTATTGGAGGGGCAGTACTGAGGGAGCGCTGCACTGTCAGAGGGGCAGTACTGAGGGAGCGCTGCACTGTCGGAGGATCAGTACTGAGGGAGCGCCGCACTGTCGGAGGGGCAGTACTGAGGGAGCGCCGCACTATCGGAGGGGCAGTGCTGAGGGAGCGCCGCACTGTCGGAGGTGCCGTCTTTCGGAAGAGACGTTAAACCGAGGCCCCGTCTGCTCTCTCAGGTGATCATAAAAGATCCCCCGGTATTATTTCGAAGACGACCTAGGCGTTTGTCCGGTGTCCTGGCCATCATTCACCCCTCAACCACAAACAGATTATCTGGTCGTTCACATTTTTGTTTGTGAGCCTTTGCTGTCCACAAATTCAGCCGACATATTTGTTTGCACAACAACACCGACTGAACTTAAAAAGTAATCCATTGATAGTAAAACTCTTTGGGTTGCCCCAAGAATGTGAAAGAAAGACTTGCATTTCTATAGCACCTTTCACGACCTCAGGACATCCCAAAGTGCTTTACAGCCAATGGAGTACTTTTGAAGTGTAGTCACTGTTGTAATGTAGGAAACGCGGCAGCCAATTTGCGCACAGCAAGCTCCCACAAACAGCAATGTAATAATGACCAGATAATCTGTTTTAGTGACATTGATTGATGGATAAATATTGGCCCCAGGACACTGGGGAGAATTCTCCTGCTCTTCTTTGAAATAGTGCCATGGGATCTTTTACATCCAACTGAGAGAGCAGAGGGGGCCTCGGTTTAATGTCTCACCCGAAAGACGGCACCTCCAACAGTGTAGCACTCCCTCAGTACTGCACTGGAGTGACGGCCTGGATTTTTGTGCTCAAGTCTCTGAAGTGGGATTTTGAACCCGCAACCTTCTGACTCAGAAGTGAGAGTGCGACCCACTGAGCCACGGCTGACACACAAGGCATCACTTAAATGCGAGTTTTTTCTTAGTCTTCACCTACAAAGGTCCTGAGTACTCCTGGATTTCTGTTTCAGTTTCTCATTTGGCATCTGTGAGGGAACAGCGCTAAACGCTGTCTAATTAAATTCACAGTGTAAGTCTTAATTAGCAGATGGGGACTAGTTGGCTGAGTTACAATTGCTTCCAGGGAAAGGTTTACCTAATCTAAGAGTATTCTAGTCTATGCAAACTGCTCCAGTCTACTAAAAACTGTTCCCAATCACTGCTGTATAATTTGTGATTAATGCTTTCAAGTTCAATGAGTGAAGACTGAGTTGAAGCATTTCGAATAGCGTTCACCGATTCAGCAGAGGAGCGAGGGAGAAGAGCTTGACCTCAAGGCAGGAGGGAAATTAAAATGGTCATAATCTCAAACAAATCAAAGCAGAGAAGGTTAAGGGGAGATTTAATAGAGGTGTTCAAAATGATGAAGGGTTTTAATAAAGTAAATAGGGAGAAACTGTTTCCACTGGCCCGAGGGTCGGTAACCAGAGGACACAGATTTAAGGTAATTGGAAAAAGAGGCAGAGGGGGCGATGAGGAGAGGTTTATTTACGCAGCGAGTTGTTGTGATCTGGAATGCGCTGCCTGAAAAGGTGGTGGAGGCAGATTCAATCGTAACTTTCAAAAGGAAATTGGATAAATACTTGAAAAGGAAAAAAAGTTGCAGGGCTCTGGGGAAAGAGCAGGGGGGAGTGGGACTAATTGGAGAGCTCGTTCAAAGAGCTGGCACAGGCACGATGGGCCGAATGGCCTCCTTCTGTGTTGTATCATTCTAAATCCTTTTAAAAGTCTTCCTATTCCATCAATCCCAGGGCCCCCACTTGCAATCCACCACTGCCGCAGTCTTTTCCCCTCTACCTAGTGTATTTATGTGTTAGGGTCTTGGTTCTGCGTTGAATGTAACTGCGATGGTCGCTTAACATTTACACTTCGAAATTCAGACACTTGGCAAAAAAGGAAATGTGGTCTTACCGCATTGTCCTGTGTTGCAGCCAGCACTCATGCTTGGAGTGAAGCTTCTCCAGATACTCCATTGGAATTCCCTGCTCTTCCTGCCGTCCTCGCAAGATCAGTCTGTTCATACAGTTCTGTAAAGCAAATATAGATATCAGCATGCAAACATTTTTTTCCAAAGTTTTGAAAGTTAAATTCTCACCCTCTTCAGGTTCCAGCCCACTCCCACCCAATATCATGTACCATTCGGCTCAACGCAGTGACAGCACCATCTGCTTTCACCCCTCTGCTGGTGCCCGTCCCTACCGAGTAGGAATTGACTTGTCTTCCCAATTTCCCTTCTCTCTGTACATAACCCTGATGAGATTGGTAGCTCACTGTGTGGGAGGAGGAATTGTGTCTGGTCACTTCACGGTCCAACACGTTCCTAACCCAAAGCAATGGATCCACTGAGCGAACGCATTTATACATTCCTCCTTTAGCTTAAAGCAAATCTTCAACTCAGTGACCGAATTGTGCATCGAGTTAGTCTTTAAACCTCTGAGAACTGGGTTTGAGTCCAGACCAAATCTAATGGGATTAAGCCTTCGGTTTCTGTTGACTACAAGGCCCGATGTGGAATGGGTTTCGGCATTTGGACCCTGTAGATGGTGCAAATAATGATCACTGAAAATGGCACTCAGGAACCCTTCCCCCCTTTCACAAAAATGGCTCCCCCACCCAAAGTGTCAGCTGTGGCTCAGTGGGCAGCACACTCTCCTCTGAGTCAGAAGGTTGTGGGTTTAAGTCCCACTTCAGAGACTTGAGCACAAAAATCTAGGCTGACACTCCCAATGCAGTGCTGAGGGAGCGCTGCACTGTCGGAGGTGCCGTCTTTCGGAAGAGACTTTAATCCAAGACCTATATTTTTTCACTTGGGTTTCTGTCCCTTTTTTTTATTGCCTCTCCCAGGAGATCACTTGGATGGGGGGCGATGGGGTTAAGAAGTGTCTAGTCGTGATGCTCCGGGCATCAGGAGAGTTGGGGCAGGCTTGTTAGACCGGCTGGTCTTTCCCTGCCCCCCCATTTTGGGTATGTCCATGTATTGTGGGACCGGAGTCGTGTGTGAACCAGAGCAGGTCGGTGTTGGCAGGTTCCCTGCCCTGAAGGACATTCGAGAACCAGTTGGGGTTCAATCCAGCAACTTTGCACGGTCATTTCCCTAACGATAGCCCATAAATGGGCCAGATTTATTGAATCACAGAATCATAGAATAGTACAGCACAGAAGGAGGCCATTCGGCCCATCGAGTCTGCGCCGGCTCTTTCGAAGAGCAATCCAGTCAGTCCCACTCCCCCGCTCTTTCCCCAAATCCCTGCAATTTTTTCTCCTTCAAGTATTTATCCAATTCCCCTTTGAAGGCTACTATTGAATCTGCATCCACCGCCCTATCAGGCAGCGCGTTCCAAATGCTAACCACTCGTTGTGTAAAAAAGTTTTTCCTCATCTCGCCTCTGGTTCTTTTGCCAATCACCTTAAATCTGTGTCCTCTGGTTATCGACCCTTCAGCCATTGGAAACAGTTTCTCTTTATTTATTCTATCTAAACCCTTCAGCATTTTAAACACTGAGTTCAGTTTCACCCCCTTGCCATGACTGGCATGAACTCACGACCTCTGGACGACAAGTCCAGCACCGTAACCGTTGGCTACCAGACTATCGGACAATCCCAATGGTCGCTACCAGACTATCGGACAATCCCAATGGTCACTACCAGACTATCGGACAATCCCAATGGTCGCTACCAGACTATCGGACAATCCCAATGGTCACTACCAGACTATCAGACAATCCCAATGGTCGCTACCAGACTATCGGACAATCCCAATGGTCGCTACCAGACTATCGGACAATCCCAATGGTCACTGCCAGACTATCGGACAATCCCAATGGTCGCTACCAGACTATCAGACAATCCCAATGGTCGCTGCCAGACTATCGGACAATCCCAATGGTCGCTACCAGACTACCAGGCAATCCCAATGGTCGCTACCAGACTATCGGACAATCCCAATGGTCGCTACCAGACTATCAGGCAATCCCAATGGTCGCTACCAGACTGTCAGGCAATCCCAATGGTCGCTACCAGACTATCAGGCAATCCCAATGGTCGCTACCAGACTATCAGGCAATCCCAATGGTCGCTACCAGACTATCGGACAATCCCAATGGTCGCTACCAGACTATCGGACAATCCCAATGGTCGCTACCAGACTATCAGGCAATCCCAATGGTCGCTACCAGACTATCGGACAATCCCAATGGTCGCTACCAGACTATCGGACAATCCCAATGGTCGCTACCAGACTATCGGACAATCCCAATGGTCGCTACCAGACTATCAGGCAATCTCAATGGTCGCTACCAGACTATCGGACAATCCCAATGGTCGCTACCAGACTATCGGACAATCCCAATGGTCGCTACCAGACTATCGGACAATCCCAATGGTCGCTACCAGACTATCAGGCAATCCCAATGGTCGCTACCAGACTATCGGACAATCCCAATGGTTGCTACCAGACTATCGGACAATCCCAATGGTCGCTACCAGACTATCAGGCAATCCCAATGGTCGCTACCAGACTATCAGGCAATCCCAATGGTCGCTACCAGACTATCGGACAATCCCAATGGTCGCTACCAGACTATCGGACAATCCCAATGGTCGCTACCAGACTATCGGACAATCCCAATGGTCGCTACCAGACTATCAGGCAATCCCAATGGTCGCTACCAGACTATCAGGCAATCCCAATGGTCGCTACCAGACTATCGGACAATCCCAATGGTCGCTACCAGACTATCGGACAATCCCAATGGTCGCTACCAGACTATCGGACAATCCCAATGGTCGCTACCAGACTATCAGGCAATCCCAATGGTCGCTACCAGACTATCGGACAATCCCAATGGTCGCTACCAGACTATCGGACAATCCCAATGGTCGCTACCAGACTATCGGGCAATCCCAATGGTCGCTACCAGACTATCAGGCAATCCCAATGGTCGCTACCAGACTATCGGACAATCCCAATGGTCGCTACCAGACTATCGGACAATCCCAATGGTCGCTACCAGACTATCGGACAATCCCAATGGTCGCTACCAGACTATCAGGCAATCCCAATGGTCGCTACCAGACTATCGGACAATCCCAATGGTCGCTACCAGACTATCGGACAATCCCAATGGTCGCTACCAGACTATCGGACAATCCCAATGGTCGCTACCAGACTATCGGACAATCCCAATGGTCGCTACCAGACTATCGGACAATCCCAATGGTCGCTACCAGTCTATCGGACAATCCCAATGGTCGCTACCAGACTATCGGACAATCCCAATGGTCGCTACCAGACTATCAGACAATCCCAATGGTCGCTACCAGACTATCAGACAATCCCAATGGTCGCTACCAGACTATCGGACAATCCCAATGGTCGCTACCAGACTATCAGACAATCCCAATGGTCGCACCTCAGGCGTTGCCCGGAGATAGATGATGCCATCCAGTTCGATCTTTTTACCAAAACAGCTATGTATCCAGCCGTGCCAGTCCTGGTACATTATCCATTCAGTCTCGCTGATGCAATCGGATTCGTACAAGTTAGAGGCAAAGACATATCTGTCATTAAAAAAAAACAAAATTCAAAAGTAGCTTAGCATTAGTTTTTCCATCTGCTGTTATTGTTGATAGTGAAAGGTTACATGAAGCAGCACTGCTTAAGTTAGAGATTTATATCACATCGATTATCTCAGAGAGGCTGGATAGCTGAAGGGAAGATTTGCTCACAGTCAATAACAATGGCCCAGAAATTCGGGTCAGGGGCTTCCCGCGGGTGCAAGCCCCCGACCTGCACTTACCTTGCGCGCCGGCAGTTGAGCTGTAGGGCCCCGTGGAATTCCGCTCCGGGGCCTGGCCCAGCTGCTGGCGTGCTGTGCTTGTGTGTCCCAGGGGCGTAGTTAGTGCGATGCGTCCCCTGGGATCACGTGAGCCATGGGCAGGCAATCGGAGGAGGGAAAAGCCCATTCATAAGATTGACAGGAAGACCTGTGAAAACTTATGAATATACGGGCCCCAAAATAGCAGTAAACCTTCAAATAAATTTTTTTTAAATCACACTTTTTAAATAAACTATAAATTACATTAAATAACTATTTTAAACAATAATTTAAATTTTTGAAAAAAATAATGTTATAAAAAAACGGGGCTAAAAATAAACTTACCTTGCTTTAAAGTATTTAAAAATAATAAACCTGTGGAAAAAATGTTTTAATTTTAATTGATTGACCACTTACCTTGTAAAAAGCAGGCCTTGCGCCTGCTTTTTAAATGTGTAAATCCTGCAGGCTTAACCTCGCGTGAAAACCTGCAAAAAAAACCTAAGTTCAAAGCGCACGCGCAGCCTCCCCTGCGCGCACGTTCGACCTCTGAACCCCTTCGTTCAGAGGATCGGAAGTGCCGGTTTCCCGTGCATGCGCAGTGCATGCAGGAAACTGGCATTTCCATTGGGCCTACGGGTGAGTACCCCGTGCGTACTCACCCGTGGAGACCCGGTGTTTACAGCACAGAAACAGATCATTCAGCCCAACTGGTCCGTGCCGGTGTTTATGCTCCACACCAGCCTCCTCCCACTCCTCTTCATCTCACCCCATCAGCATATCCTTCTATTCCTTTCTCCCTCACGTACTTATCTAGCTGCCAACACCCCTGTGCTCGCTGACCTACTTTGACACCCGGTTCAAACCCCCTCAATGGCCTCACCCCCTTTTGCGTGGGTTTTCTCCGGGTGCTCCAGTTTCCTCCCACAGTCCAAAGATGTGCGGGTTAGGTTGATTGGCCATGATAAAGAATTGGCCCTTAGTGTTAGGGGGGATTAAATACGTGGGGTTACGGGGATAGGGCTTGTGTGGGATGGCTGTCGGTGTAGGGACCGGGTGCTAGGGTTTGGATGATCAGCCATGATCTCGTTGAATGGCGGAGCAGGCTCGAAGGGCCGAATGGCCTACTCCTGCTCCTATCTTCTATGTTTCTATGTTTCTATCTCTGTAACCTCCTCCAGCCCTACAACCTCTGACATCTCTGCGCTCCTCTGATTCTGGCCTCTTGCGCATCCCCGATTTTAATCGCTCCACCATTGGCGGCCGTGCCTTCAGCTGCCTGGGCCCTAAGCTCTGGAATTCCCTCCCTAAACCTCTCCACCTCTCTACCAATCTCTCCCCCTTTAAGACGCTCCTTAAAACCTACCTCTTTGACTAAGCTTTTAGACATCTGCCCTAATATCTCCTTATGCAGCTCAGTGTCAAATTTTGTTTGATAATCGCTCCTGTGAAGCGCCCTGGGACGTTTTACTATGTTAAAGGTGCTATATAAATACAAGTTGTTGTTGTTGTTCCCCTTAAATGCAATAACATAATGTTACTGTCACTGAGTTACTGTAAATCCTTGCTTTTTCCCTTCCTTAATTCTCTTCCCACCTCCCCCTGAAGCTACAACATAGCCCTCCTACGGGTGGCCATTCCTCAGTGCGTTCAGCCAGCTATTCAACCATGGGGGAAGGGGTGGCGCATTCGCTGATTTCTGCTCTCGCCCGACTTCCTCACACGCACAGCCCAACAGCAGGAGACACTGAACAGCGTTCACAAGCAGAGCCAATACTACTTCAGCAGACTGCCTCATGCTGGTTTGAGTTCCCAAAGTTTACAGCAAAGAACCCCAAATTCGCTTAAGATTCTACTATAAAGATAGAAAGACTTGCATTTCTATAGCACCTTTCACAGCCTCAGGATGTCCCAAAGTGCTTCACAGCCAATGAAGTACTTTTTGAAGTGTAGTCACTGTTGTAATGTAGGAAACACGGCAGGCAATTTGCGCACAGCAAGCTCCCACAAACAGCAATGTGATAATGATCAGATCATCTGTTTTAGTGATGAATATTGGCCCAGGACACCGGGGAGAGCTCTCCTGCTCTTCCAATAGTGGCCGTGGGATCTTTCACATCCACCTTAAATGTCAGACGGGGCCTCGGTTTAATGTCTCATCCGAAAGACGGCACCTGAGACAGTGCGGCGCTCCCTCAGTACTGCCCCTCCGACAGTGCGGCGCTCCCTCAGTACTGCCCCTCCGACAGTGCAGCACTCCCTCAGTACTGCCCCTCCAACAGTGCAGTGCTCCCTCAGTACTGCCCCTCCGACAGTGCAGCACTCCCTCAGTACTGCCCCTCCGACAGTGCAGTGCTCCCTCAGTACTGCCCCTCCGACAGTGCGGCGCTCCCTCAGTACTGCCCCTCCGACAGTGCAGCACTCCCTCAGTACTGCCCCTCCGACAGTGCAGAGCTCCCTCAGTACTGCCCCTCCGACAGTGCGGCGCTCCCTCAGTACTGCACCTGCGACAGTGCAGCGCTCCCTCAGTACTGCCCCTCCGACAGTGCGGCGCTCCCTCAGTACTGCCCCTCCGACAGTGCAGCACTCCCTCAGTACTGCCCCTCCGACAGTGCGGCTCTCCCTCAGTACTGCCCCTCCGACAGTGCAGTGCTCCCTCAGTACTGCCCCTCCGACAGTGCAGCACTCCCTCAGTACTGCCCCTCCGACAGTGCAGCGCTCCCTCAGTACTGCCCCTCCGACAGTGCAGCACTCCCTCAGTACTGCCCCTCCGACAGTGCAGTGCTCCCTCAGTACTGCCCCTCCGACAGTGCAGCGCTCCCTCAGTACTGCCCCACCGACAGTGCAGCGCTCCCTCAGTACTGCCCCACCGACAGTGCAGCGCTCCCTCAGTACTGCCCCTCCGACAGTGCAGCACTCCCTCAGTACTGCCCCTCCGACAGTGCAGCACTCCCTCAGTACTGCCCCTCCGACAGTGCAGCGCTCCCTCAGTACTGCCCCACCGACAGTGCAGCGCTCCCTCAGTACTGCCCCACCGACAGTGCAGCGCTCCCTCAGTACTGCCCCTCCGACAGTGCAGCACTCCCTCAGTACTGCCCCTCCGACAGTGCAGCACTCCCTCAGTACTGCCCCTCCGACAGTGCAGCACTCCCTCAGTACTGCCCCACCGACAGTGCAGCGCTCTCTCAGTACTGCCCCTCCGACAGTGCAGCACTCCCTCAGTACTGCCCCACCGACAGTGCGGCGCTCCCTCAGTACTGCCCCTCCGACAGTGCAGCACTCCCTCAGTACTGCCCCTCCGACAGTGCAGAGCTCCCTCAGTACTGCCCCTCCGACAGTGCGGCGCTCCCTCAGTACTGCACCTGCGACAGTGCAGCGCTCCCTCAGTACTGCCCCTCCGACAGTGCGGCGCTCCCTCAGTACTGCCCCTCCGACAGTGCAGCACTCCCTCAGTACTGCCCCTCCGACAGTGCGGCTCTCCCTCAGTACTGCCCCTCCGACAGTGCAGCGCTCCCTCAGTACTGCCCCTCCGACAGTGCAGCACTCCCTCAGTACTGCCCCTCCGACAGTGCAGTGCTCCCTCAGTACTGCCCCTCCGACAGTGCAGCGCTCCCTCAGTACTGCCCCACCGACAGTGCAGCGCTCCCTCAGTACTGCCCCACCGACAGTGCAGCGCTCCCTCAGTACTGCCCCTCTGACAGTGCAGCACTCCCTCAGTACTGCCCCTCCGACAGTGCAGCACTCCCTCAGTACTGCCCCTCCGACAGTGCAGCGCTCCCTCAGTACTGCCCCACCGACAGTGCAGCGCTCCCTCAGTACTGCCCCACCAACAGTGCAGCGCTCCCTCAGTACTGCCCCTCCGACAGTGCAGCACTCCCTCAGTACTGCCCCTCCGACAGTGCAGCACTCCCTCAGTACTGCCCCTCCGACAGTGCAGCACTCCCTCAGTACTGCCCCACCGACAGTGCAGCGCTCTCTCAGTACTGCCCCTCCGACAGTGCAGCACTCCCTCAGTACTGCCCCACCGACAGTGCAGCGCTCCCTCAGTACTGCACTGGAACGTCAGCCTGGATTTGATGCTCAAGTCTCTGGAGTGGGACTTGAACCTTCTGACCCAGAGGCGGGAGTGCTGCCAACTGAGCCACGGCTAACACGATGTGTTACTTTACTCAGTCTGTGAGATACAGAGAAATGTTAAAAGTGTCAGTCGTGGAGACTTGTGAAATATTATAGGAGCCTCATTACCTGTCACTGTACAGAGATCGCTCAAAGAACTGAACTGGGCGGGTAGAATCTTTCACCTTGTCACTGAGAGATTTGAGCTGTGATCGCACCCTGCTTAAACAGGCATAATTCTGGAATGTATAGGACCAGCGTTCTGGCTTATCGTACATCATCTGCAGGAGGTTCCCTCCACTCTTCTGGGATACAGTCAGCTCCTTGAACATACAAGCAGGGTGGAGTTTGGTTTAAGCGAATGTGACCATTCGCCACAAGAAAGAAAACACCAAAAAAAGCAAAGGCTTCAAAAAAGTATTCCACACAGGTCCAGAACCACCCAGCCAATCCCCACTCCACCCCCACACAGAAGTGCCAGCAGGGATGACTAGATCGAGAGATGGGAACCTTGGATAATTTATTCTCCTCTCTAGCCCTGTCGGAGGTGCCGTCTTTCGGATGAGACGTTAAACCGAGGCCCCGTCTGCCCTCTCAGGTGGACGTAAAAGATCCCACGGCCACTATTTCGAAGAAGAGCAGGGGGAGTTCTCAATCAACATCATTAAAACAGATTATCTGGTCATTATCACTTTGCTGTTTGTGGGAGCTTGCTGTGCGCAAATTGGCTGCTGCGTTTCCTACATTACAACAGTGACTACACTTCCAAAAGTACTTCATTGGCTGTAAAGCGCCCTTGGGACGTCCTGAGGTCGTGAAAGGTGCTATAGAAATGCAAGTCTTTCCCTTTTTTTCCCCAGTGGGGAGCGACACTCGAAAAGAGGTCAGAACAGAGATAGGGCTACAACACGACTGCTCAAAATCTACGTCTCCCCTTCACGGGAAGGAAGCACAGGAGAGAGAGCGACAGGATGGCAGGACTTTCCGTCGCATTATGAAGTTAATTGCTGGTATGGACCGAAGTTGCAAAGGTCTCTGGCACAAGAGCTGCTGACAAAGATTCAGCGCTATTCCGTCGTCACTAAAGCCAGACCACCTGTTAAGCAACCTTACAGATCAGCCTTGACAAAGCACTGCTGCTGATAAAAGACTAGCCAACAGATGGATGCCAACATTCCAGACAGGCAGTGGATTAGTCGCACTGTGTATTAGCTGATGTCCCACTATATTGCTTACGGGTAGTCTGGGATCAGTGCATGGTTTTGCTGTATATCTGTGCAACCGGCCTGCCCCTTCAAAGCCATTGCTTACATATTGCTTAAACCCGCGACCTCTACCACCTAGAAGGACAAGGGCAGCAGGCGCATGGGAACACCACCACCTCCAAGTTCCCCTCCAAGTCACACACCATCCCAACTTGGAAATATATCGGCCGTTCCTTCATCGACGCTGGGTCAAAATCCTGGAACTCCCTCCCTAACAGCACTGTGGGAGCACCTTCACCACACGGACTGCAGCGGTTCAAGAAGGCGGCTCACCACCACCTTCTCAAGGGCAACTAGGGATGGGCAATAAATGTTGGCCTTGCCAGCGACGCCCACCTCCAGAGAAGTTTTGCAAATTTCCAGCTGCCTTCCTTTCTCTCTTATTTTAGATATTTTGATATTATAAAGTGTGATTAACACTCTTAAAACTCCTCAGCCCCAACCGTGGTCTTGGAGGAGCAGGTGGAGGCCATTCAGCCCCTCGAGCCCTGTTCCGCCATTCTATCAGATCAGGGCTGATCTATATCTTAACTCCATCTCCCCACCTTGGTTCCCTAACCGTTAATACTCTTACCCAACAAAAATCCATCGATCTCAGTTTTGCCATTTTCAATTGACCTCCAGCCTCCACAGCTTTTTGGGGGAGAGAGTTCCAGATTTCCACCACCCTTTGTGTGAAGAAGTGTTTCCTGACATCACCCCTGAACGGCCTGGCTCTAAGTTTAAGGTGATGCCCCCTTGTTTTGGACTCTCCCCATCAGAGGAAATAGTTTCTCTCTCTCCACCCTATCGAATCCTTTAATCATCTTGGACACCTCGATTAGATCACCCCTTAATCTTCTAAACTCGAGCGAATGCAAGCCTAGTCTGTGCAAACTGTCCTCGTAATTTAAACCCTTTTAGCCCCGATTGGTGGGCGTGATCATCACCAGCTCATTGTAACCCAACTAAATCATACTTGGGTCCGATATAATTTGATAGCACTGATTAGCTTTTGTAAAGGGAGGTCAAGACTTCCTCTAAAACACCGCCATTGGCCAAAATGAACCCATTTTCACTGTGGTGCCCTTAGCTACTCAGTCAACTAAAGGGAACGTGCAGACATTTTGAACGGGAGAAAGGTTGTTAAGATCAGTATATAAGAGCATAAGAAATAGGAGCAGGAGTTGGCCATTCGGCCCTTCTCCACCATTCAATAAGATCATGGCTGATCTTCTACCTCAACTCCAATAAAGACTTGCATTTCTATAGCACCTTTCACAACCTCAGGACATCCCAAAGCATCTCACAGCCAATGACCAGATAATCTGTTTTTGTGATGTTGATTGAGGGATAAATATTGGCCAGGACACCGGGGAGAACTCTCCCCTGCTCTTCTTCGACATAGTGCCATAGGTTCTTTTACGTCCACCTGAGAGGGCAGACGGGGTCTCAGTTTAACGTCTCATCTGAAAGACAGCACCTCCGACAGCGCAGCACTCCCTCAGCACTGCACTGGAGTCTCAGCCTGGATTTTTGTGCTCAAGTCCCAGGAGTGGGGCTATGAACCCACAACCATTCTGACTCAGAGGCGAGGGTGCTACCCACTGAGCCACAGCTGACACTTTCCTGCCTTATCCCCATATCCCTTGATTCCCTTAGTGTCTAAGAATCTATCGATCTCAATCTTGCATATACTCAGCCCTCTGGGGTAGAGAATTCCAAAGATTCACAACCCTCTGAGTGAAGAAATTTCACTTCATCTCAGTCTTGAATGGCCGGCCTCAGTCGAAGAGACAAAGGCAACAAGCACCTTACCTCAGAATCTCCTTTCTCAGTTTGCACATTACACCAACGGGCAATGGGCTCGGGCACAGCATCCCATTCCTCACAGGCTTGCCCCAATATCTGAACCAACGTCGATTTGCCAGCAGCTGTAAATATATTTTAAAATAGCCATCGATGTAACAGTTCCTCATTTAAACAAGCAATTCCAAGGTAAAATGTAATTGAATGGTGGAACAGGCTCGAGGGACTGAATGGCCGACTCCTGTTCTTTTGCTTTTTTTATTCGTTCATGGGATGTGGGCGTCGCTGGCAAGGCCGGCATTTATTGCCCATCCCCAATTGCCCCTTGAGAAGGAGGTGGTGAGCCGCCGCCTTGAACCGCTGCATTATATTTCTTTGTAGCAATTTGGTACAACTGAGCTGGGCCATTTCAGAGGGCGGTTAAGAGTCAACCACATGGGTCTGGAGTCACATACCGGCCAGACCGGGTAAGGACGGCAGATTTCCTTCCCGAAAGGACATTAGTAAACCAGATGGGTTTTTACGACAATCCGATAGTTTCATGGTCACCATTACTGACACTAGCTTTTTTTAAATTCCAGATTTATTTAATTAACTGAATTTAAATTCCCCAGCTGCCGTGGTGGGATTTGAACTCACGTCGAGACCAGTAACATAATCACTATACTACCGTACCCATTGAAAAGGAGAAATTTGCAAGGCTCTGGGGAAAGAGCAGGGGTGAGTGGGACTAATTGGAGAGCTCTTTCAAAGAGCCGGCACAGGCACGATGGGCCGAATGGCCTCCTTCGGTGCTGTATCATTATATGATCGCTCTGGAGAGTTTAACCTTTCATTAAAAATTAATTTTATAAAGTGCCAAGCTTAAGTAACTGGTGTAATCATAACAACAACTTACTTTTATCAATCGCCTTTAACGTAGTGTAACCGTCCCAAGGCACTTCGGATGAGCGAATATCAGACAAACATTGGCTCCGAGCCACATAAAGAGTATTCAGGGCAGGTGATCAAAAGCTTGGTCAAAGAGGTAGGTTTTAAAGAGCGTCTTAAAGGAGGGGAGAGAGGTAGAGAGGCGGAGAGGTTTAGGGAGGGAATTCCAGAGCTTAGGGCCCAGGCAGCTGAAGGCACGGCCGCCAGTGGTGGAGCGATTAAAATCGGGGATGCTCAAGAGGCCAGAATTGGAGGAGCGCAGAGATCTCGGAGGGTTGTAGGGCTGGCGGAGATTACAGAGATAGGGAGGGGGCGAGGCCATGGAGGGAGTGGAGCACAAGGAAGAGAATTTTAAATTCGAGGTGTTGCCGGACCGGGAGCCAATGTAGGTCAGCGAGCACAGGGAGCGATGGGTGAACGGGACTCGGTGCGAGTTAGGATACGCAGAGTTCTTGGAGGGTTGTTGGGCTGGAAGATGTGTAGGAGTCAATCTCACACCCCAGGGTCCACTTACCCAGTGGGGAGTGGGCAGGACATAAGTAATATTTGAGGTCTTGCTCTTTTTTTTTAAGTTTGGGTGATGAGAAACCGCCTCGTCTTGAAACAAAGCACGGTATTTTATAGAGAGGGACTGTCCCTTTCAATGCAATGCAGATTAAACCATGCTGCATACGGCTCAATTCCACGACTAAAATGCGACAAGAAGGATTATATTAACAGCACCCCACCCGAATGCGACCAAATGCAAAGAGGAATCAGGCTGCAAGCGGCAGCTGGTGTCTGTGGAGCTGTCCCAGGGGCCAGGGGCTGGTCTGCGGCAGTCTGTGCGATGCTCAAAAGGAGCTCCATTGTCTGGGAGGGGGGGGGGTTTGTAAAAAGCTCCTCCATCACTCACCTATATTCCCCTCGACGGAAACTTTCCTGGCTGTGTCGTTGCAAGAGTGAGCACGGCTCCGTTTGCTGGGGGGGTTTGCCATGGTGTGTGGTATTGGGACTGAGAAGTGGAGTGTGGGAGGTGATTTTAACCTCTCCCCCTTCTCTCTCTCTCGCTCTCTCTCCACTAAGTGCAATCGAGCTGGCTGAGTGAGAGTTAGTGACAGGAAGCACTATCTCTCTCTCTCTCTCTCTCGCATTCATTCATTCTGCACCAGCTGTGTGTGTGCCCGTAACTTCAGGAAATCGTTTCAACAGTTTTGCAACCAACACCCCCCCCCCTTAATTTTCTCTTCTGAACTGAGTGACAGCAGGTGTTCTAATTCACACCCATTTCTGGAAACTCATCTGCATATGAGAAAAACACATTGACAGCTGGGGGTTGTTTTCCTTTGAGAAGGTTAAGGGGAGATTTAATAGTGGTTTACAAAATTGTGAAGGGTTTTGATATTTTGGCGGGGGGGTTCGGCAATGTTCCCTCTAAAATTTTTTTACTGCGCGGTCCCTTTAACTGGGCGCGCGGTCCATTCAGATTTTCGCGCTTGCGCGGTTTCTTCCCTGTGGAAGCCGGTGAGCGGCCTGCGCGGGACCTCCAGACCGGCGTGCGGCCGCGCAGCTTAACGGGGACGTTGGGGATCAGTAACCAGAGGACACAGGTTCAAGGTAATTGGCAAAAGAACCAGAGGGGGAGATGAGGAGAATTTTTTTTTTTTACACAGCGAGTTGTTAAGATCTGAAAGAATAGAAAGACTTGCATTTATAGAGCGCCTTTCACAACCTCAGCGCTTTACAGCCAATGAAGTACTTTTGAAGTGCAGTCACTGTTGTAAGCCGTGGCTCAGTGGGTAGCACACTTGCCTCTGAGTCAGAATGGTTGTGGGTTCAAGTCTCACTCTGGGGACTTGAACACATAAAGCCAGGTTGACAGTCCAGTGCAGTACTGAGGGAGTGCTGCACTGTCAGGAGGTGCCGTCTTTCAGATGAGACGTTAAACCGAGGCCCTGTCTGTTTTCTCAGGTGGATGTAAAAGATCCCACGGCGCTATTTCAAAGAAGAGCAGGGGAGTTCTCCCCGGTGCCCTGGGGCCAATATTTATCCCTCAACCAACATAACAAAAACAGATTACCTGGTCATTATCACATTGCTGGTTGTGAGAGCTTGCTGTGTGCTAATTGGCTGCCTCGTTTCCTACATTACAACAGTGACTACACTTCAAAAAGTGCTTCATTGGCTGTAAAGTGCTTTGGGACGTCCGGTGGTCGTGAAAGGTGTTGTAGAAATGCAAGTCTTTCTTACTTTCAGTGGAATGCACTGTCTGAAAGTGCGGTGGAAGCAGATTCAATAGTAGCTTTCAAAAAGGGATTTGGATAAATACTTGAAAAAGAGAAATGTGCAGGGCTATGGGGAAAGAGCAGGGGGGAGTGGGACTAATTGGAGAGCTCTTTCAAAGAGCCGGCACAGGCAGGATGGGACAAATGGCATCATTCTGTGATTCTATTCTCAGTGTGCTTTCAGGTGAGGCACTAAACTAAGGTCTCTCTGCCACTCTTAGGTGAATTAAAAATATCTTGTGCCATTTATTTGAAGAATAGGGAGTTCTCCCAGCAACCTGGCCAACATTCCTCCTGAACACCGCCTTAACAGATTATCTCGTGCTTCAGTTGTTGTGCGAGATCTTGCTGTGTGCAAATTAGTCGCCACATTTGCCTATAAAACAATAGTCTGCACTTCAAAAGTAATTCAGGGTTTACAAAGTGCCTTGGGACATCTTCAGATCTTGAAAGGTGCTATATGAACTCAAGTTTGTTTTCTCTTTTTTACAGAACACAGTCACTATTTGAGAATTGAAGATTGAAAGAGCAAGGAACCAACTTGAAAGTTACAATATTGCCCTGGTTATACTTCAGTGTAAGCTTATCCGAAACTCGGCTGCACGTGTCCTAACTCGCACCAAGTCCCATTCACCCATCACCCCTGTGCTCGCTGACCTACATTGGCTCCCAGTTAAGCAATGCCTCGATTTAAAAATTCTCATCCTTGTTTTCAAATCCCTCACCCCTCCCTATCTCTGTAACCTCCTCCAGCCCCACAACCCTCCGAGATATCTGCACTCCTCCAATTCTGGCCTCTTGAGCATCCCCGATTTTAATCGCTCCACCATTGGCGGCCGGGCCTTCAGCTGCCTGGGCCCCGAGCTCTGGAATTCCCTCCCTAAACCTCTCCGCCTCTCTCTCCTCCTTTAATTTGCTCCTTAAAACCGATCTCTTTGACCAAGCTTTTGGTCACCTGTCCTGATATCTCCTTATGTGGCTCGGTGTCAATATCTGATAACACTCCTGTGAAGCACATTTTATTAAGTTAAAGGCGCTATATAAATGCCAAGTTGTTGTTGTTGAGATCTCTACGCCTTCAGTACGTGTATTCACATAGGATGTAGAGTGACGTTCAGTAGAGCAAAAACGAAAGACACAAAAGGTTAATTTTGATTAACTTTAATTTTCTTTATGAACAGCCTCACAACATGGATCCTATAACTTTGAATATTTCAACATTTTTCAAACCCATCACATAACAACAAGCTGTACACCGTATTTACATATCTGAAGGACAAGTGAAATGAATGTTGAAAGTAACTCTAGAAAAGTTCGGAACGCAAAGAAAATTCCCTCAAATTTGTGAAGCAGGCAGCTTCCTTAGCACAATTGGAGAACATCACAGCTCCCAACATTCCCAATTTCACTATACTTGCACAGGAAGAAACTGTTTTCCAAAGGCAATCTCCAGTTTAGGTAGGCTTTCCAAATCTTACTTCTTCTCCTCTGGTCCAACTCTACACCCAGGTCTTATCCTTCCAGTGACCATCGTGTAGGTTAACAAAGGCGTGAAATTCACTACATGGCTGGAGATAGCCTGGATTTCACTTTCAATTCCCTGCCCAAAGGGCATTTCTTTCTAATAACCATTCCGCCTCGGAGATCTGGCTACAAATTAATCACGAGTCAAGCAATTACATAAAACATTTTTATTTTGTTAGTTTCAGGGGGGGCCAGCTCAAAAGCGAAGGCACGCTGTATCTGCTTGGAGACAGGATGTGAAAACGGAGTCTCGTGACACATCAAAGTCTCACCGTGTAAACTGCTGTCCAATTAGGGTGTTCTTCCCATTTGGACTGTGGCCACGTGACGGAGATTACACAAGAGGTAGTTAGAACTGCAAGCGTTGCTCACTCTATTAGCGGGACCGTGGAGAGCACACACAGCATAACCACCTTAAACTGAGATTTGAAAGACATGAGTTTTTCTTCACCCAGAGGGTGGTGAACCTGTGGAATTCTCTACCACAGAAGGCTGTGGAGGCCAAGTCACTGAATATATTTAAGAAGTAGATAGATTTCCAGACACAAAAGGCATCAAGGGGTATGGGGAGAGAGCGGGAATATGGTATTGAGATAGAGGATCAGCCATGATCATATTGAATGGCGGAGCAGGCTCGAAGGGCCGAATGGCCGACTCCTGCTCCTATGTTTCTATAGTACTATGTATGATTCATAACTCATCTTTGAAACTGTAATGAGAACTCACAGGAAGCACATACTGTATTACATCGAACTTACAGCACAGAAACAGGCCATTCGGCCCAACTGGTCCGTGCCGGTGTTTATGCTCCACACCAGCCTCCTCCCACCCCTCTTCATCTCACCCTATCAACATATCCTTCTATTCCTTTCTCCCTCATGTCTTTATCTAGCTTCCCCTTAAGTGCACCTCAGCTCAGCCATTCCATGTTGTAGCAAGTTCCACATTCTGACCACTCTCTGAATTCTCCTGAATTCCTTACTGGATTTATTTGTGACTTTTTATATTTATGGCCCCTAGTTTTGGATTCGCTCGCAAGTGGAAACATCTTCTCTATGTCTAACCCTATCGAACCCTTTCATAATTTTAAACCCCTCGATCAGGTCACCCCTCAGTCTCCTCTTTTCTAGAGGAAAGAGCCCCAGCCTGTTCAGTCTTTTCCTGATAGTTATAATCATGTAAATGTTATCTGCCCTGCAAGTCAGCTATTGCCTTTAAAGCCAGTCAGAACACATTGGTCCGTGCAGTTTTTAATTTTTAGATGCCAAATGGTTTGACAGACGAACTGTGAATAGCAATAAATACCATTAACTGTACTATGGCTGGACTTTTGTCTCTGTGGCAATTTCCTAAATACTGCTGCTTCTGCATAACCTGCAGATATTCCTAGGCAACAGCAACGTTCCCTCTAAACCGCGTGGCCGCACAGACCAGGACCGACTTTTCCAATGTGAAATTTCGCACGTGCGCAGAACTGTGAATGGCCATTAAAGGGGCCGTGCACCTAAAAAAATTAAAGGGAACACTGGGCAACAGGAGTCCAAATTTTCATTTCCAAAATTCTCACAATTTCCAGTTTATGGTCCAAATGACAATTCTTCAAACAGAATGTGACAATTGCACCTTCATTTTATTTTTTTGAAATGCCACTTGAAGTGGTTTCCTGACCGAGGGAAAACAAACACAACTCCAACAACACTCAAGGAGCTCAACACCATCCAGGATAAAGCAGCCCGCTTGATTGGCACCCCATCCACCGCCTTAAACATTCACTCCCTCCACCACCGGCGTACCGTGGCTGCAGTGTGTACCATCTACAAGATGCACTGCAGCAACTCGCCAAGGCTTCTTCAGCAGCACCTCCCAAACCCGCGACCTCTTCCTCCTAGAAGGACAAGGGCAGCAGGCGCATGGGAACACCGCCACCTCCAAGTTCTCCTCCAAGTCACACACCATCCTGACTTGGAAATATATCGGCTGTTCCTTCATCGTCGCTGGGTCAAAATCCTGGAACTCCCTCCCTAACAGCACTGTGGGAGCACCTTCACCACACGGACTGCAGCGGTTCAAGAAGGCGGCTCACCACCACCTTCTCAAGGGCAATTAGGGATGGGCAATAAATGCTGGTCTAGCCAGCGACGCCCACATCCCGTTAATAAATACAAAAAATTCCATTCCTCACCACCAAAAAAATCCTAGCAGTAGCTTGTAATATAAATGTTTTAAAATGCAACTCTTTAGAAACCAGAAGAAGCCTTTTATCCCAGTCCCTTGTCCTTTCCCTCTATTATCAGCCATGGTTCAGTGGGCAGCACCCTCGCCTCTGAGTCTTTAAAATTCTGGGTTTGAAATCCCACTCCAGAGACTTGAGCACAAAAATATCCAGGCTGACACTCCAGTGCAGTACTGAGGGAGTGCTGCACTGTCGGAGGTGCCGTCTTTCGGATGTGACATTAAACCGAGGCCCCGTCTGCCCTCACAGGTGGACGTAAAAGATCCCATGGTATTATTTCAAAGAAGAGCAGGGGAGTTATCCCCGATGTCCTGGGGCCAATATTTATCCCTCAACCAACATAACAAAAACAGATGATCTGGTCATTATCACATTGCTGTGCTTGCTGTGCTCAAATTGGCTGTCGCGTTTCTGACGAAAGTGACTACACTTCAAAAAGTACTTACTGTAATTGGCTGTAAAGCGCTTTGGGACGTCCTGAGGTCATGTAAGGCGCTGTAGAAATGCAAGTCTTTCTTTCCCTCTATTATTCTAGTTTTATGGGAACTAAAAGGCAGTGAGGGAGCTTTCTACAAGCTGAGGTCGACAGTATCCAAAGCATTTTGTCCGACTGACGTTTAACAATTAAATGCAACATTTTTTTGTTAAGTACATTAGCCTTCTTGTAAGTGTGCTGTGAATATGAACTACAGTATCTGGCCAACAATTCTGACAGTTCATATTAAAGGTATTGCAGCATCAAACTCAATTTATTTGCTTCAAAGTGGAGTTCACTGTCAGAAGGTTTAATATAAACAACATTTTAGTCAGGTGCTGACGTTGCTTATGGAGGGGGGGGAGAATCTAAGCAGGTCATTTAAGGGAGCAATACATAACAAATTGGAGGAAATTACAATTTAACATTCAGAGACTTGAGCACAAAATCCAGGCGGACACTCCCAGTGCAGTGCTGAGGGAGTGCAGCACTGTTGGAGGTGCTATCTTTCAGGTGAGACGTTAAACCGAGGCCCCATCTGCTCTCTCAGGTGGAGGTAGAAGATCCCACGGGCACTATTTTGAAGAAGAGCAGGGGGGAGTTCTCCCCGATGTCCTGGGGCCAATATTTATCCCTCAATCAACATCACTAAAAAAAAAGATTTTCTGATCATTATCACTTTGCTGTTTGTGGGAGCTTGCTGTGCATAGATTGACAGCCGCGTTTCCTACATTACAACAGTGACCATACTTCAAAAGCACTTCATTGACTGTGAAGCGCTTTGGGACGTCCTGAGGTTGTGAAAGACGCTGGAGAAATGCAAGTCTCTTTTTCTGGATATCGCGCTCGTTTTAAGAGGTGACTTGTTAGTTGCATAGTTAGTCACGTGACAAATACAAGGTTCATGCACATTAAGGTTCGAGTTTGCTTAACTAATTAAAACTTCTTGGCGGAACACCGTCATTTTCATTTCAAAGGCAAGTGTTTGTTTATTTATGTTACAAACCTTTGAAAGTCTTGCATATATTTGGCAGCAACACTTTTCAGTATCAGGTGCCAGAAAAAGTTTTTCTGAAGAAAATCTTGTAAAGCAAGATTATGGGGAAGAGAAAAATCATTTCTTAACAATTTGAGATTCATTCCCCCCCCCCCCCCCCCACTACACTCAGATTTGCTGCTGCGAATGGGAGGCCTGAGTCACCGGCTAGGCAGCTTGTTCAACACCCAAGTCTCAATATGAGACACGACGGAAGGGACATGTTTGAAGTATCCGACGAGACATGTTTAGAAGCTGAGCTCGCATTCCAAACAGCCAGCAAAAAAAAAGCCCACGAGTTTGGAAAATCAAAGTGCACTAGGGCGTTGCCAGTACTGAAAGTTATCAACACCCATCTTGTATTCCATCCTCACTGGAAGCCTCGTACCAGTCCTACCAAATTTGGTAACATCAACAACACGCATTTATATAGCACCTTTAACGTAGTAAAACGTCCCAAGGTGCTTCACAGGAGCAATTATCAGACAAAATTCGACACCAAGCTAGAGAGATATTAGGACAGGTGACCAAAAGCCTGGTCAAAGAGGTGGGTTTTAAGGAGCGTCTTAAAGGAGGAGAGAGAGGCGGAGAGGTTTAGGGAGGGAGTTCCAGAGCTTAGGGCCTCGGCAGCTGAAGGCACGACCGCCAATGGTAGAGCGATGGAAATTGGGGATGCTCAAGAGGGCAGAATTGGAGGAATGCAAAGATCTCGGAGGGTTGAAGGGCTGGAGGAGGTTACAGAGATCTCAGAGGGTTGAAGGGCTGGAGGAGGTTACAGAGATCTCGGAGGGTTGTAGGGCTGGAGGAGGTTACAGAGATCTCGGAGGGTTGAAGGGCTGGAGGAGGTTACAGAGATCTCTGAGGGTTGAAGGGCTGGAGGAGGTTACAGAGATCTCGGAGGGTTGTGGGGCTGGAGGAGGTTACAGAGATCTCGGAGGGTTGAAGGGCTGGAGGAGGTTACAGAGATCTCGGAGGGTTGAAGGGCTGGAGGAGGTTACAGAGATCTCGGAGAGTTGAAGGGCTGGAGGAGGTTACAGAGATCTCGGAGGGTTGTGGGGCTGGAGGAGGTTACAGAGATCTCGGAGGGTTGAAGGGCTGGAGGAGGTTACAGAGATCTCGGAGAGTTGTGGGGCTGGAGGAGGTTACAGAGATGTCGGAGGGTTGTAGGGCTGGAGGAGGTTACAGAGATCTCGGAGGGTTGAAGGGCTGGAGGAGGTTACAGAGATCTCGGAGGGTTGAAGGGCTGGAGGAGGTTACAGAGGCTTCATAGACAACCCTTGGTCCGTGTGACCTCCCGGACTGGTTTCCATCGCCTGAGGGGGTCAGGGATGAATTTTCTGGAGTATTTTTTCCCTGAATGGCCCTGGGGTTTTTCTCTGGGTTTTTCTGCCTCTCCCAGGAAATTATAAGGCTGCGGGTGGGGGGAGGGGGTGAGGGGTGGGCGGGTGTTGAATGTCTAGTTAGGATTCTCCGGCCATCATGGTGTGTGGGACAGGCTTGATGGACCAGCCAGTCTTTTCCTCTCGTCTATTTTGTATGTTGGTAACTGTACTGTGGAATCGGCCTTCCTGTTCATTCTCTCCTGCCCAGAGCTTAGTTAATTTTTGTTTTGCCAATTATCTCTGCATTGCCTATTATGGTAAAAAGGAAACCGTACCCTGATACAGTACCAGAATCATAAAATCATACAGCACAGAAGGAGGTCATTCGGCCCATCGTGCCTGTACCGGCTCTTTGAAAGAGCTCTCCAATTAGTCCCACTCCCCCCTGCTCTTTCCCCAGAGACCTGCAAATTTTTCCTTTTCAAGTGTTTATCCAATTCCCTTTTGAAAGTTACTATTGAATCTGCTTCCACCGCCCTTTCAGGCAGCGCATTCCAGATCACAACAACTCGCTGCGTAAACAAATTCTCCTCATCTCCCCTCTGGTTCTTTTTCCAATTATCTTCAATCTGTGTCCTCTGGTTACCGACCCTCCTGCCACTGGAAACAGTTTCTCCTTATTTACTCCATCAAAACCCCTCATAATTTTGAACACCTCAATTAAATCTCCCCTTAACCTTCTCTGCTCTAAGGAGAACAATCCCAGCTTCTCCAGTCTGTCCACATCACTGAAGTCCCTCATCCCTGGCACCATTCTGGTAAATCTCCTCTGTAGCCTCTCAAGGCCTTGACATCCTTCCTAAAGTGTGGTGCCCAGAATTGGACACAATACACCAGCTGAGGCCTAACCAGTGATTTATAAAGGTTTAGGATAACTTCCTTGCTTTTGTACTCTACGTCCCATATTTATGAAGCCAAAGAATCCCGTACGCTTTCTTTAACAGCCTTATCCTGCCAGCGACAAATATTTGTGTAGCGGTCATCACTAATGTGCAGCGATGGCCTGTTCAATCCCTAGATTCGTGAGGAGGATCTATAAAGCCTTGCTTGTTAACTACACAAAGCTACAGAAGCACAAACACCTGCAGTACCACAAAACTACTCAGCGTCTCCGAGGAGTGTGCAAAGGCTTTGCCGTGAGAATTTCAAGAAACAACAGCGCTTTTCAGTGAAGACTTAAAAAAAAAATTATATAAAATAGAACAGAGCTTATAACCAATGCTTTCTTCCCTAGTTAAGCATCAGCCCAGGGCATTATTTAACACTTTGCCAAAAATGTTGAAAAGGGAAAGAAGTACAGATTATGAACCAACCCAGGCACTTGGATCAAGTAACGCGGCTTCTAATGGGTGCCAGTAAATTACATCCTACGGGGATAGGAGGATCTTGTGCTGTGCGCAGTCTAATAGTGCGCCACAACTAAAGCTACCTGTGCATGTGGTGACCTGCTTAATGCAAAAACCTGAAAAGTCCATAATCATCCTGACATGAATCAGTCATTCATGAAAGAAAGACTTATGAAATAATACTGAGCGACCTACGGGTGGCACTGTCCAGGGAGAGTATAAATACTCGGGCATGGGCCCAGCTTGCGCAGGACATTCTTAACAGGAACTAGTGAAGGACACAACTAGACCGCCATGTTGTAAAACAGTTGATTAAAGCTTTGTTTAACGCTTAGACCAAGTGCCTAGTAGTTTTCTTACGTCACATCCCATTTCAAGCCTTGAAATAAGGACTCGAAGTGTCATCGGTGCTAGCACAGAATGCACTTTATACAGAACCCAGGCCAGCGGTGCACTAGTTTGCTGTGGGGTTATTTTTTAAAAAAGAAAGAAGAAAAATGGATTGCGTTTCTCCTCATCCGCTTCTTTTTATTTGTTTTTATCTGTCCTTTGTGGTCAGTTTTTCAATCAGTTCCTGAAGTGGGGCCAGTTCCTTCCGGTCTATGAGGTTAAACTCCTGGAAAAGGGAAAAGATGTGGCACGGTTATCAAACTGGTACCCGGTTTGGCGACACATTGCAGGAGCACGACAGGAAAGAATGGTTGGCGTCACGTGTCAACACTGTACATAGAATTACATCGACTTTACATCGACTTTACAGCACAGAAACAGGCCGCTCGGCCCAACTGGTCCGTGCCGGTGTTTATGCTCCACACCAGCCTCCTCCCGCCCCTCTTTATCTCACCCCATCAACATATCCTTGCATTCCTTTCATGTGTTTATCCAGCTTCCCCTTAAATGCATCTCTGCTACTCGCCACAACCACTCCCTGTGGTAGCGAGTTCCACATTCTCACCACTCTCTGGGTAAAGAAGTTTCTCCTGAATTCCCTATTGGATTTATTAGTGACTATCTTATATTTATGGCCTCTAGTTCTGGTCTCCCCCACAAGTGGAAACATCGTCTCTACGTCTACCCTATCGAACCCCTTCATAATTTTAAAGACCTCGATCAGGTCACCCCTCAGCCTTCTCTTTTCTAGAGAAAAGAGCCCCAGCCTGTTCAATCTTTCCTGATAGTTACAGCCTCTCAGTTCTGGTATCATCCTTGTAAATCTATTTCCACCTTCTCCAATGCCTCTATATCCTTTTTATAATATGGAGACCAGATCAGTTCACAGTGCTCCAAGTGTGGTCTAACCAAGGTTTGATACAATTTTAACAGAACTTCACTGCTTTTCAATTCTATCCCTCTAGAAATGAACCCCAGTGCTGTGTTTGCTATATTTATGGCCTTATTAACTGGCGTTGCCAATTTTAGTGATGTGTATCTGTGATCCCCCCAGATCTCTCTGTTCCTCTACCCCATTTAGACACTTATGGAGCAAAATTCCCCTCGTTTGATCCTCCAGTGAGAGGTGCTAATGGGGCGCAAATGGCTTTTCGCCCCCCCCACCCCCGATACAATAACCACACCTCCCGCGAAATTCCACAGGAGGTTAGCGGCAGCGCTACCGGGTATCGCCCCGATCTTCTGCGCCCGGAGATCATGACATCATCTCCGGGCGCAGCGCCCCGGTAGCGCCTCGGGAGAAAGATTCCCCCTCGCGCCCCGCGGCAGCGCCGGGCGATGTTACCGACTGCTGCGGGGGTCGCGGACAGTGAGTCTGGCCGCTCGCGGGGTGCGACTCAAAGGCGCGGTGGGCGGCCGGCCTCTCCCCCCCTCAAAAAAATGCCAATTTTAAAAAAATGTATTTTACGCAACCGGTCGCAGCGTCCGTGCCGCGATCGCTCAGCCCAGCACTCCCGTTCCCCGGTGGCCCAGAAATCTACACTGAAACCTGCGGCGCTCGCAGCGTGAGGCTCCTTCCCGTTAATGTAGCGTGGCTGAACACATTGCCCCGGATCGGAACATTCCCCGCCTCTCGCACTCCAAGAGGCAATTGGCACACTTGATTTAGCACCCCACTTCCCTCTTGCAGCAAAAAGGGGGAATTTAACAAACATCTAAAAAGGTTAGCGCCTGGTGCTAACTTTCCAAACATTTTTCATTTAGCGCCCCAAAGTCGACTAGTCTCAGAGATTTGCTGGACTGTGAAAGTAGATTTAGCCCATTAACAGGGGGTGGAGCTGTGTGTTTTAATAATTTCAATGTTACGAGAAGCATTATAAAATAGATTAAAGATCACTTTATTGCTTTAAATTAATTTCGACAAGTGCTGAGTTAAAACTGCATGACATACGAGCTCCTGGGAATGTGAATTCGCTTGTGACTGAGTGACTGTTCGGAAAGGTGTTTGTCGCGTACTCTGCCAATGGGCCGTGTCGCTACATTTCAGTAATGAATGAATGGAGTCATTCCAGTATATTGGGCCACAGTTTGCTGTCAAAATGGCGCTCGCCGTTATTTATGCGCAAAGTCACAGCAACTTCAGGCGAGGGGCAGAGGCACGGTTAAACGTGGAAATCCAAAAGTTCCTGTCCGAGTCGCGCCACTCCGCCGTTAGCCTCACGAAAAACGTCATCTCGCCATCTGCCTCCCCACTGAAATACATTGAACGGCGTGAAGTTGCTGTATTTACGTGGTAGATACAAACTAAAGTCGCCACAGAAAGTTAAGTCTTGTCATTTCAGTCTAAGTACCCTTTTAACGATGTAATAAGTGTTAATTACTGACAATCAACGACGCTGGCACCGAAAGTTAACCATTACAAGTGTTGGGTCTCATTCCTTCAGGATTAAATTGTTGGAGATTGTTTTTTTAATTTAAATTTAACTTTTCCTTTCTGTCCCTCTTTTTCGCTCTCTCTTAATCCAATCTTTCTTTCCCTCTCGTTATTTCTCTTTCTGTACCTGATTTGGCATTAAATTCGTCCACTCTAAGTTACACAGACCCGATACGATTCCTATCAGAGGCTCTTACAATGTAATCCGCGTTTGAATTCCACAACCTCTTGCCGAAATTCCGCAATTACCTGAATAAAAAAGATAAAGTGCTTGAAGGAGGTATTGAGATGAGCCTCTTCCTGCAGCTGGATCACGGAATCAAAGTGCTGATGGTAAATGTGGGCATAAACTCGAAACAGGCGTTTCAGGATGGTTTTTGCCACCGACATGAAATTCCTGGGAAAAGGAACACCTAGAGAGAGAGAGAGAGAGAGAGAGAAGACTCGTAATTCTACTGCACGGTGATGATGTTAAAAAGAAAGATGTGCATTTAACAACCTCAGGACGTCCCAAAGTGCTTTACAGCCAATTAAGTACTTTTTGAAGTGTAGTCACTGTTGTAATGTAGGAAACGCGGCAGCCAATTTGCGCACAGCAAGCTCCCACAAACAGCAATGAGATAATGACCAGGTCACCTGTTTTTAGTGATGTTGATTGAGGGATAAATATTGGCCCCAGGACACAACTCCCCTGCTCTTCTGTCGAAATAGCACTATGGGATCTTTTATATCCACCTGAGAGAGAAGACGGGATCTCAGTTTAACGTCTCATCTGAAAGGCGGCCCCTCCGACAGAGCAGAGGGTCAGTCTAGGTTTTTGCACTCAAATCTCCGGAGCGGGATTATGAACCCACAAATCCTCCTAAGAGGCGAGGGTGCTACCCACCGAGCTACGGCTGACAGTCATGAATCTAGGGAAACAAGGAACCCCCACTCTCATTTCTCTGAATCATCATCTACGTAAATCCATTAACGCAGAAAACATCCCCAAGGCACCTTAGATGAGACGGGGGTTAGGTGGAAGAAGAAAAAAAAGATAAAAAGATTGGAGAGCTCTTTCAAAGCAGGCACGACGGGCCAAATGGCCTCCTTCTGTGCGCTCTGATTCTAACCAATAGAGATTCATTGGTGATTCGCCTCACTGCTCTTTGCAGAGTCATAGGGGGAAAAATTTGGTGGCACCCCCGTGCCGTAAATTGAATGGTAGCGCCCCAAGCAGGAGGCGGGGCTACTAGAAGCGCTCCCCCTCCCCCTTGGGGCACTCACATTCAATATCGCGGCACTACGTGCAATAGCGCCAGGCACGTCGGCACGTAGCGCCGTGGTACTGCAGGCCTCTCTCCCCGCAGGAGGCGAGAAGGGGCAGGTGCTGGCAGGTGGGCCAAATAAAAAGGCCGCCCGGCACCTGACCTTTAATTATCACCGCCGTGGCCGCAAAAACGCAGCCCCCTGACCCTGTCGGACACAGCGTCCGGCGGTAGGCCAGGGGGCGCGACCAAAGTTTGCAGCCGGGGCGCTGTGCAGGAGGCACAGTTCCGCGGGGCGCTACTGGCTACCGCCGCCGCTAACCTCCCGCTGAATTTTGCGGGAGGCGTTAGCGGCACTGCACCCGGGCACTAACGGGAGGCACAAAGCAACCCAATTTTTCCCCCATAGTGTCTGCAAAATGGTAGGTGGCCACCTTTTCATACACAGCCACAACAGCCACTGCACATTTAAAAAGAATTAATTGTATGCAAAGCGTTCTGGCATGTTTCAAAGAGGTGATAAGTTGCTTGATAACAGAAACAAAAAATGTCAAATATTGTGACCTTTAATTAAATCTACAAGGGTATTGTGAAGCTTAAAGAATATACATCGCAGTGGCCAAAACCGACCTTTCCCCTCTGGTTTAAACTTTTACCTATTTTGGACGGGAAGAGTGTCTCATCGTCCAGCTGGTCCTGTACCCAGGTCATCAGGTAATCAATGTATTTTGGTGCTGAACATTTAATCGGTTTCTTAATGTTTGTTCCATCAGCCCAGTGATACTCGTATCTGGAGAATGGCGAGGAAAGACAGACAGACAGTGTCACTAATATACAAGATAATTACATCAAATGTACAGCCCAGAAACAGGCCATTCGGCCCAACTGGTCTGTGCCGGTGTTTATGCTCCACACCAGCCTCCTCCCCACCCCTCTTCATCTCACCCCATCAGCATATCCCTCTATTCCTTTCTCCCTCATGTGTTTATCTAGCTTCCCCTTAAATGTATCTATACTATTCGCCTCAACCACTCCCTGTGGCAGCGAGTTCCACATTCTCACCACTCTCTGGGTAAAGAAGTTTCTCCTGAATTCACTATTGGATTTATTAGTGACTATCTTATATTGATGGCCCCTAGTTCTGGTCTCCCCCACAAGTGGAAACATCTTCTCTACGTCTACCCTATCGAACCCTTTCATAATTTTCAAGACCTCTATTAGGTCACCTTTCTAGAGAAAAGAGCCCCAGCCTGTTCAGTCGTTGCCGATAATTGTACCCTCTCAGTTCTGGTATCAACCTTGTGAAATGTGTTGCAAAATCGTGTAGTACAGCTTTTATACACTCAGAAGTATTATAACCGAATGAAAATGCCACCCAGTCACCTTGATCTAGTGTGCTAAAGAAAGACTTGCATTTCTCCAGCGCCTTTCACGGCCTCAGGACGTCCCAAAGCACTTCACAGCCAATGAAGTACTTTTTGAAGTGTGGTCACTGTTGTAATGTAGGAAACGCGGCAGCCAATTTGCGCACAGCGAGCTCTTTCAAAGAGCTGGCACAGGCACGATGGGCCGAATGGCCCTCCCTCTGTGCTGTATCATTCTATGATTTTATGAGGCAGCAGCGCTAAGAACAGCCCTTTCCCCAAATCTCCAGGCCCATAAAATTCAAACTGGACAACTCAGCGAATGAGAAATGCAAACCAGAAAGTGATCGGAGTTGCCCAGGCTCCGTGGGTCACAGTGAGGGGTCCATCTGACCACAGTAATAGCGTGCAACAAATTAAACTGGGTGACTGCAGCGCTAAATGTACAATAGGGAACGGTAGCATAGTGGTAATGTTACTGGACTAATAATCCAGAGGCCTAGACTAATAATCTTAGTAACAAAAGTTCAAATCCCACCAAAAAAAGCCAGCATCAGTAATGGGAACCATGAAACTATCGGATATTGTTGTAAAAACCCATCTGGTTCACTAATGCCCTGTAGTGAAGGAAATCTACTGTCCTTACCCGGTCTGGCCTATCTGTGACTCCAGACCCACAACAATGTGGTTAATTCTCAATTGTCTTCTAATAATGGCCCAGTAAGCCACTCAAGGGCAATTAGGGATGTGCAATAAATGCTGGCCTTGCCAGTGATGCCCACATCCTGTGAATGAATACAAAATAAATAGGTCTTAAATTCTGCTTTTATGATTTGGTTTTGCTTCGAACAGTCATCACTCAAAGGTTTCAGTTTAGATGAACAAGGGCCAAAAGCAGAACCAGCTCATTTTTTGGGGGGTTTGTCACAAGACTGCACACACCAATGTCAGTGCAGTCATGCGGAGAAAGGCATTCGACATCGTCAATGAGATTTTTTGAGAATTCAGAATTGTGCAATCTCCTGTTTCAGACAGTGTTTGAACCCTGAGCCCCAGTAAGTCATTTCACGGCACTCTTTTGTGAATTACACAATTACTTTACAACAACTTGCATTTGTATAGCGCCTTTACCGTTCCAGGGTGCTTGACAGGAGCAATTATCAAACAGAATTTGACCCCAAGCCACATGAGGAGATATTAGGACAGGTGACCAAAAGCTTGGTCAAAGAGGGAGGTTTTAAAGAGGAGAGAGAGGTGGAGAGGTTTAGGGAGGGAATTCCAGAGCTCAGGGCCCAGGCAGCTGAAGGCACGGCCGCCAATGGTGGGGGCGATGGAAATCGAGGGATGCTCAAGAGGCCAGAATTGGAGGAGCGCAGAGATCTCGGGGGGTTGTGGGGCTGGAGGAGGTTACAGAGATAGGGAGGGGGCGAGGGCCATGGAGGGATTTGAACACAAGGATGAGAATTTTAAACTCGAGGCGTTGCCAGACCGGAAGCCAATGTAGGTCAGCGAGCACAGGGGTGATGGGTGAACGGGACTGGGTGCGAGTTAGGACACGGGGCAGTGAGCACAGGGGGCGATGGGTGAACGGGACTGGGTGCGAGTTAGCACAGGGGGTGGTGTGTGAACGGGACTGGGTGTGAGTTAGGACACGGGGCAGTGAGCACAGGGGGTGATAGGTGAACGGGACTGGGTGTGAGTTAGGACACAGGGCAGTGAGCACAGGGGGTGATGGGTGAACGGGACTGGGTGCGAGTTAGGACACGGGGCAGTGAGCACAGGGGGTGATGGGTGAACGGGACTTGGTGCGAATTAGGACACGGGCAGCAGAGTTATGGAGGAGCTCAAGTTTAAGGAGAATGCAAGGACACCTCACCGAACGTGGCTCATAAAGAAACTGAAGGCCAGAAATCATTGTCGGTATGAACATTTGACATGTCCCTATTGTAAAGTCTGTGGGTTGTGCAGTTAATAAATACACAGACTTCAGAATAACAAACAAAACAGGTCTTTACTATTCGAAGGTCCGGGCGAATCTGCCCCAGCAATCCTGCTACAACACTTAGATACTGGTGTGGTCACTATCGGTATTACAGTATACAGAAGCCAAACAAATAGTGCCACACCTAAAGTAGTTCCCTTAAAGGTGAACGGTTACATTCAATAGTTCCCTTAAAGATAGACGGGTACATACACTACAATCCTCCCTTTTTAGCTTATTACTTACAGAGTCCCCGTTAAACATACATATCTTCAACTTTCTATAAAACAAATTACAGATATAATCTCGGTGGAGTCAATGTCATATAAAACAATTTACAAATATAATCTCGGTGGAAACAGTTCACAGGTTCAGTCTCTGCGGAAACAGTTCATAGATTCAGTCTCTGATCTTGACTCATTCCGAACAACATTTCTTTGGTGTAGCCGGATTACCTGGCTAGCGTGACTCCTCCATAGCCTTTTTCTTGACGTAACAGCTTGAACCTTCGTCCTGTTGAACCAGCAGTGCGGACTTTTACAACCAACTGGCTGTCTTGACATTTTCCAGTTTTTCAACTAATTTAGCTCCTTTCGTAATGTCCCGCCTGGAATGGTAGAAGTGCTAATATTTTAGACAGTTATTATCTTCTGCTTCTTCTTTTTCTTTTCTGCCTTTTTGAAACTCTCGGAGCTCCTTTCTCGGCTGCCAGCTGTAGCGCCACCAACTCTCTATGTTCCTTAGACCTTAAGTGCTTCCTCCGGATTTCAGCACTTTGAGAGTTTTCATCACAAGCTGGGCAGACCACATCCTCGTAATATTCAGTGTCACTCAACAGGTCATGGTAATATTCGGGTTCGTCCTGAGTTAGGCCAGCGAGAGAGACTTCTTCTTCCTCCTCACCCGTCTGGACGTTAGCTGACGGTGGTTCCTTCCCTAAACATCTTTCTTGAAAAGCCTTCTTCATGCATTCATATTCATCCCGCTCTTCCTGGGTTATCTGCCATTCCTTCACGACGGACCTCATTTGTGAGTTCAATACCTTCCTTTCCATCGGTAATTGCGTTATCAGGCTATTTAACCCTTCTACTGAAGTAACGGTTTCCACATTCTTCTGTTCACCTTGACGTGATTCAACGTACTTTTGGCATCCTTGTAAAATTTGTGTTGCCACCTCAGCTATCTCCGTGACCTTTGAGAGCTCCGAACTCGTTCCCCCTGAAGATTGAAGCTCGTGTTCAGATTGTTCCCCTTGCAGAGTCTTGTCCTTCAGCATATGAAGGAGTTGGCTGACCGTTAACTCTTCCCTGGGAACACGGTGGATCAGAGTCTTCTCCATTTCCTCCACCTCTTTCTCCAATACTTCCACCTTACGTTCCTCTTGAACTTTGGCTTTCAGCGCTCGGAAAAGTTGCGCCCTGATGCTCTCTAGTTCATGTTCAGGGACCATTCTTACAGTGTCCTGTTCTTCCACTGAAAGGATTCCCAGTTGAATCTGTTCTTCAAGTTGTTGAACCTCGGTCATTGCCGCCTCATATTTGTCTTGGGTGTCCTTCAATGTTTTTATAAGTTCTTGGACATCCTGTCTTTCATGCTCTGCCATGAATTTCACCTCTAATTTCTCATCTATGGATGGAGCTCCTACCGATGAGTCTGTCTTGGCCTTGAGCTCATCAAGAATTTCCTGCAGCCTTTGGACTTCTTGCTCATGTTCAACCTTTAGTTGTTCATATGCTTCTACTGAAACTAGCTTTTCGGAGGCTGCCGAGTTAACCCCCTCCAGAATTGTAGCCTGGGCCTGTTCATACTGTTCTTTCAACTTCTCACACTCTGCTTGTAAGGAGTCGTAGAGAAGAACTGGAATAAAATCCTGGCTCCCTGAAGATTCCTCTTCCTTTGGTTCATTCTGTAAATATTCTAGTTCCTGACCAGCATCAGGGGAATGTGATTGGTATTTGACCACGATGGCTCTATGGTCGCTCTCTGCTTGAGCTAGCTGTCTCTGTAGTCTTTCCAGGTTCCCCCATTCGGTGTCCCAGAACCTTTCCATATTTTTCATCTCTTGTACGAGACGGTCACTCAACTGTTCCAATTGTTGTCGTACTTTGACATACGTTTGCGTCCGAGCTCGGTGTTCTTCCGTCATGGATGAATCCTTTGCTTGAACAGGCTCAGAATTCTCTGTCAACCTGGAGTTCTGCTCTGTAGCTTTATTTTTCTTGGTACCATAAGTCCTTCTGCATGTCTTAGTTTTCTTTCCCATCGTCGGCAAGTCCCTTTTAGCCTTGTCTTCCATATTCGACTTGGTCTTATCATCATCCATTTCAGAATCTGAGCTAATAGCTTGCACCGAGTCCTCCCTCATTATGGCTTTTAGGTAATGCCATTCCATGTCTATTTTCTTAATCCACTCCCGCCCTAGAAGTGGTGGTCCTCCCTCAGGTAATACGTACAAGTTCATTCTTGGGTGTTCTTTACCCCTATCTCTCACCTTGACTCTTATTTTCCCCACGGGGTATACGTTATGCCCCGTGTATGTCTGTAATACGAACTTGGTATTTCTTAAAGGTATGTGAGAGAATAGCCGGTGGTAGTCCCTTCGGTTGATGACTGATAGAGCTGATCCAGTGTCCAGCTCCATTCTTACTTGGACTCCAGCTATTTTTAGTATGACCCAGATGGCCTGTAGATCCGTTTCTTTACCCACATTGTGGATTCTCAGCCTACCCAGCTCCTGGTTGTTTGGGTCTGAGTCTGAATTCTGTTCGTCTGAACTCTTCTCAGCCACCTTGTGTACCTTGTTGTACTTTTCTTGTGGTGGCTTCCTTTGATTATTGGTCTTTTTCCCGGACCGGCATACCTTCGCGATGTGACCCAGTTTGCCACATTTCCTACACTCTTGGTTCTTAAACCAGCATTGATTCTGGTCACGCGTTGTCTTCCCACAACGGTAGCATTTTGTTGTGCTTGAAGTAATTTGGTCCACCCCGAGTGCCGCCGCCTTTAGTTGCATTTCCGCCGTTCCTTTCGCTGCGGCTTCGTGCGATGCAGTTATAAGGACAGCCCTGTCCAGTGTGAGGTCGTTCTCTTCCAGTAGTCGCTTCTGCGTCCCTTCTTTGGACAATCCGCATACGAACTTGTCCCGCAGCGCTTCTGTCAGATTCCCTCCGAACTGGCAGTATTTCGCTAGCCTACGCAGTTCGACCAAGTATTCCGCATTGCTTTCGTCTTTCTTCTGCGTTCTTGCGTAGAATTTGAATCGTTCAGCCAGCATCAGCGGTGTGGGGTTCAAGTGGTCCTTCAGCACAGCCACAATCTCTTCGAAGGTCTGATCCGCTGGTTTATTTGGTGCTATTAGATGCTTCAAGAGCCCGTATGTTTTTGCCCCCATCGAGTTTAGCAATGTTATCGCCTTGTCGTCTTCCTCTATTTTGTTGGCTTCGCAATAGATCTCTATGCGTTCCACGTACGTGGCCCAGTCTTCTATTTCAGAATTAAAGTCGTTAATATTCCCTCGCTTAGGCATTTTTCTTCCCTTGGGAGCAGCACCAGTATTTCTTTAAGTATTCTTATTTATTTGTTTGTTTCTAAGATGGCGGTTTTCCCGCGAAATCGGCGGTTTCCCGCTCTTTCCTTCTCTCCCCGCCCACTTCAATGGCGGTATGTCAATCAAGATGGCGGTTTTCCCGCGAAAATGGCGGTTTCCCGCTCTTCCTTTCTCGCCCCGCCCACTTCAATGGCGGTTTCCCGCTTCTGGCGTCTTCTCCGCCTAATGGCGGCTTCCCGCGTTTCTTCCCGGTGGAAGGGGTACGCTTCCCCCACAGCGGACAGGTTCAGCCGCTGGCTGGCTTCCGCACAGCTCCCCTTACTCGGCTATGTCTTTTCCTCCCGCCCGCACGGCTCTACCGGCGCTGGGTACACCCCGTTAACGGAGGACAGTTCAGCCGCTGGACTGGCTCTCGCGCAGTCTCTCTCTCCGTACCCGGCTCTGTCGCTCTCTCACCCGCACGTTCGGTGCTACCGGCCCTGGGTACCCCGTTGGTGGAGAACAGTTCAGCCGCTGGACTGGCTCTCGCGCAGTCTCTCACCCTGTTTTCGGCTGTGTCTCTCACCCACTCCCGCACGTTCGGTTTTGCCGGCTCTGAGTACCCCGTTGGTGGAGAACAGCTCAGCCGCTGGACTGGCTCCTCGCAGTCTCTCTCTCCGCACCCGGCTCTCACCCGCACGGTTCCCGTTCGCCTCCCCAGCCCTCTCGCAGACCGGTGTTTCCCTCCCCGGCTGCGGCTGGGTTTCTCCTCCCGCGCCTACTCGCAGGCTCAGCGCTTCGTGGCTGCGGTCGCTGCCCGGATTTTTCCCGCCGATCACGGTCCGGCTGTCACCCGACGCCGTTGGACCCGACTTTTGGCCGGCACAGCTCCCCCTCGACCGAGGTCGAGTGCTCTGCCCTTATCCTCCGGATACTTCTACACCTTCCCCTACTCACAGTCTCTTCGGCCGCCTTGTTCCCTGCTGATCGGCTCACTCCGCACCGTGGTAGAAGGGTAGTCAGTGCCTGTTGCAGACGGAAGCTTTTGTTGCTAAAGTCTTCCACCTTTCTCCTGCTGCAGCCTCGTGTTTTCTTCCAGCAGCACGACGAGGGCGGTTGCCTCTCTTCGACGCTCTTCTTGCTTTGGTAATCTTGCCGCAGGGTACGATCGGACTCGTCGCCACTGTAAAGTCTGTGGGTTGTGCAGTTAATAAATACACAGACTTCAGAAATAACAACAAACAGGTCTTTACTATTCGAAGGTCCGGGCGAATCTGCCCCAGCAATCCTGCTACAACACTTATATACTGGTGTGGTCACTATCGGTATTACAGTATACAGAAGCCAAACAAATAGTGCCACACCTAAAGTAGTTCCCTTAAAGGTGAACGGTTACATTCAATAGTTCCCTTAAAGATAGACGGGTACATACACTACACCTATGGCATTCCTCTTTGTGTGTGCTCTGTTAACAGTGAATCGAAACCCATGTATTATGAATGGGTTAATGCCTCTTTTAAACCAGCGATCAGGGGAATGTCATAAAACGATGTCAGGCCATTGTACGCTAAAACTACAAACAATAATTTCCAGGCTAGTAAAACACTGGTATTGAGGGTTACGGAACCAAGCTAGATGGAGTTAAGATGCAGACCAGCCATGATCTAATTCAGTGATGGAACAGGCTCGAGGGGCTGAATGGCCTCCTCCTGTTCCTATGTTCTTCCTGCAATTAAAAGACAAATCTTTTAATGTTCAAACCCAAATTATTTCCACCCAGCGCTACACATCACTCTAACCATAAGCCAATCAAGATGTCAGCTGTGGCTCAGTGGGCAGCACCCTTGCCTACCGGTCAGAAGGTTGTGGGTTCAAATTCCCCTCCATGCAACCTAAGATCAATAATCCAGGCTGACACTCCCAGTGCAGTGCTGAGGGAATGCTGCACTGTCAGAGGTGCTGTCTTCAGATGAGACGTTAAACCGAGGCGCCTTCTGCTCTCTCAGGTGGATGTAAAAGATCCCATGGCACTATTTCGATAGAAGAGCGGGGGGAGTTCTCCCCGGTGTCCTGGGGCCAATATTTATCCCTCAATCAACATCACTAAATAAAACAGATTATCTGGTCATTATCACATTGCTGTTTGTGGGAGCTTGCTGTGCGCAAATTGGCTGCCGTGTTTCCTACATTACAACAGTGACTGGACAGTTACTTGGCTGTGAAGCACTTTGGGATGTCCTAAGGCTGTGAAAGGTGCAAGTTCTTTTTTCTAAGTCTCATGTCACAGCCAATGCCATTCTTAAGAGGCCCTGCCATATTTAATGAGCTTATTAATCGTATACTTCTAAAGGATGTAGTCAAATTAGTTACTTGGGCTCAGGGATCAAACAATATCTGAAACAAAGTTTTACGCAATTCTGAATTTCACATGATGGTCTCACCCTCAATGTCCTATGAATGTCGCCACACAGATCTGCTGACCATTGCGTGCAGTCATCTGACAAACAAGAAAAAGGTTCTGCTTTTGTCCCTTTTTCTGTTAAAACTAAAACCATTTAATGATGACAATCCGAAGCAAAATCGACATTCTTAAAGAAGTTACTTTTTAAAATATCAATTGAAAAGACTTGCATTTCTCCAGCGCCTTTCACAACCTCAGGATGTCACAAAGCGCTTTACAGCCAATGAAGTACTTTTTAAAGTGTGGTCACTGTTGTAATGTAGGAAACACGGCAACCAATTTGCGCACAGCAAGCTCCCACAAACAGCAATGTGATAATGACCAGATCATCTGTTTTTAGTGATGTTAGTTGAGGGATAAATAAATATTGGCCCCAGGACACCGGGGAGAGCTCCCCTGCTCTTCTTCAAAATAGCGGCCATGGGGTCTTTTACATCCACCTGAGAGAGCAGACAGTAGTCTTGGTTTAACGTCTCATCCAAAAGACGGCACCTCCAACAGTGCTGCGCTCCCTCAGTACTGACCCTCCGACAGTGCAGAGCCCCCTCAGTACTGCCCCTCCGACAGTGCAGCGCTCCCTCAGTACTGCCCCTCCGACAGTGCAGCACTCCCTCAGCACTGCCCCTCCGACAGTGCGGCGCTCCCTCAGTACTGCCCCTCCGACAGTGCAGCGCTCTCTCAGTACTGCCCCTCCGACAGTGCAGCGCTCCCTCAGTACTGACCCTCCGACAGTACGGCACTCCCTCAGTACTGCCCCTCCGACAGTGCTGCGCTCCCTCAGTACTGCCCCTCCGACAGTGCGGCACTCCCTCAGTACTGCCCCTCCGACAGTACGGCGCTCCCTCAGTACTGCCCCTCCGACAGTGCTGCGCTCCCTCAGTACTGCCCCTCCGACAGTGCGGCACTCCCTCAGTACTGCCCCTCCGACAGTGCTGCGCTCCCTCAGTACTGCCCCTCCGACAGTGCGGCGCTCCCTCAGTACTGCCCCTCCGACAGTGCAGCGCTCCCTCAGTACTGCCCCTCTGACAGTGCGGCGCTCCCTCAATACTGCCCCTCCGACAGTGCGGCGCTCCCTCAGTACTGCACTGGAGTGTCAACCTAGATTATGTGCTCAAGTCTCTGGAGTGGGGACTGTGAACCCACAACCTTCTGATTCAGAGGCGAGAGTGCTACCCACTGAGCCACAGCGACACCTTGAATGTCACTCAGCTTCTCTGAAGGACTCAAATCTGTTCAGGAAGTGAACGGTTAGTATTTAGAGCCCCAACATGTTTTTCTACCAAGTGTAGTGAGGCACAATCCGGCGAGAGGGAGAAATACCATCTTGTACTGCAGAACTTTCCACAGAATATCAAACTAAATTGCCTGCTTTGTGAAGCATGTTCCATTCTCCTTCATAATTAACACAAAAATTATAGCTTTTTAAAAATATTTCATTTGACAGGAGAATCCGTGGATTCCTGACCAACGCTCCCCCTGTGCTGCAATCGTGAGGTTCCGCCCAGGCCACTCGCCAGCTCCTGTCACAGGAAGAGTGACCGCGCAAACACGGCCGCGCATCAAACTTAAAGGGAACGCGCACAAAAATCAATTAGAGGCAACATTGTTCCTGACTTAACCAAGTTTATCTCTTTTTTGCTCCACCCACATGGTCATTGACGTAAGAAAACTACGAGGCACTTGGTCTAAGTGTTAAACAACTGTTTTACAACATGGAGGTCTAGTTGTGTCCTTCACTAGTTCCTGTTAAAGAATTTCCTGCGCAAGCTGGGCCCGTGCCCGAGTATTTATACGCTCCCTGGACAGCGCCACCAGCAGGCCGTCCAGTATTACTTCATAAGTCATTTCCACAGGAATGACAAGATTCATGTCAGTCATTTTGGTTAAAAAAAATCCCAGCGAATCAAAAAACAAACATTGAGAGCTACAGAAACTACTCGAAGGATGTTAGACACTGGGCCATGGGCCATGGACAGGGTCTTTGTTGGTGTGTCAAAGAACCTGGGGGTGGCGGGGGTGGGGGGGGGGGAGTAATTGTGGGGCGGGTAGCAATGGCTAGGGGTGGGAGGTGCGGTTGGTGACTGGTGGCCGAGGGGGGGAGGGTAAGGAGGAGGGGTGGGGGGAGGTGCTGGTCGAGGGGGGTAAGGAGGAGGAATGGGGGGAGGTGTTGGTCGAGGGGGGGTAAGGAGGAGGGGTGGGGGAGGTGCTGGTCGAGGAGGGGGTAAGGAGGAGGGGTGGGGGAGGTGCTGGTCGAGGAGGGGGTAAGGAGGAGGGGGGGAGGTGCTGGTCGAGGGGGAGTAAGGAGGAGCGGTGGGGGGAGGTGCTGTTCGAGTGGGGTAAGGAGGAGGAGTGGGGGGAGGTGTTGGTCGAGGGGGGGGGGTTGGAGAAATGGTGCCTGGGGGTGGGGGGAGGAGAGCTGTAAGAAGGGAGTTGAAGTCATCGAGTCCAGAAGTAATGTAATTGTGCCCCAAAGGTTTTGTGTGGGGTGGGGTGAGCGTGAGGTGCGAGCGGGGGGTGTTAGGGTGGGGGGGGTGAGCGGGGGGTGTTAGGGTGGGGGGGGTGAGCGGGGGGTGTTAGGGTGGGGGGATGCGAGCGGGGGGTGTTAGGGTGGGGGTGTTAAGGTGGGGGGTGTTAGGGTGGGGGGTGCGAGCGGGGGTGTTAGGGTGGGGGGTGTGAGCGGGGGGTGTTAGGGTGGGGTGTGCGAGCGGGGGTGTTAGGGTGGGGGGTGTTAGGGTGGGGGTGCGAGCGGGGGTGTTAGGGTGGGGGGTGCGAGCAGGGGCTGTTAGGGTGGGGGGTGCGAGCGGGGGGTGTTAGGGTGGGGGGTGCGAGCGGGGGTGTTAGGGTGGGGGGTGCGAGCGGGGGGTGTTAGGGTGGAGGGTGCGAGCGGGGGGTGTTAGGGTGGGGGGTGCGAGCGGTGAGGAATATGAAGGGGGAAGTGAAGGGGGGGAATCTGAACCCTGAGAGTTAGTGAAGTGTTTGCCTGAACCCGAGCGAGGGATTGGGAAAGGGAATGATTTGCTTTGACGTTGTGTGACTCCAGCCTATGGATAATTATGAAGGTCAACATTTAGACGAGGAAAATACCGGGACAATGGATGGAAACTTTGTTACCTCCAGACTCGACTATTCCGACACTCTCCCGGCCAGTCTCCCACCTCCACCCTCCATAAACCTCAGCTCATCCTAAACTCTGCTGCCCCGTGTCCTAACTTGTACCAAGTCCTGTTAGCCCATCACCCCCTGTGCTCGCTGCCCTACACTGGCTCGTGGTCCGGCAACACCCTGCCCCCCCACCCCACCCCCACCCCACCACAAAAAATTTCTATCTTCGAATCCACTCTGCCACTCATTTTCACTTCCTCCCTCCCCCAATTGTAAATGATATACTTGCAGACGAATGAAAAAGCCAGCTGAAGCTCACTGCAATCTCAAGCCTCGCTGGAGACTGTGCACCTGTTCACTGCCAAACACCCACACTCTTCGAAACCTTACAAATAAAACAGCTGCTACCAAAAGGTCACCGCTCCCGCTGGCCCAAGTCAGCACGGAGGTGAAGTGCATGTCAAAGCGACTCATGGTGAAGCTCTTCGGGCCCTGAGATAGGGCACTCTACTAAGGCAAAGACTTTCTTTCTCTCAGTACGAAGCGATAAGACGAAGCGAGTAAGGAAATACTTCCGACCAGAAGGGCCATCCAAAGATAAGCTGCTGGGTTTCACAGCATGCTAGCGCAGGCCAACTTGTTCAGTAATCTCTTACATTGCAACCAGCACCAGGGCGCCAGTGCGAAACCAGCCGGCTATTTAAACATCAGAAATAATAACAGGCTAAGCAAGAACGCGGATAATGCATATCGGAGCACAAAGGTTTTAAACCTGAGACGCACTTCGGGCCGGCAGACATGACAGGGCAGCTCTCCTCAGTACAGAAGTCCGTTATTGTCCCGTACAGCATGTTGATCTGATTGAAGAAGTCCACAGCTGGGGGCGGGGGGGGGGTTTTGTTGAAAAAAGAGACAACGCAAGTTACAAAATTTACAACGTTAATATCCATCAGTCTAACACGCTTTCACAAACAGCAAAACAAAAGCAAAATTCTGACAAAGGGTCATCGACCTGAAACGTTGATTCTGTTTCTCTCTCCACAGATGCTGCCTGACCTGCTGAGTGTTTCCAGCATTTTTCTGATTTCACATTCAGTAATTAGAATCTCACAGCACAGGAGGCGGCCATTCGGCCCATCGTGCCTGTGCCGGCTCTTTGAACGAGCTCTCCAATTAGTCCCACCCCCCCCTGCTCTTTCCCCACAGCCCTGCAAATTTATCCCCTTCAAGTATTTATCCAATTCCCTTTTGAAAGTTATTATTGAATCTGTTTCCACCGCCCTTTCAGGCAGTGTGTTTTTATTCAGTATCTCGGGTGAGATGTTGAACCCTGTCCTCCTGTCCGTGTGTTCGTAAAAACTCCCGCAGCATCTTTTTGAAGAGCATTGCGTTCTCCCCGGGTGTCCTGGTCAACATTGATCGCTCCAGCAACACCATGAAAACAGGGCAACTGGTCATTTATCGCGTTGCTATTTGTGGGATCTTGCTGTGCGCAATTTGGTTGCCGAGTTTGCCAACATTTCAAAAGTAATTCACTGGCTTTGAGACACCTTCAGGGCATAAAAGGCACTACAGAAATGCAAGTTACAGTCGTTCCTGTTTAAAAACTTGCAACTTAAAAATGGATAGCAATGGATAGAGAAAAGAAAGAGAGAAAGAGAGAAAGAAAGAAAGAGAGAGAGAGAGAGAGAGAGAGAGAGAAAGAGAGAAAGAAAGAGAGAGAGAGAAAAAGACAGACTTGCATTTCTATAGCGCCTTTTACAACCGCCAAACATCCCAAAGCGCTTTACAGCCAATTAAGTATTTTTGAAGTGTAGTCACTGTTGTAATGTGGGAAACGCGGCAGCCAATTTGTGCACAGCAAGCTCCCACAAACAGCAATGTGATAATGACCAGATAATCTGTTTTAGTGATGTTGATTGAGGGATAAATATTGGCCCCAGGACACCGGGGAGAACTCCCCCCTGCTCTTCTTCGAAATAGAGTCCGTGGGGGAAAATTCATGCTGAAACCTACAACCAACATGTGGCTGTGGTCCAGATGTAGCACTTTACCTCACACACCCTTTGTAGCCACATTGTCTACAGGACTTTACCTACACCGAATGTCCTGTGTGACCCCACATTGATCTGTTGCAGCAATTGTCAAATTGACCATTTTCAGCGAGACAACCCCTTTCCCCACCCACAAGAATCACCACATTTACATTCTCTTTGATTAATTTTATTCAATGATAAATCAGAAGTCAAAAGGTGAAAAATAAACTCCTGAATGTGATTAAATGAACAAGTCTTTTCTACATCACTTACTATTGACGGCAACCCATTCATTCAGGTCTTCGCCATCGGGCAGCATGACAGCCATTCGCAGGTTGCCACTGCCCAGAGTGGCCTCCGCATGTTTCAAAAGCTCATATTGGTGGGACCCTTCTGGAATGTTCTTCTTTGGTTTGAAAGTCCTAGACGAACGGTTTCCGCTGTCAAACAATGAATGGCCACGATTAACCACAACAATGTGAACTAGGAATAGACTTGATCTTTTAAAGCTCATATCACCATGCATTGAGTCCCGTTCACCCATCACCCCCTGTGCTCACTGCCCTGTGTCCTAACTCACACCCAGTCCCGTTCACCCATCACCCCGTGTGCTCACTGCCCCGTGTCCTAACTCACACCAAGTCCCGTTCACCCATCTCCCCCTGTGCTCACTGCCCCGTGTCCTAACTCACACCCAGTCCCGTTCACCCATCACCCCCTGTGCTCACTGCCCCGTGTCCTAACTCACACCCAGTCCTGTTCACCCATCACCCCGTGCTCACTGCCCCGTGTCCTAACTCACACCCAGTTCCGTTCACCCATCACCCCCTGTGCTCACTGCCCCGTGTCCTAACTCACACCCAGTCCCGTTCACCCATCACCCCCTGTGCTCACTGCCCCGTCTCCTAACTCACACCCAGTCCCGTTCACCCATCACCCCCTGTGCTCACTGCCCCGTGTCCTAACTCACACCCAGTCCTGTTCACCCATCACCCCGTGCTCACTGCCCCGTCTCCTAACTCACACCCAGTCCCGTTCACCCATCACCCCCTGTGCTCACTGCCCCGTGTCCTAACTCACACCCAGTCCTGTTCACCCATCACCCCCTGTGCTCACTGCCCCGTGTCCTAACTCACACCCAGTCCCGTTCACCCATCACCCCCTGTGCTCACTGCCCCGTGTCCTAACTCACACCCAGTCCCGTTCACCCATCACCCCCTGTGCTCACTGCCCCGTGTCCTAACTCACACCCAGTCCCGTTCGCCCATCCCCCCCTGTGCTCACTGCCCCGTGTCCTAACTCACACCCAGTCCCGTTCATCCATCGCCCCGTGCTCACTGCCCCGTGTCCTAACTCACACCCAGTCCCGTTCACCCATCACCCCCTGTGCTCACTGCCCCGTGTCCTAACTCACACCCAGTCCCGTTCACCCATCACCCCCTGTGCTCAGTGCCCCGTCTCCTAACTCACACCCAGTCCCGTTCACCCATCACCCCCTGTGCTCACTGCCCCGTGTCCTAACTCACACCCAGTCCCGTTCACCCATCACCCCCTGTGCTCACTGCCCCGTGTCCTAACTCACACCCAGTCCCGTTCGCCCATCACCCCCTGTGTTCACTGCCCCGTGTCCTAACTCACACCCAGTCCCGTTCACCCATCACCCCGTGCTCACTGCCCCGTGTCCTAACTCACAACCAGTCCCGTTCACCCATCACCCCCTGTGCTCACTGCCCCGTGTCCTAACTCACACCCAGTCCCGTTCACCCATCACCCCCTGTGCTCACTACCCCGTGTCCTAACTCACACCCAGTCCCGTTCACCCATCACCCCTGTGCTCACTGCCCCGTGTCCTAACTCACACCCAGTCCCGTTCACCCATCACCCCCTGTGCTCACTGCCCCGTGTCCTAACTCACACCCAGTCCCGTTCACCCATCACCCCCTGTGCTCACTGCCCCGTGTCCTAACTCACACCCAGTCCCGTTCACCCATCACCCCCTGTGCTCACTGCCCCGTGTCCTAACTCACACCCAGTCCCGTTCACCCATCACCCCCTGTGCTCACTGCCCCGTGTCCTAACTCACACCCAGTCCCGTTCACCCATCACCTCCTGTGCTCACTGCCCCGTGTCCTAACTCACACCCAGTCCTGTTCACCCATCACCCCCTGTGCTCACTGCCCCGTGTCCTAACTCGCACCCAGTCCCGTTCACCCATCACCCCCTGTGCTCACTGCCCCGTGTCCTAACTCACACCCAGTCCCGTTCACCCATCACCCCCTGTGCTCACTGCCCCGTGTCCTAACTCACACCCAGTCCCGTTCACCCATCACCCCCTGTGCTCACTGCCCCGTGTCCTAACTCACACCCAGTCCCGTTCACCCATCACCCCCTGTGCTCACTGCCCCGTGTCCTAACTCACACCCAGTCCCGTTCACCCATCACCCCGTGCTAACTGCCCCGTGTCCTAACTCACACCCAGTCCCGTTCACCCATCACCCTCTGTGCTCACTGCCCTGTGTCCTAACTCACACCCAGTCCCGTTCACCCATCACCCCCTGTGCTCACTGCCCCGTGTCCTAACTCACACCCAGTCCCGTTCACCCATCACCCCGTGCTCACTGCCCCGTGTCCTAACTCACACCGAGTCCCGTTCACCCATCACCCACTGTGCTCACTGCTCCATGTCCTAACTCACACCCAGTCCCGTTCACCCATTACCCCCTGTGCTCACTGCCCAGTGTCCTAACTCACACCCAGTCCCGTTCACCCATCACCTCCTGTGCTCACTGCCCCGTGTCCTAACTCACACCCAGTCCTGTTCACCCATCACCCCCTGTGCTCACTGCCCCGTGTCCTTACTCACACCCAGTCCCGTTCACCCATCACCCCCTGTGCTCACTGCCCCGTGTCCTAACTCGCACCCAGTCCCGTTCACCCATCACCCCCTGTGCTCACTGCCCCGTGTCCTAACTCACACCCAGTCCCGTTCACCCATCACCCCCTGTGCTCACTGCCCCGTGTCCTAACTCACACCCAGTCCCGTTCACCCATCACCCCCTGTGCTCACTGCCCCGTGTCCTAACTCACACCCAGTCCCGTTCACCCATCACCCCCTGTGCTCGCTGACCTACATTGGCTCCCAGTCTGGCAACGCCTCGATTTAAAAATTCTCAACCTTGTTTTCAAGCCCCTCCACCGCCTCGCCCCTCCCTATCTGTGTAACCTCCTCCAGCCCTACAACCCTCCGGGGTCTCTGCGCTCCTCCATTTGCCCTCTTGTACATCCCCGATTTCCATCGCTCCACCGTTGGCGGTCGTGCCTTCAGCTGCTGGGGCCCTAAGTTCTGGAATTCCCTCCCTAAACCTCTCTCCGCCCCTCTCCTCCTTTAAGATGTTCCTTAAAAGTACCTCTTTTGGTCACCTGTCCTAATATCTTCTTCTGTTACTTAGTGTCAAATTTTGCTTGATAATTTTGTGAAGAGCTTTTCGCCTCCTCCCACCCCTCTTCACCTCACTATCACCCTATCCTTCTATTCCTTTCTCCCTCATGTGTTTATCTCGCTTCCCCTTAAATGTATCGATACAATTCGCCTCAACCACTCCCTGTGGTAGCGAGTTCCACATTCTCACCTCTGTCTGGGGAAAGCAGTTTCTCCTGAATTCCCCATTGGTTTTATTAGTGATTATCGTATATTTATGGCCCCTAGTTCTGGTCTCCCCCACAAGTGGAAACGTCTTCTCTATGTCTACCCTATCCAACCCCTTCATCATTTTAAAGACCTCGATCAGGTCACTCTTCAGTCTTCCCTTTTCTAGAGAAAAGAGCCCCAGCCTGTTCCGCCTTTCCTGATAGTTATAACCTCTCAGTTCTGGTAAATCGTTTTTGGCACCTTCTCCAGTGCCTCTGTATTTCTTTTATAATATGGAGATCAGAACCGCGCACAGTATTCTAGCTGATATCCAGACTGATGGGCCGAGTGGTTTACATTGGACAGTGTTTTTTTTTCCCCTTCCCTCCCACTGTCACAAGTTATTTGCTGCTAACTTCAATAGAGCTTTAATCAGTCGGGGCGCATAAATCAGAAAGGGGATCCAACGGGAGCAAAAGTACGGAATTACTGTCAGTTCTCAATAAGCGGAAGTGGAAGTATGACTCCAGTTCACAGCCCTGACCATCTAGCTGACTACCATGTTTTTTTTCTTGTTATAAGAAAGGGATTGAGAAAGGGGATGTTAAAATCGCTGAGCAGTGTTACTACGCCAAGCATACGAAAATGACAGACAGGGAAAGACCAGCTGGTCCATCTAGCCTGCCCCGCACCTCATGATGGCCGGATCGTCCTGACTGGACACTTCCCCCTCCCCCACTTCCTCCCCTCCCCCCGCAGCCGTGTAATCTCCTGGGAGAGGCAAAGAACCAAAGAAAAAACCCCAGGGCCAATAAGAGGAAAAAATACAATGGAAAATTCCTCTTGACGAAGGGTTTCGACCTGAAACGTTGACTCTATTTCTCTCTCCACGGATGTTGCCTGGCCTGCTGAGTTTTTCCAGCATTTTCTGTTGTTATTTAACAAGAAACTTTGTTCCCTATTACAGTCCACATGTAGATTTCTTTTTAAAAAAAGCAAAAATCAGTTCCCATTGTTACTACTGCAAAATGACCCTGTTTAAATCGAGGGCTGTGGAAACCTTGACATTATAAATTATGTGATATTCTAGAAATAAAAACTGACGGTGACGAGCATTTTGATCTGGTGATTGCTCGCACTGAGATTTAAGTAAGCGATCAGAGTAAGGCTCCTTATATAGATCGATGTTGATATATTAAAAGCCTTGCTTATAGCATTCATATCCTATAAACATCAGACGTACCTCCCATCATACTTTAACATATCCTCTGACTCACTGTGGGAAATACAATGGGAGGTGATTTCTCTGCCTCATCAGGTGGCGGTAACAGATCTTATGACACTATTTAAAGAGAGGCAGTGAGTTTTCCCGATATCCTGGTCAACATTTCTCCCGCTATACTAACACCAACAAAACAAAAAACAGATTCCTGGCCATACATTCATTAACTGTTTGTGGGACCTTGCTTTGCACAACTTGGGCTGCTGTGTTTGCCTACAGGATATGCACCTCAGAAACAATTCATTGATTGTAAACCTCTCCGGGACCTCCTGCATTACACGTATAATTTCACGCTCTTCCAATTGGCATGGCAGTATTAAATTTCACATTACTGTAGACATGGCATGTGAAAATTCTTAAGGCTACTATTTTGAAATAGTGCCAATCTGATGCATCTGTGACTGTATCAGAAGATACCAAGTAGTGCCAGCATGACACAGTCGAATCTGACACATTCCAATCTGAAACATTCCAATCTGAAACATTCCAATCTGATACATTCCAATCTGAAACATTCCAATCTGAAACAATCCAATCTGAAACATTCCAATCTGATACATTCCAATCTGAAACATTCCAATCTGAAACAATCCAATCTGAAACATTCCAATCTGATACATTCCAATCTGAAACATTCCAATCTGATACAATCCAATCTGAAACATTCCAATCTGAAACATTCCAATCTGATACATTCCAATCTGAAACATTCCAATGTGAAACATTCCAATCTGATACATTCCAATCTGAAACAATCCAATCTGAAACATTCCAATCTGATACATTCCAATCTGATACAATCCAATCTGAAACATTCCAATCTGAAACATTCCAATCTGAAACATTCCAATCTGAAACATTCCAATGTGAAACATTCCAATCTGATACATTCCAATCTGAAACATTCCAATCTGAAACATTCCAATCTGAAACATTCCAATCTGAAACAATCCAATCTGATACATTCCAATCTGAAACATTCCAATCTGAAACAATCCAATCTGAAACATTCCAATCTGATACATTCCAATCTGAAACATTCCAATCTGATACATTCCAATCTGAAACATTCCAATCTGATACATTCCAATCTGATACATTCCAATCTGAAATATTCCAATCTGATACATTCCAATCTGATACATTCCAATCTAAAACATTCCAATCTGAAACAATCCAATCTGATACATTCCAATCTGAAACATTCCAATCTGAAACAATCCAATCTGAAACATTCCAATCTGATACAATCCAATCTGATACATTCCAATCTGAAACATTCCAATCTGAAACAATCCAATCTGATACATTCCAATCTGAAACATTCCAATCTGATACATTCCAATCTAAAACATTCCAATCTGAAACAATCCAATCTGATACATTCCAATCTAAAACATTCCAATCTGAAACAATCCAATCTGATACATTCCAATCTGAAACATTCCAATCTGATACATTCCAATCTAAAACATTCCAATCTGAAACAATCCAATCTGATACATTCCAATCTGAAACATTCCAATCTGATACATTCCAATCTAAAACATTCCAATCTGAAACAATCCAATCTGATACATTCCAATCTGAAACATTCCAATCTGAAACAATCCAATCTGAAACATTCCAATCTGATACAATCCAATCTGATACATTCCAATCTGAAACATTCCAATCTGAAACAATCCAATCTGATACATTCCAATCTGAAACATTCCAATCTGAAACAATCCAATCTGAAACATTCCAATCTGATACATTCCAATCTGAAACATTCCAATCTGATACAATCCAATCTGAAACATTCCAATCTGAAACATTCCAATCTGATACATTCCAATCTGAAACATTCCAATGTGAAACATTCCAATCTGATACATTCCAATCTGAAACAATCCAATCTGAAACATTCCAATCTGATACATTCCAATCTGATACAATCCAATCTGAAACATTCCAATCTGAAACATTCCAATCTGAAACATTCCAATCTGAAACATTCCAATGTGAAACATTCCAATCTGATACATTCCAATCTGAAACATTCCAATCTGAAACATTCCAATCTGAAACATTCCAATCTGAAACAATCCAATCTGATACATTCCAATCTGATACATTCCAATCTGAAACATTCCAATCTGAAACAATCCAATCTGAAACATTCCAATCTGATACATTCCAATCTGAAACATTCCAATCTGATACATTCCAATCTGAAACATTCCAATCTGATACATTCCAATCTGATACATTCCAATCTGAAATATTCCAATCTGATACATTCCAATCTGATACATTCCAATCTAAAACATTCCAATCTGAAACAATCCAATCTGATACATTCCAATCTGAAACATTCCAATCTGAAACAATCCAATCTGAAACATTCCAATCTGATACAATCCAATCTGATACATTCCAATCTGAAACATTCCAATCTGAAACAATCCAATCTGATACATTCCAATCTGAAACATTCCAATCTGATACATTCCAATCTAAAACATTCCAATCTGAAACAATCCAATCTGATACATTCCAATCTAAAACATTCCAATCTGAAACAATCCAATCTGATACATTCCAATCTGAAACATTCCAATCTGATACATTCCAATCTAAAACATTCCAATCTGAAACAATCCAATCTGATACATTCCAATCTGAAACATTCCAATCTGATACATTCCAATCTAAAACATTCCAATCTGAAACAATCCAATCTGATACATTCCAATCTGAAACATTCCAATCTGAAACAATCCAATCTGAAACATTCCAATCTGATACAATCCAATCTGATACATTCCAATCTGAAACATTCCAATCTGAAACAATCCAATCTGATACATTCCAATCTGAAACATTCCAATCTGAAACAATCCAATCTGATACATTCCAATCTGAAACATTCCAATCTGAAACATTCCAATCTGATACAATCCAATCTGATACATTCCAATCTGAAACATTCCAATCTGAAACAATCCAATCTGATACATTCCAATCTGAAACATTCCAATCTGAAACAATCCAATCTGATACATTCCAATCTGATACATTCCAATCTGAAACATTCCAATCTGAAACAATCCAATCTGATACATTCCAATCTGATACATTCCAATCTGAAACAATCCAATCTGAAACATTCCAATCTGATACATTCCAATCTGAAACATTCCAATCTGATACAATCCAATCTGATACATTCCAATCTGAAACATTCCAATCTGAAACGTTCCAATCTGAAACAATCCAATCTGATACATTCCAATCTGAAACATTCCAATCTGAAACAATCCAATCTGATACATTCCAATCTGAAACATTCCAATCTGAAACATTCCAATCTGATACATTCCAATCTGAAACATTCCAATCTGATACATTCCAATCTGAAACATTCCAATCTGAAACAATCCAATCTGATACATTCCAATCTGAAACATTCCAATCTGAAACAATCCAATCTGAAACAATCCAATCTGATACATTCCAATCTGAAACATTCCAATCTGAAACAATCCAATCTGATACATTCCAATCTGAAACATTCCAATCTGATACATTCCCATCTGAAACATTCCCATCTGAAACATTCCAATCTGAAACATTCCAATCTGAAACATTCCAATCTGATACATTCCAATCTGATACAATCCAATCTGATACATTCCAATCTGAAACATTCCAATCTGAAACAATCCAATCTGATACATTCCAATCTGAAACATTCCAATGTGAAACAATCCAATCTGATACATTCCAATCTGAAACATTCCAATCTGAAACATTCCAATCTGATACATTCCAATGTGAAACAATCCAATCTGATACATTCCAATCTGATACATTCCAATCTGAAATATTCCAATCTGATATATTCCAACCTGATACATTCCAATCTGACATAATCCAATCTGACACATTTCAATCTGATACATTTCAATCTGACACATTTCAATCTGATACATTTCAATCTGACACAATTCAATCTGATACATTCCAATCTGAGACATTTCAATCTGACACATTTCAATCTGATACATTTCAATCTGACACATTTCAATCTGATACATTTCAATCTGACACATTTCAATCTGATACATTTCAATCTGACACAATTCAATCTGATACATTCCAATCTGATACATTTCAATCTGACAAAATCCAATCTGATACATTCCAATCTGATACATTTCAATCTGACAAAATCCAAGCTGACACATTTCAATCTGATACATTCCAAACTGAAACACTCCAATCTGAAAAATTCCAATCTGATATATTCCAACCTGACACGTTCCAATCTGACATAATCCAATCTGACACATTTCAATCTGATACATTTCAATCTGACACATTTCAATCTGATACATTTCAATCTGACACAATTCAATCTGATACATTCCAATCTGATACATTTCAATCTGACACATTTCAATCTGATACATTTCAATCTGACCCATTTCAATCTGATACATTTCAATCTGACACATTTCAATCTGATACATTTCAATCTGACACAATTCAATCTGATACATTCCAATCTGATACATTTCAATCTGACAAAATCCAATCTGATACATTCCAATCTGATACATTTCAATCTGACAAAATCCAAGCTGACACATTTCAATCTGATACATTCCAATCTGATACATTCCAATCTAACACAATCCAATCTGACACATTTCAATCTGATACATTCCAATCTGATACATTTCAATCTGACACAATCCAATCTGATACATTCTAATCTGATACATTTCAAGCTGATATATTCCATCCTGGCACATTTCAATCTGATACATTCCAATCTGTTACATTTCAATCTGGCACAATCGAATCTGACACATTTCAATCTGATGCATTTCAATCTGACACAATCCAATCTGAAACATTCCAATCTGATACATTCCAATCTGATACATTTCAATCTGACACAATCCAATCTGATACATTCCAATCTAAAACATTCCAATCTGAAACAATCCAATCTGATACATTCCAATCTGAAACATTCCAATCTGATACATTCCAATCTAAAACATTCCAATCTGAAACAATCCAATCTGATACATTCCAATCTGAAACATTCCAATCTGATACATTCCAATCTAAAACATTCCAATCTGAAACAATCCAATCTGATACATTCCAATCTGAAACATTCCAATCTGAAACAATCCAATCTGAAACATTCCAATCTGATACAATCCAATCTGATACATTCCAATCTGAAACATTCCAATCTGAAACAATCCAATCTGATACATTCCAATCTGAAACATTCCAATCTGAAACAATCCAATCTGAAACATTCCAATCTGATACATTCCAATCTGAAACATTCCAATCTGATACAATCCAATCTGAAACATTCCAATCTGAAACATTCCAATCTGATACATTCCAATCTGAAACATTCCAATGTGAAACATTCCAATCTGATACATTCCAATCTGAAACAATCCAATCTGAAACATTCCAATCTGATACATTCCAATCTGATACAATCCAATCTGAAACATTCCAATCTGAAACATTCCAATCTGAAACATTCCAATCTGAAACATTCCAATGTGAAACATTCCAATCTGATACATTCCAATCTGAAACATTCCAATCTGAAACATTCCAATCTGATACATTCCAATCTAAAACATTCCAATCTGAAACAATCCAATCTGATACATTCCAATCTGAAACATTCCAATCTGAAACAATCCAATCTGAAACATTCCAATCTGATACAATCCAATCTGATACATTCCAATCTGAAACATTCCAATCTGAAACAATCCAATCTGATACATTCCAATCTGAAACATTCCAATCTGAAACAATCCAATCTGAAACATTCCAATCTGATACATTCCAATCTGAAACATTCCAATCTGATACAATCCAATCTGAAACATTCCAATCTGAAACATTCCAATCTGATACATTCCAATCTGAAACATTCCAATGTGAAACATTCCAATCTGATACATTCCAATCTGAAACAATCCAATCTGAAACATTCCAATCTGATACATTCCAATCTGATACAATCCAATCTGAAACATTCCAATCTGAAACATTCCAATCTGAAACATTCCAATCTGAAACATTCCAATGTGAAACATTCCAATCTGATACATTCCAATCTGAAACATTCCAATCTGAAACATTCCAATCTGAAACATTCCAATCTGAAACAATCCAATCTGATACATTCCAATCTGATACATTCCAATCTGAAACATTCCAATCTGAAACAATCCAATCTGAAACATTCCAATCTGATACATTCCAATCTGAAACATTCCAATCTGATACATTCCAATCTGAAACATTCCAATCTGATACATTCCAATCTGATACATTCCAATCTGAAATATTCCAATCTGATACATTCCAATCTGATACATTCCAATCTAAAACATTCCAATCTGAAACAATCCAATCTGATACATTCCAATCTGAAACATTCCAATCTGAAACAATCCAATCTGAAACATTCCAATCTGATACAATCCAATCTGATACATTCCAATCTGAAACATTCCAATCTGAAACAATCCAATCTGATACATTCCAATCTGAAACATTCCAATCTGATACATTCCAATCTAAAACATTCCAATCTGAAACAATCCAATCTGATACATTCCAATCTAAAACATTCCAATCTGAAACAATCCAATCTGATACATTCCAATCTGAAACATTCCAATCTGATACATTCCAATCTAAAACATTCCAATCTGAAACAATCCAATCTGATACATTCCAATCTGAAACATTCCAATCTGATACATTCCAATCTAAAACATTCCAATCTGAAACAATCCAATCTGATACATTCCAATCTGAAACATTCCAATCTGAAACAATCCAATCTGAAACATTCCAATCTGATACAATCCAATCTGATACATTCCAATCTGAAACATTCCAATCTGAAACAATCCAATCTGATACATTCCAATCTGAAACATTCCAATCTGAAACAATCCAATCTGATACATTCCAATCTGAAACATTCCAATCTGAAACATTCCAATCTGATACAATCCAATCTGATACATTCCAATCTGAAACATTCCAATCTGAAACAATCCAATCTGATACATTCCAATCTGAAACATTCCAATCTGAAACAATCCAATCTGATACATTCCAATCTGATACATTCCAATCTGAAACATTCCAATCTGAAACAATCCAATCTGATACATTCCAATCTGATACATTCCAATCTGAAACAATCCAATCTGAAACATTCCAATCTGATACATTCCAATCTGAAACATTCCAATCTGATACAATCCAATCTGATACATTCCAATCTGAAACATTCCAATCTGAAACGTTCCAATCTGAAACAATCCAATCTGATACATTCCAATCTGAAACATTCCAATCTGAAACAATCCAATCTGATACATTCCAATCTGAAACATTCCAATCTGAAACATTCCAATCTGATACATTCCAATCTGAAACATTCCAATCTGATACATTCCAATCTGAAACATTCCAATCTGAAACAATCCAATCTGATACATTCCAATCTGAAACATTCCAATCTGAAACAATCCAATCTGAAACAATCCAATCTGATACATTCCAATCTGAAACATTCCAATCTGAAACAATCCAATCTGATACATTCCAATCTGAAACATTCCAATCTGATACATTCCCATCTGAAACATTCCCATCTGAAACATTCCAATCTGAAACATTCCAATCTGAAACATTCCAATCTGATACATTCCAATCTGATACAATCCAATCTGATACATTCCAATCTGAAACATTCCAATCTGAAACAATCCAATCTGATACATTCCAATCTGAAACATTCCAATGTGAAACAATCCAATCTGATACATTCCAATCTGAAACATTCCAATCTGAAACATTCCAATCTGATACATTCCAATGTGAAACAATCCAATCTGATACATTCCAATCTGATACATTCCAATCTGAAATATTCCAATCTGATATATTCCAACCTGATACATTCCAATCTGACATAATCCAATCTGACACATTTCAATCTGATACATTTCAATCTGACACATTTCAATCTGATACATTTCAATCTGACACAATTCAATCTGATACATTCCAATCTGAGACATTTCAATCTGACACATTTCAATCTGATACATTTCAATCTGACACATTTCAATCTGATACATTTCAATCTGACACATTTCAATCTGATACATTTCAATCTGACACAATTCAATCTGATACATTCCAATCTGATACATTTCAATCTGACAAAATCCAATCTGATACATTCCAATCTGATACATTTCAATCTGACAAAATCCAAGCTGACACATTTCAATCTGATACATTCCAAACTGAAACACTCCAATCTGAAAAATTCCAATCTGATATATTCCAACCTGACACGTTCCAATCTGACATAATCCAATCTGACACATTTCAATCTGATACATTTCAATCTGACACATTTCAATCTGATACATTTCAATCTGACACAATTCAATCTGATACATTCCAATCTGATACATTTCAATCTGACACATTTCAATCTGATACATTTCAATCTGACCCATTTCAATCTGATACATTTCAATCTGACACATTTCAATCTGATACATTTCAATCTGACACAATTCAATCTGATACATTCCAATCTGATACATTTCAATCTGACAAAATCCAATCTGATACATTCCAATCTGATACATTTCAATCTGACAAAATCCAAGCTGACACATTTCAATCTGATACATTCCAATCTGATACATTCCAATCTAACACAATCCAATCTGACACATTTCAATCTGATACATTCCAATCTGATACATTTCAATCTGACACAATCCAATCTGATACATTCTAATCTGATACATTTCAAGCTGATATATTCCATCCTGGCACATTTCAATCTGATACATTCCAATCTGTTACATTTCAATCTGGCACAATCGAATCTGACACATTTCAATCTGATGCATTTCAATCTGACACAATCCAATCTGAAACATTCCAATCTGATACATTCCAATCTGATACATTTCAATCTGACACAATCCAATCTGATACATTCTAATCTGATACATTTCAATCTGATATATTCCATCCTGACACATTTCAATCTGATACATTCCAATCTGACACAATCCAATCTGATACATTCCAATCTGACACATTCCAATCTGACACATTCTAATCTGGTGCCTGGCGACTGTGTCCGTACTCACAATAAAAAGCTCATGGCCTCATCCGGAGCCGCTCGAAAACGGGCGGCAATCGGTGGAACTGGGCCCGGGTCTGACGGCACAATGGGGGATTCCACCAGCCCGGAGCTCCTGCTGCTGGTTCCTGCTGCAGCTGCTGGTGTGGTTCCTGCTCCTCCTGCCGCTGCTGTTGTTTCTCCTGTGCAGACCCCACCACCACCACTCGCGAGATTGCACCCGCTGACCTTCCAGTCACCTCCTTGACAGCTCCAGTCAGGTTGCTGCAAATCCTGCAACCCTCTTTAGACTTGCCACCGCACCACGCACACAACCCAATGAATGTTAATAACACAAAAATGCACAGCAGGTCCCAGCACACGCAAAGAAAGCAAGCAAGCAGTGGACGCCCTCGCTCAGAACACGATCCGTAATCTGTTTCTTTTAATCCTCCACTTTAACAGGTGTTGGCTGACCTGCTGTATAATTGCAGGATGTTTTTCAGTTTGCAGTTTTTGCATTGTTTCCTTTTGTTAGACTGCATTAATAAAACCAGCGAACTTGTAGTTCTTGCTGTCGGATTAGCATGATAATAAACAAAAGAGCTTGCACTGATAAAGCCTTTAATTACGACCTCTGGACATTGCAAAGCACTTCACAACCCCTGGATTACATTTGCAATACCATCAATGATGCTATGCAAGGAAATACATCAGCAATTTGCACAAACATTAAATGAGATGAATGTTTCACCACCAAAGTTTTTTTTGGTGGTGATGGTTGAGAGGACTCTGGGAGATCTCGTTGTCTTTTCAATAGTACCAGGGCATCTTTTAGGTCCACCTGAAAAGGCGGACTTCCAGTTTAACTTTTCATCACTGACTGTGCAGCATTCGGGCTCAGTCCTGCACTGAAGCATCAGCCCAGATTGTTCTGACCCATAGTGTCCTGACCCTGACTGACAGTATTACCAGAGAAATACAGATACATACATTTTAAATTCATATAAATACATTTTACACCGATATAAATACACTTTAAATACATAAATACTTTCTAAATATATATAAGTATTTTTTTTAAAATACATTTAAAATACAGAAATGCATATAGATACATGCATATTATGTATACGCACTTTATAAAATATATTCACACTGTTACTAATATGTAATTATTAATTTAGCCTCCTCACTGAGGCAAGAGTGCAACTTTGCGACTCACACATGCTTTGTAATATCAGTGGGACTAAGTTAGCCTGGAAAATACTTACTGCAATGTTTATTCAAGGACACAGGGCAGTTCCACAATCCTGCAGCAGGACGTGAGTATCAAAACCTGTATTACCAGCAGGTGCTGTAAGATGGCGCTGTCTGTGGAGGCCAGCTGCAGTGTGTCTCCCGAGCTCCGGGTGGCGCTGTCTCTGGAGGCCGGCGGGCTGCAGTGTGTCTCCCGAGCTCCGGGTGGCGGTGTCTCTGGAGGCCGGCGGGCTGCAGTGTGTCTCCCGAGCTCCGGGTGGCGCTGTGTGTGGAGGGCTGCAGTGTGGCTCTCGAGCTCCGGGTGGCGCTGTCTCTGGAGGCCGGCGGGCTGCAGTGTGTCTCCCGAGCTCCGGGTGGCGGGGTCTCTGGAGGCCGGCGCGCTGCAGTGTGTCTCCCGAGCTCCGGGTGGCGCTGTGTGTGGAGGGCTGCAGTGTGTCTCCCGAGCTCCAGGTGGCGCTATGTGTGGAGGGCTGCAGTGTGTCTCCCGAGCTCCGGGTGGCGCTGTCTCTGGAGGCCGGCGGGCTGCAGTGTGTCTCCCGAGCTCCGGGTGGCGCTGCGTGTGGAGGGCTGCAGTGTGTCTCCCGAGCTCCGGGTGGCGCTGTCTCTGGAGGCCGGCGGGCTGCAGTGTGTCTCCCGAGCTCCCGATGACGCTGTGTGTGGAGGGCTGCAGTGTGTCTCCCGAGCTCCAGGTGGCGCTGTGTCTGGAGGCCGGCGGGCTGCAGTGTGTCTCCCGAGCTCCTGGTGGCGCTGTCTCTGGAGGTCGGCTGCAGTGTGTCTCCCGAGCTCCGGGTGGCGCTGTATGTGGAGGCCGGTTGCAGTATGTCTCCCGGGCTCCCGGTGGCGCTGTCTCTGGAGGCCGGTTGCAGTGTGCCTCCCGAGCTCCGGGTTGCGCTGTCTCTGGAGGCCGGCTGGCTGCAGTGTGTCTCCCGAGCTCCTGGTGACGCTGTCTCGGGAGGCCGGCTGCAGTGTGTCTCCCGAGCTCCGGGTGGCGCTGTATGTGGAGGCCGGTTGCAATGTGTCTCCCGAGCTCCCAGTGGCGCTGCCTGTGGAAGCCGGCTGCAGTGTGTCTCCCGAGCTCCGGGTGGCGCTGCCTCTGGAGGCCGGCGGGCTGCAGTGTGTCTCCCGAGCTCCTGGTGGCGCTGTCTCTGGAGGCCGGTTGCAGTGTGTCTCCCGAGCTCCCGGTGGCGCTATGTGTGGAGGCCGGCGGGTTGCAGTGTGTGTCCCGGGTTCCCGGTGGCGCTGTGTCTGGAGGCCAGCTGCAGTGTGTCTCCCGAGCTCCTGGTGGCGCTGTGGTGGAGGCCGGTTGCAGTGTATCTCCCGAGCTCCGGGTGGCGCTGTCTCTGGAGGTCGGTTGCAGTGTGTTTCCCGAGCTCCCGGTGGCGCTATGTGTGGAGGCCGGCGGGTTGCAGTGTGTGTCCCGGGTTCCCCGTGGCGCTGTGTCTGGAGGCCAGCTGCAGTGTGTCTCCCGAGCTCCGGGTGGCGCTGTCTCTGGAGGCCGGCCGGGTGGGCAGTGCCGGGCGGTGCGAGGAGAAGCTGCTGCGGGCGGGTCGTGTTTTGCTCCGAGCTCTGACCTGGTCTCCATGGCCATCAGTTGCAGGCTCGGGGTTTTTCTCAATCTCCGAGCCCTGTCCCGGGGCCGCAGTTACTTGGTGGCAGCTCGCTTCAGGCCCGGCTTCCCCGCGGCGGCAGTAAGGGAGCCGCAGGCCCGGAGCGGGGCCTCGGGGTGGAGTGCGGGGAGGCCTGGGCTCCAGAGCCGCGGCCTGCATCAGGTGAGCAAAGCCCGAGACCCGAGCGCCAGAGAAACCCCCAGAAACACACTTTACAGCTTTTAAATATAAATACATGCAAATACTTATAAATTCACTTTAAATTCACAACTGCATTTTAAATTCATAGAAATACTTTTTAATATGTGTAAATATTTAAATATATGAATATACAAGTATATTATGTGCACACTTTATAAAATATATTCATTACCAATATATAATTAATTAATTATATGTATATGTACTATATACTGTAAGTATATTTTTTAATGTATAAGCCCTATATATATAATAACATGTAGGTATATTATTTGTGTATATATATACTGGTTATTTAGCCATTACAACTTGTATTTATCCAGCTCCTTAACGCAGTAAAACGTCCCAAGCTGCTGCACAGGAGCGATTATCAGACAAAATTTGACACCAATCACGTGATATTGGGGCAGGTGAAGGTCAAAGAGGTCGGTTCTAAGGAGCATCTTAAAGGAGGAGAGAGAGGTGGAGAGGTTTAGGGAGGGAATTCCAGAGCTCGGGGCCCAGGCAGCTGAAGGCACGGTCGCCAATGGTGGAGCGATGGAAACCGGGGATGCTCGAGGCCAGAATTGGAGGAGCGCAGAGATCTCTGAGGGTTGTGGGGCTGGAGGAGGTTACAGAGATAGGGAGGGGGCGAGGCCCCAGAGGGATTTGGACACAAGGATGAGAATTTTAAAATGGAGGCGTTTCCAAACCGGGAGCCAATGTAGACCAGCTCTATTCCTCCAATACCAGCTCACTGATCGCCTCCCGCTGCATCATCAGCCGATCTTCCGTACTAAGCCCTGCAATAATTAAAACAGTGCATCCGATTTGCCTAACATGGAATACACCGAATGCCAGATGAAGATCTACATCAAATTCCATACTGATGAAGCTAATTCACATGCAGTTTGATTGTTTTTAATCTTTTGTGTCATTCTTTGATCCAGAAATAAGCCCAACGTGTTCGACATCACCATGACTGCTTATAACTACCTCCACTTTATTGCCCACTTCCACCCCGACCTTACCTCCACTACCTACTCATACCTTCACCACCTCCAGACTGGATTTCTCCAGCACCCATCTGACCAGCCTCCTGACGTCCATCCTTCTTAATCTCCAAATCATGTGCATGCCTGCACCCTGCATTCTGTTCTGCATTAGAGTGCTGTTTGACCATCGTGTGGTCCTTGCTGATGGGCTCCCAGTTCCCCCAACAGATTGAATTTAAAATACTCCCCCACATCTACAAATCCCTCTGTAGTCTTGTTCCCCCTCACCTCCATCACCTTAACATGCCCGCCTAGCCTCTGACTCCCTTGTCATCGTCCTCCCCTTGGTATTTTTCCAAAGAGTACAATTTATTCCCTACTGAGCTGTCCATCATAAGCTCAGTTCTGTATTGCTTGCGTTAATTTGATGCGAGGTGTTAAAAACGAAATGAGAGGTGTGGTATTTGAGAAATGAATGAACTCGGACCTCAATCTTCAAGAGTGTCAGCAGGACTGAAAATATACCGTGGTTTAAAAATGGGCAAAGCTTTGATGAAATCTGGGACAGCTCACAGGTTGTTGGCTAACGGCCTGGCGTACTTCAGGTATTGTTACAGCGATGCACTGCAGCAACTCGCCAAGGCTTCTTCGGCAACACCTCCCAAACCCGTGACCTCTACCACCTCGAAGGACAAGGACAGCAGGCGCATGGGAACATCACCACCTCCAAGTTCCCCTTCAAGTCACAAACCATCCGGACTTAGAAATATATCGCCGATCCTTCATCGTCGCTGGGCCAAAATCCTGGAACTCCCTCCCTAACAGCACTGTGGGAGCACCTTCACCACACGGACTGCAGCGGTTCAAGAAGGCGGCTCACCACCACCTTCTCGAGGGCAACTAGGGATGGGCAATAAATGCTGGCCTTGCCAGCGACGCCCACATCCCAGGAACAAATAAAAAAAACTTGCCAGTTTGAGAAGCTCGGCTTTACTGTGTTGATCGGAGCCACTCAGTGTTTTAGTCCTTGTTCTTTTTTGTCTTTAATCTCCTGCAGGAGACATACCAACCTTTCCAAGCGGAGGAATATCCCCCACTTCCTGACTATGACCCAACTCCATTAGGAATGGAGGGCAATGTGGTGTTTGTTGTGAGGGCACGGGGTCTTCCGTGGTCCTGCTCAGCGGAAGATGTGTTGGAGTTTTTCTCGGGTAAGGTATTTTCTAAAATCTAGATGTGCTTTTTGGTTTACCTGTTTCCCCCTCGAGAGAGAGCGAGCTTGCACTGAGACAGCTGGTTTATGAAGAGACGTTTTTTTTGAATGTATTAAGCAGTGCGCTTCGTGCTACAGTGCTTTGCGGGGGAGTGTGTGAGCAGCACTGTGCTTGCTGGCCTACATTGACACCCAATCAGCCAGTTTTAACATTCTCATCCTCGTGCTCCACTCCCTCCATGGCCTGGCCCCTCCCTATCTCTGTAACTTCTCCAGCCCCACAACCCTCTGAGCGCTCTGCGCTCTTCCAGTTCTGGCTTTTTGCACATCCCCCCCATTTCCTTCGCTCCACCATTGGCGGCCGTGCCTTCAGCTGCCCGGGCCCTAAGCTCTGGAATTCCCTCCCTAAACCTCTCGCCTCCTTTAAGGTGCTGCTTAAAACGTCCTTCACCTGTCCTAATATCTCCTTATGTGGCGCGGTGTCAATTTTTGTTTGATAATCGCTCCTGTGAAGCGCCTTGGGACGTTTTACTACGTTAAAGGCGCTATATAAATACAAATAGTTGTCGGCAACTGGTCGGTGCCGGTGTTTATGCTCCACACGAGCCTCCGCCCACCCTACTTCATCTCACCCCATCAGCATAACCTAAAGAACAGCCCTGTTACTCCCAACCAGTCATTAATAATACGCACACATACATTGATATATGTGTGTGTGTATGTGTTGAATCCATTTTGCTTGAGGGGAAACTCGTTTGTGAAGGAGATGCACTGCCCCGTTCTCTGCTGGATCTGATGCAATGTCACTTGGAGTGGTCCGTGTTTATATTCACATTTGTCCTTTTTCCCCCCTGTATTAGATTGCGGCGTTGTGAGCGGTGTTAAAGGTGTCCACTTCCTGTGCACCAGAGCAGGCAAGCCAAGTGGAGAAGCAATTATTGAACTCCAGTCGGCAGAGGATGTTAAGAAAGCCCTGGAGAAGGACAGAAAGTACATGGGGCAACGTTACATTGAAGGTACATTGACGGTGAACTCCAGAATGCTGCACCTCCAGGGTCTCCTGTTTATGAAGCCTGTTCTTCTCCTACAGCACCGAAGGAGGCCATTCGGCCCATCGTGCCTGTGCCGGCTCTTTGAACGAGCTCTCCAATTAGTCCCACTCCCCCCTGCTCTTTCCCCACAGCCCTGCAAATCTCTCCTTTTTAAGTATTTATCCAATTCCCTTTTGAAAGTTACTATTGAACCTGCAGCGCGTTCCAGATCACAACTCGCTGTGTAAAAAATAATTCTCATCTCCCCTCTGTTAAATTACTGACTTAACATCAGTGATTTTAAATCATTACCCCGTCTCAGTACAAGAATGCTCGTATATGACCACTAATAGAATGATACCAGAACTGAGAGTTTACAACTGTCAGGAAAGGCTGAACAGGCCGGGACTCTTTTCTCTAGAAATGGAAGGCTGAGAGGCAGCCTGATCGAGGTCTTTCAAATTATGAAAGGGTTTGATAAGGTCGACATAGAGAAAATGTTTCCACTTCTGGAGGAGACCAGAACTAGGGGCCATCAATAGAAGATAGTCTCTAATAAATCCAATGGGGAATTCAGGAGAAACTTCTTTACCCAGAGAGTGGTGAGAATGTGGAACTCGCTGCCACAGGGAGTGGTTGAGGTGAATAGTATAGATACATTTAAGGGGAGGCTGGATAAACACATGAGGGAGAAAGGAATAGAAGGATAGGGTGATGGGGTGAGATGAAGAGGGGTGGGAGGAGGCTCGTGTGGAGCAGAAACACCGGCACGGACCAGGTGGGCCGAATGGCCTGTTTCTGGGCTGTACATTCGACGCGACAGGTTTCAGTTATAACGACAGCCCAATTCTCACATTGACGTGGCACCATCATCATCTGAAAAATGCTTCAGTCTAGCTCAGTCTCTAAGATGTTACAAAGTATATATTTTAATTCCCAAGTCTATTCAATCTCTGAGTGTCCCAGCCCAAAACCCCCAGAAATCTCCCAATAAACATTTCTGCCAGTGTCCTTGATACGTGGTCAGCACCAGAGATAGTGATTCCCAACTAGTGGAAGCTTATCACTTAAAGTATCAAAGAGCGTGTGACCCAAGACACCATCTTTAATAAAAGTAAGTATTTCAGAATCACTGAAAAGCTAATGTGGATGGAGAAGCACTGTGATGTGTTGCTTTAACACTTTACCACCTTAATTTTATTCCTCCTTTTTGGTACCCTCTTTGCGCTGGGAATTAAACTCTCTCACTTTGAGGCATAGCTAACCAGTGTTCTGGCTAATATTTTTGGGTGCGCGACCCCTTCAAATTATCACGCATGCGCGGTTTCTTTCTATTTAAAAGTCGGCGAGCGGCCTGCGCAGGTCCTCCCGACCACTGCATGGCCGCGCCGCCGCATAGCTTGACAGGAACATTGTAGCTAACTGCTGTATTTCAGTGGGGATTTCAGTTTTAAACCCCAAACATGTCACCGAATGACTGTGAGCAGGACGAAAGCACTGCACTGGTGATGACATTTATTCTGACCGTGGGGACTAACAACAGCCAGCCACTGATTTTCTTCCAAACTGTTGAGCTTTAGTGGCATTCGCAGGTTTTGTTGCGGTTAGGTCAGACTGTTGTCTGTATAGATTTCCATCGCCCCCACCATTGGCGGCCGTGCCTTCAGCCACCTGGGCCCCTCAGCTCCGAAATTCCCTCCCTAAACCTCTCCGCCTCTTTCCTCCTTTAAGACACTCCTTAAAACCGACCCCTTTTTGGTCACCTGCTCTAATATTGCCTTATGTGGCTCGGTGTAAAATTTTAGTTTAATAACGCTCCTGTGAAGCGCCTTGGGACGTTTTACTACATTGAAGGTGCTATATAAAGGCAAGTTGCTGTATAACACACTATAACTGGTAACAGCACAAGAGCCTTGTTTCCGTGCCCTCCTGAGTTCCCTATCTCGGCTGCGTGGCTGAACAGGCTCGTCTCTGTATTTCCCTATTTTCGGGACCACGTAGAGAAAACCAAACTGATAAAAAAGAGAGAAATGTTCAGAGGGAAATATTTTAAGATAACATTTTTTTTTTAAGAAGTGTAACTCATGCATGGAAAAAGTTAAATAACCAAACTTTTTCTCTCCATCACCCCAGTGTTTGAACTAGGCAGCAGTGACGTGGAGATCCTTCTGAAGCGTCTCCACGCTAGTGAAAAGGAACTGACTGATGGCAGCGTTGTGCGTCTGCGAGGGCTGCCGTTCAGCTGCACCACAGAGGAAATCAATCACTTCTTTGCCGGTTTGTTGACGTTTTCTACGCACTCTTGTCAGTTCTTGACGCAGCGTTCACTGTCTTCGTTCTTTAGGTTCAAAACCCCTTGTGGACATCCCCGTCATAGAATCTCACAGCACAGGAGGAGGCCATTCGGCCCGTCATGCCTGTGCCGGCTCTTTGAAAGAGCTCTCTCCGATTAGTCCTGCCCCCCCGCCCCCTGCTCTTTCACCACAGCCCTGCAAATATTTCCCCTTCAAGTATTTATCCAAATCCCTTTCAGTCACCACATTCCAGATCACAACAGCAGTCATCGGTTGATTTTGCTTTTGTGGTAGAATTATTCTTGACTGCTGCACCTTGGCCATTGCGAAGTGTTATGTTTCAAGATGTTATGGCCATTTTGCCCCCCCCCCCCCCCCCCACAGAAAATAGTTATTTTAATGTTTTTTTTTAAGTAAAAGTGTATATTCTCAAGTTTTTTTAATCAAGGGGCACCTCGCACCCATTGCGTTGGAAACCCCTTTCATCTCGTCTGTGAAGAGAGGGGGAGAGGGGTGAGGCTTTTGAACAGGGAGTGCGAGGGCAGATGAGCCTTGCCTAGCCGAGGGAGAGGAGAACGAAGGGAAGTTATTCTGTTTAAGTAAGATGGTTCACTGCGTTATCTGGGGGAGTGTAGCATTCTCGTTGCACGTTATTATGTGAAGCCGAGTTGTATTGATTAAAGTAAGCGAATCTGATCATAAATGCTGACCTATATTTTCTCATCTGGAGTGAATAAAGCTGCTGAACCATTCGTATCGATCCTCATCTCACCAAGTGCTCACTCGATGTGCCTTTGGAAAGATTGAAGGAAGGAATGAGCTATCGGGGTTAATGATGGTATTTTAAACTGTACATTTATTGTACCAAACAGAGGCATCCCGACTATCTTTCTGTTCTTCTAGCCCAATTAATGTCGTGCTTATCACGAGCTGGAGAACACTTTTCCAATTTTGGCATCTGGCATTGTCGTCAACTACAGGAAACTTTGGTTTATCCGGAGGTTAACTGTCCGGAATGTTCGATCCACCGGCAAAAATCAGGAGCGGATTCGTTAGTTTTTTTTTCTTTTCGTTGCTTTTTTTTCACCAGTCAGGCTCTGCAAGGTCTCGCTGAAGCTGTTGCTAAGCTACAGAGACGCTTGCAAGGTACGGCCGACTGTTTTAGAAGCTGTTGCTAAGCAACAGGGTTTGTTGCCAGATACGGAGCTCAAAAGCTCCGTAAGTTTCAACATTAGTGCTGGTTTGTCCGGCAGTTTTGATGGGACAGCAACAGCTCGGTCCCGTCGGTGCCGGATAGCACAAAGTTTCCTGTAGTCTCCAATCGTGCATATTATGGGTTGGGTATAGATTAAAGCACCCTCTCCTAGTCCCACAGTACATATCGGCTCAGTCTAAGAACAGGTCCTGTACTACGCCTGTGAGGACTTGCTACCCTCACGGACTCTTGGGAGTAGGGGCTTCAGAATCCAGTGCCAATTGAGTTGAATTATAGGCAGTTGTGTGTTGCGGGCTGTGTTCCCACGAGGAACTGGTTTGAGAGTCTCCAGATTCACTTCACTTGCAGTCAGCAGAACGAAGAGATCGTTGAACCCTCAGTCTGGGCAGGTTCCAGAGGCGACCGGAGGCTGTCGTAACCTTTTTGCGTCAGCCATTCAACAGTTTACACTTTGTGTCACTGTGCTGTCTATTAGTGATATTGAAGGGCATTTTCTTTTCTGAATATTCTGAGGGGGATTGACAGGGTAGATGCTGAGAGGTTGTTTCTCCTGGCTGGAGTGTCTAGAACTAGGGGGCATAATCTCAGGGTAAGGGGTCGGCCATTTAAGACCGAGATGAGGAGGAATTTCTTCACTCGGAGGGTTGTGAATCTTTGGAATTCTCTACCCCAGAGGGCTGTGGAGGCTCGGTCGTTGAGTATATTCAAGGCTGAGATCAATAGATTTTTGGACTCTAGGGGAAACAAGGGATATGGGGATCGGGCGGGAAAGTGGAGTTGAGGTTGAAGATCAGCCATGATCTTATTGAATGGCGGAGCAGGCTCGAGGGGCCGAATGGCCAACTCCTGCTCCTAATTCTTATGTTTTAATGTTCTTGTCGTTCACTGCAGGGCTGGAGATTGTAGAAGACGGTGTGACTATAACGAGGGATCACCGGGGCAGAAACACAGGGGACGCTTTTGTCCAGTTTGCAAGTCAGGAAATCGCAGAGCAGGCCCTGGCGAAAGACCGAGAAATGATTGGGTCCAGGTACGTATTTAATTAAATATGGAGCCGCATTTTAGATAGAATCTTTTCCTGTTAGGGCATTATAAAGCAGTTCACAACCAACAAATGACTCTTTGTTTTGAAGTAGCTGTTTTTGTAAAGAAAGACTTGCATTTCCACAACGCCTTTCACGACCTCAGGACGTCCCGAAGCGCTTTACAGCCAATGAAGTACTTTTGAAGTGTAGTCACTGTTGTAATGTGGGAAACGCAGCAACCAATTTCCACACAGCAAGCTCCCACAAACAGCAATGTGATAATGACCAGATAATCTGTTTTAGTGATGTTGATTGAGGGATAAACATTGGCCCCAGGACATCGAGGATAACCCCCCTGCTCTTCTTCAAAATAGTGCAATGGGATCTTTTACGCCACCTGAGAGGGCAAACGGGGCCTCGGTAGAACGCCTCATCCGAAAGACGGCACCTCCGACAGTGCAGCACTCCCTCAGCACTGCACTGCGAGTGTCAACTTAGAATTTGTGCTCAAGTCTCTGGAGTGGGCCTTGAACCCACAACCTTCTGACTCCGAGGAGAGGGTGCTGCCCACTGAGCCACGGCTGACATGTGGACAAACAGGGCAGCCGGTTTGCGAACTGCAAGATCCCACAGACAGCAAATGAATTGAGTGACCAGTTAATTAGAGGTTTGACGTGTGTCACTTCCTGACCTAAATTAGCGATGGGCAGAGGCTGTGTTGTCTCCCTGGGGAGGGGTGGCGAGGCAAAAAACCCAGTGTCTACTGGCAGTTAGCTAAGCAATTTTGATGGGAGCAGACCAGACCCCTCTACCTCTGTCGCCACCAGAGACACAAGCCTAGATGGACCTGAAATAGAAACAGAAAATTCTGGGAAACACCCAGCAGGTCAGGCAGCATCTGTGGCAAGAGAGAAACAGTTAAACGTTTCAGGTCGCTGAGCTATCATTAGAACTGGAAGATGTTGGCGAGCAAGGTAAAAGAGACAAAGGGAAATCTCCCAGAATATCTTCAAGGTGGGGAAATTCCTGGAAGAGAAGAAGCCGTGAATCAAACACCAAAGCAAACACAAAATACTGCGGATGCTGGAAATCTGACATCGAAAGAGAATTAGCAGGATCTGAAGTCGCTGTAGAAAATTGCATAATATGCATTTATCTTTTTTCATATGGGGAAATGAATGGCTCTTGTTATCTCCACCAATGGCCTGAGCAAAGTTTGAAAGTCATGGTTTGGGGAATTGTAGGCACATAAACGTCCTGTAACTCCTTGTCTCGATTCCTGGCGAGAGTGACGGCGAAATGCTGGTCAGTGAGCAGATAGCCCTCTTTTTAGCAATTCAGACAAAACAGTTTCAACTTTGCCGGGTTGTCTGGACTGTGTGGCTTTTCGCTGTCTTATCGGCATGAGTTGAACAGGTGCAAACGAAAGAATTGATAATTAAATTATGTCCTTTTACGTCCAAAGTGCTTCACAGCCAATGAGTTGCTTCTGAAGTGTGATCACTCTTGATGCGTAGACAAGCGCGGCAACCAATTTCGCACAGCGAGATTCCGCAGGGAGCCAAAGGCTGCACATGATTAATTCCACTGGTGAGGTTGATGCGGTAGTCACGCCCTCCTGTGATAAATCAAGAGTAAACCAGCTTCGAAGAAGCGCAGGGGACGTCTCCCTGGTGTCCTCAACCAACAGATGGCCTGGTCATTTATCACGCTGCTGTTTGTGGGAGCTTGCTGTGTGCAAATTGGCTGCCGTGTTTCCTACATTACAACAGTGACTACACTTCAAAAAAATTGGCTGTAAAACGCTTTGGGACATCCTGAGGTTGGGAAAGGTGCTACAGAAATGAAAGTTTTTCTTCATAGTGTAATTTTTGTACTGTTTCCAATACTGTTTTAAATAGGGTCAGTTATCTATGTACAACTATTGAGTAAACTGGTCCAGTGGGGTTCTCGTACATACATGCACTGAGTAAGATGGCCCTGTGAATGCTTGCAGTGCCAACCCAATGTGGAGGTTGTATATTGATGCTTTGGTGGATACCAGTGAGAATGAATTCACCGTACCTCAGGTACTTGGAACATGTGATAAAATATCTCAGAGCTTGGCTCAGTGGTAACGCTCTCACTGCTTGAGTCAGAAGGTTGTGGTTCAAACCCCACTTGAGCAGACAATCTAAGCTAACACTTCAGTGCAGTTACTGAGGGAGTGTTGTCACAGAATCACAGAATCACACAGTGCAGATAGAGGCCATTCCGGCCCATCGAGCCTGCACCGACACATATCCCACCCGATCCCCGTAACCCTTACACCAACACATATCCCACCCTATCCCCGTAACCCCACGTATTTAATCCCCCTAACACTACGGGTCAATTTATCATAGCCAATCATCCTAACCCGCACATCTTTGGACTGTGGGAGGAAACCGGAACACCCGGAGGAAACCCACGCAAACACGGGGAGAATGTGCAAACTCCACACAGACAGTCACCCGAGGCCGGGTTCGAACCCGGGTCCCTGGCGCTGAGAGGCAACAGTGCTAACCACTATGCCACCGTGCTGCCACGGTGTATTATTGCAGATCCTGTCTTTTGGATGAGATGTTATACCAGGGCTCTGTCAACCTGCACCGGTGGACGTAAAAGATCCCATGGCACTATTCTTAATTTTTTTTTTTTAATCGTTCACGGGATGTGGGCATCGCTGGCGAGGCTGGCATTTATTGCCCATCCCTAGTTGCCCCTTGAGAAGGTGGTGGTGAGCTGCCTTCTTGAACTGCTGCAGTCCGTGTGGTGAAGGTGCTCCCACAGTGCTGTTAGGGAGGGAGTTCCAGGATTTTGACTCGGTGACGATGAAGGAACGGCCGATATATTTCCAAGTCAGGATGGTGAGTGACTTCAGGGATGAGCAATGGGGTTCTACCGGTGTCCTAGTCGACATTTATCCCTGGAATAACAGATTAATTGGTCATCGTCGCATTGCTGTTTATGAGGCCCTGCTCTGTGAAGATTAGTTGCCACGGTTACATACATAACCAGCGTCTGCACTGCAAAAATGATTAATTAATTAGCTATGCAACACTTGGAGAAGTCTTGTGAAAGGTGCTATATAAATGCAATACTTTACTGTCTTTTTCTGATGAGTTGAAGATCTAAGTAGATAAGTGATGTGTTTACTGGTTGAGAGCATTAACCTGTTCCCCGGACAGGTTATTTCATTACGGCTGTCAGTATCGTGTGACAGAATAACGCTTCCCGGTTTTGATGCATAAAAACATATAAAGAATTTCCCAGTGCATGGTGTATAAGTGGCAGGGTACCGAGGCCTCCGGCCCAGAAAGTGCCAGGTTTAGTTCCATTTTTACACTGAGCTCGTTAATCTGAACATGTGGATGTGGAGTTAAGGAGAGGGATCAGGCTCTGCGATTCAGAGTCATAGAACAGTACAGCACAGAAGGGGGCCATTCGGCCCATCGAGTCTGCGCCGGCTCTTTCGAAGAGCAATCCAGTCAGTCCCACTCCCCCGCTCTTTCCCCAAATCCCTGCAATTTTTCCTCCTTCAAGTATTTATCCAATTCCCTTTTGAAGGCTACTATTGAATCTGTATTCACCGCCCTATCAGGCAGCGCATTCCAAATCCTCACCACTCGCTGTGTAAAAAAGATTTTTCCTCATGTCACCTCTGGTTCTTTTGCCAATCACCTTAAATCTGTGTCCTCTGGTTATCGACCCTTCAGCCATTGGAAACAGTTTTTCTTTATTTACTCTGTCTAAACCCTTCATGATTTTGAACACCTCGATCAAATCTCCTCTTAGTCTTCTCTGCTCCAAGGAGAACAACCCCAGCTTCTCCAGTCTATCCACGTAACTGTAATCCCTCATCCCTGGAACCATTCTAGTAAATCTCCTCTGCACCCTCTCCAAAGCCTTCCCGTCCTTCCTAAAGTGCGGGGCCCAGAATTGGACACAATCCTCCAGCTGGGGCCGAGTATGATTCGATAGCCTCTCTGATCGCTTGGTCACCCTCACAAGGTACAGATGGCCTCCAGCGTCTGCCGAGCTAGCAAGAGTCAGGAATCGGCAGCAAATTGGCAGGAGAGTTGGTCCCGAGCAGGACATGTCGAAGTTACAACACGGAAGCAGGCCAGTTGGCCCCACCAGTCCCTATCTGTGTTTGCCCTTACATTGCAAGCAAATAGTCCCGCCCGGTTCCCAAATCCCTTCAACCCATTTTCTTCACTATCTCACCAATCTACTCTTCAGCATAGTTTGTGCCTCAACCAACTTATCAGTAAAGGCTGAACAGGCTGGGCCTCTTCTCTAGGAAAGAGAAGGCTGAAGGGTGACCTGATAGAGGTCTCTTAGATTATGAAAGGGTTCGATAGGGTCGACGTAGAGAAGATGTTTCCACTTGTGGGGGAGACCAGAACTAGGGGCCATCAATATAAGATAGTCACTAATAAATCCAATAGGGAATTCAGGAGAAACTTCTTTACCCAGAGAGTGGTGAGAATGTGGAACTCGCTGCCACAGGGAGTGGTTGAGGCGAATAGTATAGATACATTTAAGGGGAAGCTGGATAAACACACGAGGGAGAAAGGAATAGAAGGATTTGCTGATAGGGTGAGATGAGGAGGGGTGGGAGGAGGCTGGTGTGGAGCAGAAACACCGGCACGGACCAGTTGGGCCGAATGGCCTGTTTCTGGGCTGTAGAACTGTATGTAATTCTGTGTAACCACTAACCCTGGAAGTTAATTCCACAGCTTCACGACTCTTTGTGTGAAAATGTTTCTCCTGCCCTCTGTTCTAAATCCCTCACATTTAATCTTGTATCTTTGGCCCCTCGTTCTTGACCTCTCAGCTACTGAAAACAGTCTGCTTCTACCTACCCTGTCCAATCCTTTCATAAATTGAAATACCTCTGTCATATCACCAAGTAATCTAGGTTGTTCTAACAACAAACAACCCGGTTTTTCAAGTCTTTTCTTTGTATTTCCTCATACCGGGCAGTATCCTCGTAAGCCTGCGCTGTACCCGCTCTAAAGCCTCGCTATCCATCCTACAGTGTGGAGCCCAATACCCCACACAGTGCTCTAACTGAGGTCTTATTAAGATTTTATGTAGTTTCATCGTTACCTCTTGGCTTTTATATTCTAATACCTCTTGAAATAAGACCTAGAATTTTATTAGATTTTTTTTTAACGGCCTTATCAATCTGAGGTGCTGCCTTTAATGTCCCGTGAACCTGTATCTCCAAATCCCTCCGATCTTGCACAGCGCGGAGCCTACTTCCATTCAGAGTATGTCGCAGAAGTGTCGAGGACAGGTAGCCCGAAGGTGGGGGTTAGTTTGCCAGTAAGGATGACATCAAACAAAAGTAACTGTACAACAAATAGCGGTGACTGATGATCATGTTACAAACAATGCTGACTGGTACATTTTATCACCATTTGATTCTGAACTATATCCATACTGTGTTTTTGTTTTTTTGGGTTAGGTACATTGAAATATTCCGGAGCACCAAGAACGATCTCCGTTTGTACATCCGCCCCTCAAAGAAGCTGCCTCGATGTCCCACCGCACAGGAAGTTGTAACTGATGTTGAAAGCTGTAATGTAGCGAACAGTAACAGTGATAACGGGGATATAGCAGAGAGAGAAGAAAGAGTTCAGAATGGTAAGGGATGTTAGCAATATTCCCTCGAATTTATTTTTTTGTGCGCGGTCCCTTTAAGGGGCTGCGCAGCCCATTCAAATTTTTGCGCATGCGCGGTTTCTTAATGGCACAAATAGAAGTAAATGGGTATGATGTAATTGCCATTACAGAGACATGGTTGCAGGGTAACCAAAGTTGGGAACTGAATGTTCCAGGGTACTCAACATTTAGGAAGGACAGACAGAAGGGAAAAGGAGGTGCCGTAACGCTGTTAATAAAGGGATGAGATCGGTACGGTAGAGATAAAAGATCTTGGCTTGGCAGATCGTGATGTAGAACTGGAATCAGTTTGGGTGGAGCTAAGAAACAGCAAAGGGTGGAAAACATTGGTGGGAGTTGTGTATAGGCCACCAAACAGTAGTGGTAATGTAGGGCACAGTATCAATCAAGAGATTAGAAGTGCATGTAACAAGGGCAATACGGTAATCATGGGGACTTTCATCTACATATTGACTGGGCAAATCAAATTACCACTAATGGTGTGGAGGACGAATTCTTGGAATGCATGCGAGATGGTTTCCTGGATCAGTATGTGGAGGAACCAACCAGGGAACAGGCTATTCTGGATCTGGTACTGTGTAATGAGAAAGGGCTAATCAATAATCTTGTGGTAAAGGGGCCTTTAGGGACAAGTGACCATAATATGATTGAATTTTACATTAAGTTTGAGAGTGATGTAGTCCAATCTGAAACTAAGGTCTTCAATCTAAACAGAGGAAACTACAAGGGTATGCGGGACAAGTTGGCCATGGTAGATTGGGAGACTGCACTAAAAGGTATGAAGGTGGACATACAATGGCTAACATTCAAGGAAATAATGCATAATTTGCAACAAACATATATTCCTCTGGGGCATAAAATCCCAAAAGGAAAAGTGATCCAACCATGGCTAACAAAAGAAATTAAAGCTAGTATTAAGTCAAAGGAGGAAGCTTATAAAGTTGCCAGAAAAAGCAGTCAGCCTGAGGATTGGGATCTTTTTAGAAATCAGCAAAGGGGGACCAAGAAATTGATAAAGAAAGGGAAAATGGAATATGAGCACAAACTAGCGAAAAATATAAAAATGGATTGTAAAAGCTTCTATAGGTATGTGAAAAGGAAAAGACTGGCGAAGGTAAATGTAGATCCTTTACAGTCAGAGCCGGGAGAATTTATAATGCGGAATGAGGAAATGGAAGAGAAATTAAATGAATACTTTGTTTCTGTCTTCACAGAGGAAGACACAAAAAACCTCCCAGAAATACGAGAAAACCAAGGGTGTGGTGAGAATGAGGAACTTAAAGAAATTATTATTAGTAAAAAATCAGTACTAGCAAAATTAATGGGACTAAAAGTCGATAAATCCCAAGGACCGGATGACCTATATCCTAGGGTTTTGAAAGAGGTGGCCATTGGGATAGTGGACGCATTGGTTGTCATCTTCTAAAATTTTATAGATTCTGGAACGGTTCCTGCAGATTGGAGGATAGCAAATGTAACCCCGCTATTTAAGAAAGGAGGGAGAGAGAAAACGGGGAACTACAGACCTGTTAGCCTCACATCAGTAGTTGGGAAAATGCTGGAATCTATTATAAAGGATGCAATAACTGGGCACTTAGAAACTAATAGTAAGATTGGGCAGAGTCAACATGGGTTTATGAAAGGGAAATCCTTTTTGACAAACCTATTGGAGTTCTTTGAGGATGTAACTAGTGGAGTAGACAAAGGGGAACCAGTAGATGTGGTGTATCTGGATTTTCAGAAGGCCTTCGATAAGAGGTTGGTGAATAAAATTAGGGCACATGGAATTGGGGGTAATATACTAGCATGGATTGAGAATTGGTTAACAGACAAAACAAAGAGTAGGGATAAACGGGTCTTTTTCAGGATGGCAGGCTGTGACTAGTGGGGTACCGCAAGGATCGGTGCTTGGGCCCCAGCTATTCACAATCTATATCAATGATTTGGATGAGGGGACTAAATGTAACATTTCCAAATTTGCTGATGATACAAAGCTAGGTGGCAGTGTCAGTTGTGAAAAGGATGTGAAGAGGCTTCAAGGGGATCTCAACAGGCTCAGTGAGTGGGCAAGAACATGGCAGATGGAATATAATGTGGATAAATGTGAAGTTAATCCACTTTGGTAGAAAAAACAAAGGCAGAGTATTTCCTAAATGGTGAAAGATTGGGAAATGCAGATGCTCAAAGGGACCTGGGTGTCCTTGTACATGAGTCACTGAAAGTGAATGTGCAGGTGCAGCAAGCCATTAGGAAGGAAAATGGTATGCTGGCCTTCATTACAAGAGGATTTGAGTACAGGAGTAAAGAAGTCTTACTCCAATTCTATCGGGCCTTGGTGAGACCACACCTGGAGTACTGTGTACAATTTTGGTCTCCTTATCTAAGGAAGGATATACTTGCTATAGAGGGAGTGCAACGAAGGTTCACGAGATTGATTCCTGGGATGGCGGGAATGTCATGAGAAGAGATTGAGTAAACTAGGCCTGTATTCTCTTGAATTTAGAAGAATGAGAGGGGATCCCATTGAAACATACAAAATTATTACAGGGCTTGATGGGGTGGATGCTGGGAGAATGTTTCCCTTGGCTGGGGAGTCTAGAACCAGGGGTCACAGCCTCAGGATAAAGGGTAGGCCATTCAGGACTGAGATGAGAAGAAATTTCTTCACACAGAGGGCGGTGAATCTTTGGAATTCTCTACCCCAGAGGGCTGTGGAGGCTCAGTCATTGGGTATATTCAAAACAGAAGTCGATAAATTTCTGACTAGTAAGGGCATCAAGGGATATGGCGATAGGGCCGGTGAATGGAGTCGAGGCAGATGATCAGCCATGATCTCATTGAATGGCGGAGCAGGCTCGAGGGGCCGAATGACTGACTCCTGCTCCGAGTTCTTATGTTCTTCCATTTAAAAGCCGGTGAGTGGCAATGTTCCCGCTAAATTTTCTTGGGGTGTGCGGCCCACTCAAATTACCCCACCTGCGCGTTTTTTTCCATGTTAGCGCCATTGAGCGGACTGCGCGGGACCTGCAGATCACAGCTCGGCTGCGCAGCTTAAAAGGAACATTGGTGGGCGGCCTGCGCGGGACCTCCAGACCGGCTTAGCGGGAAATGTTGGATGTTAGTAAACTAACTGGAAAAAATAAGATGCTATAGCGATTGGGTGCCAGTGATTGAATTAATGAGGTTCCAATAACCGCATCAACTGCAAAAGCAGAGCTCCTTGTCATCTGAACTGAGAGATTAGATTGCAGCCTTGAAGTGACTCGCTGGCGCCTGTTAATCTTAACATTTTAAACTTCAGCGAGAGGTCAATGTGAGACGCAGTGATGTTGTCTAATCGTGTTTTTATATGAAAAAAATCGAGAAAGTCGGTGCCCACATTCTATTACAAGTGTGTTTCATTTTTGTTAGAACATAAGAATTAGGAGCAGGAGTCGGCCGTACAGCCCCTCGAGCTTTAGGCAAGGGTATTAAGGGCCGCAGAACCAAGGCGAGTGGATGGGGTTAAGATACAGATCAGCCTTGATCTGATTGAATAACGGAACAGGCTCGAGGGGCTGAATGGCCTCCTCCTGTTCCTGTGTAACAGGCTCGAGGGCTGAATGGCCTCCTCCTGTTCCTGTGTAACAGGCTCGAGGGGCTGAATGGCCTCCTCCTGTTCCTGTGTAACAGGCTCGAGGGGCTGAATGGCCTCCTCCTCTTCCTATATAACAGGCTCGAGGGGCTGAATGGCCTCCTCCTCTTCCTATCTTGGTGCCATAATATCCCCAGGGTACAAATCCGGACTTGGTTTTGCTTTGCTGGTTTACTGAATAAACTGGGCCTGTGCAACAGTTCCGACATTTCTGCCATTTTCCATGAGTTTGGAATGTCTGAATTAGATTGTAATGCTGCGTGAAGACTTTCCCTGTCTTGGTGTTCCATCTTTATGACTTGCATAAGAAATAGGAGCAGGAGTCGGCCCTTCAAGCCTGCCGGATCCGCCATTCAATGAGATCACGCCTGATCTACCTCAACTCCACTTTCCCGCCCGATCCCTATATCCCTTTATTCCCCATGAGTCCAAAAATCTATCGATCTCAGCCTTGAATATACTCAACGACTGAGCCTCCACAGCCCTCTGGGGTAGAGAATTTCAAAGATTCACCACCCTCGGAGTGAAGAAATTTCTCTTCATCTCAGTCCTAAATGGCCGACCCCTTATTCTGAGACTGTGACCCCTGGTTCTAGACTCCCCAGCCAGGGGAAACATCCTCCCGGCATTAACCCTGTCAAGCCCTGTAAGAATTTTGTATGTTTCAATGAGATCACCTCTCATTCTGCTCAACTCTAGAGAATATAGGCCTAGTCTACTCAATCTCTCCTCATAGGACAATCCCCTCATCCCAGGAACCAGTCTGGTGAACCTTCGTTGCACTCCCTCTAAGGCAAGTATATCCTTCCTTAGGTAAGGAGACCAAAACTGTGCACAATACTCCAGGTGTGGTGTCACCAGGGCCCTATATAATTGCAGTAAGACATCTTTACTCTTATACTCCAAACCCTGTGTAATAAAAGCCAACATACCATTTGCTTTCCTAATTTCTTACATAATGCTTCTACTCATACCCCTGTTATGGCACATGTGACGTGATGGGTATTTTTGTATTGTGTAACCAGCTACATTTCTAAAATATTTGGCATTTTAATGTTAAGGTTCAATTAGTAATTTTTTTTTTAACAGAATTGTGATTTCTTTTTTTTAAAACAGTGCAGCTATCAAAAAATGATTTGGATTCTAATCACTGTGTTCAAAGATCTGAAGTGCATAATGTGCACATGAGGGGCCTCCCATTTCGTGTTAATGGACAGGATGTTGTGAAAGTAAGTGTTTATCTTCACCTAAAAAGAAATATCTTTCTGTAACACTTGCCCCATCACACGCTTCCAATTGGCTGTGAGCAATATATATATTCATGTGCATTGCTGCACCATGAAAACGTTTCTCGATTTAACTTGAGTGGTACAGTGCCCCACCACTCGCGCCGCCCCCGATTATCCCGAGCCGCTGCCTAGATCGCGTGGATGGCGCTAACAATTTGCCATTGCCGCAGGCGTCAATTTCCGAAGGCTCCGCTTAAACCGTATTAAGCGCGCCGGCTATTTCGGGCAGTCCCAAGAAGCTCGCACCTCGCGATCACCTGTCGTTCAGTACCTAACCCCACCCCCTGCCCAGTGGCCCCTCGAACACCTGCCACTCCCGCGAGCTTTTCTTGCCGGCTGCTGATCAGGACACCTGCCGGCCCTGATTGATTACACAGGCTTTCTGGGTTTTTTAACTTAACCCTTCGCGCCCCCCCCCCCCCACAAAACCAGGCACCCCTGGTGTCAGGCATTGCTGTAGCGCTAATGACATATGTGGGCATAATCGTACGTCACTTAAAATCAAAACAGCATAAAATGTGCACTGAAAAGCAAAGCAAGCCCCCAACCCGTTTCCCATCCTGTCGCCCTAGATAATGACCAGATAACCTGTATTTTAGTGACACGGGCAGAACTCCCCAGCTCTTCTTTGAGAGAGAGTGTCCATGGGATCTTTTACATCCACCTGAGAAGGCATCTCATCCGAAAGACAGCCCCTCCGACAGTGCGGCGCTCCCTCAGCACTGCACTGGGAGTGTCAGCCTGGATTTTGTGCTCAAGTCTCTGGAGTGGGACTTGAACCCACAACCTTCTGACTCAGAGGCGAGAGAGAGTGCTACCCACTGAGCCACAGCTGATTCCTGATTAAGATTGAGAAGTTGATGCATAGAGGACATTAAATTAATTCTCCGCATTAGGTGTTGCTTCCAACATAAATTCATTTTATTTTTATACAGACACTTTGAATGGTAATAGTGGAGGATTAATAAGGCAGCGTGTAATGCAGTGAAATAAATGGCAGAGGGTGAGATTGCATTCACTGTGAAGAGGCTGATGGCATAAAGCCCCCTGCAGGAGTAAGGAACTGCGGAGAGGGAGGCTGCGAAAGTGAAGTGTTCACTTTATGTACGATAGCAAAATACTGCAGATGCTGGAAATCCGAAATAACAACAGAAAATGCTGGAAAAACTCAGCAGGTCAGGCAACATCCGTGGAGAGAAATTAGAGTCAAGGTTTCGAGTCAAAAGAGGCACAGGAAATGAAATAGATTAAGAGACCAGGCTGGGAGAGAACAAAAGTGAAGAGACATTGAGGTATTCAAAACGAGATGAGATGGTGATAGGAATAGTGGAGACAAAAGACAGCTCTAGATTAGGTGTGAAATGCGCTGGTATCTGTTTTGTTTTGTTTTTAACGTGCGATAAACTGAAAGGCGTCTTCAGTTTTGTGTGGGACGCGTTATGTTAAAAAGCCTCTCGGGAGATGGTGCTGTGAAACCGTGTTTCCGTTCCAGTTCTTCCAGCCAGTGAGGCCAGTGCGGATTATTGTGGAGTATGGCCCTGATGGAAAAGCCACTGGAGAAGCAGACGTACACTTCGCGACCCACGCAGATGCCGTCGCTGCCATGACAAAAGATAAATCACACATGCGTAAGCACTTTACTCATTCCCGCAATTGCTTCAGGAATAAACCATTTTATTCGATGTGTATTCATTCGTAGCAGATCTCATGATACTGATATTAAATAAAATCCACAATATAGAATCTTACAGCACAGAAGGAGGCCATTCGGCCCATTGTCCCTGTGCCGGCTCCTTGAACGAGCTCTCCAATTAGTCGCACTCCCCCCCTGCTCTTTCCCCACAGCCCTGCAACTGTTTCCAAGTATTTATCCAATTCCCTTTTGAAAGTTACTATTGAATCTGCTTCCACCGCCCTTTCAGGCAGCGCGTTCCAGGTCACAACAACTCGCTGCGTAAAAACAATTCTCCTCATCTCCCCTCTGGTTCTTTGGCCAATTACCTTCAATCTGTGTCCTCTGGTTACCGACCCTCCTGCCACTGGAAACAGTTTCTCCTTATTTACTCCATCAAAACCCCATATAAATTTGAACACCTCTATTATTCTATTATTATATATCGACTATTAACCCACATGAATGAAATTACCATGCCGGAAAAGACCAGCTGGTCCATCGAGCCTGTCCTACACCCTGATGGCCAGAGCATCGCGACTAACACTTCCTTACCCAGCCCCTCCCTTCCCTGCAGCCGTGTAATCTCCTGGGAGAGGGGGAAAAAACAGAGCAAGACCCCAGGGCCAATAAGGGGAAAGATATTGTGGAAAATTCCTCTCTGACCTCCTCAGGCGATCACATGCACTCTGCCTTCTTGCAGTAATCGATTGCCCTCTTGATCAGACAACTGTGCTGACTATTTCTTTAGAACGAAGAACCTGAATTGATACAACACCTTATCATGTCATTCCAAAGTGCTTCACGTCCAATATAAGAAAGAAAGACTTGCATTTATATAGCACCTTTTATGACCACCAATTTAGGGCACACAGCAAGCTCCCACAAACAACAATGTGATAGTGACCAGATAAGCTACTTTTGAAGTCTAGTTACTGTTATATAAGAGCATAAAAATTAGGAGCAGGAGTCGGCCATTCAGCCCCTCGAGCCTACTCCGCCATTCAATAAGATCATGGCTGATCTTCGACCTCAACTCCACTTTCCCGCCTGATCCCCATATCCCTCGATTCCCTCAGAGTGCAAAAATCTATCGATCTCAGCCTTGAATATACTCAACCACTCGGCAAAGTATGACAAAAGCACGTTACTTCTAATTCAGATTTCTCTCTCTTCCTCAAGCCTCATTTTACAATAGGATTTTATCTCGGGTTCCTCTCACAAACTTCTTGTAAAAATATTTTCATTTTATATTGTAAAATTTTTTTTTTAAATCACCATTAGATTCAATTTCTTTTATTCTTGTGTATGTTTCTGCATACAATATGGTACCTCAGCTGTCTATCAAATAAATAGCGACTTGAAATTCAAACCATGGCCTCTTGGATAACACAACGAGAGACAGTGAATGGTGTCTCTTGACCTTGGTGCCTAGATCGCCATTAAAAGACAAAACTATGAACATAGGAAGAGGAGGCCATTCAACCCCTCGAGTCTGTTCTGCCATTCGTAGAGATCATGGCTGATCTGTATCCTGATTCCACCCACCAGCCTTGGCTCCATAACCTTTTACAGGAAACTTTCGATTAACCAGCCCCTAAATAACCGGAAATGTCGGTTAACCGGCAAAACTCAGGAGTAGGTTCAGGTAACTTTTATTACTTGCCTTGCTCCATGTGTTGCTGTGCAAGGGTGTGGCTGCAGCTGTTGCTAAGCTACAGAGACGCTTGCAACTTGTGGCCATTGTTCTGAAGCTAGCAACAGGGTTTGTTGCTTCTTTTACTATAGCGTTCGGTTATCCGGAATTTTTGATGAACCGGCACCACGTCGGTCCCGTCCGTGCCGGATAAAATAAAGTTTCCTGTATACCCTTGGCTATCAAAATTCGATCGATTGATCTCGGATTTAAAATGATTGAGCTAGCACCTACTGCCTTTTGTGGGAGATCTCTCCACACTTCTACCACCCTTTTGTGTGTGGAAGAGTTCCCAACTTCTCTCCTGAATGAACTGCCTCTGACTATGTTCCCTTGTCCCCTGAAGGGTTTTGATAAGATAAATAGACAAAAACATTAATTATTTTCTCTTTATTATTTTATAAATTTGGGGGAGCGGATTACACAAACTAGTATTCCCTGGAATTTAGAAGGTCAAGGGGTGTTTTGACCTAAGTTTTCAGGATATTAAGGGGAACAGATCAGGTAGATAGAGAGAAACTATTTCCGCTGGCTGGGAAGTCTAGGACTAGGGGGAATAGTCTAAACATTAGAGCCAGACCTTTCAGGAGTGAAGTTAGGAAACACTTCTACACACAAAGGGTGGTAGAAGTTTGGAACTCTCTTCCGCAAACAGCAAATGATGCTAGATCAATAGTTAATTTTAAATTAGAGATTGATAGCTTTTTGTTAACCAAAAGTATTAAGGGATATGGGGCAAAGGCAGGTAGATGGAGTCAGATCACAGATCAATCATGATCTCATTGAATGGCGGAACAGGCTCGAGGGGCTGAATGGCCTCCTCCTGTTCCTATAAACTGAAAAGAGTTTGATATTTTGTTTCCACTGATCTGGTTGTTTGGTTTTTTGGGAAATGGAATTATTTTTGAGAGTGATTGACAGCACTTCAGCGCTTTTCTCACTGGTTGTGGCGAAATTTGAGCCAGCTCTCACGCTTCATCTACTCTGGGCATGTCGAGCAGGGACCAGACGCCAAGCATTCAGCCACAGTGTTTGATTTGATACAACATGCTGTTAACGTTCAATTCTCTTCGATGCAGAACATCGCTACATAGAACTTTACCTGAACTCATCGTGCTCCGGGATTACTGCCGGACAGAATGACCAAGGAAGTCAAGAAAAGGGTAAGGGCTTCACTTATCTCCATTAGCCACCAAACCGCTGGTACAGAAGGAAATTGCAGGGACCCCGTCACCGAGTCAATCTGCATGAAGTTCAGGCAAATACTGCAATGTAGCATAGGGTCTGATCTTTATTTGTGAGAACATTTTCTGCTGTAAATTATCTTTGTTTAGTTTTAAATCCCCCCCCCGAACAATGTTCCCTGACCAAGATTGTGGGGGATCGATCCCAGAAACTCTTGGCCTTTGTTGCTGTTTAATGGTATACGAAAGTTGCTTGGGTTGACGTACTGTTATTCCCCTCCCACTATCTGGATGGTACCTTCAGACGACCGTTAACATCAGGAACTTAGAATAGGTGGAGCGTTAAGAGACAGATTTAATTAGTGCAGCATTGCATTAGTGAACCAATACGTTGGTACAGTGGAGCATGAAGACACTGCATCAGTCCAGCATTGTGTTAGTGCACCGTTGCATGAATACACTTACTATATTGGCACAGTGGAGCATTGAGGCACTGATGCAGCAGTGCATGGGTCCCTGAAAACTACTTTTCTCAAAACATATGTTTTTATTTACAGTAAGGAGGGGTGATGATCAACATTCCCTGTTTAAAAAAAAAAAAAAAAAAAAAAATTACGCAGTTTCTCCCATGTAAAAGCCAGTGAGCGGCCTGCACAGGACCTCCAGACCAGACGGGTTCGATAGGGTAGACATAGAGAAGATGTTTCCACTTATGGGGGAGACCAGAACTAGGGACCATAAATGTAAGATAGTCACTAATAAATCCAATAGGGAATTCAGGAGAAACTTCTTTACCCAGAGAGTGGTGAGAATGTGGAACTCGCTACCACAGGGAGTGGTTGAGGCAAATAGTATAGATGTATTTGAGGGGAAGCTGGATAAGCACATGAGGGGGAAAGGAATAGAAGGATATGCTGATGGGGTGAGATGGAGAGGTGGGAGGAGGCTGGTGTGGAGCAGAAACACCGGCACGGACCAGTTGGGCCGAATGGCCTGTTTCTGTGCTGTACATTCCATGTAACGGGCTGATTGAATATACAGGAACTTTATTCAAAGTCTGGGGCAGCAAGACTGGAAAATGCAGAAAAATTAGAAACTTTGAGATTGAAAAGGTTATTAAACCTACCGTTGTCTGACTTTAGGTCAGCATTGCTGTTTCAGGATTTGTTACTCGTCGTGTAACTTTGCAGTTTGGGTCAGAAACCCCCCCACCGTGAATCCTTGTCTTCAAATCGCTCGTTATATACCAGAACTTCTGCGTTAAATAGTTAATTAACTTACCAAATATTTTTGTTGCAGCTTCCGAAGGAAGTTAAAGCATCACTGCTTTCGGAACGACCCTTGCCTCGGAAATGAAACTGTCCGATTAAGCAGATTACCCAAACACTAGGCAAACTAATAAGAGAAAGTGGCACAAGAGCTCGGCGCTGCATCGAAACCTGACACAGCAATTGCGATGGACCCATTGACAGATGTATTGCATTGATATCATTATCATTGATGAGGGGGAATTGAGGTCTGGTTTTTTTGCTACCCTAATATAGCCTGTATTCTGAATTATGCATCTTGTAACACGTTTTAATGTTACATTACCTGATAAAAGAATAAATGCAGGTATTTTAACAAGTTTACATGCTTGGCAACATCTTGAGTGTGTGACTATTGTGTGATAGCAGCAATGTTAAAAAAAAATAATAATAATTAGGGTGAAATTGTTAATATCCAGTGTTCCCTTTAATTTTTTTTGATGCACGGCCCCTTTAATGGGCTGTGCGGCCCATTCAAATTCCTGCGCGTGCGTGGTTTTTCTATCTATTTAAAAGCTGTTGCGCTGGCTGCACAGGAGCTGCGCAGCTTGAAGGGAACATTGGCTATATCCATATTATATTGTGAACTAACACTTTTTAGTGTATTCGAGCATTAGTGGGACAGACTCGAGGGTGTATTATGGCCTTAATGTCCTCCCTGTTTGGTTAGTAAAGGAAAAATGGATTAGATTTGATTCCGTGTGAAGTACATCGCACTTTTTTTCACGAGTAGCTGTAAGACGCATTGCAGTGACCCAAAAAAATTCCTCCGCGATGATTGCTTAACTGCAATTTTAGTCTTTCAAAATCAACTAAGTGTTTGATCCAAAAAACAATTGTTTGTGAGCTGAATAAAATATTCATTGCGTTTGCATTTAAAAAAAGATACAAAACAGGAGTGTTCCAAGTTGGTGCTCTGGTTATGATTTGGAAATGGTTTTCTCAACAGGCGCAAGTCTGATTTGTAATGAAACAAATGTCAGATTTTTTTTCCGGGGCTGGGAGCTGGCGCCGAGTCTGTGGCTTCGACCCAAGAGAGCTGTAATTATTGGCTCTCGTCCGTGACTGCGCCGTGCGATGCTCTGCCCCAACAGCCATCTCGGAGCTCTAACAAGCGCTGTGAAAGATAGCTTCTGTTCTACAGGCTGGTCTGGGAACTCTTAAGAACACAAGAAAAATCAGAAATGGGAAAATGTCCCTTAGAAGCTATATGGAGTTGGGTCACAGATCAGGCTCGAGGGGCTGAATGGCCTCCTCTTGTTCCTAATCTCTTTCCAGTTCTCCCACTGTGGTATCTGGCTGCATTTTGAGCATCCCTTATGTTAATTTTTAACTAATTATTCCATAGCCCCCCCTTGTATTAATGCTCGTTTGTTCTTATTTACTCTGGTCACCTAGCGCACATTACATGGAATTTACAGCACACACAGGCCATTCGGCCCAACTGGTCCGTGCCAGTGTTTATGCTCCACACCAGCCTCCTCTCACCCTATCACCTTCTCCCTCATGTGTTTATCCAGCTTCCCCTTAAATGCATCTTCGCTATTCGCCTCAACCACTCCCTGTGGTAGCGAGTTCCACATTCTCACCACTCTCTGGGTAAAGACGTTTCTCCTGAATTCCCGATTGGATTTATTAGTGACTCTCTTATATTGATGGCCCCTAGTTCTGGTCTCCCCCACAAGTGGAAACCTCTTCTCTACGTCTACCCTATCGAACCCTTTCATAATTTTAAAGACCTCTCTGTCTTTTTTCTCGAGAAAAGAGCCCCCGCCTGTTCAATCTTTCCTGCTGGGTACAACCTCTCCGTTCTGGAATCATCCTTGTCAATCTGTTTTGCACCTTCTCCAGTGCCTCTATTTCCTTTTTGTAATATGGAGCGCTGAGCTGAGCACAGGACAAGACATTAAACACAGACTGTGACATGTCAGAAACTTTTGGGAGTGTAGACACCACCTGATGTTGAAATTATTTTGCCTGTGAATCGAGTGCAGTTCTGATCTATGTAGGTTTTTCTAAATCACTTTTTTTAAATATGTTTTTCATAAAATGTGAAGCTCTTTCATTGAATTCTGCTCACAAGTTGTGCTCAGGAGACTTTTATCCTTTTCGCACTTCTTGTATTACCTTAAAAAACTCTCATTTTAAACTTAACATTTTAAGAAACAGAAAATGCTGGAAAAACTCAGCAGGCCAGGCAGCATCCGTGGAGAGAGAAACAGTTAACGACAATCCTTTTTTATATTGGTTGAAGAATAAATATTGACACCAGGGCTAATTTCCCCTGCTCTTCTGCAGAGTAGTGCCATGGGATCTTTTACATTCACCTGAGGAGACGGGCCCTCAGTCTCTATTTTTGTGCTCAAGTCTCTGGAGCGGGACTCAAACCCACAACCTTCTGACCGAGGTGAGAGTACTGCCCACTGAGCCACTTCACAGGGAAAGGATGTGCTGCCCAAATAAGTTTGGCGAGTTGCTGTCGTGCGTCCTCTGGATGGTACATGCTGCAGTAATGACAGGGAGTGAATATTGAGTTCCAACGGCAGACTGTTCTGGGTTGCGCTTTGAGTGCTGTTTCGGTGCCACCTGTCCATGCCAGTATGTTTATATAAACATGTTAGAGAGAAGCCTTCTTCTACTCATTGATTTTAGATTGCAAGGTTGGAAAGAAAGAGAAACTTTACCGTGACCCACTGCAGTTGTGTGCAGAATGTAAACATTTATTCAAATACTATAAACAGAATGTAAAACAAAACATCAGGAAATCCAGTTGAACCCAGAAAGTGAAGAAGATGGCACAGGGTGCTCCTTCGGACAAACAATACTCCACACACACACCCGCAGTGCAAGTTTCTTCTGAGATACGAGAATGCAACAATTGCCCAATTTTAAATAAAGGAATTCAGTGAACAGTTTAGAGAGTTATGTACTGTATTGGAGTAAGCTAACAAATGTCATTCTTAACATTGTGGGATACACAAACTACCATAAAATAATAAAGGATAGAAATCCAATTGACAATATCAAATTGCAATTGATCAAACACATGATCTAATTTAAGTTGTAATAAATGGTCCTGTGTACATTCAATTTTAAAAAATGTATGAATACCCTGAAACATACTTGCCACATTTTTGATCCTAAATTTAACCACAGATTGCAAAACATTTGTGGCCACATTCAGTTACAGATACAGCTTTGAAATGAGCTCATCTATAATCGACAGTGATACAAGCCCCGTGTTATCAGTGCTCTTACTGAAAAAACCTGCTGCTTCTAGTTCCTGTGACTAGCTCATGAAGTTCGCAGTGAGAGATACCTGGTCACAGGGCAAAAACCCAACAGGATCCAGCTTAGGTCACACCAGACAAGCCCAGCTCCAACTTGTGGCTTACTGCAGCCTGTACTGAGGTTGGTATACGAACACACTCACTCTCTCATGTGCAAAATCATAAATTAGGATTATATAGAGTGCTATTCAAATCAGAGTTGGTCAAGGAATTAAATACCAAAATAACTATTGGATGTCAAAGCCCAGCTCGCTTCCAAAGGGACTGGTAGCACCTCCGCAACACACCAGCCCCTTGGAGAGGGGGCAGGCAAGTTGGGGGTCTGCTCCTGGGTGCTAGCCAAGGTGGGCATCCACAGGTGCGAGAGTTGGAAACGCTCTGGCTGCCTGCCTCTCTTCTGCGGTCGTGGCCCCGGGGAGGGAGCTCAAGGTATCCTGTGTCTGGAGTTATTTGATGGACACGTGCGATAAGTTTATTTTGTTTTCTATTAGTTGTGCCTCTTTTAAAAGGGGGCACTTCAATTGACACTAGGGAGGGAGTTAATCCAGTGTCTGCTTATCCTTTAAATTAACAAGATAACACTAGCCTCAGACTGAAAACAGAAACATCACGGACCGATTTCAGCCGTCTACCTCTCTCTGCTTGCCTAGCACCATTAATGGCCCGCACAGCGTTGACAGCACAGAGTGACCGTTGTGCATCAGTGGATTGTCTCGCTAAAAGGAGGAGTTTACAAAGAGCGTTCTGGTACATCTCGGAACAATACATAAACAGAGTATTTTGGGGGGGGGGGGGGGGGGAAATGTCGGCGGTGGGAGCGTTACGCGGATTCGTGCATTACTTCACGCAAACGACAAAAAAAAACCCGCGCGGTATCGGCGGTTCTCCGCGCACTCGATCAATGGCTGTTGATTGGTCAGTAGTCGCAGTTGGTGCCTCAGGGTGGTGGTGTTGTCGAGTACTGCTGTAACAGCACCGTGTGACAAGGATTACACACACACATCGGCTCGATAGAGGAGGGAAGCGGCAATTCATTTACCGCACACGTGTAGCAGAAGATCTCCTGACAATTGTTGCACCGTTTCTGTAAGAAAATTAAAGCCATTATATATTCATAGAATAAAGATATACGCGTAGATTGACTAGGTTACCAGGGATGAGTTGTCCCAGTTATGAAGACAGACTTGAGAAGTTAGGGCTTCCTTCTCCTCCGCCCGCCACCCCTCCCCTCACTAACAGCAGATTGAAGGCTGATCCGATAGAGGGTTCTGATGGTAAGGGTTAGCTGCAATACGTCAAAGTCTCCTTGATCTTTTATGTCACTGCCCATACCCTAATTCGCACCAAGTCCCTTTCACCCCTGTGCTCGCTGACCGACATTTACATCGTAAAACATCCCAAGGTGCTTCACGGGAGCGATTATCAGACAAAATTTGATGCAGAATCACAAAGAGATATCAGAACAGGTGACCAAAAGCTTGGTCAATGTGGTCGGTTTTAAGGAGCATCTTAAAAGGAGGAAAGAGAGAGGCGGCGAGGCTTTGGGAGGGAATTCTAGAGCTTAGGGCCCAGGCAGCTGAAGGCACGGCTGCCAATGGTGGAGCGATGGAAATCGGGGATGTTCAAGAGGCCAGAATTAGAGGGTTGTTGGGCTGAAGGAGGTTACAGAGATGGGAAGGGCGCAAGGCCATGGAGGGATTTGAACACAAGGATGAGAATTTTTAAAAATCGAGGCGTTGCCGGACTGGGAGCCAGTGTAGGTCAGCGAGCACAGGGGTGATGGGCGAACAGGACTTGGTGTGAGTTAGGACACGGGAGGCAGGTTTTTGGATGCAATGATGATTATTATTGTACCTTGGGCCTGGTTATTGAGGCTTCCTCTTGACAGAGTTTGCAAATCGCATTCGCCTCACTTTCCAATATCGACCGATCAGATCCCTGCGAGACACAATGTAGAACAGTTACAAATCCAGCCTCTTTGGAAAAGGTGTGTACTAGTGAGAGGATTATTTACTAACCGTTTCGGCTTCAGCTTCTCCTTCTGCACTTGACCTGAAAATATATCAAAGAAAATACTAGGTTAGTTACATTCTGCACAGTGAGCTCATTATGTGAATGAAGTTCATCATCCAACGAGTGTGTGCCAGACCAATTTTGAGCTGGAAGGAGAGTGCGTGAAACACGGCGCGGGGGGGGGGGGAAGGAAAGAGAGAAAAAGGGGGGGAAGAGAGGAGAGCATGAGAGCGAGGGGGGGGGAAAGAGAGAGGAGAGCGAGGAAGGGGGGGGGGGGGGAAAAGAGAGAGAGCGAGGAAGGGGGGGGGGGAAAAAGAGAAAGGAGAGCGAGGGGGGGGGGGGGAGAAAGAGGAGAGCGAGGAAGAGGAGAGCGAGGGGGGGGGGGAAGAGGAGAGCGAGGAGGGGGGGAAGAGGAGAGCGAGGAGGGGGGGAAGAGGAGGGGGGGGAAGAGGAGAGCGAGGAGGGGGGGGGGGGGGAAGAGGAGAGCGAGGAGGGGGGGGGAAGAGGAGAGCGAGGAGGGGGGGGGGGGAAGAGGAGAGCGAGGAGGGGGGGGGAAGAGGAGAGCGAGGAGGGGGGGGAAGAGGAGAGCGAGGAGGGGGGGGAAGAGGAGAGCGAGGAGGGGGGGGGGGGAAGAGGAGAGCGAGGAGGGGGGGGGGGGAAGAGGAGAGCGAGGAGGGGGGGGGGAAGAGGAGAGCGCGGAGGGGGGGGAAGAGGAGAGCGCGGAGGGGGGGGAAGAGGAGAGCGCGGAGGGGGGGGGGAAGAGGAGAGCGCGGAGGGGGGGGGGGGGGAAGAGGAGAGCGCGGAGCGGGGGGGGGGGAAGAGGAGAGCGCGGAGGGGGGGGGGGGGAAGAGGAGAGCGCGGAGGGGGGGGGGGGGGAAGAGGAGAGCGCGGAGGGGGGGGGGGGGGGAAGAGGAGAGCGCGGAGGGGGGGGGGGGGGGGAAGAGGAGAGCGCGGAGGGGGGGGGGGGGAAGAGGAGAGCGCGGAGGGGGGGGGGGGGGGGAAGAGGAGAGCGCGGAGGGGGGGGGGGGGGAAGAGGAGAGCGCGGAGGGGGGGGAAGAGGAGAGCGCGGAGGGGGGGGAAGAGGAGAGCGAGGAGGGGGGGGGAAGAGGAGAGCGAGGAGGGGGGGGGGGGGAAGAGGAGAGCGAGGAGGGGGGGGAAGAGGAGAGCGAGGAGGGGGGGGAAGAGGAGAGCGAGGAGGGGGGGGGGGAAGAGGAGAGCGAGGAGGGGGGGGGAAGAGGAGAGCGAGGAGGGGGGGGGGAAGAGGAGAGCGAGGAGGGGGGGGGGAAGAGGAGAGCGCGGAGGGGGGGGGAAGAGGAGAGCGCGGAGGGGGGGGGAAGAGGAGAGCGCGGAGGGGGGGGGGAAGAGGAGAGCGCGGAGGGGGGGGGGGGGAAGAGGAGAGCGCGGAGCGGGGGGGGGAAGAGGAGAGCGCGGAGGGGGGGGGGGGAAGAGGAGAGCGCGGAGGGGGGGGGGGAAGAGGAGAGCGCGGAGGGGGGGGGGGGGAAGAGGAGAGCGCGGAGGGGGGGGGGGGGAAGAGGAGAGCGCGGAGGGGGGGGGGGGGGGGAGAGGAGAGCGCGGAGGGGGGGGGGGGGGAAGAGGAGAGCGCGGAGGGGGGGGGGGAAGAGGAGAGCGCGGAGGGGGGGGGGGGGGGGGGAAGAGGAGAGCGCGGAGGGGGGGGAAGAGGAGAGCGCGGAGGGGGGGGAAGAGGAGAGCGCGGAGGGGGGGGAAGAGGAGAGCGCGGAGGGGGGGGAAGAGGAGAGCGCGGAGGGGGGGGAAGAGGAGAGCGCGGAGGGGGGGGAAGAGGAGAGCGCGGAGGGGGGGGAAGAGGAGAGCGCGGAGGGGGGGGAAGAGGAGAGCGCGGAGGGGGGGAAGAGGAGAGCGCGGAGGGGGGGGAAGAGGAGAGCGCGGAGGGGGGGGAAGAGGAGAGCGCGGAGGGGGGGGAAGAGGAGAGCGCGGAGGGGGGGGAAGAGGAGAGCGCGGAGGGGGGGGAAGAGGAGAGCGCGGAGGGGGGGGAAGAGGAGAGCGCGGAGGGGGGGGAAGAGGAGAGCGCGGAGGGGGGGAAGAGGAGAGCGCGGAGGGGGGGGAAGAGGAGAGCGCGGAGGGGGGGGGAAGAGGAGAGCGCGGAGGGGGGGGGAAGAGGAGAGCGCGGAGGGGGGGGGGAAGAGGAGAGCGCGGAGGGGGGGGGAAGAGGAGAGCGCGGAGGGGGGGGAAGAGGAGAGCGCGGAGGGGGGGGGAAGAGGAGAGCGCGGAGGGGGGGGGGAAGAGGAGAGCGCGGAGGGGGGGGGAAGAGGAGAGCGCGGAGGGGGGGGGAAGAGGAGAGCGCGGAGGGGGGGGAAGAGGAGAGCGCGGAGGGGGGGGAAGAGGAGAGCGCGGAGGGGGGGGAAGAGGAGAGCGCGGAGGGGGGGGAAGAGGAGAGCGCGGAGGGGGGGGAAGAGGAGAGCGCGGAGGGGGGGGAAGAGGAGAGCGCGGAGGGGGGGGGAAGAGGAGAGCGCGGAGGGGGGGGAAGAGGAGAGCGCGGAGGGGGGGGAAGAGGAGAGCGCGGAGGGGGGGGAAGAGGAGAGCGCGGAGGGGGGGGAAGAGGAGAGCGCGGAGGGGGGGGGAAGAGGAGAGCGCGGAGGGGGGGGGAAGAGGAGAGCGCGGAGGGGGGGGGAAGAGGAGAGCGCGGAGGGGGGGGAAGAGGAGAGCGCGGAGGGGGGGGGAAGAGGAGAGCGCGGAGGGGGGGGAAGAGGAGAGCGCGGAGGGGGGGGAAGAGGAGAGCGCGGAGGGGGGGGAAGAGGAGAGCGCGGAGGGGGGGAAGAGGAGAGCGCGGAGGGGGGGAAGAGGAGAGCGCGGAGGGGGGGGAAGAGGAGAGCGCGGAGGGGGGAAGAGGAGAGCGCGGAGGGGGGAAGAGGAGAGCGCGGAGGGGGGGGAAGAGGAGAGCGCGGAGGGGGGGAAGAGGAGAGCGCGGAGGGGGGGAAGAGGAGAGCGCGGAGGGGGGAAGAGGAGAGCGCGGAGGGGGGAAGAGGAGAGCGCGGAGGGGGGAAGAGGAGAGCGCGGAGGGGGGAAGAGGAGAGCGCGGAGGGGGGAAGAGGAGAGCGCGGAGGGGGGAAGAGGAGAGCGCGGAGGGGGGAAGAGGAGAGCGCGGAGGGGGGAAGAGGAGAGCGCGGAGGGGGGAAGAGGAGAGCGCGGAGGGGGGAAGAGGAGAGCGCGGAGGGGGGAAGAGGAGAGCGCGGAGGGGGGAAGAGGAGAGCGCGGAGGGGGAAGAGGAGAGCGCGGAGGGGGGAAGAGGAGAGCGCGGAGGGGGGGAAGAGGAGAGCGCGGAGGGGGGAAGAGGAGAGCGCGGAGGGGGGAAGAGGAGAGCGCGGAGGGGGGAAGAGGAGAGCGCGGAGGGGGGAAGAGGAGAGCGCGGAGGGGGGAAGAGGAGAGCGCGGAGGGGGGAAGAGGAGAGCGCGGAGGGGGGAAGAGGAGAGCGCGGAGGGGGGAAGAGGAGAGCGCGGAGGGGGGGAAGAGGAGAGCGCGGAGGGGGGAAGAGGAGAGCGCGGAGGGGGAAGAGGAGCGAGGAGGGGGGGAAGAGGAGAGCGAGGAGGGGGGGAAGAGGAGAGCGAGGAGGGGGGAAGAGGAGAGCGCGGAGGGGGGGAAGAGGAGAGCGAGGAGGGGGGGAAGAGGAGAGCGAGGAGGGGGGGAAGAGGAGAGCGAGGAGGGGGGGAAGAGGAGAGCGAGGAGGGGGGGAAGAGGAGAGCGAGGAGGGGGGGGAAGAGGAGAGCGAGGAGGGGGGGGAAGAGGAGAGCGAGGAGGGGGGGAAGAGGAGAGCGAGGAGGGGGGAAGAGGAGAGCGAGGAGGGGGGAAGAGGAGAGCGAGGAGGGGGGGAAGAGGAGAGCGAGGAGGGGGGGGAAGAGGAGAGCGAGGAGGAAGAGGAGAGCGAGGAGGAGAGCGAGGAGGGGGGGAAGAGGGAGAGCGAGGAGGGGGGGAAGAGGAGAGCGAGGAAGAGGAGAGCGAGGAGGGGGGAAGAGGAGAGCGAGGAGGGGGGGAAGAGGAGAGCGAGGAGGGGGGGTGAAGAGGAGAGCGAGGAGGGGGGGTGAAGAGGAGAGCGAGGAGGGGGGGAAGAGGAGAGCGAGGAGGGGGGGTGAAGAGGAGAGCGAGGAGGGGGGGAAGAGAGCGAGGAGGGGGGGAAGAGAGAGCGAGGGGGGGGAAGAGGAGAGCGAGGAGGGGGGGGGGAAGAGGAGAGCGAGGAGGGGGGGAAGAGGAGAGCGAGGAGGAGGGGAAGAGGAGAGCGAGGAGGGGGGGAAGAGGAGAGCGAGGAGGGGGGGAAGAGGAGAGCGAGGAGGGGGGAAGAGGAGAGCGAGGAGGGGGGAAGAGGAGAGCGAGGAGGGGGGGAAGAGGAGAGCGAGGAGGGGGGGGGAAGAGGAGAGCGAGGAGGGGGGGGAAGAGGAGAGCGAGGAGGGGGGGGAAGAGGAGAGCGAGGAGGGGGGAAGAGGAGGGAGGGGAGAGGAGCGAGGAGGGGGAGAGGAGAGCGAGGAGGGGGGAGAGGAGAGCGAGGGGGAGAGCGAGGAGGGGGGGAAGAGGAGAGCGAGGAGGGGGGGGAAGAGGAGAGCGAGGAGGGGGGGGAGAGGAGGGAGAGCGAGGAGGGGGGAGAGGAGGAGCGAGGGGGGGGAAGAGGAGAGCGAGGAGGGGGGGAAGAGGAGAGCGAGGGGGAGGGGGGAGGAGGGGGAAGAGGAGAGCGAGGAGGGGGGGAAGAGGAGAGCGAGGAGGGGGGGGAAGAGGAGAGCGAGGAGGGGGGGGAAGAGAGGAGAGCGAGGAGGGGGGGAAGAGGAGAGCGAGGAGGGGGGGGAAGAGGAGAGCGAGGAGGGGGGGGGAAGAGGAGAGCGAGGAGGGGGGAGAGAGAGAGGGGGGAAGAGGAGAGCGGAGGGGGGAGAGGAGAGCGAGGAGGGGGGAAGAGAGAGCGAGGGGGGAAGAGGAGAGCGAGGAGGGGGGGAAGAGGAGAGCGAGGAGGGGGAAGAGGAGAGCGAGGAGGGGGAAGAGGAGAGCGAGGAGGGGGGGAAGAGGAGAGCGAGGAGGGGGGGGAAGAGGAGAGCGAGGGGGAAGAGGAGAGCGAGGAGGGGGAAGAGGAGAGCGAGGAGGGGGGAGAGGAGAGGAGAGCGAGGAGGGGGGGAAGAGGAGAGCGAGGAGGGGGGGAAGAGAGGAGGAGAGCGAGGAGGGGGGGAAGAGGAGAGCGAGGAGGGGGGGGAAGAGGAGAGCGAGGAGGGGGGGAAGAGGAGAGCGAGGAGGGGGGGAAGAGGAGAGCGAGGAGGGGGGAGAGGAGAGCGAGGGGGGAGAGAGCGGGGGGGGAAGGAGAGCGAGGAGGGGGGGAAGAGGAGAGCGAGGAGGGGGGGGAAGAGGAGAGCGAGGAGGGGGGGGAAGAGGAGAGCGAGGAGGGGGGGGAAGAGGAGAGCGAGGAGGGGGGGAAGAGGAGAGCGAGGAGGGGGGGAAGAGGAGAGCGAGGAGGGGGGGAGAGGAGAGCGAGGAGGGGGGGAAGAGGAGAGCGAGGAGGGGGGGGAAGAGGAGAGCGAGGAGGGGGGGGAAGAGGAGAGCGAGGAGGGGGGGAAGAGGAGAGCGAGGAGGGGGGGAAGAGGAGAGCGAGGGGGGGGGGAAGAGGAGAGCGAGGGGGGGGGGGAAGAGGAGAGCGAGGAGGGGGGGGGAAGAGGAGAGCGAGGAGGGGGGGGAAGAGGAGAGCGAGGAGGGGGGGAAGAGGAGAGCGAGGAGGGGGGGGGAAGAGGAGAGCGAGGAGGGGGGGGGAAGAGGAGAGCGAGGAGGGGGGGGGGGAAGAGGAGAGCGAGGAGGGGGGGGAAGAGGAGAGCGAGGAGGGGGGAAGAGGAGGGGGGAAGAGGAGAGCGAGGAGGGGGGGAAGAGGAGAGCGAGGAGGGGGGGGGAAGAGGAGAGCGAGGAGGGGGGGGAAGAGGAGGAGGGGGGAAGAGGAGAGCGAGGAGGGGGGGAAGAGGAGAGCGAGGGGGGGGGGGGAAGAGGAGAGCGAGGAGGGGGGGGGAAGAGGAGAGCGAGGAGGGGGGGGAAGAGGAGAGCGAGGAGGGGGGGAAGAGGAGAGCGAGGAGGGGGGGGAAGAGGAGAGCGAGGAGGGGGGGAAGAGGAGAGCGAGGAGGGGGGGAAGAGGAG